>NC_065594.1:88682033-89282033 GCF_024542745.1 Macaca thibetana thibetana
GCTCCAGTTTCTCCCTGAGGTGTCAAGAAAGGAATATGGACTCAGAATTATTTGATTTTTGTAACTTAAACATGAAAATATATCATTTTGCTTTTACCTTTTCATCTTAACTGCGTTTTTTTTTATTGTTTTTTTGTTGTTGTTTTGTTTTGTTTTTTAAATAAAAGGACACTTCTTTTCCCTTCTTTCACCTAGCAACTGCCACACCAAGTAAGGCAGGTCCTCTCACAGGTACTTACAGACGGCTCTGATACAGGTGAGTTAGGTCCTGGGGAAACATTTTCCTGAATAATTATTTTCCTGGAATGGGGCATTTCTAACAGAGTCCATAAGTCTTCATGATTTGACAAGTGCACAAAAGCCCTTTAGGTCTGAGCAGGTAAGATTTGGTTCTGAAAACTAGGATAGAAGCGTCACTCAGAGAGCAAGGCCCAGTTGGGATCAGGATTCCTGGTCAAGGGTAGTGAATGTCAGAATTGGTCAATGATGTTAAATAGTGGAGGAAATAAAATAAGGATACAGGAAAAGGTAGACTCCTCAATCTGCTGAAGCAACGACATCTTGCACCTAGAATGTATCAGTGGCTAAAGCTCTTGTATGAGGAGTAAGTTCAATGCTTAAGTAATAATTTTAGTGCCACTTACAATATTCATTTATTTATTTCCTAGCTAGTGAAAATGTCGTGATCAATCATTTGTTCCAGTCGAAATTGTCACAGACAGGATCCCTCGTATCTGCCTATCCTTCCTTTAAATTCCGAGGACATAAGTCTGCCCTGCTCAGTAAGAAAATGACAGCTTCTTCAATTATTGGAGAAAACAAGAATTATCTAGAACTTAGTAAGGTAGGAGTTTTTGTGATTATTGTTGGGTTATTTTTAATTTTGATAAGTATATTTGCTTCTTTTTTAAAAAAAAAAGCACAATTTTGAATACCAAAGAAATAGATATTTTAATAGAAAATGTTAAGGAAAAGAATGTCTATCTGATGTGTAACCATCAGAATGAAGGAAGAGTAGAGGAAGGTGCAGCAGGGTGACAATTTTAATAGTAAGTATAGTCTGAGTCATTTTATTGGTTGTCTGTGCAACATCCCAGTTATGTTTCATCTCTGACTGCCTTTTTGATGAATAGAAGGTAACTTCAGATACTGTAGGCTTAGAGGGAGCAAACTTAGCTATCTTATTCTGTTGATATTAATCACTTCAGATAATTGAGGTCTCTAAATGATAAATTGTTGTTTCTCTTATAGACATAGGGTATTGTTCAGGTGCTAGGATGTTTTTACTGCATATTTGTAGAGTTTTAATTTTATTGTATTATACTAATTTGTAATGTGTATTTGTCTCACAAAAGTTTGGTTGTATATACAACCTCAAGATTCTATGTGGCAAAAGAGAACTAAAAACTCAGTGAAGAGTTGTTTCAAACCAATAGGAAACATGTATGGAGTGTTTTAGGTTTCTTAAGAATCCAGTGCCAGATGGTATTCCAGCGTGTTTTGCTTATGTCTACCAAAACTATAAAAGATGAGGAATATATTTGGGAAGGTGTTCAGGACAATCAATTTTAGAAATGCAATTGTTGCAGCTTCTGGAATACATTTTAGCTTACCAATTAAAATAAAAGCATAATTCAATTCGATTCTATTTTAGAAGAGTCACCGAAATGTGTGTTAATATGAGTGTGAGTGAGTGTGTGAGTGTGTGTCTCCAGCCAGTGGATTCTAGAATAAAAAATCCTTTGATGTAGTTGTTTAGAACTAAATGGTCATGAGAATTAGTCTCTGCCACATAGGAAATGGCGTTTTGTACGTTAAAAAAAACACATACACAAGGTTATCCTTATGAGAAAGATCTCTATACCTGGAGGTCTTCCTGAACCTTCTGGCCCTTCTTTTCTCAATCATCCTAAAAGTCAAGAGCAAAAACTACCACACACATCTAACCTCAATTATTAAACATTACGAGGCCTAGAGGCCATTAGTCTTTTCCCTGCAGGACCAGAAGGGGGGTAATTCACAGTAGTTCCTCCACCCAGAAAGGGAACTGGAGTGTTCCATTTCAAGGGACAGAGAGCTATTTATTATGATTATTCCTTAAATGTTCTATTTCTCACTTTCCTTATTTCTTCCCTTCAAACTCCCTTCATCCATGCACAGCCACCCCTGTGGTCAGGAAAATAGGATTTTCCCTACTCTGTAACTGAGTATGACACATTGTATTGTGTTTGTAGAGAACAGGTTGATCTTGGCCTAGTCACTTCATTTTACATTCCCTCGTCAGTACCAATGAATCACTTCAGATTGATGGTAGATCTTAACAGAAGAAAATGAGCTATTGTCATAATAGCAAAAGCACTAAATCCACAAGAAAGTTATCTCAGATTTCTTCTTGTATCAAGACCTTTTTTAAGAAAAATGATTTTAGATCAATAAGTCTATTAGTCTAATATATAATTTTGTGAAATATCATAGTAGGTTAGTGGCTGAGGTTCCTTTTAACCCTGGGTGGAATTTAATTAATTACCTCTGCCCCTTATTTCTGCCCTTTATTTCGTTTTGGGCTCATTTTCACTGATTTTATGTCTCTGTCATCATGTAATCTTCACTACATAGGATTTTTTTTTTTTCTCTTCAGGGCTGTACATATTTACTTATTTGAAAAAAATAGAGTCTATTAGCATTTTTTACAGATAGGTAATTTAGTAACCTTTTTTAGTAGTTATAAAATGAGGTAGAGGAGGAAAGGGAAGAAAAACATGGTAAGAAAGCATCAGACTATTCATTCATTCAATTCCTGAGTGTACTTAAATTTAAGGGAACAGACCAATGATAATTGAAATATAAAATTTTTGTAACATAAAATAGCATCATTTTGCCCCAGAGTAAACTAAATTTCATGATAAATATGAACAGTTAGTAGCATAACCAGGATATGGTAGTGAGTTTATTGTACCACCAAGCAAATCAGGATCTATGTTTATTGTCACACTAAAATGGGTGCAGGATGTTGATAGATCTGATTTACACAACAGCCCTATACGTGAAAGGTTGGCAGTAACAGTTGTGATTTTACAAGTAGTTGCCCATTTCCTCAACTTATACACACCATTACGAAAATCACTTGGCACTGGTTTTTATAAACTGTTTTAAATCCACATTTGCCTGTAAGTGAATGTACATGGATGTGAGTCTTAATTTTTTGCTCTTCTGAACTGAAATTTAGTAAAATAAATTTGCTCACTTTTTCTTACTCTTCATTCTTTCTTCTTTCCTTCCTTTCGTCCTCTGTCTTTTCTTCTTCCTTCTTTCTCTCTGTTTTTTCCTTTCTCACTTTCCTTCCTTCCCTTCCCTCCCCTCCCTCCCTCACTTTTCTCCTTCTTCCTTCCCTCCCCCTCCCTCCCTTTCCTTCTTCTCCCCTCCCCTTCCTTCCCTTCCCCTCTCCTTCTCCTCCCCTCCCTTCCCTTTCCCTCCCCTCCCTTCCCCTCCTCTTCCCTCTCCTCTCCTTTCCTTTCTTTTCTTTTCCTCCCTCCTTTCCTTCTTTTCTTTCTTTTTATTACAGTTATTAAAAAAGAAAGGAACTTCTACATTTCTTCAAAGATTGGAACGAGGAGATCCAGTCACCATAGCATCACAACTCAGGGTTAGTGACGTTTTCAGATTTCAAAAACTTAATGTATGTTTATAGCAACTAAAGAGGGTTTATGTACTTTTTTTTTTTTCCATTTTTGGCAACAAAATATCTTCAGAAAAAGTAAACATACACACACACATACACACACACAGTAAATGCATAATAAGATTTAAAGATGTAAAGACTTTTTATTTAAAAACTGCTTCATATTTTTAGCTAGTGTCTCCTTTGGAGAATCAGTTGGGTTTTACTTCTCTCCTTAGAAATCCCTAACGGATATTATTGGAAAACTTCAGAAGTGCACTCCACACTTCATTCATTGCATCAGGCCCAATAATTCAAAGCTGCCAGATACTTTCGATAATTTTTACGTGTCTGCTCAGCTGCAATATATTGGGGTCCTGGAGATGGTGAAGATCTTCCGATATGGATACCCTGTTCGCCTTTCCTTCTCGGATTTCCTGTCAAGGTAAATTCTTCTGCTCTTAAAATCATCATTTTAGCTGCTGTTCAGTGAAGTATACTGACACTGACACTATTGCAGCAAGTATCTTCTGTTGTCTTTTTTGGCATTGCTTTTGTTGTTTACGTTTTCTTATCTCCAATAAACAAAATACTCTGGGAAACAATGAAAGACACTGACAAAGCTCACATAAAAAATAATTACACTGTACTGAGGACAGCGTCTTGGAAACCATTCTCATGTGTGGCTTTCAAAGCTTTCAAAGTGTGGCTTTCCTTGAAGTAAATTTTTATAAAATGATTGCATATGATACTCCCTATTTATTACTTAAAAGGAGAATATATATGTGATTATTTCCCCTTTTATATATGAACAAATATTATTGAGATCAGTGGTTGGCAAACTACACTCGTGGGCCAAATCCAGCCTACCACCTGTTTTTGTAAATAAAGTTTTCTTGGAACATGGCCACAATCATTTCTTTGCATATTGTCTGTAACCACTTTTGCACTGCAGTGGAGATAGACAGTGTCCCATGGTGTAAAATATTTGTAAAATGTTTGTTATCTGCCCCTTTAGAACAGAAGTCTGTTGACCTCTATTTTCTTTAATAAATTCAGCTGAAAAACACACTGTGCACAAAACAGTGCACTCATTCCTAGGATAAACTCTTGTCATGTGGCCTCGTCTTCATGTCTGTATTAGCCCTTCTCTGATGGTAGCCTTATCCCAGCCATTTGCAAGACGAACCTAAACTCACCCAAAAGCAGTATCATCCCCTCAGGCTACATATTTGTTCATATGTATTTTATTTGATCAGAAACTTTAGTCTGATTTTAAGTAAACTAAAATCCTCACTGAAGAATCCATTTTAAATAAATTGGTTGATGGATAGTAACTTAATTTACAGATATATGCTACTAAGCACTATTCCAGGCCTCATCTTTAGGTACATTGTTGTGCTATACACTCTAGCTTGATGAATGTCCCAGTTTAGGCAGGTAAATGTGTATGCAAATAATGGCCATTCAGTGCTTGTAATGCTACAAAGGGTTGGAATATTACAAAGTGTTACAGACGCATAGTAAGGAGGTAATTCGGGATCAGAGATGGCTTTCAAAGATATTTGAAAGATATTACAATCCTGGTGAAAATAATGAGACTATCTGTTTTTAAACATTTAAAAAATAAAACGGGGTGGGCAAAAAGGAAATCAGAAGACATTTGGTAATTCTATATAAAATAAAATGAGATCTTAAAATAATACTGATGTAAACTAATGTAAGTATTGCAAGTGTGAAATCTTGCATTTGTGTTTAAAAATTAACGGTACAACTACAATATGAAAAAGTCTGTTTGATAAACCATTCATCCAAAAAAGAGAGATTTTAAGACTTTTGTTGACTAGTTCGATGCGAGCCACTATTTTGAGGAAGCTGTGAAACAAAAACAAAACAAGCAAGCCAACAAACTTAAATCACTACATTTGAAATATTTAATTCAGAACAAAGGGAATAATATTTAAACGATGACTAAAATTCTGTGTTTAATTTTTATAACATTTTCCAGAAGAAAGAAGCCACATTTACTTATCGTGCATGTTGGTAAATTTTATAAAGACACATAGAAGAAAATAAACAACATATGAGTTCAGCTTGAGCCTTCCATTTTAAAGGGGTGATAGAATATCTTTAGAAGATAGAAGATAAGCAGAACCACATGGGGATGGATGTATTTAAACTGTAGAATGTGTATTTCAGATAGACAAGATATTTGTGTTTAAAATTTAAAAGGTGCTTGTAAATGAGATAACAGACATGTTGTCTCTTAATTTATAAGGAATAACTACAAAGTTGGGCTTACATAGAAAAAAAGAAAAGCTGGATATAACACTTCTGGGGGTTGTTGTGGACAGGAGTCTTGGTAGCTATCACTGACTGTTGTGGGGCTTTGGAAGGGACGGCTCTTGACCCATCTCTTCCTGGTCCCTCAGTGGAAATCCCTTCATAGTCTTCAGAGATGCCAAGCCTGTTAAGAGCTGATATTTCTTACATTTTGTAGTGTGTGTATTAAAGGTCAGCCCTCCCACCTTCTTAAGTATAGATGGTCTTTGGTTTGAGTTTTAAAAACTGTTGTTGTGTAAGTTTAAAACAATAGAGTCCCCAAATGTATCCCAAACTTTCTGAATCCGAATCAACAGGGAGTAGGGACTGGGCTTCCCCTGGTTTGTAGCTCCAGAGCTGATTCAATATGAAATAGAATGGAGAGTGTCCGTCCTAGGCTGAGGTCTCAGGAAGTGATCTGCGGTGTCCTCAGAGGGTGACAAGCCTGGAGACATTATGATTTGTTTAACTGTAGTAACTCCCTCTTTAGTGTTACTCAGAACAGCAGTTCTCTGACATCAGTGCACATCAGAATCACCTGGAGGCTTCTTAAACTATGGTTTCCTGGGCTCCCCCAAATTCAGATTCAGTACATCTGGCAGAGGCCTGTGAGTTTTCATTTTTTAAAAGTTTCCAACTGATGTTAACGTTGTTGCCATGTGGACCTCACTTTGAGAACCCCTGGCATGGAATCTCTAGTCATCTGGGGACAATGTTTTTGTTTTGTTTTGCTTCCCCTGAGCCAAATGTTGAAAGGGCACCAGTGCCTTGGTGATCAAAGCAAACTTGTGAGGAATGTATAATCTCCAGTCTCACCCCAGGTTCACTCAATCAAAATCTGCAAATTCATCACAATTCCTCAGTGACTGGTATGCAGTTGAAGTTTGAGAAGCACTATCCAGCCTGACCTTGGAGACGTTGTAGGTTCAGTTAGGGACCTCCATAATAAAGCTAATATCATAATAAAGCAAATCACATGAAGGTTTTGGTTTCCTACTGCATATAAAAGTTATTTTTGCACTATCCTATAGTCTGTTGTGTGCAATAGCATTACATCTAAAACACCATATGATACCATAATTTTAAAATATTTTTCCTAACTAATGCTAACAATGACCTGAGTCTTTCGCAAGCCATAATCTTTTTGCTGGTGGAGGGTTTTGCCTTGATGTTGATGACTGCTGACCCATCAGGGTGGTGGTTGCTAAAGGCTAGGGTGGCTGTAGTAATCTCTTAAAATGAAACAATCAAGTTTGCTACATCCATTGACTCCCTTTCGTGAAAAATGTCTCTGTAGCATGCAATGCTGCAGCAGCATTTTACCCAGAGTAGAACCTCTTTCAAGATTCGAGTCAATCTTCTGAAATCTTACCACTGCTTTACCAACTAAGTTTATGGAATTTCTAAATCCTTTGTTGTCATTTCAACAATGTTCACAGCATCTTCACCAGTAGTAGATTCCATCTCAAGAAAACACTTTGTTTGCTCATCCATAAGCAGCAACTCCTCATCCATTAATATTTGATCATGAGGTTGCAGCAGTTCAGTCACATCTCCAGGCTTCACTTCTAATTTTGGCTCTGTTGTTGTTTCCACCACATCTGCAGTTGCTTTCTCCACTGGCGTATTGAACCTCTCAAAGTCATCCATGAGGGTGGGAATCAACTGCTTCCAAATCCCATTAATGTTGATATTTATGGTAGCATAAATCACAAATATTCTTAGGAGCATTTAGAAAGGGGAATACTTTCCAGAAGGTTTCCCGTTTACTTTGCCCAAATAAATAAGAAAAATCACTATCTATGGCAGCTATATTCTTAGAGAATCTATTTCTTAATAATTCCTCCTTGATCCATGGGCTGCTGAATGGATACTATGTTAGCAGGCATGAAAACAATATTCAATTCCTTCAGTAGTTTTTGGGTGACCAGGTGAATTGTCAATAAGTAGCAGTGTTTTGCAAGAATTTTTTTTTCTGAGCAGTAGTTCTCAACAGTGAACTTCAAATATTTAGTACACCATGTTGTAAATTGATGTGCTTTTTTTCATATGTTTGTTGGCCACATAAATGCCTTCTTTTGAGAAGTATCTGTTCATATCATTCACCCAGTTTTTGATGGGGTTGTTTGTTTTCTTGTAAATTTGTTTAAATTCCTTATATATTCTGGATATTAGACCTTTGTGAAATGGATGTATTGCAAAAATGTTGTCCCATTCTGTAGGTTGCCTGTTCACTCTGATGATAGCTTCTTTTGCTCTGCAGAAGCTCTTTAGTTTAATTAGATCCCATCTATCAATTTTGGCTTTTGTTGCAATTACTTTTGGTGTTTAGTCATGAAGTCTTTGCCCGTGCCTGTGTCCTAAATGGTATTGCCTAGGTTTTCTTCTAGGGTTTTTATGGTTTTAGCTTTTACATTTAAGTCTTTAATCCATCTTGAGTCAAAACCACAATGAGATACCATCTCACACCAGTTAGAAAGGTGATCATTAAAAAGTCAGGAAACAACAGATGCTGGCGAGGATGTGGAGAAATAGGAATGCTTTTACACTGTTGATGGCAGTGTAAATTAGTTCAACCATTAGGGAAGACAGTGTGGCAATTCCTCAAGGATCTAGAACCAGAAATACCATTTGACCCAGCAATCCCATCACTGGGTATATACTCAAAGGATTATAAATCATTCTACTATAAAGACACATGCACATGTATGTTTATTTCGGCACTATTTACAATAGCAAAGACTTGGAACCAACCCAAATGCCCATCAATGATAGACTGGATAACGGAATTGTGGCACATATACACCGTGGAATACTAAGCAGCCGTAAAAAGAATGAGTTCATGTCCTTTGTGGGGACATGGATGAAGCTGGAACCCATCATTTTCAGCAAACTAACACAGGAGCAGAAACCAAACACTACATGTCCTCACTTATAAGTGGGAGTTTAACAGTGAGATCACATGGACACAAGGAGGGGAGCATCACACACTGGGGCCTATCCAGGACTGGGGGACAAGGGGAGGAAGAGCATTAGGGCAAATACCTAATGCATGTGGGGCTTAAAACCTAGATGATGGGTTGATAGGTGCAGCAAACCACCATGGCACATGTATACGTATGTAACAAACCTGCATGTTCTGCACATGTATCCCAGAACTTGAAGTAAAATTGATTTTAAAAATGGATGTGCTGTCATCCATGCTTTGTTACTCTATTTACATAGCAAAGGGAGTGCAGTCTTAGCATAATTCTTGAAGGCTCTAGGATTTTTGGAATTACAAATGATAACTGGCTTCAACTTAAAATTGCCAGCTGTATTAGCCCCTATAGAGTCAGCCTGGCCTTCGAAGCTTTGAAGCCAGGTATTGTCCCCTCTCTAACTCTGAAATTCCTAGATGGCATCTTCGTCCAATAGAAGGCTATTTCACCTACACTGAAAATCTGTTGTTTGCTGTAGCCACCTCTATCAATTATTTTAGCTAACTGTTCTAGATAACTTGCTGCAGCTTTACATCAACATGTGCTGTTTCTCCTCACCCCTTCATGTTACAGAGACAATTTCTTTCCTCAAACCTCATGCATCAACCTCTGTTACCTTCCAGCATTTTTCCTGCAGTTTCCTCACCTCTCTCAGCCTTCATAAAATTGAAGAGTTAGGGCCTTTCTCTGGATTAGGCTTTGGCTTAAGGGAATATTGCAGCTGGTCTTATCTTCTGTCCAGACCACTCAGACTTTCTCCATATCAGCAATAAGGCAGTTTTGCCTTCTTATCATTCATGTGCCCACAAGAATAGCACTTTGAGTTTCCTTCAATAACATGTCTTTTGCATTCACAGCTTGGCTGTTTGGTGCAAGAGATGTAGCTTTTGGCCTGTCTTGACTTTCAACATGCTTTCCCTACTAAGCTTAATCATTTCTAGCTTTTGATTAATCGTGAGAGATGTGCAACTCTTCCTTTTATGTAAACACTTCGTGACCATTGCAAGTTTATTAATTAGCCTAATTTTAATAATTCTGTGTTTCAGTGAATTGGGAGGCCCAAGAAGAGGGAGAGAGAGGTGGGGGACCTCTTGGTAGTTGGAACAGTGAGAACACACGTGACACTTATTGATTAAGTTTGTTTTCTTATATCGGTGTGGTTTGTGGCACCCCAAAACAATTACAATAGTAACAGCAATGATTGCTGACCACAGGTCACCATAACAGACATAATTTTAATGAAAAGTTTTAAAACATGACAAGGATTACCCAAGTGCAAAACAGAGAAGTGAAGTGTGAACGTGTTGGAAGAACTATGCTTATTAAACCTGCTTGCTGTCGGGTTGCCACAAACCTTCAATTTGTGAAAAATGCAATCTCTGCAAAACACAGTAAAGCAAAGCACAACAAAATGAGGTGCACGTGTGCAGGATGTGAAATGGGATTTATCTCACTCAGCCAATATTAGAAAAGTGCATTTAGTGTATTGTTCTCTGTTTCTTCGTGTTGTTAGAGTTCCTTAGATCTGTGACATCAAAGATTCTCTGCATTACAGGAACCCTTAGTGATTGTCCAGCGTAACCTTTGTCAGCTACATGAATATTTCTAACCATTATTTCAACAGTTATCCAAATTGCTCTATTTCCCCAGAAGAGAGTGGAGAGAGAGAGAGAGAGAGAGAGGGAGGGAGGGATGGAAAGAGGGAGGGAGAGAAAGAGAGAGAGAGAGAGATCATATATCATAAAATTAGAAAATTATTTTTACCTTTGCTTTTGTATACTTCCAAGTCAGTTTTATATACGCTCTATTAGGATTACTCTTTTGCTAAAATAGTAAATGCAATTAATACTTAAAAATTAAGTGTAATTTTTATATGTTTACAATAGACTATAACTTCTTCTAAACGAGGATCGTATCGTATTCATTCACAATGCTTGTGCCTTGTTGGTGTTTAGCAAATTTTTTCAAAATGAACTTGGCATTGGAGATTAAATGGTCATTCATTTTAAGGTAATATTTCTGCATAACAGAGATCATAGGCATACTGTAAAAAGTACAGTGAGTAAAAAGGAATACTGAGGATGGGAAATGATACTTTTAGGTAATTCTTTGCATTTCTTTTATCATTGCCTTATTTAAAATAAGATGTGATTTCTTTTTCTTATTTTTATCTGTAATGACTTATCAGTGGAAATGGAATTACGAATTTATTTTAAAGGAAATTTGCCCATATCTCTCTTACATTTAGGATGCCAGTCTGAAATAATATTACAAAAAATATTGATTCATAGATTATAGTTCCTGTAGAAACTGAAGAATTTAAGTAAGATACAATCAACATACTGTTACATCAAGAAATAGCATACTTTAATATTCCTTGAGTATTCAAGAAGCTCATCCACTCTTTGAAATGCCCCCAGGCAATGGAAACATCGTTATAAAAAACAAAGCCTAGAGTTGTAATTTAATATAAATTTTTGGTTGTTTGTTTGGTTACCAAAATTTCAGGTAACAGAATGTACTACCCCTATGCAAAATATTTATTTTCTATTTATATCACCTAGTCTGAACTGCCAGAGAATAAAAATCTATCAAAGCAAATGACTTCATTAAGTATACAAGAAAGAATATGATTACCACAAAAATCTTGAACAAAAAAAAATGTCCAGTTTTGCAGTTGGGAAGTAAGCAATCACTGATTTGAACAGGATGTATTGTTTCTGAAATCTGACATGACAATAAATGTGGATAATGGACATTTCTTGGACTTTGTAGGTGGACATGAGGTTGTAAATTTGCATCATGGTATCTTGGCTTTAATAACTGTCCATCATTCCAAGTCTTTCTAATTGAAACTGGAGGATTGCTTTAGTTGAGAGGGTACTATTTTGATTAAATGTAGAAAAGTATGCTTGTCAATTTTTTTTCTGTATATTCCTTGTGTAATACAACTTCAGAGTGGAATGATAAAGACTTAAGGACTCTGTCTCCAATGGCCAGAGACTTCACAAGTTTGGAGACAGGAGGAACAACAAAAGAAGCAGCAGGAAAATTATTATGTGCAAATTATGGTACATAATTGGATTGCCTACAGCTGTGGACTTACTGTGTCCTCCTCTAAATTCATATGTGCCTTTATTTGGAGGTGGAACCTCTAAGAAGGTAATTAAGGTTGAATGAGGGCATGAGAATGTGGCCGGCACAAGAATGTGGCTGGCACCTTGGCCTTGGCCTTCTCAGCCTCCAGAACTGTGAGAAATCGATTTCTGTTGTTTAAGCTGCTCAATCTATAGTACGTTGTTATAGCAGCCCACCCAAAGTAAAACAGCCACGTTTGTGTGTTCATTTGGTGTCAATAGGCAGCAAAGCTATATATGTTGCATTTGGAAGTTTTGGAGCTAAGTTTATGTTACTTGATAGTTGTTGTGCTGATGGAAGGAAACATGCCTTACCAGAACATACCATATGGTTTCAAAGATTTTGAGGCATTGTACATGTCAATCCCGTCATCTTTTCTACCTTGTTTCCTTTATTGCTCTTCAAGGTTCACTCAGGTATCCTCTCCTTTGGAAGACATTTTATAAAATCCCAGATAAGTTGGTGTCTTTAAGGTTCAAAATGTGTTGTATAATATAATTATCACATGCCTATTAGAGCGTGCTGGAAATATCCATGTATGTGTTCATTTAAACCACTAGACCAGAGGTTAGAAAATGACAGCCCAAGAGACAAATCTGGCCTGCCATCTGCTTCATGTGGCCTGAGAGCTAAGAATATTTTTTACATTTTTAAATGGTTACATTTAAACGGTTATATAAGTACCTATATAATATCCGCAGTTTTGCCTCTTAGCATGCAAAGCCTAAAATATTTACTCTCTGGCCCTTCACAGGAAAAATTTGCTTTTCTCTGCCTTAAACCATAAGACGGGTTTGCCTGGCCTCCAGCAAGAAGCTGGTCACCCTTCCTGCCTCTGCATCCAAATTCTGTGCAACTGAAGGAAAAAATCTGATCTACTCTTCAGTAGATCTCAATAATGTTCTCTAATGTCAGTCTCATTCTTCAGTTTAGGAGACCTTCTACTGATGGCACTGTAAAAGCCAGCTTCCACCAGTATGTTCTGTAGAACAAAAAAATCCTAAATCAGTGGCTTGCAACAGCAAATGTTTATTTCTCTCTTGCATTGCATTTGAGTGTGGTTTAGAAGTAGCATGCCTAAGCTCAAACCAGCTCCAATCTTTGTTGTTGTTGTTGTTCTTGTTTTTGTTTTTAATGGGATTCAGCTTTAAAGACTAGCCCAGATCTAGGATATACTCTTCCTGAGTCATAGAGAGGACCAAAAAAAAAGGCTGAATGAGTGTTACAGAGGCTACTGAAGTGTGGCCTGTGTCATTCCCAAGTATCCCATTGGTTAAAATCAGTCGCTTGGCCAAGACCAACATAGATAGCGTGGAGAAGTGCCCTCCTCATAGGGATGTGCTGCAAAACATGTAACAAAGGGTTGGAAATGCGTCAACTTCTGGCTGAATTATCTGTTATTGTGTGTTGGACCATCCCCAAACTCAGTGGCATAAAACAGCAATTTATATTTTCTCTCCATGCTGTGAGCTAACCGGGATTAGTGGGCAATGCTTGCTTGGGGTCTCTTCTCCAGTTGCAGCCATATGGCTGAAGAGGTGGGTGTTAGCTAAGTCCTAGCTGGGCTGGGGCGAGCCAAACTGTGGTCTCTTCAATCCTATGCCTGGTGCCTCTGTTCCTCCAGGTGACTCTCTCTCTAGCAGAATAGCCCAGACTTCTTACCCACTGGGTCAAGTTTCCATGGAGAAGGAAAGAAGCTTGCAGCCTTCTTAAAAGCTGGGCCTGGACTTGGCACAGCAGCACTCTCCCTGTATTCTATTCATCAAAGCACTTAAACCCAACCCAGATATATTCAATGGGGAGCATCCATGTATAGCACCAATTTGAGACAAGCTACCATCCTTTCAAATACAGAACTCACAAGTGATGGGAAATAATAAAACCCTTCCACAGCCATGCCTATACATAGGAATTATTATTTTCATCTCTCCCCAATATGTATAAGTTAATTTAATGTGTTGAATAATATAAAACCATGTATTTTTTTTCAAAATTGTAGAATTGAGAGAAAGGGTAATAGGAGGCCATGCTGGAAAAAAAAAAGAGAGAGAGAGAGAGAGAAAAGAAAAGAAAAAAGGACAGCTTTGAAAAGTCCCTACAGGAGATGTTTTATATGGTCTCAGCCACCTTTCCCAAAGCTGCCTTTATCACCCTGTATGCTTGTGGCATTCTCATTCATACGTCTTTGTTTCCAGTGGTCATCAAGGGCTGTGCCAGAATTGTGGTCCTATGGCTCTCTCTCAAGGTGTCACTCCTCTCCATCTTAATCCCAGCTTACGAGGAACAAACATTAGAGTCTTAACTCCAGACCCGGGGTGGCAAGCTTGCATGTGTCACATCCATCATTCATTTAAGGGATTATTTATGGTTGGCAGGGAAGAGTAGGGTAACTAAATGGAGAAGTTTACTATTTAATGAGGAGAACTTATTTGGAAAAGACAGAAGGACTTGTCAATGAAAGCACCAGAGGGTTGGCTATTATGCTTGGCATGGTGAGGGACCGTGAGCTGTGTTTTTAGATTGTTACTGGATGAAATCCCTCTCAGAAATAGCCCAAACCATTTAGCTTGCCTAAATGACACAGTTGTTGCTGAAAAGCCTCGCTGTGAAAGGACACATCCATGATGTTAAATTGGGTGTTCGGAGAGAGGGATGAAAGAAGACACACTTCCATCTATTGGATTAAAGCTAACGGACAGTGGCTACCCAATGAGGCACCCTCGCCAGAGAACAGCCTGTGCTGGAGTCTTTTAAAATTCTGCCTTGTTACATGTTGGAGATGCCAACTACTGTCAATGCATCCTTTAGAGAAGTGTGAATTAATAAGGTCAGGAGATATTAAATATTCTCAACAGCTTGAATTGGCAAAGGATAAACTTTCTCCGAGGTAATTTTGCCACATCTAACCATTTTCTTAAAGCTGAAACTGTTCTTGAGTGTTGGCTGCTTGTTTAAGGTTTAATGAAGCTTGAGAGGAGAGAGGACCTGTAACTTTTCAATGAAATGTAAAAGATGAGAGAGAAGCTTAACACTTCCAGAAGTCGCTTTAGCTTAAACATAATAAATTATATCTTTACTGAGAATTTGTTATGCTGCTCAGTGCATTATAGATCATAAGTTTTCCCATATTCTGCTTCAAGGATCTGCACACTTTTTGTATAAAGGACCAAATAGTATGTATTGTGGACTTCATGGGTGTGTGGTCTCTGATCCAGCTGCTCACCTGGGCCTCTCCAGCAGAAAGCAGCAGTCACAGTATTTAAACAAATGGGTCAAGTGGTGTTCCGGTAAACTGACAAAAACAGGAGGTGGCTGGGGGCTCTAGGGCAACTAAACCTTGATCTAGTCCCACTCATCTTCTTTCTAATATAGTTGGGGAAAATTTTTTAGAAAAACAGATGATATGAAAGGCGACCTTGCTGTTTTGTTTCATCATGTGGCTGGGATCCTAATTTCTACTCTACCAAGTGGCATGATCCCCCACAACAGCATCCACTCATTCATTCATCATTAATTTCTTCAATCCTTATTTGCTCACTCTTATTTCATACAAGCAGTTTACTAAATCAGAATGTCAGTGTAGCTTAGGAGTCCACATAAGCGCGGCATCAGAGTCGTCATCATGGATCACCACTGTGTACCCACTGTGAGTCAGACTCCACACACTTCACTGTATACTCACTATTCTTCTCCTTATGATAACCATTTAGAGTAACTACTCTCATTATGTAGATATTTGTTATTATGTAATTAATATTTGCCATAGCTTCGATTTAATGTTTTTCCAAATAACATTTATCAGTATTTCCTAGGCAACAAGCACTGTGCTAAACCCTTCACAAGCATCATCTCATTTAATCCTCATAGCACTCGTGTAAAGTTGATTACTGCCAGCATTTCTATTTTACAGCTGAGAAAACTGCAGTTCCCAGGAGGTAGGTCCAAAGTCTCGCACGTCATCCCTAAGGGTGTCTCTAACCACTGCAGGACATGAGATTTGTACTGACATTGGTCCTGTTCCAAAGTAGTTGTTGGTTCCACTTCCACAGTGGCGTGCTGTTTCTGAGGCTTGACTGTCATTAACATCCACCCTCAATTGCACAGGCACGTCAGAATGGCACTGTGGCATCAGGTGAAAAGAAGGCCTTGGAGAGTTCTAAAATTCAGCTGTGGGCCTTATACTCTGGATTGCCTTTGGTCTGCTTCCTGAAAAACAACCCATTTAATTTTGTAGAGTTTCCTGGACTGCAGCCAATCCCATACCTCTCACCCACCATCCCACAGACTCATTTGTGGCATAAGGCAGCTGGGTATGAAAGGAGACTGGATCAGTCACAACCTTTGGAAAATCAGCTCAAAGAACAATAAGAAAAGCGATGTTTACAAATGAAGGATTGTACATTTTTGCTTAAAACAAGGTGAAAATGAAAATAAAAAGTCTTTAATAACTTCCTAACAACCTAACAACCTCGGAAACAAATACCCAAAGCTGACCGGCCCAAATGATATAAAATGAGTATATAATTCCACTGAGCAAACGTTCAATACCAAACAAATGAAATGAAGGTGATTATCCTGGTAAAATAAACGGAGATCTGTTTGCAACCCTAATTCAATATTTTGGGAGTTACAATGTACTTTTAACACAATTGTGAAGTCCATAAAAAAATTTAGTCCCAGAATTCTGAATATTTTTATTAAAAAAATGCAATATCAGATTTTGAATCTTGGAGCTTGGAGAAGGAGAGGGAAACAACTGTTTCTTTGCAAGCAGTTTGTTCACAAGTTTTCTTCCCTAGATTAATGATTAGATTAGTCTACCACTTCACCTTCCTTTAGGAAGTGGGAAAGGTTAGAGAGTGGCCCAGCAGGTCACTCTACCTCCACCTCTAAGGAAACATCAGACCAGAAGTTTCTCTGTCTAGTGTTCTGCCATGTTTTACTTTCTGGAACTACTGGTCTCATCCAGTAAACTTGTAATAATGGGCGTGGCTATGCCCCTGGGGGGATATTTAGTCTTTAAGAACATTCTTTCTCTTATCTTCATGAGCACACCACTGCTTCATTGTGTATCCTTCTAGGACCACTAATAAGCAATGAAAAAAAAAATTTTTTTTTTTTGAGGTGGAGTTTCGCTCTTTGTTGCCCAGGCTGGAGTGCAATGGCACAATCTTGGCTCACTGCAACCTCTGCCTCCCAGGTTCAAGCTATTCTCCTGCCTCAGCCTCCAGAGTAGCTGGGATTACAGGCATGTGCCACCATGCTCAGCTAATTTTGTATTTTTAGTAGAGACGGGGTTTCACCATGTTGATCAGGCTGGTCTCAAACTCCTGACATCAGGTGATCCGCCCACCTTGGCCTCCCAAAGTGCTGGAATTACAGGCGAGAGCCACTGTGCCCAACCTAGCAATGTAAATTTTGTATCCAAAGAAACTGAAATGGGTCATAGTCAACAATGGGTTACTGTATCGATCTCCAGGCCACTCTACATTCAAGGCTGTGAATTCATTCTTTCCCATCCCAAACCTTGCCCTGACACATTGTCCAGTGTAATTCATCAGGGATCCCGTAACCAGAATAAATGAAAATGTTAAAATAAAACAAAAGAGCAGTTCTAATAATAAAATCCCAGTAGCCTAGATATCCCTCCATATTTGACTGGAAGTCTGCTGCCATTATTAAGTTCCCAGTGAGAAATGAAAGTTCAAAGATTAATGTACTTTATAAATTAAAGTCCAGAGATATTCAATTCCAATGGAATTGAAATCCCAAATCTGATTATCTTGCCTTTCTGAGTTAAATGTCCAAAATTTCATATGCATAAGTTAAATTATTGTCCCCAAATCATCCTTTGCATTTTCTTATTTTACTCAGTCTTAGCTAAAGAGGTTCCAGACATCTTGGTAGAGCTGAGACACTTCAGCATTGTCGTCTGAGCTGTCAGTTATTGTATTAGCCTGCTTGGGCTGCCATATCCAAATAACAGACTAGGTGGCTTAAAAAACATTTGTTTTCTCACAGTCTGGAGGCTAAAAGTTCAAGATTAAGGCACCAGCAAGCAAGCTGGCATTTAGTGCGTGCTTGCCCCTCATTTGTAGAGGTTCGCTTTCTCACTGTGTGCTCATATGACTTCATGGCTTTTCTTTGGTACTTGCATGCCATGGGAAGTCAAGACAGAGGTCAGGGGAGTGCTAGCTCTCTCCTGTCTTTTCTTATAAGGACACTAATCCTATTGGATCAGGGCCCCACCCTTATGACCTAATTTAGCCTTAATTACCTCTCAAGGGATCTATCTCCAAATCCAGTAACTTTGGGGATTTAGCGACTTCAACATATGAATTTTAAGAGGTCGCAAGCATTCAGTCCATAACACTCATCTCAATCGATGTGGCTAATCCAGGGCCTCACTTGTCTTAATTCAGTGCCAAGTCTCTCATGATCCTTACATTGAGAGTCCAATGAATAAATAGTAGGCACAACTATTAGAGTACTAATCTCACAGGCAATTAATTTAGAAATCTGCCTCTAGTCTTCAGAGCAGCATATTGCCAGCAGAATTATTCTAGAATCTAATACTGTATGTGGCTAAAGACAATGGTGACTTTATAGTGTATGGACCAAACCAAGACATGTTTTATAGTAAAACAAGGAACAATTAATAATTTTGCCAGGAATACAGGTATTAAACTGGGACTGTCCTGACAAAGCAGGACATACAGTCATCCTATCTTTATACTGCTCCATCTTCCCATAAGTCTCATTGGATTTCATCACCAGGATTCTGTATTCTATAATTCCCAATAGACTCTCAGCTCCATCGTCTGGCATGTAGTGGATGACCAACAGATATTTGTTGAATGGACTAACACACAAATGATTAATGTTTCAGTTTTCTGTATAGTTTTAGAGTTGAGCTCTAAATTTTGTGTCTTAGATGTAATGTTTATTGATATCCCATACAAGACATATCAATAGGCCTAAATAGTTGTTATTATCTTACCAGCTTAAAAAGTTTGGTTTAACTATGAGTAAATGTTTCCATTTTAGGGTAGCCATTTACACTTTAGAATGAGATAATGATCCAAGGTTTTGACATTGGGTGGGTTAATAATAGTCTTTCTCCCCAAAAAAGAGCCCTGATTCATTTTCTGAAATATCTACCCATGTAGTAACTATGAAATGAGGCATAGATTAGTACTTCTATTTTATATCTTTTAAAGGTTACATTTGATTTTTCTTTCTTAGGTCTTTGAAATGCTTTGTTAACTGACAGCATTCTTTGTAATATTCCCAAGGTGAAGCATCAATTTATACATGGAAATATGTTTAGGGATAAAAACATCAAATCACAGTGGACACTGTATTGGTGATCTCATGTTTAGGTGAGAAGCTATTTTTAACTAAGAAAAATTCAGTTATAGCTGACCCACTTTACAGTATTTCCACAGAATACTCACAGAATGCTCTACTACCAGCTACATCATTGTGAGACCCTTGCACTTAAACTTGAAAACTTAGTTTTGTGGCTACTTAAGTACTCAGTACTTATATTATATGACATAAAGATGTCCACTTTTAGCAGAATCTATTCTGGAATAAAAATAATTTGTTTTATTGTCTAGAAATTCATATTTTTTAAAACAACACATCATTTGCTAAAGAATGAAAAGGATGATGACAACATGTTTTCAAACTTTTAAATAGTATTCTTATAAATATTTTCACATTTATGACAAAAACATCTATTTTTTATAAGTTCTCAACTACTGTCTCCACAGTTATCAAAACTTGGATCACTTTATGTTAGAAAGAAACTTTTTATATATTCAAAACAATGAAATGTTCAGAAGAATGAATGCTATTACAAAGTGTCCTGAAAATTAGCCGTGCATAGAGTGAGGGAATAAGGAAAATAATAGGAGATATGTTGAGCCACCTCCGTCGCTGATGAATGATGAGAGACGGGCAATGTGACCTTTTTCCAGCTCTGATCATTATGACACTGAAAATCAGATTCCCATTCACAAATCAGAATGCAACATGTGGCATTCATCAAAATTATGTTCTCTGTTTTGAACGCATTTCTTCTATTAAGTCTCTACAAGGCTAAGAAATAGAAGTAACCGTTTATACACTAGATTTAGTAAATCAGTGATTATTTAACAATAGAGTAAAACATGAAAGTTATACCTACACTTTTTTTTATTGGTGATGACCTACACATAGTTTAAAGATTGTCTTTCATAGAATTACCAGGAAGAGACTTTTAAAGAGGAATCATCACAGGAACTAGTAAACTATCTATTGGTCTTGTCCTAGTGAACAATGTATTTGAGGCAAGCATACACTCAGGTAATCCATTTTCTATGCCCAACACATCCCCTGGCTAAGACCAATGTTAATGCCATAATCACCTTCCCACATTTGAATGAAAAACTTCAGCACTTAATTGCATATTTTATAGTTGACTTTAGTTCTTTATTGTACTGTGATTATACTGCCAATAAAGCATACACATTCTGATAACAGGAAATATATCACCAGTGAACTGGGTGTTGAGGAAATCCAGACCTTGATTGAAGGTTCATCTCAAAACAGCTTCTGTGCTCTAGCTGTGTTTCTTGTTTCAGAAGCTCATCAACTTCACAATCCAGGTTAGGCCCTCTTGGTAAATCTCTCAAGGTGCATGTTCACTTTCAATTTTTACAATCAATGTTATAAAGTACCTTGGAAATTCAGTGGTAGCAATGTCTTTTCCCATTTTGGGTCTTTGTCATTGGAATAGAAAATATTTGGAATAAAGATTTGCTCTTCCCACTATCCCGTAATATCTTCTCACAATCTTATCTAGATGCAAGCTGAGTGATATTTACAAGCATCCCATTTTACACTGTGTCCCCTCACCTTTCCCTGGGCCTGGTACAAGGTTACTTCCTCATTAATTATTGTTTTGCTCTTGAAATAATTAATACAGATTTCAAATTATAATTGGAAAATTTCCAGGGAATCCTCTTTCTTCTCTTGCCACTCTTAATGGTTATAAAATCTGTGGCATTACTTACACACACACACACTCACACAACCCAAGCATTCTTCAGACCAAATTATTTAAATCAATGCCTCTCAACCATGGCTGCTCAGTAGATGTACCAGGGCATTTTGCAACATGGATGGCTGAGTTGGGCCTGTGCAGTAGGTAAGGTTGTGATAAGACATATAATATTTCAGATAAACAACAAATGTCAAAGACTAAAAAAGCAAGATTATGTCTTAAGGATGCTGTGACATTTCCTGGTTGAAAATTTGAAGCATTCCTTGCCCCTTTGTCTTTTGTTTCCTTCCATTCTTTACTCTCATCTCCTTTCCTTTCTTCCTTCAACAAATATTTGTAGATTGTCTGCTATGTACAAGGAATTCTTAACTACAACAGCTAATTGAGTGCCTTTGCAGTTCTTATAGACTACATTAGGATATTCAAATCCATTATTTTTATAAGATACATTTCAATTTTCTATTTGATTTATCTTAATTATTGTTAAATATTGAGTATAGAGTAAAATTATGGAATATCTTTTTTTTTCTTTTTTGAGACGGAGTCTTCTCCTGTTGCCCAGGATGGAGTGTAATGGTGTGATCTTAGCTCACTGCAACCTCTTCCTCCTGGGTTCAAGTGATTCTCCTGCCTCAGCCTCCTGAGTAGCTAGGATTACAGGCACATGCAACCACTCCTGGCTAATTTTTTTTTTTTGTATCTTTTTAGTAGAGACAGAGTTTCACCATTTTGGCTAGGTTTGTCTCAAACTCCTGACCTTGTGATCCACCCACCTCGGCCTCCCAAAGTTCTGTGATTACAGGCATGAGCCACTGTGCCCGGCCCATAGAATATCTTTATATCGGTGATCTGTATTCAAATTATTAAAAAGCATGAAGAAAAAATGAATTCCTTCATTTAGTGTACATTTTCATCTTTGTCCCATTATTTCGAAATAAGGAGCATCTAAGCCTAAAACACATACAGAAATACATGCTTTTAACCAATAGACAAGTACATGCTGATGTAGAAATAGGGTAATTTGGTGTGTCAGTTTATTATTAGGCCACTAACTGCCTGTGCTATGTATTATCAATTTTTTCAGAAAATGTTATGCACATTGACCAAATAACAGATGTTCTTCTGCCCTTCAGCATATCCTAGTGAGACTAATCCTCACAGGTTAAATATATTCATAACTGTAACATCCAAAATGTAGCACTTATCCAATACAAGTGAATAATATGAGTAGTTTTGCTATTGGCCAGACACTGTGAAAGCGCACATTATGTAATCTCATCTGCCTGGCACTTTGGTGAGCTACGTTGTGATTCCTATCAAGATCTCAAGCTCGACTCACCTGAGAACATTTTCTTTGTTTTTCCCACCACTGGAAGGTACTCCTTCAGTGTTTACTTTTGTGCAAACTATATATCAGAAGGAGAAAGCATTTTGGTTTTGATGGTAGTCATCCAGGACAAATTTTTTAAGTTTCTCTGAATTATTTTCATGAATGGACATTTAATTTATTTATTTTTGACAGTTTTATTGAGAAGTAATTGACCTACCTTCACCTTGTTTTTGGTAAAGAAAGCAATTGTGTTTTTACATAAACATACACCCACGAGCCCAAGATGGTAACATCCATCACCCCCCCAAAAATGCTTCAAGCCCTTTTATAGTGTCACTTTCTTACCTGTCACCAAGTTCTCATTCCCAAACAAGCATTGATATGCTTTTGCCTCCTGTATTAGTCCATTTTCACACTGATATAAAGAACTACCTGAAACTGGATAATTTGTAAAGAAAGTACGTTTAATTGACTCACAGTTCTGCATGGCTGGGGTGGCCTCAGGAAACTTACAATCATGGCGAAGGCAAAGGAGAAGCAGGCATGTCTTATGTGGCAGGAGGCAGAGAGCAAGGGGGCAAGTGCCACACTTAAGCCCTCAGATCTTGTGAGAACTCTCTACCACGAGAACAGCATGGGGGAACATCCACACTTACACCATCAGATCTCATGAGAACTCAACATCGGGAACAGCATGGGGGAACTGCCGCATTTACACCATCAGATCTCATGAGAGCTCACTATCATGAGAACAGCATGGAGGAACTGCCACACTTACACCTTCAGATCTCTTGAGAACTCACCATCAGGAGAACAGCATGGGGGAACCACCACCCTTTGTCACAAGAACAGTTTGGGGGAACCACCACACTTACACCATCAGATCTCATAAGAACTTGCTGTCACAAGAACAGTTTGGGGGAACCGCCACACTTACTCCATCAGATCTCATGAGAACTCACCATCAGGAGAACAGCATGGGGGAACTGCCACACTTACACCATCAGATCTCATAAGAACTCACTGTCACAAGAACAGTATGGGGGTACCACCACACTTACAGCATCAGATCTCATGAGAACTCATTATCACAGGAATAGCATGGGGAAACCGCCACACTTAACCATCAGATCTCATGAGAGTTCACCATCAGGAGAACAGCATGGGGGAACCACCCCATGATCCAATCACTTTCAACCAGGTCCCCCCCTCAACATGTAGGGATTACAATTCAACATGAGATTTGGGTGGGAACACAGAGCCAAACCATATCACCTCCTAGAAATTAATTTCATTGTCTATTTTTTAAATAAATGGCACTGTAAATTGTGTACTCTTGCGTCTGGTTTCCTTCACTCAGCATCATAATTTTGACATTCATCTATGTTGTTATAGTCCATTCTTTTTTATTGCCGAGTCTTAATTTTGTATATTTACATACCCATTGATAGATATTTGGGTTTTCTCAGTTTTGGGGTTATTATAAATAGAGCTCCTATGAACACTGGTGTACAAGACTTTATATAGACAGGTTCACTTTTTGAGAGACTGGGGAAATTATAGGAGTGGAATGGCTGAGGCATAGAGTTAGTATATGGTTATGGTTTTTAAAAACTGCCAAACTGTTTTCCAAATTGATTGTTCCCTTTTGTCTTCCCATCTCCTCTCCAACATGTGGTTTGATCAGTCTTTTACATTTTTGACATTAAAATGAATTTACACCAGCATTCTCTTGTGATTTTTCTTTGCATTTCTCTAATGACTAATGTTGAGCATCTTTTTTTTTTTTTTTTTTTTTTTTTTTTTTTGAGATGGAATCTCACTCTGTCACCCAGGCTGGAATGCAATGGCATGGTCTCGGCTCACTGCAACCTCCCCTCCTGGGTTCAAGCGATTCTCTCGCCTCAGCCTTCCGAGTTGCTGGTACTACAGGTGTGGCTAATTTTTGTATTTTTAGTAGAGATGGGTTTCACTATGTTGGCCAGGCTGGTCTCAAACTCCTGACCTCGTGATCTGCCTGCCTCACCCTCCCAAAGTGCTGGGATTATAGGTGTGAGTCACCGCACCCGGCCTGAAAATCTTTTTATGGGCTTCTTTGCCATTCATACATCTTTGGTGAATTTTCTGTTCAGGTATGTTGCATAAATAGTATCATGTTGACTGTTTTTTCAAGTTCTTTATATATTCTGAAGACACATGTGTATTGGGTATTCAATTGGCAAACGTTTTCTCCAAGACAGTGTCCTGTCTTCTACCTTGTGAAAAAGACTGTGCAGAATTGCTATGAATTTTTTCTTAACTGTTTGATAGAATTTATCAGAGAAACCACTTGGGTATGAAGATGTCTTATCTGGAAGGAAATGAACTGAACTCAGTATCTTTAATGATCTATTTGTAGTTTCTGAGGAATTGGTCTTTTTCATCTAAGTTGTGAATTTATGTGAGTGGGTACCAGTGGGTACCAGTACTCCCTTATTATCCTTTCAGTGTCTGCAGGGTCTCCAGTGATAGCTTCTTCTCTTTTCTCTTTTTTTCTTTTCCAGTCTTGGTAGAGTTGTATTATGTTATTTATTTATTGAAAGAAAAAGCTTTTGATGTATTTTCTCTGTTGTTTTCTGTTCAAACAATTAGTAAATTGATTTCATTAATTTCAGCTCTTATCTTGATTATTTCATTCCTTCTTCTTAGGTTTATTTAGTTCTTTTCTTTCCTAGTCTAAAAGTAGAAGCTTAGATTAGTGATAGGAAATCTTTCTTCTAATATAAACCTTTAACGTAAACTTCCCTCTATTTGTTGAAACAGCACAGAATTGATGGTGTGTTCACCACGGCCTGGAGTCCAGGCAACTTTGCACCCAGAAGTGGGCATTAATGCAAACAGAAACAACTCTAGGAGAAGCCTCTACTTCAGGCTCAAGGCGCAGGACATGGAACTCCTGATGCTCCCAGTGTATGGGAATACCATTTCTTATTTCCTACATTCTTCCATGCTCCATCGCAAGAAATCTCATAGCAGAGGGCCCAGAGACACCTAACGCTCCGTGAGACTGCAACCTTCCTCTTCCGTCAGCAGGGAAGTGGTCCTAAGAGTGGGGTGGACCCCTGGGGCTGTTTCCGTCTTCCAGTCAGCCTGCAGCATGGCCCCAGCTATACATGCAGTCAGGATGAATGCGCAGCAGAGATGGAAAATGAAGCCCAGATTTCAGGCTGGAGGGCAGAAAAGAGGAGAATCTAAAAGTAAGACTAGGAAGGATGAGAAGCTGTGGAAACTGACTCTCTCTATATATTTTAACAAACTCATAGGCTTGCCTCCAAGCTGCAGTGGCTAGATCTTATATTATTTTATCTACATTCTTCTCAGCTCAATGTATGTATTTATTTACACTTTTTTATTTTTATTTTTGAGATGGAGTCTTTCTCTGTCGCCCAGGCTGAAGTATGGTGGCACAATCTTGGCTCACTGCAAGCTCCACCTGCTGGGTTCAAATGATTCTCCTACCTCAGCCTCCCAACTAGCTGAGACTACAGATATGCACCACCATGCCCAGCTAATTTTTGTATTTTTAGTAGAGATGGGATTTTGCCATGTTGGCCAGGCTGGTCTCGAACTCCTGGCCCTAAGGGATTCGCCTGCCTTGGCCTCCCAAAATGCTGTGATTACAGGCGTGAGCCACTGTGCCAGGCCTTTATAGATATTTTTAGGGCAATTGCAGGTACATTATAGGACTGAGCTGCAGGTACAGAGATTTCTCCTAGACCTTCCCCTTCCCTCAAACCCACAGCCTCCCCTGCTCTCTAAAATCCCCTACCAGAGGGTTAGGTTTGCTATAATTGACAAATTTGCATTGACACATTATTATCACACAGAATCTGTGGTTTGCATGAGCGTTTACTCCTGGTGCTGTTCATTCTCACGTCATTTGTGGAAGGTATTTTTGTGAGAAAGGCATTTTAGGTCAACATATCTTTCTTTTAGTATTTTTAAGATTTTACTCTTCTGTCTTGCACTTTTTCCAAGAAGAAAGCTGCTGTCCATCTTAACTTTGTTCTGTACACAGTATATCTTTATTTCCATATGCTTTTAAGATTTTCTGTATGTTACTATGTTTGAGTAAGTACTTTGGTGTAGTTCCTTCATGTTTCTTGTGCTTAAGTTTCATCAGGCTTCTTAGATCTTTGAGTTTACAGCTTTTGTAAAATTTGGACATTTTTTCAAATATTTTTCTATTCTCCTTTCTATTGTTTCTCCTTTAGAAATTACAATTTCATGTGTATTAGGTATTTGAAGTCCTCCCACGTGTCACAATGCTCTGATGATGTTTCTTAGTCTTTTTTCTCTATGTTCATTTGGGGTAGTTTCTACTGCTATCTCTTCAGGTCCGCTAACCTTTTCTTCTGCAGCGTCTAATCTTCTGTTCATCCAATTCAACACATTTTTTTTGGTTTCAATTATTGTAGTTTTTGTTTCTAGAAGCTTAATTTGGATCCCTTAAAATTCTGCATGTCTGTAGGCTAGGTGCAGTGGCATACGCCTGTAATCCAAGCATTTTGGAAGGTCAGGGCAGGCAAATTGCCTGAGATGAGTTTGAGACCAGCCTGGGCAACATGGCAAAACCCCATCTCTACTAAAAATACAAAAAAAATGGCTGGGCATGGTGGCACACACCTGTAGTACCAGCTATTCAGGAGGCTGAGGCAGGAGTATTGCTTGAACCCAGGAGGTGGAGGTTGCAGGGAGCTGAGATCTCATGCTACTGCACTCCAGTCTAGGCAACGGAGCAAGACTCTTTAAAAAAAATTCTGCCTGCGTTTAACATATTAATTTTTCTTCTAGTATCTATTAGTGTACTAATTCCATTATCTGTGTAATTTCTGGGTCAGTGTTAATTGATTAATTTTTCTCTTTATTATAGATTGTATATTTCCACTTCTTTGCATGCCTGGTAATTTTTTAATAGTACCAGAGTTTTAATTTGTCAAGTGATGTACATTTTTATACTTCTATTAATATTCTGGAGTTTGATCTGGGATACAAGTAAGTCAGTTAGAAACAGTTTGTTGTTTGGGGGTTTTACTTTTCAGCTTTGTTACTTGGAGCCAGAGCAGAATTTAACCAAGGGCCAATTATTTCTTAGTACCGATGCAAACCAATTAAGTTTTGTATGCAGTGCCCATGCGTTATGGAGTTTTTTACTCTGGCAGATGGGAACAGCCCTTTTCCCTTCTGTCCCTGCCCTGGGGATGGTTCCCTCTAATCCACTCTGGTGGTCCTTTTCTAGGACTTAGGTAATCTCTTCACGGGCGTGTACTGATCTCTGTTCTGCTCATGACTTGAGAGGAAGGCTCTGAAAATCTCTGGAAATTCCTATCTGTGCAGCTGTCTCCTTTTTGATTCTCTGCTCTGAAACTCTAACTGGTTGGTATCCCTCATCTCTCATCTCTTCCACCCAGAGAGATCTCCAGATTTCATTTTGGTTCCCCTCTCTGTGTCAAAACCCAGAAACTTCCGTGAAGTCAGCTGGGGCAGAGTTAGGGATTAATTCATTTGTTTTCTGTCTCTCAGGGGTCACTGATTTCATTGTCTGGTGTCAGATAACCTGGGGAGCCATTGCCTCCTACTTGTCCAGTTTTCAGTTGTCTCCGGAGGGAGGGCAAATCGGTGACTATTGCTCCATCTTGGCTACAAGCAGAAATCTGAGATTTATTTATTTTTTATATGAGTTCCCTACTGTATGTTTTTTTTTAACTATTAAATTGCCCCTGGAACACTGTACAGCCATAAAATTGAATGAAATAGTGTCCTTTGTGGCAACGTGGATGTAGCTGGAGGTCATTATCCTAAGCGAATTCACACAGGAACAGAAAACCAAATACTATGTGTTCTCACTTGTAAGCGGAAGCTAAGCATTGAGCACACATGAACGTAAACATGGGAACAACAAGGACTGCAGACTAGGGACAGGGAGCATGGGTGGAAAAACTACCCATCATGTACTATACTCACTACCTGGGGGACAGGATCCATACCCCAAACCTCAGCATCACACAGTATATCCATGTCACAAACCTGCACATGTACCCTTTGTATCTAAAATAAAAGTTAAAATAAAGTAAAATTGAATAAAACAAATTGCTCCTGGTGATTTGGGGGGACCTGCAATTCTTATTATGGAGAACTTTCTACAATGATGGTTTTTTGTTTGACCACTTTTCCTTTTTCTTTTTTTTTTCTTTTCCTTTTTTTTTTTTTTTTTTTTTTTTTTTTTTTTTTTTTAGATGGAGTCTCACTCTGTCACCCAGGTTGGAGTGCAGTGGCACAATCTCAGCTCACTGCAACCTCCATCTCCCGGGTTCAAGCGATACTCCTGCCTCAGCCTCCTGAGTAGCTGGGATTACAGGTGTGTGCCACCATGCCCAGCTAAGTTTTGTGTTTTTGGTAGAGACAGAGTTTCACCATGTTGGTCAGGCTGGTCTCGAACTCCTGACATCATGATCCACCCACATGGGCCTCCCAAAGTGCTGGGATTACAAACCTGAGCCACTAAGCCCAGCCTGAACACTTGTATTTCTTAAGATAATTTTTGATAATGTGTATAATGTTTTTCTATATGGATAACTGTTTTCCTGCTTTGATTATTTAGATTATGTATACCACCTTTCCCTAAACAGACATATCTCTGTACAAAAATTAACATAGAGCAGCTGGTATTTCATAAAATGATGATGCTAGACTTGAGTTTTGGATAGGAAGTGGAGGCGAGTCCTATATTTGTTTGAATGTGCATGGATTTTAATTAAGTTAAAATTAAGCATACTAGAAATTGTCCAGGAAGCTGATGGCTTTTATTCTTTTTCTTAGGAATATCTTGGGTTGGGAGCTTTAATGACCAAATGGTCAAAAATGCATTTATTTCTGTAGAGTTCTGAACAGAATTCTGAACATTCTGTGCCCCCCTTTAAAAAAATAAAAATTAAAAAAGGTGCTTTGACTCAGGACAAACTGCCACCTTCTTTGTCCACAGTAGATTGTAGGAATTAGCAGGAAATCCTCTATTCTGTTATTGATGATCTACCAGTGCTTTAACCCGGGGAACTCTGAGACATGAAAAAAAAGTATTAAGATATTTAAGAATTTATACATAATGAGCATAGAGGAATATGCTTTTATAAAATTACCTTTCACTTATATTTCTCATATATTATCTCAAAAGTTTTTGCAGAAACCATGACTTGTAAGTATTGTATGACCATTTATCAGGTCACGAATGAGGCTCAAAAAATTAGGATTTTAGCAAATGCCTCTGTCCTTTATTATGCGCTCTTACCATTCAATTTCAGTGATCAGAGAAATTATACATAATATCATACTAACGATATGTATCTGTTTCAAGCAAACATAAAATATATTAAGACAGACTTGAAAGGTATAAGTCATATGTATACATATATTTTATTTATATGTTATAGATATACACACATACATATACATACATATGTGAGTCTTATACATTCTTTCCTCAGAATTCTCATACATTATTTATTCATTTGGTTAAAAATATAAATTCTTCATATGAAGCTACATATCTACTTTCTCAAGATAATTCATTGAAATATTTTAAATTAAGAAGACATCTCAAATAAAATCTAACAATAAAATACTGCATGCCTTTAAATATTTATTGCAAAAGTGTTCTCTGAAAACCTAAAAGCTTGAAAACTCAAAGACATCTCCATAAAATTTATGCATTAGAATGAATAATGGGTCCCACAAACTACTTGATGTTGTTCTACATGTTGAGGATACAAAGATGAGTAGGTCATGTTTAAACCCACTATCTCACGGGAACGTTGGGGTGACAGACACCTAATATAGCACTGTGGCGGGGTCAGCAGCGCCTAGAAGAATAGCATGATACCTCCAGAGAGAACAGTACATAAGTGCTCCTACAGAGGCCTTGAGCAATGATGAGAGATGGACACATCCAAAAATGGAAAGGAGGAGCTCCCAGACTTAGAACTGGACCTGAGCGTAAGGGTAGTTGAGTTTAATATGAAAAAGGGATGGGCATGAGCAGCATCTTAAGGTGTATAAGAAAAGACGCTGCCATTGTAGTGGCATAAGAATAGGTGGAAAAGATGAGAAAATGCGAGAAAGGTAGAATCTATGTATTTTAGGGTATAAAACTTGGACACTATGCTGTTAACAAATAGGCATTGAACATTTCCTGCAATGCTAATAACATGATTGTATTTTTCTTTAAGCTAGATCAGGGGTTGGCGAACTTCAGCTGATGGGCCAAATCCATCCAGCAGACTGTTTTTTGAATAAAGTTTCATTGTTACACATCCATACCCATTTGTTTTCATATCGTTTTCAAAGCAGAGTTGGGTGTTGCAATACAGACTATATGGCCCACAAAGCCTAAAGTAGTTGCTATCTGGCTCTGTAGAGAAAATGTTGACTTCTGAGCTAGATTACTGTACACAGAGCTTCTCAATTGGCGTTTGATATTTGTGGCCTGATAATTCACCATTGTCATGGACTGATGGATGATTTATAGAATATTATCAGCATACCTAGTCTCTATTCACTGAATCCAGGAGCAGCACCCCATTCCCCATCATGAGAACCAGAGCCTCTCCAGACACTGCCAGATGCCCCTGAGGAAGGTAATATCACTCCTCTTTAAGAAACACTTTTAGCAGCTAAATAGAGTTTAGTTTTGAGTGAACATGATGGTAGCCAAAGTTAAAACAGTGGAATACTATGCAGCCATAAAAAAGGATGAATTCATATCCTTTATAGGGGCGTGGATGAAGCTGGAAACCATCATTCTGAGCAAACTATCACAAGGACAGAAAACCAAACACCACATGTTCTCAGTCATAGGTGGGAACTGAACAATGAGAACACTTGGACACAGGAAGGAGAAGATCACACACTGGGACCTGTCATGGGGAAGAGGGAGGGAGGAGGGATAGCATTAGGAGATATATCTAATGTAAATGATGAGTTGATGGGTGCGGCACACCAACATGGCACATGTATACATATGTAACAAACCTGCACGTTGTGCACATGTACCCTAGAACTTAAAGTATAATAATAATTTTTTTAAAAGTAATTTTAATGAACTGAAGGGATAGTTGTGAAAAAATATATTTTGAATCTAAAAATAGCATAACATAATTATAAATATGGGGCTTAAGAAAGATGAAAATTGAAGATAACTTCTGAAGGTCTAGCTTAGGTTACAGGAAGAGTAATGATGCCCTTCACTGAGATAAGTAATAATGGAAAAAAAGCAGGCTAGGTGCAGTGGCTCATGCCTGTAATTCCAGCTCTTTGGGAGGCTAAGGCGAGTGGATCACTTGAGGCCGGGAGTTCGAGACCAGCCTGGCCAACATGGTGAAACCCCATCTCTACTAAAAATATGAAAATTAGCTGGGCCTGGTGACACTCACCTGAAATCCCAGCTACTTGAGAGGCTGAGGCAGGAGAACCACTTGAACCTGGGAGGCAGAGGTTGCAATAACTCCATCTCAAAAAAAGCAGGCACCAAGCAGAAGTTAATGGGTTTAGCTTTAGATGAAGTGGGTTCAAGGTACCTGTGACATGCTAAGGCAGAGGGACTCTAAGATTATATGCATATGAATATAAGAATATATATTCATATATCTATAAGGCAGTTCTGGCAGAAGATATATATTTGAATATCACTAGAATATGGCTAGTATTTAAAACCAGGGTAATACATGAAAACCAAAGATTGCAGTGTTAGAAAGGCCAAGGGAATATAAAGCTTACGCAAATGGGAGTCAAGAGTTTCTGCAGGCTGGGCATGGTGGCTCACGCCTGTAATCCCAGCCCTTTAGGAGGCCAAGGTGGGTGGATCACTGGAAGTCAGAAGTTTGAGACCAGCCTGGCCAACGTGACGAAACCCTGTCTCTACTAAAAATACAAAAACTAGCTGGGCATGGTGGTAGGTGCCTGTAATCCCAGCTACTCTGGAGGCTGAAGCTGGAGAATCACTTGAACCTAGGAGGCAGAGGTTGCAGTGGCCCGAGATCGCACCACTGCAGTCCGGCCTAGGCGACAAGAACAAAATTCCATCTCAAAAGAAAAAAAAGAGAGAGAGAAAAAGAGCTTTTGCAGTAGAGAGGATCAAAAAGCAAGGGTCATTATGAATTGTCCGTTGGGTCTGTGAGTTAGGGAAAGGTGTACTAAGGGTTCCGGGTAGAAGAAAATGATGTAGATTGAGGCATGAATGATAGTCAAGAACTTACGAAACATAATGAGAAAAAGACAAAAAGAAGGTAAAATACGAAGAGTCATAAGCTCTGTGGCCTCTAAGGTTTACTCTAAGTGGGTGTCGCACTCAATGCTGGCTGGATAATTTCCAATAATCCTGTAGGTGAGCAAGACACAGTGTTTCAATGTTTATAAGGGCAGGTTCCTTGTAAATCTCTAAAGTGTGCTGATAATTGCACTTGGTGGGTGGCAATCATGACAGCATGAGAGAGTTTTCAAGGGCACCAGCATCATACCAAATATTTGCAACAGTCTGTCAAAGAGATGGAGTATCTAGGAATGAAGCTTTTGTGAAGTCATAGCTTGCATCTGTTTCTATTCCATAATATAGATCCGTGGTCATATGCAGTATGTATCTTTCTATTGCAACACATATATAATGCATTATGTATAAACATAGGCTTAAAGTCGATCCATTTTGTCTTTTTTACTGAAGTTAATCCACTCAGCAGTTCCTGTTTCTAAATGTATTTTAGATGTTTAAAATTGATGTTAAGCAAATTGTCATAGTCTTCTTTTAATACCATCCGATCTAAAAGTGTAGAAGATACATCTAAAGAAAACTTGGGTACTTATAAATTTTTTAAAATAATCTAGATGAATAAGAGGAAAAGAGAACGATTAGATAACAATCATGTAGGGCGCAGCAGCCTAGAGAAGCAATGATAGCATTGCCAATTCATCCTAATGACTGCATCTGTTCCCTATGTATGGGATTGATGGCACCAACACAGCTGCCGCCTCCTCAATGTGAAAGAGTGGGTCGATGACAGACTTGATGATGACTTTGACCTCAGAGATGGTGGCCAGGTGCCAATTAAAGTTACATTGTTGATACCCTCTAATGTAATTAGAAACGAAAATAAGAAATGAATGGCTATGAAATTGCCCTTTTACCTGGACAGCTAATGAAATAGGCTGTATGCTATACATCACTAATGTATATGTATTTGTTTAAGGGGATGGTCACTAGCATGATCACATCCATGAATTATTAGAGTAATATTAAATAATACTTAAGTTTACTCACTTTATTACGTATACATATATGTAAACACTCTATATTGATTATGTTAAGAAATAAAATAATATTTACTAATTATTACAATTTTTTCTCCCACCTCTTCTCATTTCTCCTTCCTTCTCTTCCTTCTTTTTATTCATGCAGCAGTAGTTTGTGGATGTCTGCAACATGCAAGATACTGTGGGACACTTTGGGGATAAAAATATGGAATGCACAAAAAAGCCCCTATCTTCAAAGCCAGGGAAAATAGAAAAATGACCATTTGGAGTGATAAAGTGGAAGGGAGCCCAGAAAGGAAGGATCTAGACCAGTTAGTGTGGGGTTATGGGTAGAACTTTATAGGACATACCGCAGTAGCTGACATGGAGTTGAGTCTTTGAGACAACTTAAAATGAGCCCGAAAGGGTTGTCCACACAAGCAGGTGCAGAAGTGCAACACTGAGGGAGCATGTGAGTTCGGCAGGTTCAGCCTGGGGGAGAGCAGATCCCGATGGACAGGGAGATGTTGAACGACACAGCAGGGACTGCCTCATGAGGGGTCCTAGTGCCAAACTAAAAGCCAGGATTGGATGCAGGAGGTGAGGAGTCACTGCAGGATAGTAAGCAAGACCAGGCAACAAATTACCTAGATAGGGCATGAGAGTTGTATTTTGGAGACTATTGATGAGAGTAATTGAGGAAGATTTACTTGAGGTTGTAGAGAGAAAACTTCATTGAGCTGAAGAAAACGACATAAACTTTCGAGATGTTTAGGATGTGGAAGGATCGCAAGTTGATGAACCAGTCTTGGCAGAGTCCAGGTCTGCAGGCAGGGAGGCGGAGAGAGGGTGGACCCAGTGGAATAGGAGCAAATGATGGGGGATGTGAGAGGATGGATGGAGACAGCAACTTGTCTTGAGTTCTCCTTGGGAGATCGAAGCTGTGCTGTCCAGAAGGAAATTCAATACATAGGTGTGAAGGTCAAGAAAGAGGATTGCATTTGAGTGCATAACATTTTTTAAGTCATTCGTTCCTAAATGATAGTTTTAACCTTGAATGCGTTTGTGATTGCTAAAGAAAGACATGCCAGGAAAGCCAAGAAGCAGATGCTGAGGAGCATGTACAGTTAGTGGGAGTGTGAACAGACCGGGGTCTATAAGGGATACTGACAATGTGTGAGGCAGGTGACAGGGAACAACCAAGTGTGGATGATAGTCAGTGACTCGGCGGTTTCAATGAGGGAGAAGTCAACAGACCCATACACTATGGAAACAGAAATGTGTAATGGAGAGAAACTTTGAAATATCGTTATTAAATTTGACCTATAACATGCTAGCTCTCTTGATATGGGATGCTTTGATAAAGTGGTGTGCCCAAAACTCCCGTCTCTGTTTGCAGCAGAGACTAGAGAAAATATGTTAAAACCAGTTCAAATGAGAAATAGATTTATAGAGGTTTGTATTCTCTACTGACAAAATTTATCTGTGCTGCCCAAGATAGACATCATTTGTGCTGCTTTGGAAAGGAATTATTTGCATTGCTAGAAGTTTTCTATATCCGCAGAGCTATAAAATAACCTTCTCACAAGCAATCGAAGGTCACACTTCTGTAGAATTAGGTAATTACCAGAGGGCCCACTGGACAATGCCTAGCATTCTGTTCAAAGGATACTCCAAGACAGGATTCTCTGCCTCACTGTAGCTTCCCCAGAACCAAGCACAATGTTGTATATGTGTTTGTCTTAATGGGTAATCATCAAAAGAGCTAACTTTCAGGTAGAAAGCATAGATAGGATCCAGCCTTTGAGATATGTGTTGTGTCAAAGGCATGTGATATATTAGTGAATATTAAGAGATGAACCATTTTATATAATATTAATTTCTTTGGGGTTCTAGCTAATGCCAATTTTAAACATGACTTTTTTTGAATTTAGATCTTCATTGCCATTATTAGTGCCTATCAGTGAATGATAATATACTTTAATTTCCATGACATTTCAAATGTCATGCACTTTTCTTATCATTTATCCATCCAATATTTACAGATAGTGAAAGTAAGTCATCAACATACGATATGACAATTTGGTGCACAAATTATTTTCCCTCAGAATATGTGTCTGGGACTCTAATTCTTAATGTTGCTAATTCTCCCTCACTATTATCCAGCCATCTTTGTTATATTACTCAAAAGCAATATACCTGTATTTAAAGAGTCTCACTGAAGATAAATAGGAATTCCATTATTTTTATTAAATTGATCATCATGATGATATGTTCTGAAAATGTCCTTGTCTGTTGCATTTCTTGGCTCAATGTGGAATAACAGAGTCAAATGACATTAAAATTCACTGCTACTAATGTTTAATATCTCACTGGCCAAATGTTTATTTTGTCTTTATAATAAATATTGATTGGCTCTATTTTTAAAGTAATACTTTTCCAACTTAACAAACATAATTCAGTTCAGATGCCAGACTCTAGCTCTTAATTCAACCCTTGCCACACTGTCTAAAGGAGGTGTGCAGAGGAAAGTGCCTTGCTGTAGAAGCAACCGTGTGGTTTCAGCACCAGGCTGCTCCTTTGGAGATAATTGTAATTTCATTCTTAACTTCTCAATGATGCACTAATCAATTGCGCTGGCAATGATATTCTGAACAGTAGATTCATATGGTAGTGAGTAACTCAACTTAATATCTGAAATACACATGAACTTGTTTAAATACTAAAATGATTGGCATTAGCCTCAAAACTCCACAACACCGGCCAGGCGCGGTGGCTCACGCCTGTAATCCCCACACTTTGAAAGGCCGAGGTGGGCTGATTGATTGAGGTCAGGATTTCAAGACCAGCCTGGCCAACATGATGAAACCCTGTCTCTACTAAAAATACAAAAATTAGCCGGGTGTGGTGGCGGGTGCCTGTGATCCCAGCTACTTGGGAGGCTGAGGCAGGATAACCACTTGAACCGGGGAGGTGGAGGTTGCAGTGAGCCGAGATTGTTCTACTTCCCTCCAGCCTGGGTGACAAAAGTGTGACTCTGTCTGAAACAAACAACTCCACGCTTTTTCGCCATTTTCAAGTATAGCCTTCTCTCCTCAGTAAGAGGAGAAAATACTGGAAAAACAAATATCTCTAACAGCTAAATCTACCTGGTTAGTTTTCTGTCCCTCCTGAAAGATAGGAGGTCAGACTGACCTTGGAGAATATTTGATTAAGGAGCAAATTGCTTTAGGAATGGGATAATTTTACTTAAACCTCAGAGCCTAAACAGGTCTTTTATTTAGGCTTAAACAACAAATGAACATCTGTTCTTTTCAGTTTAACGAAACAAGCTGTTCTTGTACCTGATAAATACAAGCCATGGCTCAGCCAGTGAATTATAAAATGCATGAAGGATAAAGATATCGATTTGAATGTGCGGAACAGGCTGGGCTCAGTGTCCTCCTGAGCATGTGTGATCAAATCAGAGAACAGTGTGGTTGGTTCCTCTGCCTGCGACCATTATTTCAGTTCCATCGCAGTCTGGGTTCTCCAAGAGGGCACGGTTTTAAATTAAATGTTCCCTTTGGTAGATGGTTCTGAGTATTAGGTATGCACGGGTAGGGAGTCTGTGTAGAAAAATATCCTAGGGCTGTATGGGAAGCAAGTACAAACCTGGCTAAAATAAACATTACGTGTGGGAAAGGCTGCGCAGGAAATGGAGCTTGCTGTCTGTTTCACGCTGAGACATTTCTAATTTAGTGTTTCACTTTCATCCATTTATTGAATAAATACAGTGTTGTTATATAGCACAATTAAAATGAAATGGTGGGACCAGCTTTGAGTAAGAGAACTTGAGAGTATTGTCATGTAAATTCTTAGCAGATGCTCTGAATTCATTTTTTATCTGCTTTCTGGTATTGCCTAATCCCAAGAGCTGAAGTATAATTCAGCATTCTTTTTTATTATTCAGCTCCCATATTGTCTGGGAGGAGAGCCCCCCTGGCCTAATTACATAAAGTACATGAATGAATCCCTGGGATTAAGGCGGTGTTGCGGGTGCGGTGCTTGAGAGGCGGCGGTGGCGGTGAAGCGAGCTCGGCGGGCCGCAGTCCTTCGGCACCGCCACTGGCTGCCCTTCCGCATGGCGCGAGAAGACACAGCGCCTTTAGACAGAACCACACAGAGGAGGAGAGGCCACAGCAGCCTGGTCATTTCCAGACGATGGTGAACAGCCCTGCCGAGGGCCTCAGGTTGTCTTGTAACCGCTCAGGGGGGCGGGCAACCCCTCACTCCTCCAGGCCGCTCCTTTCCCTTTCTCTGAGTTTCTGCCAAGAGCACTGTGAAAATCAAAAACTGAGTCTCCTTTCAGATGCTGTTTTAGAATCTTAAGAGATTAATTCCTAATAAATATGGCCATGAGGTCATTAAAATACTAGTAACAAAAACAACCACCACCACAATGAGAGAGGGTTGGGGAGAGAGGGAATATGACCCTGACTTAGAAGACTTGGAATTTAAGGCAAAAGCAATCATAGAATTTAAGGGAATAGCATAGTCTTGCCTTTTTTGTTTTCTGTATTATTATTACTATTATTTTTGAGATGGAGTTTCGCCCTGTCCGCCAGGCTGAAGTGCAGTGCCGTGATCTTGACTCACTGCAGCCTCCACCTCCTGGGTTCCAGACATTCTCCTGCCTCAGCCTCCTAAGTAGCTGGAATTACAGGTGCCCGCCACCATGCCCAGCTAATTTTTGTATTTTCAGTAGAGACGGGGTTTCGCCATTTTTGGCCAAGCTGGTCTCGAATTCCTGACCTCAAGTGTCTCTGCTTTCATATCCTTTTCCTTAAAAGAAAAAATAACTAGTCCTCCCTTCTTAGGGGAAAAGCACTTCTGCAATCCCCACCTCTCCCCGTCCCGTTTCTCTTTCTTATCCTTTCCGGCTCTCCACATTGAAGCAGGTTTTATCTCTCTCCCAAGCCCACTTGTGATCCTTTTTCTTCATACTTCTCTCGGTTTTCATGATGTATGTCAGTCTTGTTGCTAGGCAGCTGTTATGTTCAACCCACCATGCAGCCTTCTGAATGCTGGAAATTAGCCCCAAATAGCTTGAAAATCACCCTTCCGCACCTGCTCTGTGTTTACTGTGAAAGCAGGAATATGAATATAAGTTCATAGAATGGGGGAAATGCATCCATATGTAGCCATGGGCAGACAGCCACGTTTGTGGTGTCCATAGCAGGTATGGACACCATGCAGTGCCCCAGGGAAAATGCCCAGGAGTAGTTCTAGAAGAAAGTACATCCTCATTCTATGAGAGCTAAAATTTCTAAATAAGATAATCTGGTGGAAAATGGAAATATACAAAAATAAATATGAATAGCATGTAGACATTGTGTGTATTTCTACAAATGTTGCTGCCTGCAAGCTTAATCAGTTTTTCCTTGCCTCTGAAAAACAAAAAGCACTCATTGATTCTATCCCACCCTCCAGCTATTGGTCTTTTCTTTGACTGACGTTAAGAACCACCAGCTGCTAGTGTCTTGATGCCATTGTAATCTAGTTTCTCCCATGTCTGACGTTGCCATTGACGCCACAGTCACCAAATCCCACAGCCCCCTCAGTGTGCATCTGCTTCTCTTCCTCTGCAGCGTTCAGCACTGCAGACCACATTTCCAACTTTGCCTTCCCTTGGCTCCTCTGAAATTGGACGGCTCCCGTCCAGTCCTTTCTTTCCTGCTTCTCCTTTCCCCTCCCCTTCACCACTCTCTTTCTCTGTCAACCCTCCAATAGGTAGCTCCTATGACATTCGATTTTTCTCCTTCAGTTTTTCTCTTTTTATTGATTATTCAGTCTTTCTAGAAGAGCAGGAGGTTAATGGTTCTCTCCAAATATTATTTTATTTTTCACAATAAAGTAATTGGAATATAACCATAATAAGATAAATAGTATAATTTCTTGAAATAAGAAAACCACATCTTTTCTGAGGTATAATTTTGGTCCAAAAAAGTCTTGCTTTATATTTGACCATGTGCAGTAAAATTAGAACATTGCTGTACACAGCCTAGTGATCTTGGCATTTCTTGGCAGAATATATTGCTCGTAGTAAGTGTTCAATAAATACTTCTCAAATAGAATTAAATTTCTAAGGCGTTTCAGACTGAAACAACGTAAGTTTTACTTTCATAACAAAATTTTCCTTGAGAATGAAGTGGTAAAACCAGTATTTAACAGAGACATTTTCAGAGAAACTGCATCTGAGGTTAATAAACATTAGCTTGATAAACATACATTATATTTTCTAAGAAAATGATTCTCCTACTTCCTGATAGTGTTTGTTTAAGTAGTCAATTAAAATTCACTGTGTTTTAAAATCAACCTAAATGCCCATCAGTGAGAGATTGAATAAAGAAAATGTGGTACATATATACCATGGAATACTATGCAGCCATAAAAAAGAATGAGATAATGTCGTTTGTGGAACATGGATGGAGCTGGGAGCCATTATCCTTAGCAAACCAACAGAGGAACAGAAAACCAAATACTGCATGTTCTCACTTAGAAGTAGTAGTTAAATGATAAGAACTCATGAACACAGAGAAGGGAACCACAGACACTGAGGCCTACTTAAGAGAGGAGGGTAGGGAGAGGGAGAGGAACAGAAGAGATGACTATTGGGTACTGGGGTTAATAGCTGGGTGATGAAATAATATATACAACAAACCCCATGACACATGTTTACCTATGTAACAAACCTTCACATGTACCCCCAAATCTAAAATAAAAGTTAAAAAAAAGAAGTCATCATGTTTAATCTGAATCCTGTGGTGACTGCATAAGCTATTTTTATCTCTAGGTCCCTGATACACAGGATATCAAAGTTCCCCTTTGTACTGGAAGGAACAATCACTTTGGAAGAGAGAAACACTATTTCATCACTTTCCTTGAGTTCTTTACACCTTTTACTAGTTAGATTTTCTCTGCCTTTTCAATTTCAGCCTGTCCTTGTAAAAATGTAGACTCCAAAATGAAGGCGATCTATGATATGGCTCTTTCACTTAGAATTTTGTAAGATACTATGATTTTTTTTTTTTTTTTTAGTGTTATAGTCACAATACGTGAATGTATGGAAGCATGTTTTTATGCTTGAATCCTTGATGTTGAGAATGTACTTGACGAATAAGGCTCATGTTAGATAAATTTTCATTTAACTATGATAGAACTTTTTTGAAACCCCACACTTAGTATACACTGGCAACTTAGGATGCAGACTGACAAGAAGAAGTGGAAGTTGAAAGTGGTCAGAAACCCATCACAAGAAAAGTGGGGCAAATGGAGCATCTAACATAACACAGCTTGAGGTTGGAACCCCATGAGGTCATGAGCATTCTGCACCATCACGGAAGCTGCATCCGTTTCCCGAATGCTCAGTACTGCCCTGTCCAGTCAGACAGAGGTGTATGGCAGTAAAGAATCCAGCCACAGATGAGTCATTGGCAACCAGGAAGGTAATAAATCTAGTGTGGGGGACTGGCTGATGTTTGGTCAATGTCTCCTTACGGAGCTCCACCCAAATTTCTCCTTTTCGCTTCTCCTCAGTCGCAGTATTCCCCTCCTGTTAAATAACATTAGTCTGGAGAATAAATGCTCTTCCCTGTCTACTACACTGCGGGAAACGTCAGCCACAGCCTCCAGTTTATTAGGTCAAAAACCTTGATATCATCCTCTCTTCCTGTCATAGCCACGTTGATCCATTCACCAGAAAATCCTGCTGGGGCTACCCAAATACACAGAGAGCCCAGCACGTTTTTACCACTTCTGTCGCCATTGCCTTGGACCAATGCCTCTCACCTGGACTATAGGAAGGGCCTCCAGATGGCGGCCCTGGCTCTTTCCTGCCCCTCTCCAGGCCCACTCAGCCTCACAGTATCAAGGATGCTTTTCTTCAAAGTCGAGGAACAGAGTGTGCTGAAACCTCACACCCAGGAATCGGAGTCTGAGCCGAGGTCCTGATGGTCACCTGCAGGATTCTGATCCTTACCCCATTACACTGACCTTTCTTTTTTTTTTTTTTTTTTTTTTTTTTTTGAGACGGAGTCTCGCTCTGTCACCCAGGCTGGAGTGCAGTGGCCGGATCTCAGCTCACTGCAAGCTCCGCCTCCCGGGTTTACGCCATTCTCCTGCCTCAGCCTCCCAAGTAGCTGGGACTACAGGCGCCCGCCACCTCGCCCGGCTAAGTTTTTGTATTTTTAGTAGAGACGGGGTCCCATTACACTGACCTTTCTAAACTCATCTCCTACAGCTCTCCTCTCCCTTCCTCTTCTTCAGCCACACTCGACTCCTTGATATTCCGAGAGCGGCCATGCACCATCCCCACTCCGCCAGGACTGCAGTACCCTAGAGAAGCCACAGCTGCCTCCCTCATTGTCAGGCATCTGCTCACAGGGAAAGCCTTCCTGCTTTATCTTTCTCCACATCTCTCATTGGATTTGACACACTTCCTTATTTACTTTATTTGTTTAAGAGTTGGGGTCTCTGTCATCCAGGCTGGAGTGCAATGGTGTGATCATAGCTCACTGCAACCTCAACTTCCTGGGCTCAGTCCGTCCTGCCTCAGCCTCCTGAGTAGCTGGCACTAAAGGTTTGCACCACCATGTCTGCTTAATTTTTAAAATTTTTTGTAGAGATGGGGTCTTGCTGTGTTCCTCAGATTGGTCTCATACTCTTGGCCTCAAGCCATCCTCCTGCCTTAGCCTCCCAAGGTGCTGGGACAACAGGCATGAGTCACCGTGCCCGGCCCTTATTTACTTTTCTTTATTATTATTATACTTTAAGTTCTGGGATACATGTGCAGAACGTGCAGGTTTGTTACGTAGGTATACACGTGCCATGGTGGTTTGCTGCACCAGCATCCCGTCATCTACATTAGGTATTTCTCCTAATGCTATCCCTCTCCTAGCCCCCCACCCCCTGACAGGCCCCAGTGTGTTCTCATTGTTCAGCTCCTACTTATGAGTGAGAACATGCGATGTTTGGTTTTCTGTCCCTGTGTTAGTTTGCTGAGAATGATGGTTTCCAGCTTCATCCATGTCCCTGCAAAGGGCATGAACTCATCCTTTTGTTATGGCTGCATAGTATTCCATGGTGTATATGTGCCACATTTTCTTTATCCGGTCTGTCATTGATGGGCATTTGGGTTGGTTCCAAGGTTACTTTTTAATTCTACCCCTACTACCATAAAGGGCTTTGGCTGCTTATTCCCTGCTAGATCCCAGCACCTGGGAGCATCCCCAGCACAGACTTGGTGCTCAGTCAGTGCTGGTGAATTGATTGATTGATCCTGAGCAACTGAACCACAAACTCCGATTCCAGATATGAAACTAGGTAACAGTTGTTCCCCTCATCCCAAACCAGGATAAGGCAGGAAGAGCAGGCTGGCTGGAAAGGTTCATGTTTACTTTTTACAGTCCATTGGTTTGCCTCAGACACAGAGGAAGTGAAGCCTAAATATAGGTGTCTTCAGTGGATTGAGGTGACCTGTCTGTCTTGGATGACAGATGCTGGGACAGTGTGGGGAGTGAGAGTAGATAAGTACCTCTCCAGCTGCTCCTGTGCTCAGGACTAAAGTCCTGCTCCAGGCTCGTGAACCGTATGGCCTCAGAACAAAGTTACTGGGGGAATGTGTTTTAACTCAGGAATGGAATGTGACCCTGTCTTTCTATCCGGTGACACCACCTATAGAAAACACTCACATTCCAAAAGACAAGATGTTTTACATGAGTATCTCATCCTGTCTCAGGTGATCTTTTTCTTTAGTTGACACGTCAGAATTATACCATTTTAAGTGTCAAAAGAACAATATAAAATGAGAAAAAAAGCATCAGGTGCATTATTTTTCATTCTGACTTGTTAATACTATATTCAGATGCTTGAATTATATCAATTAAATTCTTGGTTATAATTAACAAAGTTCCAGAATGAGAGAATTATGAGAGAGAATAAAAAAAAGAGTGATTTCATTTCAGTGTATTACTCTGGCTAAATGTTAGAAACACATGGCTTTCCTGAGGGCATGAATGAGTTCACTGTTAAAGAGCCTCCAGGCACTGAAGGCCAGCAAATGAAGACTTCTTTTTTTTTTTTTTTTTGAGACAGACTCTCGCTCTGTCGCCCAGGCTGGAGAGCAGTGGCACGATCTCGGCTCACTGCAAGCTCCGCCTCCCAGGTTCACGCCATTCTCCTGCCTCAGCCTCCCGAGTAGCTGGGACTGCAGGCGCCCGCCACCACGCCCAGCTAATTTTTTGTATTTTTAGTGGAGACAGGGTTTCACTGTGTTAGCCAGGATGGTCTCGATCTCCTGACCTTGTGATCCACCCGCCTCGGCCTCCCAAAGTGCTGGGATTACAGGCGTGAGCCACTGTGCCCATCCACAAACCAAGACTTCTTATTCCTACATGTCCAATATCGTGGTGGTTACTATTGAATTTTACTTCTTCAATTTTTAAGGGTAAATCTTATCCTTTTTCACTCTAGAACCATCCAGGGTTAGGACTTGTTAGTTGTCATCAAAACTGTAGCAATGGTGGTGAAGAGCTTGGCCCTGGAGTTAGATTGTCCTGGGTTCAATTTCAGCTCAGCCACTTTCCTCATCTGTATCAGCTTCCTAGTGCTGCCGTAAGCAGGCACCACAAACTCCATGGCTTAAAGCAATAGACCTTTCCTCATCCAGCTCTGGAAGTGAGAAGTTCAACACTGAGTTGTCAGCAGGGCTTCCTCTGAAAGTCTGGGTGGCATCTGCCCTGGCCTCTTCCTGGTCTCTGGTGGCGGCCATAGATCCTCAGTGTTCCCTGATTGCAGCTGTGTCACTGACACCTCTGCATGCATCATGTGGCCCTCTGCTGTGCATCTCCCGTGGCGTTTCCCTCTTCTTTTCAGGATATGAGTCATATTGGATTAGGCCCCACCCTAATGATCTCATCTTAACTTGAATACTCTACAAAGACCCTAAACATCACGTTCACTTATCTTGCACGGGGGGACACAGTTCAACCCATAACAGCATCCCTGTGAACTTGGGTAAGTGAATGAATGCCTACAACCATTATCTGTCTCACTATCTAAAGATGATTGTCATCCAGGCCTGCATCTGTGAGGAGGATGTGAGGTGATATGAAAAGCCCTTTGCATTCATTCAGGGTTCAAGAAATGCGACTTACCATCTCCTGCTCCACAGCCCCATGTCTTGACTATCATTTATTTAAACTTGCTACATTCAAAGGAAAGCTAGGAGACACCATAAAATGTACAAAGATATCCCCTTACTCTGGGTGAACTCACAAACTTTGAGGAGAGGTCAGAGTTTGTAACACAGAATAGAATTTATGTCTCGTCTGGAGAAATGCAAACAGACAGTTCTGAGGGAGGGCAGAGCGTTGCTTGTTAGGTGACTTGCCAAGGGCATTATAGCAAACTGGTTACAAAGTGGGAACCTAAATCTCAGTTTTCAGATTCCCAATTCAGTTTCTTTCCTATTTGAACACACTGTACAATTATATCACTTGTCGCCTTTTAACCACTCAGACATTATCAAACCTAACCCATGTTTGCTCATAAGAGGTACTAATGTCAGCTGGGCACGGTGGCTCACGCCTGTAATACCAGCACTTTGAGAGGCCAAGGCGGGTGGATCACCTGAGGTCAGCAGTTCGAGACCAGCCTGGCCAACATGGTGAAACCCTGTCTCTACTAAAAATACAAAAATTAGTCGGGCGTGGTGGCGGGTGCTTTAATCTCAGCTACTTGGGAGGCTGAGGCAGGACAATCGCTTGAACCCAGGAGGTGAAGGTTGCAGTGAGCAGAGATAGCACCCTTGCACTCCAGCCTGCATGACAAGAATGAAACTCTGCAAAAAAAAAAAAAAAAAAAAAAAAGTACTGATAGCATGTGAGAGAATCATTAGGGGATGCCCATAGCCTTCTGGGTGGTCCACATTCACTGCCCTTTGTACAGCTTACTCCTGTTTCCCAACCCTCTACATATCCCACATCATACCCATTTGCCCTGCCCTGTTGTACAGGGGAAATTCCCTTTCTTCTTCTGCAGAAACCCCAATAAAAATTAATAAAGTAAAATAAAACACACAGCTACCAACTTTAGTACATGGCATGTAAGAAATCACATTCTTGTCACCTATCAAAAGCAAAACAATTCATGAGTACTTCATCCATCAACAAATCACTGTAGTCCATTTAGTGTGAGCAAAATAATGAGCCACCTTTTTCATATCCTTGCCTCTGGCACTGCAATTTCAATCTCAGTTACTTCAGTCTCAATCTCTGTTACTTGCCATTTTTTGTTTTTATGCTTTCCTATGCACCAAGTTTGATACGTGAGCAAAAATCCATCTATGAGAAGGAAGGGTGGTTGCTGATACTGATAAATTCATTCTGGTTTATGGCTAGCAAGATTATGAGGATTCTCAGTCCCGGAAATGTCATACACTGACTTTTCAGTGAGAATGCTGAAGATTTAAGAAAGGAGATAAGAAATGTCTCCAGCTGAGAAGGTAACTGGGTACTGTCTTGGTCAGTTCAAGCTGCTGTCCCAAATTATCATAGACTATGGTGGCTCCTGAGCAACAGAAAGTGCTCATAGTCCTGGAGGGTGGGAAATCCAAGATCAAGTTGTCGGCAAATTCAGTATTCAGTGGAAGCTCGCTTCCTGGTTTGCAGAGAGAGCCTTCTTGTTCTCTCTATGGACGGTGTTCTCACATGGTGTTAGGTTAGTGCAAAAGTAATTGCAGTTTCGGGCCGTGAACATTAAGTCATTATAACTAGACTCAAACACATCTTTATTAATCAAAATAGGGACCATTACAATCAACACATTTTTGCCAATGCGAAGTAAGTTTTGTTTATCCCTGTAGCTTAAAATTCTGTGCTTTGAGAATCGACAAACTCTTGGATAGCATTTTCTGCATCCCGCCACTTGCGGAAGCATTTTCCCTGCGAAAAGTTGTTGAGATGCTTGAAGAAGTGGTAGATGGTTGGCGAGAGGTCAGGTGAATATGGTGGATGAGGCAAAACTTAGTAGCCCGTCTTTCCACTTTTGGTTGTGTGACGTGCAGCCAGGCGCTGTGATGGAGAAGAATTGGGCCCTTCCTGTTGACCAATGCCAGCTGCAGGCGTCGCAGTTTTCGGTGCATCTCATCTATTTGCTGAGCACACTTCTCAGATGGAATGGTTTCGCTGGGATTCAGAAAGCTCTAGTGGATCAGACCAGCAGCAGACCACCAGACAGTGACATAACCTCTTTTCCGGTGCAAGTTTGGCTTTAGGAAGTGCTTTGGAGCTTCTTCTTGGTCCAGCCACTGAGCTGGTCATCGCTGGTTGTCATATAAAATCCACTTTCGTCGTGCATCATAATCTGATCAAGAAACGGTTCATGGTTGTTACATAGAATAAGAGTACTTTGAAACAACATTTTTTTTTTTATTCTCAGTTAGCTCATGAGTCACCCACTTATTGAGCTTTTTCACCTTTCCAATTTGCTTCAAATGCCAAACAACCTTAGAATGTTCGACCTTGAGTTCTTTGGCAACTTCTCATGTAGTTGTAAGACGATCAGCTTCGAGGATTGCTCTCAGTTGGTCATTGTCAGCTTCCAATGGCCAGCCACTACACTCCTCATCTTCAAGGCTCTCATCTCTTTAGCAAAACTTCTTGAACCACACTGCACTGTATGTTCGTTAGCAGCTCCTGGGCCAAATGCGTTGTTGATGTTGTGAGTTGTTTCCACTCTTTTACGACCCATTTTGAACCTAAATAAGAAAATCGCTCGAATTCACTTTTTGTTTTTGAGACGGAGTCTGCTCTGTTGCCCAGGCTGGAGTGCAGTGGTGCCATCTCGGCTCACTGCAAGCTCTGCCTCCCGGGTTCACGCCATTCTCCTGCCTCTGCCTCCCGAGTAGCTGGGACTACAGGCTCCTGCCACCACACCCGGAAATTTGCTTTTTATCTAACATTATTCTCATAGTCTAAAATAAATATAAAATAAACAGCAAGTAATAAGTCATTAGCAAAAAACATAAAGCAAGAAATGCACACTAACATGATGTATAACATAACCACATTTATTTAAGAATGTATTCCAATATCAAATGGCAAATTTCAACAATGTGAAAACCACAATTGCATTTACACTGACTTTATAGGAAGGAACAAGCCTGTTTTCTTCAGCCTTCTCTAAGTGCACTAATCCCATTCATGAAAGCTCCATCCTCATGACTCAATCACCTGTCAAAGGCCCCACCTCTTAGTACCAGCATATTGGGGGTTAGGATTTGAATGCAGGGATTTTGATATACGTTCTGTCCATGGCAGGTGTGTTTCCCAGCCTGTGTTACACTCCAGACTGTACTGCCGCACATGTGAGCCCTCGTTTACCCACAGTACCTGCCGAAATAAGACGTGTGTGATTCCTGTGTGGCTGTCCATGGGATATGTCCCATACTCCCACTGCTTTCTCCAAGGAAAGCAAGTAAATAAAGATGTGTAGGCAAAACACTCCCTCCCTTTATTGCACTAAGGAAACGGAATAAACTCATTTTAGCAAATCCCAAATTTACTGCAGTGAACTTTAGATGAAGCACTAAGGTATTACACAGAAAATAACAGAAAACTGATGACTTCAGCTTTGGCATTGCATTTCCTTCAGCTTGCAGAACAGCCCAACATGAGAATCATAAACACAGAAGGCAACAGGATGCAACTGCATGTATCTTTGCTCATTTCCTTTTTGGTTTTCTCCTCTTCCTCCTCCTCCATTGTAGCCTTGCCTGTATCTCAGGTTAACCACTGTAAGTGCAAAGGGAATTTTACATGGATTTTTTAAAGTGGGCGATATAATTTTAAAAGTCATTTTTGAAAAACCTATAGGAAACTATTATATTGCCATGAATTTCAGCTAAGGAATGGAAGTCAACTGGCCACTGATGCTTTGCAAAATAAAAATGTCCCAGAATATTTTCAATATTCAATATCTAATATATGGGGAAGAAGTGATTCTATCTCTCAAATAAGTATTCTGAATGAACATTTTGGTATTCCATTATTATAGACTCTAGTTACATCTGAATTCACTCTTAAGTGGCCATAAAGAATGCTTAAATTTCTTAAAGGATGTATTTTTAAGGAGCATGCCGAATGTTTAAAAATGGCTACTGGATTAATTTTCATATTTTCATTCCCTTCAAATTTCCTTTGGTTAAATGGTTTGAATTGCTCCATGACAGTGCTAAACATATATTAGAGGACTGAAAAATATATTTGATGCATAGTAAAAATGATTTCGCTTGTAAAAGATAAGGATTATTTCCAGTTCCCTAGTAAATGCACAGTGAACAGGTATTTGGGTATTCCTGGGATAAAGAAAGACGGGGAAACTTGGGAAACGATGTAACAAAGACAGCCCTGTTGAATGTGATTATGTGCTTGGCAAATGCAGTCACTGCTTTCTGTCTCTGCTGCTTTTCACAGGTATAAGCCGCTGGCTGATACGTTCCTGCATGAGAAGAAGGAACATTTGGCTGCAGAGCGATGTCGGCTTGTTCTCCAGCAGTGTAAATTACAAGGCTGGCAGGTCGGTGACCTACAAGCTATGAAAATACCACTTTAGGATTTTAAATAAATGAGCTGAGTCATTGCAGGGAGCCACCAGAGACTTCCTGGCAAAAACAAATTCCTTTGATGTGTTTGGCAAGGCATGACATTCAGTGTATTCGCTGGAAATTTGTCATTCTTTATGACTTGCTGATTTTAACATCTTGCAGCCAACATGAGGAAATCTAAGAGGCTCCCTTTACAACCATGACAGAAGCTCATGAGCCCCATTCTGTTTGCCCATGTGCCAGATTCATACCTTGTCACTAAAGCATTTTGTCGTATTTACCCATAGCAGGAGTCAGAGGAGCCAAAATTGAAGAACTAAGGTTGATTTCTGTGTGCAGAGTTGGTCTCTCACAAGTGCATGTTTGACCTGGACTTCCGTAGCTCGTTCAAGTCTCACTCAGCTCCGCTTTCTTCTGTTTCTCATTGCCCTGCTTCTCACCTGCCTTACAGTGAAAATGTCACTATCCTTTGAACCTCATTTGTTGGCAAAAGCTTCATAATTGGAAACACTTTATTATAGTCTGTGATCGATTTGATGGCAGAACCTAGGGGCCAGTGAAAGCTATAGCTAGACTTGCAGAAAAAGAAAATAACCTGAGACAAAATTACAGGCAAATGTTCACCAGAAACAGGAGAAGATGGTTCCAGATCTTGTTAAATACGTTCAACAACATCAGAGTCCATCCTTGACTCATTTTAGGAAGAAGAGGTTTGAAGTGAGAAGAGCAGATTAGAGCAGCAATGGGAAACCACGCAGTCCATGACACCAGGAATTATTTGGAAGTTTCTTGCTGTAAAACCACCAAAAGTGCGTAGGTGGCAGAAACAACGGTAGCTAAAATCTTTGGTAAAAACATGACGATGACTGGAAAGTAGACATAATTTGCATCTTTAAAAAGTGATAGGGAGAATATCTATGAGTAAAAATACATGATAATTGATGAGTCAAAGGATGAGGACTTGGCTTTAGAAATGACATGAGCTCATGATTCAGAATTGCTGAATAGGCCCAAAAGTGGCCCAGTCTCAGTAAAACAGGGAGGGAAGACTGGATTGACACTCGCACACTCATCTGTCTATGACAAAGAACAAAGACCCTAGAATTTTGGCATTGATGAGTAATGATTTAATTGTCTGTGCCACCCAATCTTTTTCTTTGTTATCTTTTTTCCTTTTCTTTTCTTTTTTTTTTTTTAAACTAATAATGAAATTTGAACTTTAAATAACAATCTGAAGGAGGAAGCTTACTCAGTCTGAAGTTGTCAGTGATGCACATCAGTGCCAAAAGATTGGGTAAAAAGGGAAGGAGGAAGAAGGAGGAATTACTAACCAGAAGTGATGTCCGCCAACCCCTCCAGAGTCAGTGACATAGGGGTGGGATTCACATATATCAGCGTTTATTCGGTCTATAGGTAACTGAAGTCAGTTCAACGGAATCACTGCTGAGATTTTGAATAAGTAATTATATAGTAGTAGTCCACCGATGATGTACCACTAAGGTATTCTTATTGTATTCTTTGAATACTTACAGATAATGATATACATATATATGTGTGTGTGTGTGTGTGTGTGTGTATCTGTGAGATAGATGTGTGTGTGTGAGGGAAAGGGAGAGGGAGAATTTTTATTTGTAGAAGGAAGCAAGGGAATCTGGAATAATTCTTTCACTAAGAGAGTGATTGGAAGTAACCACAATACCTGAGCAGTGATCCCTCTGATAGACCACTGTAAAGTACCGGCCAAATATGAGAGGAGACTGGAAGACAAATCGGTACACCCTGCCAGCCATCATTTCTTCTGTATCACTGCTTTTGCTAGGATACTTGAAATTGCAGCCGAGGATAGCATTAAATTGAAACATGCATTAGGACTTTCAATGAGAGTATTAACATTTTTTTAAATGGGAAAGGGATCCCATTTCATGGCACTATTTTCTCCACACTTTTCGCCTGCCTGAAAAGAAGCTGAAAATACAAGACAAAAAAAATTAAAAGGAAAGAGAAATAAATGTGCTTATTCACTGAGCATATTTACTTATGAGTTCCCTGTTGTCTAGTCAGAAAAAACAGTGTTTCTTCAGCTTCTTCAAGATGTAACCTATGATGTACTTTATACTACCAGACAAATAATCAACTTCACAGAAATGAAGCTTATTCATACTTCACTTTTATATTGGTCTGACAAAGGAAAAAAAGCTTTTGTTAAAAAAAAGTAAATAAAACAAAACAAAAAACACTCATTCCTAACCTGGAAAGTTAGACTCCTCAGTTGCAAAAGCAAAGCATTTGTTTGAAATGCATTGCTAGTTACAGGAAGAATTCCTCCTAGTCTATTCTGTTTTTAATTGACACAGCAATTAAATCAGAAGCTGTTAGGCTGCAGGGACAACAAGGTTGCATCTGATGGTTAGTGTATCTGTAGCATTGTTTCCAAATTGCTGAGAGTTACAATGTGTGTTTTCATTAACCAGTCAGTTCATCCTTTAGTCCTGAGTGGTTAGCATGAAATGAATGGTTATTCTTTTCCATATTTTTAAAAGCAGTGCTGGAGGACCGAAGAGATTAGAATTACATTTTGCTGCGTTAACTTGTATACAGTGTTAGCTAGAAATTCATTTCTTTTAACTGAACGTAGTAATTTCATTGTCATTCTAATGGGTCTTGGAGATCTGGCAGGTTCTGTCTTCTCTTTTTAACTTTAATCAGACCCTGTAGAAGGAAAGCCTTGAATCATCAATATGAGATTGTAACTCTGGAATTCTTATACTCTCCAACATTGTAGCAATTCAGTAAGCCTTGGTGCACATTTGATTTCCTTCTGTTTCAGATGAGGATAAAGATGTCATATATTCAGTACTATTTTGTACGCCGATCTATACACCTGTGTCTGCTTTTCATGCTTTAAGTAGTCGCAGCTTTGTAGTCTGTACTGGAATTTTTAATATTTAATAGGTAATAATTCCTGTCATCTACAGAGTATATTACAACTATTCGTAGTTTTTATTTTATTTTATTAGAGCCTAATAAAAAAATCTGTGCAGAAAAGGAAAGTAGACAGTGTGTACAGGAGTGACCTTATTTTAGATTTGAGGAAATTGAACCTCACAGAGAGCCCTTGTCTTAGTTAGAGATCAGTGTACTGATCAAAATATTAGGTGCAGTTAATATTCAGTTTCAGTGGGAGCACCACTTTGCTGAGACCACGTCTAGCTTTTACTATGTCATGTTCTTTCCACTGCATTTAACTCGATCTATATCTTTTAATATAACTATCTGAAGTCATTTTGCTCATATTACAGGACTTGAAAGGGATAGGTTATGCGTCACAGTGCGAGCTCTGATCAAAGACACTCATACCCTTTATTCGTCTGAGCAGCCTTCGCCTTGTACATAGTGCCTTTTTTATGTTTAAAATTCGCCCAGCAAATGAAGGAAAAACAAGCGGACTACTTCCCATTACAGGGTGACTCTGATCAGAATCCTTTTCTACCCAAACTGTCAGCCAAACTGACCCTGAAATAGCACAATGCATTTGCACCCTCATTCCCAACTACATCTTGGAAACAAGAGGAGAAGGAAAAGGAGAAAAGGAGGAGTAAGGAAAGAAGAAGATAGAGAAGGATAAGAACTGTAATCAAGTGAAGAGTCTCAGGAAGCATTTGATATTGATTATAATTCTGAGAGTTAAGACCTAGATGTGACTCAGGCCATCCAGAGGAAATGACAGGGGTGGGGGCAACTCATGGGCGGTGCTGGTAGAAATGCAGGTCAAAGGAGCAGTGCTGCACCTTCGCACCTAGAGCAAAGGCAGTTTGAAAACAGTTTATTAGGCTATTTCCGCAGATCTGCACCATTTCCAGTATACCGAGTTTTGCTCACATGCCAATTCTCAGCGAGGCATTCCCTGGCTACTAGATTTTAAATTCTCATTATCCTCGACCTTCCTACTGCATCTTCTCATCCTCTTCTCTGCTTCGTTCTTCTCCATGGTGCCTAGGACCTTCTGTTACGCTTCAGATTGCAATCCTTAACATGCTGTTCACCACCTTTCCTCCATAGCATGGGAGCTCCATCCCAAGGGCTTTGTGTCCGCAGCTTACTGCTGCATCCCCGGCATAGAAGCCAGAGAAAGACACAGGACAGACACTCTGTGCCTGGAAGCTGGTCCAAGAAATGAGTTTCTGTAAATAAGAAACTACCAAACAATACAGTATACTTGATGTGGATTCAAAGACATGTAAGAACTTTTATAGGCTGGGCGCAGTGGCTGATGCTTGTAATCCCAGCACTTTGGGAGGCTGAGGTGAGTGGATTGCCTGGGGTCAGGAGTTCAAGACCAGCCTGGCCAACATGGTGAAACCCTGTCTCTACTAAAAATACAAAAAAATTAGCCAGGCATGGTGATACCTGTATTTCCAGCTACTTGGGAGGCTGAGGCAGAAGAATTGCTTGAACCTGGGAGGTGGAGGTTGTAGTGAGCGGAGATTGTGCCATTGCACTCCAGCCTGGGCAACAAGAGTGAAACTCCGTCTCAAAAAAAAAAAAAAAAAAAAAAAAAAAAAAAAACCTTTTAAAATGTATTGTTTTGAAATGAAGTAAGAATCAAATGGATTTTTAGCTTTATATCTGTGTTTATAAGATACATGTATTAATGCATTACTTCTATAGTTACAGATAATTTTTAAAATTTGAAACTACTACGTAAATATAATTTCAGCATAGAATACTGCATAGGGTCAAATTAACTATTTTAAACATTTGTGAAAAAGCTGTAAGTCACACGGCATTTTGCACCAAAGCATTTTTGTTTTCCAATATATAATTTCTGTTATGTGTTTATACCACTAGCCTGTACTTCTCAAAGGAATCTTGTGCCTTCTTTCATATAATTTGAACTGGTCACCACAAGTTTTGGCAAACTCATGCATGTTGCTGTTTCCTTAACATACTCAAAATTGCTACTTTTACATAATGTGGTTTGATTTTGAAGAAAGGAAAATCAAGATGTAGTGGTGGCTAGAAGGCAATCTTTCACGTTGGTGGCTTCTTATGTTTACAGTGAAATGATATATTTTAAAAACATGGTGGACTAGTCAGAGCCACGTCCTTATTTGCAAAGTGGGATTTATGTAACTTGTTTGCAAAAAGGAATGGAAGTGTTTTGAAATGATTTGAATAGGACCTGCATGACTAACTTCTAGTGCTGTTTTCTGTCTCAGCAGATAGAGTTTTCTTTATGAAACAAAGAGTTCATGGATTACTTCACTATGGAAAAATATCCAAATAGTTTGAATTAACTCATAGTTTGAAAACAAGTTAAATTAAGCCAGTAGTTATTAACCATCTGCTATTTGTTTTATTATTGTTATTATTCAGGCATTTTACTTATCTAAATATATGCATTTTAAATTCAGGGCTATCTTAAGGTAACTTGGAAAGGACCCTCTGGAACTGTGTGCGGTTAATCAGACTATTAGCCTGAATTTCTCCAAGCCACAGAAAAGTGACTGGACAGCAGTTAGGCCCATGTGGAACATGCTTGTTTTTCGTGTTATGTCATTTATGTAAAATGAAAACCTTTGAAGCTAATTCTAAGTGGAAAAATAAGTGGTATAATCTGATTTTCACACATTTTATATGCATCAACTGGTTATAGGATGATTTCTTCTGTGTAGTTATTTGAATGCTATATTCATTTTAAAGCCATCTGGAGGGATGACGAATGAAGAAACAAATCTGTCAGAGTCGGTCCATGTGATACCAGGGGTGCTGCTTCGGAACACACAGCACCCGGAGAGTCGAGGGGGGACTGCACGGATGTGGCTCTGTGCAGAAAGTCTTTCCCGGTGGTACTTTTCACTGTGCAAGCAGATGTCGAGAACTTTGGGGTGAAAGAAGTTTTGTGAGCAGGCAAAGAAGAGTGGCCTGTGTGTCTCCTTTGAGGCAGGAACTTGTGATATCTGTTACTGGAAATTGTGGAAGGAGAAGTTGAGCTCTTCACCTTAGAGATGACATATCATCTATGATTTTAAGGATGAGGAGTCAGACACATAGATCCTTCTGGTGGCTTACTCAAGATTATACAGACAGGAAGAAAGAAACAAAATTAGAACATCAACTTCGTCCCAAGTACCGGCATGATACGATACTTACTCTTGAGTGTGTGCATGCGTGGATGTGAAAGAGACAGAGAGAGAGGCTCTTAAAGAAATAACAAAGGATACTCACAAAAAACATACTCCAAATTGTAATGAGATATACTTTTCCTATTTGTGTTTACTCATGAACAAAGAAATTCACAATCTTTTTTTTATCATCGTCTTCTAATGTAATATTTATGGAATAGTCTAGATTTTGTTACCTAAATAGTTTGAAATAAGTCATAGTTTGAAAACGAGTTAAATTAAGTTATGATCTTTGAAGGATTTGCTCATATATTACTAAGAATTGCAACATTAACATTTTACCATAACATTACATAAAATCAGTGGGTGAAGGTTTTATTATTTCATTAATCTGCAATAGTACAGTAGAGAAAATAAAATAGAAGAGCAAGGAACTGTTAAAGTTTTAACTACCCCCACTTTTTTTACATTCTCTGTGATGAGACAATTGTATTAGGGCCCTAGGTTCTTATTAGTACGATAAATTAATGGTTTATAACCTTTGTTTTACTACTCAGGGAGCACTCCATAAATCAACTATAAGTACAAGCTAGAAAATAGCCTATAAAATGATTCTTTCTTTTGTATCCTTTCTCCTTCTCTGGAATTATAAATGTTGAAAATAATAAGCATTAGGAACCTAAGAGTACACCTTGAAACGATGTACATTCTATTGGCAATCACCATAGATATTATATTATATGTGTGTGTGTCTGTGTGTATTTCCTTTCTTCTTTTGTGCCAAACACATGCATACACACACGCCATATACATATATGGAACATTTTTGTTATAAAAGTAGTATGTATCCTTGATAAGAAGTTTGAAAAATAGAAAAAAAACTGAGGAAGAAAATACAGTCTACCAGAATTGAACTACCTAAAGATAACTACTGAAAATATTTGGTGCATCGTCATTCACTTCGTTTTTAAAAATCCTGCATGTATTTGATCCTTACTAAATGTGTCTTTCTCCCTTTCCACACTTAACTTTCTGAGGACAGGTGTCATGTAACCATGTTCTTTTGTATTTTTGCTTGCGCGCGTGTGTGTGTGCACATGTGCATATGCGTGCGTGTGTGTGTGTGCATACATGTGTGTGTTTCACTGACATCTCTTACAGGGTCTGGCACATAGTGTGTATACAACTTGTGTTTGTTGAATGAATGAACCTCCTACCGATGACTACATCTTCCCTTTGCATATGAAGGTATCTGCAGTAAGTTTGGGTGACATGTGTGATAGTTTCTGCCTTTAGAGTAAGTTTACATTTTTTCACTCAGCTTCATTGTGCATGAAGAGTAATATCTTAGGGTACTATCTGGCGCTAATTGCTGATTAAAACTGACTTGTCCTATGCCTAATCCAACTTTGATCTCTTAGAAATCCATCTGTTTTCCTCTGCTTCAATTTTATTGATTGACTGATTCAACAAGCATTTATTGATCACCTTGTGAGTTCCCCAAATTAGGCAAGGCAATTGCGATGGCTTACAGTCTGCTGGGGGAGAAAGAGTCAGCTTTAAACTAATAAATCACAGATTAGGATCCAGGTGCAAAAAGAGCAAAAGGGACACTGCAGTAGTGAACTAGAGGGTTCCTGACCTAACAGGGCAGTTGCCATGCAGGGAATTTCTGGGACGGTCACATGTAGGCCCAGATCTGAAGGGTGAGAAGGAGCTGGGGACATGCTGAGGCAGGACCAAGGGTCCCAGGGTAAGTGTGCTGAGCTCCTGAGGTAAGGACCTCCTGGGAGAACCAACAGGAGAGCAGGAGGGCTGGAGAGAGAACCAGGTGAAAATGGCAGACAGGGATGCTACAAAGTCGTGTTTCTCAACATTTGTGTTTTCATTATTGCCCCACGAAGGAGAAAAATTGAGAGAATTAATAAATAATTTAGTTCTGGGGAGGCAAAAATAATTTTGCTATTACAACAGTTTCTGACCTTCAAAGCTCAGTCCTGCTGGATAATATGAGGCCCCTAACAACTACTGAAAGAAGGGTGTTTGTGCCTGTGCCTACTGAGAGATCCAACTCCATCTCTTCTATGTCAATACAAATTTCCCCAACTTCAAGATTATTTAGTCATTCGATAGGCATTTACTGAGCACCTATTATATGCCAGAAGCCTTATAATTGCTAACACGTTTTTCTTCTCAAGAACCGGTTGCACCGACTAGACAGGATCACCACAAGGAGAAGGTGTGCTTGGAGCTAACTGGGTCAGAACCAGTGGTACCTTGTATGTCAAAGTGCAGCATTCTATTTTAGGTTCAAGGCAGGCTACTGATAAATTTTAGAGAGGGTAGGAACATGACCTGATTTATGCTTTAAATTAAAAAAAAAAAAAAAAAAAAAAAAAAAAAAAAAAAAAAAAAAAAAACATGGTATCATGGTTTTAGAAGAAAAGCACACATCAAAATATATAAATGCCATCAATTTGGCAGACGACGGTAGGACAAGGGCTCCCATACCCTAAGGAGTGCCAAAGGCCATGACCATGTTTGTGCTGCTGTTTGGCCATTTATAACATACAGTCCCATGGGGCAAACCATTATTGACATGATTTAGGCCATTTTGAAAAGAAACATCAAATGTGTGCTCTGACTGAATACGTTAACTTATCAAATACACTTTCCTCTGTGCTTTTGAAGCTAATTGCCTTTGTTTGGGTGTGGCTTTGGTTTGCTTTTTCATAGTATGTCTCTTTGGGAAAAGTGATTTTTTTTTAAGCACTCTTGACCATGTCAATATGATTTCCATAATGAAATAACATATAGAATTACATAGTGAGTCATTCACTAGTAAGCTCAAAATAGTAGCTTTTATTCATCACTGCCTGCTGTGTAGGTCATACTGTTCTAGGTAAGAATAATTAATTTTTCTTAAACTATAATTATATGTAATTCAAGCCAAACCACCTTCTTCAAATACCAGAAGATACAGTGCTCTATTAGATGTGTGTGGCTGTAATTATCTTTTCTGTGTTGAAGTTAAACTTCAAGAATAGTCTATTTATAACAAAGAGAACATATATTTTCATATAAATGTATCCTTTGAGAACATTTAAAAGTATATTCAGACATTCAGAGCGAGGCTGAACATTAGAATTTTTCTATTTAGTAGCTTATCAAAGCAACCATGAAAGTGTAGAATGTGGAGGTATTAATAGTAAAATATTCACACACGAAAAAGTAATGGTCATTCTTAGAAATTTAATGAATGAAATGGGGGAAATGTGAATTCAGCCTGGAGAGGATGCATTTAGTTCAATGGTTTCCTTATTGAGCTTGTTGAAAAGGTAGACAGTATTTCACTCATCCTTGTGGTCCCAGCGTCTGTACCCTGCTGGTATGAAGAAGGTGCTTGGCAACATTTGATTTATGAATGGATACATGAATGAATGATTGAAGGTGAATGAATGAATGAACTAATGAGTGAATGGATGTTCAGAGCAGACAGATGGTAGGATGATGGATGAATAAATGTGAGAAAAGGATCATCAGGAAAAATATAAATATAATGCAACTGAGTGTTATGAGAAATGATATTGATCCAGGAATGAATTATAGGTAAAGACCTGTTCATGGCACACATGTAGAAATGTTGGGATTTTGAGATTTCTTTCCCTTGGAAGAGATGACCTGGTAGGCACAGAAATGGTATCGCATAGCAAAAATAGAACAGGGTTGTGAAGGAGCACAATGACATCCTGAGATCAGCAGGAAGGAAAGCAAATCTGAGGGGAGAACTCTGCAGACATCAGAACACTGAAAAGATTGTGTTGTTCGTATCACCATCAATAAAGCTATTCTTAACAAACTGGGAACAGATCTACATTGCTGGGCACTTTAAAAAATACTAGGGCATTTTTCCAGAATACTGATATGTGAAAGATGTGACTACTTTTGATGCAACTACGATAGTACATATCCTTTGAAAAAGCTGAAAGTATTTACTAGACTAGGGCTGTTTTTAGAGCAAGGGGGTTAACATTTTTCAAGATTAATTTTGTATGAAAATAAAGCATTTTAACTGCAGAAAAGAAGCTAGCATTCACAATAAGACCTTTCTCATTAAAATGTAATATACGTTAATAAAATAGTCCAATGATTTTAGACTTAGAAATAAAGGGATAGCATCTAACCCAACACTGACAACCGTAATGATATCATTCAGTGAAAACTGCATTCATGAGAATGCTATGGGCCCTGTACAATATATAAAGACAGTAATGATGTCATTCAGTGAAAACTCCATTCATAAGAATGCTATGGGCCCTGTACAATGTATAAAGACAGTAATGATATCATTCAGTGAAAACTCCATTCATAAGAATGCTGTGGGCCCTGCACAATATATATATAAAGAAGGTTCGCATTGGTTTTGCGCTTCAGGAGAGTATACAGGAAGCTAAAATAATAGTAAATAGCATCTCTTTTAGAGAAATAAAAAAGGGTTAGCTCATATTATAGAGGGCTTTATAGGCAACATAAAATCATTGAAGTTTCTAGAAGACTAATAAATTGAAGTCAATGTGCAAGGTGAATTAAAAAGCAGATAAAGAAGAGATGATGAGTTAAATTCTAGATTTTAGTCTGTAATAATCCTATATCAGAGGTGATGGCACTAGAAATATGAAACTTAGCATCTTTGTTTCTTTAATCCTATTAGATGTATATTAATAAAATACATCAAATAGTTTAAATAAGTTGAAAATGTTAAGATTTATTTTTTGATGGCCGGGCACGGTGGCTCATGTCTGTAATCCTAGCACTTTGGGAGGCCGAGGTGGGTGGATCACCTGGGATCAGGAGTTCGAGACCAGCCTGACCAACATAGAGAAACCCCATTTCCACTAAAATTACAAAACTAGCCAGGCATGGTGGCGCATGCCTGTAATCCCAGCTACTCAGTAGGCTGAGGCAGGAGAATCGCTTGAACCTGGAAAGTGGAGGTTGCAGTGATCTGAGATCATGCCATTGCACTCCAGCCTGGGTGAAACTCCGCAAAAAAAAAAAAAATAATAATAATAATTAAATTTTTGTAGACAAATGAAATTTTAAATATCTGAGGTTATGTTATAGCAAGTGCTTATTAAAATCATTTTTTAAAATTCTGCCTTCTCCATTGTACACGTCCATTTAGTTTCATTTCCTTCACCTTAATACATGTGAATTATGAACTTTATACTTTTCCAACATTATCTGAGTTTATAAATATCTCACAGTTAAGTTGAATAGTCAGACGGTACATAAATAAGAAGAAAACCAGGACTCCAGTCCTACTGTAGAGATGTATACAAGGTACATTAGTGACATGGATGTACTATTGTAATTGATTTATTATTATAAGGTACACACCAAACAGGAGAAAAATGAATTCGCACTTTGGATCAGAAAGCAATATGATATAGCTGGAGAATAAGTAAGCTTGAATGTATTGAATAAGTTCTAGAAGCCTACTACACAACATCGCACCGCTATTTAACAACACTGCATTATATGCTTAAAATTTTGTTAACACGGTAGGTATCAGGCTAAGTGTACTTACCACAAATTTTAGAGGGAAGGTGAGGGAGGCAGGGATGGAGAGAGGGAAGAAGGAAAGGAGGAAGGAAGGAAAGAAGGAAGGAATAGAGGGAGGAGGAAGGGAGGGAGGAGACTAAAAGTGCGATACAATAGAAAACTCTAATAAACCTTTTAAAGGCATTTGAACATCATCCTGAAAATCATTACAGGCCACTAACTAATTTTAGACAAGAAAGTAACATAATGAGATTGATGTTTAGAAAGATCACTCTGAATATAGTTTTAAAAAATGGATGCTTATAGACCCATGATAATTTATGGAGCTACTGAAATTATTCATAAATGTAATCAGGAAGTGGGTTCTAGAAACCTCAACAGAACTTATGACTAAATGGGGCCTGGGGGAAAAGCTATAAGCAAACTTAGGTGATGCTTGGGGTTCTGGCTTGGGTGATGAGGTGATGATGACTCCTTTGGCCTAGAAAGGCAAGAGTGGGTAGGGATGGATGAGATGGGAAAGTGTGTGAGAAATGACCTGTGGAAATCTCTAGGGCTTGAGGTGCTCAGGGAATACCCAGGTAGATGGTTCTTTTGATCACTGAGCTAGAAAATACAGGACAAGAGGGAAACATACGAGTGAGGCTAGGGTGCCCACGAAACATTGACATAAATGTGTGCACAATGAGATGGGCTCCATAGGTCTGGACTCGGTGATAAGATGAGCTCTCATGAGCAGTCTATAGTGAAAGCTTTTGGAATAATGAACTTACCAGGAAGATGATGAAAAGTAAGAGGAGAATTCAGTAGAGAATTCTGAGGATAGCTAACTTTTCATTGGGAAGCAGCAACGAAGCAGCTTCAGACAAACATTGGAACAGAGATGACAGACACAGAGCAGGGGACCAGGTGAGCTTGTCAGAGAAGTCAAGCCTCAAGAAAAGAGAGTGACCCAGGGTCTCACCACTGAAAACGTGGTCCACAGACTAACGTCACCGACATCATTTAGGAATGTGTTAGAAATGCAGAATGAATCACTGGCCCCATCCCAACCTACTGGATCAGAATTTACATTTTGACAAGATCTCCAAGTGATTAATACACATGTTTCAATTTGAGACTTTATAGGGTCAAGGGTATGTGTTTCTTTTAGTCTGGAGCCTGGAGAGCTCCGATTCATCTTACCTCTGGCACTAACTTTCTGTATGGACTGTGTGAGTGTCATATGTCCTCTCTAAGACATATCTTTTTCTCTTGAAAACTGAAGAGGTTGATCGAGATGATTTCTAAGATCTAACTAGAACGTGTGGGTTACGGACACTCTGTTCCTTTGCCCCTCCTTTGTAGATGATGAATCCTACTAGTATCATCTGTTGTGGACATCACAAGTGCACATTTCCTTAGAGGAAATTGTACTATTATTTCAAAATAAATGTTATCCAATTTTCTATGTCTCCATAAGTAACTGAAGTGTTTTTTGTTGTTTTAATTGACATGTCCTTCTGTCAAAGCAGAACCATGTGACCTGAGCTTTCTCCTTTACTTTACCTGCATGGGAAACAATTACTGATTGTATTTTTTAGCAGCAGTAAATGAGTAAACTAAATTAAGTCACACATAGAATACAAATAATATATGCTTCTTCAACTCCCAAAGAATTCATAGATATAACGAAATGAGAGGCATCACTATTTTTCTAAACTATCAATATGTAAGAATAGTTCTACATTAGATGTTTTTCTCAATTTCATTAATACAGAGAGAAATGTGCATCGCAGAAAAATATCAAAGGATAATAGCTGTATTTTTTCTTTGTAAATGCTGTTCCAAAAGTACTGCCAGAAACACTCAGCACTCCTAAAAATTGTCTTTAAAAAAAAAAAGTGCTCTACAGGTTCCCTTGAAGTCTCTACTAACACAGCTTCCGTGCCACCTACACTCTAGCACAAGCACCGTTCCAGCATTTGTCTGTACCTCCACAGCCTACACCTCTCAAAAAAAAAAAAAAAAAAAAACACACACACACACCTAAAAATTGTAGCAGTAATTGGAGCTTTGGAAGTCATCAATGACAATTTTGTTTAATCTTTTAAAATCTGTCACTTAAAAAGAAAAAAAAACCTAATGGTTTTCTAATAAAAATAGCGATGACTGTAATTCACAGATGGTTTACTTTTACAGGAGTCAGAATGACATTAACATTTTAATCTCAGCTGGGAACACTCTGCATCTAGCAGTGCACAGGGAGAGGGCTCAGTTGAAGAACATTTTAACCTCTCCTTTTCTCTGCTTAGTGAGAAACATTCTTTGATGTGAGAATACCACCAAAATGAAAAATGTAGGTGATCTGAACCTTTGGTCTAATTTTAATGAATCTTAATTTATTGGATTTGGTATAACACTGTAAGACTGATTATACAGTAACATTCATTCCATAGGAAAAAAACAAAAACGGTCAATAATTTTCTTTTGGTCAATATCATTAATAAACAGTGTGAATCCATGAAAATTCAGAATATATGTGATTTTATCTGTGTTTCCCTGCTAAAGAAGGATTCTTAAATTTGTATCTTCATTAATCCGTAGCATCAGTGAAAGTAGAGAACTATAAAGACTACATTCAGAATGGTTTCTGGGGAAGAACTCCAAAATACTACTTAACTGCTAATTTCATTGTTTTCAGAAAGACTAAACATTTACTACAAGTATAGCATCTCAAAAAAAAAAAAGTACAGTCAAACAAATGCTAAAACATCCAATGAGTATCTACAAATGTTGCCAAACCATAAATAAATTATATAATACAAAACTACATGAAATAAAATAGTCCGTTGGATACCCATAAAATATGCCCAAGTAGTTGATGGAAGAATTTTTTTACAAAATAATCTGAATGAATGTAATAGCAGCAAGCACAATACCCAGCCATTGCAACAAAGTCTTTAGCCATGTCTTGATAGGATGCTTGTATTGTGACTTCAGATCTCCAACCTCCACCGAGCGAATCTGAAGCCCAGAAGCCCTTTGTAACTTACAAAGCCCTTGGTTGTACCTCAGCAGTGCAGATTTGCACAGGCATCACTACATCAAACACCCACCAGGGGTTCGGAGAGCAGGTCCAACCTTCCAACTCCTACCATTGCACATGTCTGCCTTCCTCTCATTTGTGCTTCGATTGCCAACCCTGCTTCTTCCCAGCCATTATCCCAATCCATGGCTCCCAGAAAGAAGTCCTTTTCTCCACTTCCAAAACTGACCTGACATGCAGTGAAACCGTCAATCCACTTCTCAACTACCCACCATCAAGAGCTTCATGAAATCCCTAGTGTATTCCAAGAAAAGTTCACTTCAACCTCTGTGTCTACTCTTCCTGTAATTTACCTTCCATATCTAAACCAAAACTGTCTATTTCCTGAATATACTGTATCCTGAGTTTCCCCTTTTCCCCACTTCCTTTGTCTGAGAGGAGGAGGCAACAGGGTCAGCTAGCTCCTGGTCCCCCAGCTTATGGTTGCAGCTAGCCATGGGTTGAGATAATGAGAATAATGGCTGGGAAGGAGCAGGGTTGGCAACTGAAGCACAAATGAGAGGAAGGCAGACACTTGCAATGGTAGGAGTTGGAAGGGTAGACCTGTTCTCCAGTCCCCTGGTGGGTTTTTGATGTAGTGATGGCTATGCAGATCTGCACTGCTGAGGTACAACCAAGGGTTTTGTAAGTTACAAGGGGCTTCTGGGCTTCAGATTCACTCAATGGAGGTTGGAGATGTGGTGTCACAATACAAACTGGTAGGCCAGTTTCACCCCATGTTTCTTTTTCCTTTTATTTCCTCCGTGACTTACTCTATCACCTGCCATCTTCTGTGACTTACTTCTGGATTGTTGAATGACTCTAGGGTCTGACTGAAGTTTTCATTTTCCATCTTACCTCATTTTCACCGGAGAAGCTATCATCCGTCTCTGTGACTCACTTTATGCAAGGGCTTCACAATTCTTTATCTTCTGTTCTTTTTTTCTGATCTGAATTCATCCTGCCCACATCCCTGCCACTTGTGCATTTCAAGAATATGTGTCCATATTCTTCAGGAGATGCAAATATATATATATATATATATATATGATGGTAAATATATACAAAGCACTATAATAGGATAAATAATCACTTATAGGGTGCTCTGGGAACACAAATAGAAGGTGTCAAAGCCCTAAAGGAAATGGAAAGGTGGATATAAAAATTCTAGTAATGGAGATGAGGTTTGATTTCAGTTGTAAAGGATACAGAGGAGTTGGTCAACAGGGAGGCAGCAGTTGCAGAATCTTCCAAACCTAAATGATTAATTGGAGTATTTTTCCCTCCCTTGCCAATGACCAGCTCAACAATCTATTCTTAGACAGTTTTCAGGATTCAAGACAAATTTCAAAAAAATATTTTTATAAAATTTAGATCTGGTCCTCTTAACATTTCCCAGCATATCCAAATTGCTCACAGGAGAATTTCCATGTTTTTCCTATAGTCCTCTTCATGATGTAGCCAGCAATTACAGGTGTAGCCTCTTCCCTCATCCGTGTCCACATAACTGTACCCTCAGATGGTTTATCTTCTGGTTCTTGCCCTTCACATGCTAGTTTCTCTGCCTCACACCTACCATCTCAAGATGCCCTGGGAAATTCCTGCTTATCCCTCAAGACAAAATGGCTTAGAAAACATGCTTCTCACTGAACCCTGCCTGATCACACCTTGATCACTCTCTTTTCTTGAAAGCTGTTTCTTGGACATAACTCTCTGTCCTGAGCATGGACAATTGCCACAATCTGCTCACTGCTGACCTTCCCCAGTATACTATGAGCTCCACGAGGATGGAGGCCTCCTTTGTATCCCCAAATCTAGCACAATGTTCAAGATAAACCTCCTTTGGGTTTTGGAATGGCTGTTAGAAATGCCACTGTAAGAGGACATACTCATTTTTTCCACCTCCCCTCCTGCTCAGGGTCTCCACTGAATTAAGAGAGGGGAACTAGAATCCTGTTCTCCTGTTTCCCTTCCACAGGTCTTTTAGGCATGTTGCTCTCCTTCCATATGTTAATTCCCCTAATGATCATTATTGATCCCATCCATTGTGGAGTATCACCAGCCATCATTCCTTTGGAGTTCTGTTTTGGAACCCAGGTTTGGATGAAGTTTGTCTTTGGGAGTTATTCTCCCACAATGAGTTACATCCCACAATCAATGATGAACAGAGAGGTGACATGCTCCCTCCTTTCCAATGCCTGTCTCACAGATTTGTTCTGCAGAGCTCACAGACAGGACCAACTGTTCTTCCTGTCGACTGCCAAAATAAGTCAGCAGTTGGGAAGGAGAAAAAAAAAAAAAAGACTATGAATTATGGAAAATAACTGGGAAGATAAAATGGCAATACAATGAAAAAAAAAAAAAGTAACAATCTCAGTAGCCACCCACTCATGTTACTGTCTCAAATTTCAACCAACTAAAAGAAACTAAACTAAATGAAGAAGAACATCTAGTCAGCCAGAAGGCTCTGAAGTAGACCAGTAGTTAAGAGTTTTTCCCGTTGATCTAACTAATTAGCCTGACTCTCATAATGCAGAATTCAGCCAAAATCTTCGGCAAAACTGTGTTTTATTAAGACAGCAGATCATGTAAGGGAAGAGTTAGGTGGAAAGGGGTGAAGTGACAAAGCGTGTTTGGAATAAGCTCCATTTTCATATGAAATAGCTCATAAAACATCTCTGGCCAACCATTCTGAAGACAAGGCTGACCTACAAACCTTTCCCATACCTCATGGTGTGTACGCACATGCCAGCTTCTGGTGACACTGTGATGTATGGCATAGGCTAGGGGGGTGTTATCATTTTAATGTCCCCAGTTCATGCTTGGGAGCACACATGTTAGACTTCTCACTTTAATGGTGTTTGTCTCAAGTGCTAAGAATATGATTATAAACTTATTGCAAGTAATACTTTCCCTTTATCTAACCGAATACCATCTCAGAGCTTCCTTGGCACACCACATTCGGATTCACCAGGCTCTCCTGCAATTACTTGTGTCTGCTTCTCCTAAGAGACTATGAGTGCCTTCTATGTGAGGGGTATTCCTCACACCTACCTCAGTTCTGTGAATTCTTCAAATAAGCACAACACACAAGAGAATTACTTTAAAAGTGTATGAATGTGGCTTACAGTTTTGTGTTAAGAATTTTCTTTGGCAGCTGTCTTCATCGATATCAGTACATTTGGATAAGTTCTCATGCCACTAGAGCTTGTCATAGAAACTGATTTCATGTCATGCTAAAATTTCTTTTTAAAAATTCTGGAAAAGTATGTTCATCCCATAACTACTGTTTGTGCAAACATCCAGAAGATTGTTGCTCAAAGATGACTTTCTCATCTTTCTTGAGACTTTTAAACTTTAGTTCTGAAGTTCTATAATTGCAATTGTACAAACATTTGATTTATAATCATATGTGGCATAGTGGGAAAAATTATAGAAGTAAAACAATTTTATGCGTCGGCTTTATGTTTCATTTTGGTCTTTTGAGTGTTTGTTTTTCTTTTTGTAAACTCAAAACTCAAACTCCCTGCTATGAAAAGAGGAAGGAAAGATGAGGGTCTAGCTCTAGAATGGGAGAATCCATTCATGGGGATGGTCTTCTCTTCTGACTGATAGTCAAGGCCAGTGTTTCTCTTTTGCACCACATGGTACAACCCACATCAGTAGTGTGTAACCATTTGCAAACAATGTGGCACATGCAGAAAACATACTTATTGCAACAAAGCCTTTGGAATTTTGATTAAATGTAATAGTGTTTAAGCATCAGAGACATGTACTCTAATTTTCTTAGTTTGTTTCTTCTAATCCTCTGCTGGAAAAATCTTTTGTCTGATTATTTTTCCATCATCATTTTGGTATCTTCATGCTGTTAAACGTTTCCCTGCTGTTTGCATTTTAGATGGGAGTCCGAAAAGTGTTTCTAAAATACTGGCATGCTGACCAACTCAATGATTTGTGCCTACAGTTGCAGAGAAAAATTATAACCTGCCAAAAAGGTAACATTTATATGCCAACATTTCTGAACTTCTTTGAGTCGTGAAATGCAAAATCTTTTAGTGCATCCCTAAGTTTAAATGTCAATGGGGTCTGCACCCTAATGGCCACTGTATTCCATTCCTGGATGCTATCTTCAGGCAAATAGTTTTTGGGTGTTTAGGAAGCATCGTGGTTTAGTTTGCTATGCAACTGTCTCAAAATCAACATTTGCAGACATTGGTCATGTTTTAATTAGACATCCTTTTGTACAAAATTTTATATTGAATTTCCCTAAAGTACAGTTTGGAAGAGGGAATATACATCTCTTACTATTTATGCATCCATTACCCTGCAAATACTCAGGCTTTTAAATTCTTTCCAAAAGCACAGGATAGTGAGAATGTAACATTGTGCAGCAGGGAAAATGTCTCCCCTGGTATGTAGGTGCAGCTATGGCACCAAATTCCTGTGTCATTTCAGTAGCGCCACAGGGACACCAGAGTTTGGAGAACCGGAACAAGCCGATGAACCAAACACCATTTTCTGTAATTCTACATGTGCCTTGGAAAAAGTATTGACTTTTTTTTCCCTTTATGAAGTGACAGTAATATTTGGAGTGCTATCTTTGAAAGCAGATAGTATCTATTCATTTTAACTTTAGAAGAGATTCCATTTGGAATTGTTTTTTCTATCAAAATCCAAGTGACTATTGAAAATGGGTACATTTTTAAAAACATAACTATGCTTCACATAAGATGTACATGTGTAATAGATTTTTAATTTGCTTAATAGCTTATATATATATTTATATATATTATATATAATTTTATATATATATATATTCCTGAAAGAATAATAAAAGAGGGAGAAATGATCTATATGCTAGCTTTTAGTAAGATATAGTGAACTCAATTCTAATATATTTGAAACTGTTACTCTAACAAGGAAACCTAATAGGATCCCCAGATCACGTTTATTCTTCTCAAGCCTCTGTCCACTTTTTCTGTGGGATTCATTCAGGTATGCCCCTGTGTGAATCTCCAATGGGTCTTTTCATTTTCTGATAATAAAAAGTCACCTGTAATCCCAGTTACTCAGGAGGCTGAGGCAGGAGGATCCCTTGAGTCTAGGAGTTCAAGACCAGCCTGGGCAACATAGTGAGACCCCTATCTCTCAAAAAATTTCCCAAGCATGGTGGGACACAACAATAGTCCCAGTTACTCAGAAGACTGAAGTGAAGAATTCCTTGAGGTCAGGAGTTCCAGGCTGCAGTGAGCTTTTTCTACCACTGCACACCAACCTGGGTGCCAGAGTGAGATCCCACCTCTAAAAGAAAAAAAAAAAATCAAAATTAGAAAAAAATAAATAAAATAAGAAGCCCTGTTACATGCTAGTCCCTTGAACAGTCTCTGTTCAGATTTTAACACATCCAGCTCAAATAATGATCAAAATTCAGAACTTCATTCTAAGTTAAAACATCCTTCTTGGCTGTTGCAGGCCTGTCCCATCCTTACTGGACATGGGACTGATCCCTACCTACTCAGGTTGCCTCGGGGTCTCCCAGGGTTAATGAGGAGGGGAAGAAGTAAGGAGGTGTCTTCTGAGGAAGATAAAAAGTCTTCTGGCCGGGCGCGGTGGCTCAAGCCTGTAATCCCAGCACTTTGTGAGGCCGAGACGGGTGGATCACGAGGTCAGGAGATCGAGACCATCCTGGCTAACACGGTGAAACCCCGTCTCTACTAACAAGTACAAAAAACTAGCTGGGCGAGGTGGCAGGCGCCTGTAGTCCCAGCTACTCGGGAGGCTGAGGCAGGAGAATGGCTAAACCCGGGAGGCGGAGCTTGCAGTGAGCTGAGATCCGGCCACTGCACTCCAGCCTGGGCGACAGAGCGAGACTCCGTCTCAAAAAAATAAATAAATAAATAGATAAATAAATAAATAAAGTCTTCTAAAGATAAAAAGACCTGCTTCTGGCAAGTCTTCTGATGACACAGGTGTACTATGGCGCTGGTCTCCTCCAGCTGGGGCAGACTTCAACAGCTTTCCACATATTCCGGAGCACTTCAGGGACTTCCTTCTCTAACTGGCAACATCCTCCTTTGGCCGGTCATTTGCAACTCACCCCTCAACCCCTGGCACCTTGCAGACCCTCTGTTGGAGTCTCATTGTTCTCTCTGTACACGTTCTTTGTGAAAACCACATCCTTGTGAAAACTGCAGCCGTGGCCTCTGAGATATCACAATGCACAGTGGCTCCCAACCCCAAGGAGCCACATGCCAAGATCTCTGGGTGGCCTCCTGAAGCCACTTTCACCAGGCTGAGGCAAGGGGGAGTCTCGGACCAGAGAGGGCCAACTGCCACCTCTTGGTAAAGGAGGCATCTTCTTTCTAGTGTGTGATGACCTGGCCTTCTTAACGTCAACCTTCATCAGCGCAGGGGAGAGGGCAGGCCGCAGGTCTGTTTTGGATCTCCCCCTTGCAAGTCCTATTTGCACGTTTGGCCCTGCCCCAACCCACGTTTCCCTGGAACACCAGTGGTACCAACTTCACCAGGGATCTGGCTAGCAAAGCAATGCCTCAGGCCCCACCCAGGACCTATGGCATCCAGAGCTTTATCTGCAGCCTCAGCTGAAACTGGGACAGGGAGAGTCTCATTTAATATAATGCCAAAGACAGAACAGGGTATCACAAATTCTCCTGAAAACTTCCCTTAAATATAATAAGAAGAAGTTTTGCCCCATTAGAAATTTCTGTTCTATTTAACAAAGATTAAATTGCTGTACCCTATTGACCTGGAACAGAAAAGATGAACAGAACTGTAATTACTTGTTCACTTTTCGAAAGATAAAAATTAAGAATGGTCTTAAAAGGTCGGGTGCAGTGGCTCACGCCTGTAATCTCAGCACTTTGGGAGGCCGAGGCAGGCAAATCACCTGAAGTTAGGAGTTCAAGACCAGCCTGGCCAACAGGGTGAAACCCCGTCTCTACTAAAAATACAAAATGAGCCCGGTATGTTAGCGCATGCCTGTAATCCCAGCTACTCAGGAGGCTGAGGCAGGAGAATAGCTTGAACCCAGGAGGCAGAGGTTGTGGTGAGCCGAGATCATGCCATTGCACCACTCCAGCCTGGGCAACAAGAGTGAAACTCCATCTCAAAAAAAAAAAAAAAGTCTTAAAAAATGACATCAAGATAGAAACCATAATCTCATATTGCATAAGTGAAATAATGAATATGAGTATTTTTTAATTACAGGGTTTTAAATGCAAAGCATTAATTATTGATTTTTATTTTCATAGCTCTTAAAACAGTTCCCTCAATGCTTTTTGCTAATATTAAATTTACTAAAAATTTATATGATCTGGAACCATTTCCAGTTTTTTTTTTAAGAATTCTATGTTTTTCTTTAAAAATGTCCAGGGGAAAGAAAGCTGTAACTTTTAGTTTTAAATTTAATCATTTTAATTTGAAATTATTCCTACTAGAAGTTTTTTCTCTGACTGTATATGCGCATTTCATTCAGATGAAATTAAGATATGGCAGGTGTCTTAGCAGCAGTCTTCTGAATTTGTCTGAAAGACAATAAACATCAGCATCCATGAGTGGCAATTTTATTTTTACCAGTTGCCCCTTATTGAAGATATCAACATTTAGCAACTGGTGTAACATTTTTAAAGAATTTTAAAAGGCTAGTGGGATGAAGTGTGGGAAAATGAGGTCTTCTGGAGGCGGGACAATAGACTCCGGGTGAATGCGAATCCAGTGAATAGCTGTGCTGTAGTGGGAGGTCAGGAGAAGTCTGGCACATCCACATTAATCTTCTCTTTATTCCGAGAGATTAAACATCTTGAATATACTCACTTTCCCTCTTCCGAAAGCCAATGTCTCCCTTGTTTTGTTTTGTTTTGTTTTGTTTGTTTTTTTTGTTTTGTTTTGTTTTGTTTTAGTGTAACCAGAAAGAACAAGTGAACAGGCCAATTTCAAGCGTTCTGCCTTCTCACTCGAGGTGCCCATTGGTTCCTACTGCTCCACTTTATTCCACATTTTATCTTCCTGGAAATCTGATCGTACTGCTCTGCTTAACATTTTTCCTTTAGGTTACTTCAGAATGACTGTTTTACGGTTAACTTAATGCAACTGCATTCCAATATAACTAAACCTTCAGTAGTGCCATCGGAAAAAAAACGCTTTCAGCATTTCAGATATCCACATATTATTTTCCTCTTCAGCCATCATAGTAGAATGTTCTGTTCAACTTTCCACCAGCTACTCAAGTAAAGACATCAAAGTCAATATCATAGGTACCCCTCATATTTGTTATTTTATAACCATGGACTATTTTAAAGCACTTAATAATTTATAGGCTTCTTCCTTTCCCAAGGGCAAGAATAAAGTGGCTTTGCCACAGACATTGGCTTTCCTGAAATTATCCATCTTCTGTCATCTTAACCAACTCCTTATAATCCCAGAAACTTTTAAAATTGGGAGAGACAGAATCATAAAGTTTGAAAAGACTCTAATCAGAATTCCTCCACCTGCACTTGTCCACTTCACCCATGAGAAGGGGTCACTGTGCTGGCCTTGTACACACTCAGGGCCTGGGAAGCAGCTCTTTCATGAGCCAGCCTGATCCACTTCCACCCTGTGCTGATGGTTAGGAAGTTCTTTCTAACACTGATTGCAAATAGGCTTCCCTGTGACTGTCTTGGTTGGTGATCTGCCCCTTGAAGAGTTAGAGATTAGGTCTGTGCAACTGCAGGCTAAGGAAATGTAATTTCACCTCCTAAGCTTGGGGACATATGAACCGTGGCTCTACTATTCTTTGGTTGTGTTGACCTGGAGGAACTTTCTTAGTTTCACTAAGAGAAGCGCCATTGTGTCTGAAATTGAGGTAGTGGTATGTTTTGTCATTGAGTTTCAGAATTGAATGAGGTAATAGAGTGTCTTACACACAGAGGTCCCTTTAAATGGTGGTCTTTTGTTTTTAATTCTTGTATTTGTTACTGACATATTGATTTCAAAGCATTTTCACTCATTTCCCCCAATTTTTACACATTTTTCTAGCCGTCCTCTCCCAGAGAGCAGGATAGATTCCTGTATTTATATAGTCATTTTCCAGAGTCTTAAATATAGTGTTAATTTCTCTTAAGAATTAAATCATAACCTTAGAAACAATATATGCATGATATTTCCAAAGACAAACCCCATAAGCCTTAGGTGTTTATGTAATAATGTGATGTAATGAAAGATGATTCGTGCATCCCAAAAGGCTGCAGTTGGAGGCATACCCCAAAATTCTGTGTCATTTGGACCTAGTTCTTTCCCATCGATTTAACTCCAGTCCATCAGTGTCCAGCTTGTGTCACCAAAAACAGTGTGGAGGCCTTTATCATCAGTATTGCCTGCAAGATCTCATTCAGGTCAAAGTGCTTTGCCTTTAGTGTTATCACTGCTGATTTAGATAAATTCTTATTCTGGGTTAAATGTATCTTATTTTATAACTGCTCAGAGATAAGTATATTGTGATTTTTGTTTGTGCATGTCTGAGTTTTTCACTTTTCCTCCGTTTACTGACCCATGATTCTTCTATAAAAGTTATCAGAGGATTTTTAGCACGCCAGCACCTGCTTCAGAAAATAAGCATCAGACAACAAGAGGTGACTTCTATCAATAGCTTTCTGCAGAACACAGAGGACATGGGGCTGAAAACCTATGATGCCCTAGTCATTCAGAATGCTTCAGACATTGCCCGGGAAAATGACCGGCTCCGTAGTGAAATGAACGCTCCCTACCATAAAGAGAAGTTAGAGGTCAGGAACACGCAAGAGGAAGGAAGCAAAAGGTAAAGGCAGAGAGCATGCAACTTTAATTACCTTTGTGATTGATTCAATGGAGTCATGAAAATTCATATAGCCCTTAATGCAGAGTTCGATCAAATAATATGACAGGAGTTACAGGAACAGGTGTGCATGGTTTGTTATTTGAAACAGCAGCAGTCTAAAAAGATGCTTTCCTGTGCTGTCTTCTCATGAGTTCGAGGCTGCTGCGTTCCTTCATTCGTATGTGATGACGACTGCCTCACTTGCCATGCTTGTGTCACTTAACTACCTCAAGCACATTCTAGTTCTAAAGCATTTACTGTTTCTGTATTAGCAAAACTATATAGCTTGGGGGTTGACATTTTTACACAAGTGTTACGGACATAAGGCTGGCTTATAGAAACTTGTGGAAATCTGACCCAAAAAATGGAGATACCACTCTGAAAACACGAAAGAAAGTGAACTCGATAGATTGTAAGTGTATTATATATCCCTGTGTAAACTGTCACATTTCTCTTTTCCAATAAAGCAAGCTTTGGGGAAAGCTTTTTATTAAAAAGTTCACTTTAGATGCTTAGCTTAAAACAGAAACATGAAGACCACCTGGTCCTTCTCCATTTGATCATTCTCCTCTCTCTGAGAACGATGAAGACACTCGTGAACCACAACACCCCTAAGAGGGAGAGCAAGGAGTTCCTTCCTTTGGACCTTAATTCATCGTCAGGGAGATGTTTATTTTGCTATAGAAACTTGGTAATATCTTGTAGTTTCTCACTGAAAATGACTCTCCTTTCCCATTTCTGCTGATGTCAATTTTTTTTTATTAAAGTGGAAATGGCAATGTGTATCTTGTTAATTAGCTTCAGATATCTCAGTGATTAAATACTGAAAAAAATCCCCTTTGTACACACACACACAAAAAAAAAAAAGACTGTAATTAAACATTACAGGAAAAACAAATTATCCACTGAGTGCCACGCTTTCATCTTCAGCTATTTCATTTTCTACATGGGCGGCTGGCTCTGCCTTGTGGTAGATTCTAGCCCTGTTGGTGTTCTGCCACAGAAAGATATAATTATAAAAACAAATGCTTGGAAACTCCTTGTAGAGTGAATGCATTGGCATCTTGCTAGCACATGATTACGTTGACATGTGAAGCCAGAAGAAATTTTTTTTAAACAAGATAACTATTAATTTTATATGACTTCCAAAATAATATTTATTATTTTCTCTGCTGGAACTAAACGGCCACCCCAATTTCTCAATTTGATTATGTATGTATTTTCCTGATACAAAATTAAGTGAAGAAGTATTTCTCTGTTTATTTATTGGATACCAGCAGTTTCCTTGGCACTGGCCAACCATACAGAGTCAAGGAGGAGAAATAACAGCTCTGCACATAATTAAATAATTTCTGGTAGAATTTAAATGGCAGGAAAGAGAGTGACGGGGAGAAAGAGAACACTGAAATGTAAATTTCTGAGAGTTTTAAGTGGAGTCTCTCCTCCTCTTGCGAGGGGAAATGGTGATGAACTCCCAGTATTTGATGCATCAGTAACTCTCTATTAAGATGGATTTGCCAGAAATTATCATTCAGATTGAAATTCTGGTTTTTTGATTTGCTTAATAATCAGAGTGTGAAGAACTCATTCAGCCAGTGCCTGATGGAAAATGCGAAGCCCCTTAAGTAGTGTTGCGTTTGTGTGAGAATGTTTAAAAAGTAATCATGATGGATATCCCGCGGGCTCATGTGCTTTTCATCACAAAGCCCGAGCCAGAGGACGGGTGGCCTTCTCTGGACCAACTGGTCACCAGAGGGCTGCACACGTCCTCCAGCCACAGCAGGAAGGGCTGCTTGCCAAAAAGCCGTCATTATGTCTGCTTGAGCAGGTTCCTTGTTACCGGAATAATGCATCTGGGCCTCTCTGGCGTGGTGCTGTTTGTGTTTTGTTTCCCCCTAAGAACCGAAGACAAGAGTGGACCCAGGCATTTCCACCCCAGCTCCATGTCAGTCTGCATGGCCGTGGATGGCCTGGGCCAGTGCCTCGCTGGCCCGTCCATCTGGTCTCCTTCGCTGCACTCGGTGTTCAGCATGGATGACAACAGCAGCCTCCCATCTCCACGGAAACAGCCTCCGCCCAAGCCAAAGAGGGACCCCAACACCCGACTGAGTGCTTCCTATGAGGCTGTGAGCGCCTGTCTCTCTGCGGCCAGGGAAGCAGCCAACGAAGGTCAGCCCTGGGGAGGGAGCCAGCCTCGTGTTCCGGGCTCGTGAATGCCCTGACTTCGCCTTGGGGCGCCCATGGCAGTATGTGGCCCTAATGTATTCTTAATAGAAATAAATCCAATTGTTGGCTTGCCAGCAGCTCTTAATCATTAAATATAAATAATATTTATTCAAATCTCTAAGCCTCTTAGGGAAAAGCTACTTACATGGCATTTCCTTAACTCCCATCCCCACCCCTGCCTCCAAAGAGCAGCATCAAATCAATTCAGAAAGTCAGCAGCTATTCCTTGTAAAGGTTCACCAGTTAGAAAGTCAAGAAAATGCATCGGGCATTCCAGTTATCACAATCTAATAAAAAATTAAGACTGCTTCATCACATGGTAAGTGAAATTATTTACCCAGAGGAGAGTCATCGTGCAGGAGAATACTGTTAGGAAAACTTTTGAGACTAGATTATAAAAGTTTCTGCATCCATTGTCTAGAAACAGGGATGCTCAAAAGGGAACATTGCAGTTTTTCTCAGCCAGATCTCATAGATCAGTAATGAGACAATTACTGTTTAATTATTAATTTTAAGAATTGCGAAAAATAAAGGAAGTGCTTCTTAGCGGAACACTTAGAATTTAACAGATTTTATTGATCACCCGCTATGCATCAGGCTCTATTCTAGGCATGTCTATATCTTTCTTCATGGAGTTTACATTCTAGTGTGGCAAAACAGATGGTAAACACAGTGAAAGAGTAAATACTTTAGAAGTGGATTGTTGCTGCTGAGAGAAATAAATAGACCCAGGATAGTAGTATAGGGTGGAACAGGGGTTGAGATTCTAAATGAAACAGCTGGGTAGAACTCACTAGAAAATAATATCTGAACATAGGATGAAACACAGTTCCTTCCGTAAATAAATAACCCCAAATACAAAAACACAGCAAATCCATAAGCTCAATGTTGGGATGACTGACAAGAAGGTGGTAGGAAGACATGGGACAGAGGCCTGAAGCAGTAAGTCCATCCTAGCCAAATTCTTTTTATTTTTTTCAAATTTATTTTTAATTGACATAAAATTATATGTTTTTGTCATGAACAACATGTTGTTTTGAAGTATATGTACATTGTGGAATGGTTAAATCTAGCGAATTAACAAATCCATGCCTCACACAGCCATCATTTCTGTGTTAAGAGCACTTAATGTCCATTTTTGGAGACGGGAGTTTTGCTCTTGTTGCTCAGGCTGGAGTGCAATGGTGTAATCTCAGCTCACTGCAACCTCCACCTCCGGGGTTCAAGTGATTCTTCTGCCTCAGCCTCCCTCAGTACCTGGGACTACAGGTGCCTGCCACCACACCTGGCTAATTTTTGTATTTTTAGTAGAGACTGGGTCTCACCATGTTGACCGGGCTGGTCTCAAACTCCTGACCTCTAGTGATCTGCCTGCCTTGGCCTCCCAAAGTGCTGAGATTACAGACATGAGCCACTGTGCCAGGCCTTTTCCTTTCTTTTTTTTTTTTTTTTTTTTTTTTAAGCATTTTTTAAGAATACAATGTATTGTCATTAACTATTGTCGCCATGCTGTACACTCTTCAAAGTGCTTTTTATTAGTGGCATTAAAGAAGAATAGATCTTTAGGATATTTTTTACTTACAAAATGTTACTGTCTTAGTGTATGAGCCATGTATCAACAATACTCAGATCAAAGTAGAGGAGAAATTCCTAAAGACTTTGGGGAGGAGAGTCCAAATTTGTGTCTTTAGAGTCCTGGTTTGATAAGCACAATAAGAAAAGCTGTAAAATGACATTAGATGAGATCATCCCAAGGAAAGTCTTCAAAGTGGACATCGATGTGGGCTTAGATGTAAATTAGAACAGGACCTCCAAAGATATGAGACATTCTCCCCCAGTGCCACATACACCAGGAGAAGCCCACGATCTGAGGGAGCCACCAGCACCCTCCCTGAGAAAGTGGGGAGCATCTCATCGCCACTGTTCCAACTTCAGGCCTCCATTTTAGATTTGCGGCCCGTATCTCAAAAAGATGTAAATTAGAGTAACAAGAAAGATTTTTGGCAGCTTGTGTGAGGAAGATGGTATCTAAGATGCTAAGACCTGTGAGATGGAGAGGGTGGGAAATTAAGACTCCAGATAGTATCAGACATTGAAAAAACAGTCATGAAATGTGATGGAAAATTGCAGCAAATGCAGAATGGAGCCCCATCCAAGCTTGAACCCTGCAAACAGGCTCTAGAAATTTGCATAAAGAAGCCTCAGAATACCTTGTAACATCTAGGAAAAGCTAAAGGTTTGTGTGCACCTTAAAAGACCACTGCCCTGGAGTAATGGGGGGGCCACTTTGTCACATGTTATGAAAGGAGATCAAATAGTGAGGAAGAAGCTGAGCTCAGAGAGCACTCTCATATGGGCAGCAAAAACAAAGAGTCAATTAAAATAAAGGTTACTCAGGAACGACAGGAGATACACACACAAGCACACACACACACACGCGCACACACATGCGCACACGCATGCACACGCACACACGCACGCACACGCACGCTCACACGCATGCACGCACGCACACACGCACACACATGCACACACACACATGCACAAAAGCAAAGTGACCCCGAAAAAGATTAATAAAGAGGACAGCATAATAACTCTTAAATTCCTTATTACATGCTATCAAAATACATCATGTGATAGCATTAGGCATGCAAGATATTTATGTAAAATTTAGTTTCTTGGATCCTAATTTTGTCAGATATGTGATTATAAGGTACTTAGAGATGCGTTTTGTCCACTGTGTCCCACCCTGGTGAGCAGACCTTTCAGAAGCTTGTCAAAGGGCAAGTGTATACATGGTTTCCTTTTTACCATCTACATTATCTGTTCTTTCTTACAATACATTAATTCTTCATGCTGGTTACTTTACAACCGCCACCACAAAAAGAAAGTCTTTGATCTCCTGCAACTAGAGATGTATTTTTGCATTCTGGCATGCGCTCTCAATACCGTATATTTTTAAGAATAAGACAATTAAACAGCTTAATCTGCTCAAGCATGCTTGCTGATTAGTTTTTACAGCATTAGGGAGTCAGAGAAGGCCAGTGCAGGAGCTTAGCCACCCAGTCTGTCAGTGGTCTGGGTTTCTAATCCATGATTGCAAAGGTAGCTCCACCCACATGTGATAAGCCAGCTGTCAGACGGGGTTCTGGTCCCTTCTGTGCCCTTATGTCAGGAGCTGAAGGTGGTTGAGTTAAGACAGTGATGAAATTGATCCTAGCGTCTTAGACATCTCCCTCAGTCCAACACAATCCGAGTATCATCTAAGTCTTTGTTGTTCAATGCAGTAGTCACTAGGCACATGTGGCCAATTAAGTTTAAAGTAAATAAAATTAAATACAATTTTAAATGTCATTCCTCCATCATCAGTCACTTCCCAGGTACGCAGTAGCCACAGGTGTAGAACTTTTCCATCATCACAGAAGCTTCTGTTAGACAACCCTGATTCTAAATGCTTCGTGTGTCTACCAAGTGGTGATCCTGAATTTTTTTACACCTAGTAACGTCACAAAATTATTCTCCTTTCTGTCAAAAGATAGGAAGAAAATTTGATCACTATTCTAAAATGCTTGGTGAACCTTGGTTTCACAGGATTGAGGACTGCAGCTGAAGTTGGTTTTGTACCTGAGCCATCCTTTTTGGCATGTTAAAAAATCAAGTTCAAGTTCTTTTCCTTTACAAATAAAGCTGTGAATCAGTTCAGATGGTTATAGAGTGAAAGGAGATCTGATTGGAGACCAAGGGCCAAGGATTGTAGGGTGACCAGCCCCAAGGTCACTTTAAAGTTGTCTTTGTGTTGATCCTTGTTCTTATTAGCACATGTCTTTCCTGGTAGGTCCTCACCCAATAAAAATGGTTGTGGTGAAGGAAAACAGGATAGAGAACAATTTTTTTTTTTCTCATTTCCTTTGTACCTCAAAAGCATGAAACAATTTTGCAGGCCAATAAATGTTAACACTTCTTTGCAAACTATTAGCAAGCTAGAGACAACTATTTAAAAGTACCATGTTTTTATTAGGTCGGTGCAAAAGGAATTGCGGTTTTGGCCATTGAATAAAAGCCTGCAGTTGCTCTTTGCAAATAGTGTCTAGGAAAGGAAAGATAGGGCCTCGTTTTCACTTCCTCTTGGCCGGGGCCTCCCAGCTGGAGTGCTGCTCTGCAGAGTTCATTCCTCACACACCGGGTGCAGCCTTTCTCCCAAAGACGGTTAACATTCTCTCGAATTGTCTCCTGACCGAAGTTAAATATAAGCCTGCATTTCATGCGTGTGACTTTGAAGAAGTGACTCAGTCTTTCCAAGCCCATGTATATCAAGGAGCAGCAACAGCAGAAGCACGGCAGTGGCTATTTCTGGGGAGTTAGGAAGCAAAGGTCTGTAAAGCCTCATTGCCCAGGACATAGCAAGTGCTGAGCAAAGTTACATGCATTTAGCTTTGTTGTTAATGAAGCCTCTGACAGTCAGTTTCCTCATTTGTGAAATGGATACTAAATTCTAAAATGTGGGACTTGCAGTTAAGTCATGATGTCAGTGGTGCTGTGCCTGGCTTGGAGTGACCGTTGCTCAAGGTGAAATTGCAGAAGCAAGCTTTTCTCAGGCAGCTCTAGTCCTCACTGTTCACCATTCTATGTGGACACTTCCACACTCACCCTCCCTTCAGACTCCAACTGTCTCCTCCTCGGAAATTATACCTTAATGAACCTATAACTTTTTTTTTCAAAAATTGCTGTACAACTCCATTCTCCGCAAAACGCAGTTTACATGTGTAGACACAAATCATGATTCAGCTCTGTGGCTTAATTTGGAAATAACTTTATTTCTTTTCTTTACTCTCTTCTTTCTGTCTTCATTCTAGAACAACATGTGTCACATAGTAAGCACTCAACAAATACTTATCAAGTGAATACATGTTACAGAAATCTATTTCTCTACACTCTTCATTAAAAGAGAATGTGCTTCCTATCAGTATATCAGAGGGAGCACAATTTGCCAAGGTTCGAGAAGTACCCTTGAAATGTGTCAAGGCTGGATTTGTCCACATAGTTTTAACAGAAGCCCTTAAAAAAATTTTTTTTTTCTATTACCTGAAAATGGACAGAAATTAGGTCTTCTGTGAACGCTCTTTGGAGAAATGTGTTGCTGGGGATAACAGAACACAATTGCACAGTTCACCACCTATGTCGCAGTTGTACATTCAACAAATAGTAATTAAGTGTCTTCCATGAGCCTGGCTTCTCTCTAAGGACCTGACAGACCAGGTGGGGAGATAAGTGGTCAAACAGATTACAGGGGAAGCACAGCCACAGCACTGAGGGTGTGATAGGTGCACACCGGGCCACAGAGTACCTTGCCCTCCGTGGAAACTGCGAAAGGCTCAGGAAGGGCATGTCAACAGCATCAAGTGCAGTCGGGAGGGTAAAGATGGGGGCAGGGAAGGCAATGATATTGCCTGAACTGCTCCTCCCACCAAGAAAGAAAAGTTATAACAAGGTTGCGACATATGACTGCTCAGTAGAAGCCCTTTCTGTCCAATTTGCAACTGATTGTAAATCCATCCTATATCCACTGATGTATGCAGCCTGAGCAGTCAGCTAGCAGGCACTTAATTAAGCATCTTTTATGTCCTAGGTCCTGTGCTCTGTGCTATGTTTGCTTCTGCTCTGAAACTCAGCACAATCACACTAGAAGTGCTGGAAAATGGAGGAGAGTCACATATGCAGACACTATTTATTTTGGATGAACAAGCATCTCATTCCTCCTTTTTCTCACAGATTAACTATGCAGGTATTTTGTTTTTGTGAGAATGGGACCAAATAACTTATGCACAGAAGATGACTTAAAAGTCACTGACATGCCTTTGCAAAAATACCAAAAGGAAAATGTTTTGTAGGAGAAAATGTAGATCTCCTAACATGACACACATGTCCGTATCATTCTCCAGCAGTTCAGACGAGAGGCAACTTTATGATGTAATAAGATGGCTTCAGAATGTAGAGTCTGACTCCTAAGCTACCGTTAGGATCCCAGAACTTGCCCTAAAAGTATTCTGTGATCGTGAACTGTCTTCCCTACTCCATTTCATTGACTTTATCAAGGAGTTGCAAATGTTTTATACATCAATATTAGGACAAAAAATTAAGAAAACTGTTGATGTAAATTCATTTTTAATAACCCTCTAACCAGTATTTGCAAATGAACTTTTAGCATGTGTACACGTGCACATGCATCCAGAAGTAGCCACAAACCAAATTAGACTTTAATTTGTTAACTGTGGTTTTCTAATTTTAGTTTATAAAGAATGACTACTTCCAGTTCTGACCCCCCAGAGGTTCCATTTTAACCGTTATGGAGTAGAACAGGATAATGCACTCTAGTGATCTGATGTTACTGAACCCCAGACCACACTTTAAGGAACAGTTCTGTCTCTCACAGTAAGTTTCTGGTTGTGTAGCGGTGATAATGTCGGTCATGATGGATACTTAGTGATGTTTACGATGTGCAGGCATTAAGCTAAGTATCTTTCATCTGTAGAATGGTCCTACCTAGTAGGACTGTCATCATGACCCTATGTAGAGAAGGGTATTAAGTCACTGAGCAGTGGTGTAACTTGTCCCATGTCACATAGGCAAGCTTTGGACCCTTGAGTCAGGTTCTCAACAACCTCTCAACAAACATGCTACTTTTATTTATAATTGTTTAATGCAAAAAGGCTCTTCACCACATCTGAAGCAAACTTTCAGGGAATACTATAGCAGTTACGTGTGGTCACATAGCAACCCACCCAGAAATTAGATTTATATACTGTAGTGATTGTTTTACTACCCCTCTCAGGCTCTGGGTGTCAACAGAGATCACTGAGGCAGTTGTCATACGCGGTCCTTCATGCAGCAAGGTGGCTGGAATCATCTGAAAGCCGGTCACAGGCATGTCTGGTGCCTCAGCCATCTGAGGAGAGCGACTCCTTGGGTGTCTCTCTCTATGTGATCTCTCTGCATTGCTTGGGCAGCATGACAGCTTCAGGGTATCCAACTTCTTTCACGGAGAGTCAGTGCTTCGGGGGCATGTGCTTTGGGAGAGAGAAAGCGGTAGATGCAGCCTCGCTTTGAGGGAGCCAGCGTGGGAGGTGAGCAAACTCCCTTCTGCCACGTTCCTTTAATCACCTCAGTCCCAAACACCCATCCAGGTTTAGGAAAGGAGAAATAGATTCTACCTCTGGAAAGGATATACTGTGGTGGCCAAGGTGTTGGAAAGTACCATCTGTGTCAGTCCACCCTCTGGACAAAACAATTTGTATCGCTCTCTCATACAAACTATACTCACCCCTTCCCCAGACTCCCCAAAGCCTCCTGCAGCATCACATCTGGCTCAGGTTCAAGGGCCAGATCGCATCATCTAAATCAGATCCCGGTGTGCCAGTGCCTCTGGTACGATTCCTGTGAGAGACAGCGCCTCAAGTGTGTCCTCTTCCATCTGAAGACTTAATGACCAAAAAGACAAGTTGCCGGATCCCCCACACAACCAAAATACACTGGAGGGACAGGCAGAGAATAACTGTGATGCACGCTTCTGTTCAGACACGGGAGGGAGATCAGGTGACACACAGTGGTCATCGGTGGGTGGCAGTTGTGAACAAGAGCTGAATACATGTTGCTTGTGCCTTCATGATTTAGTCCAGTTTGCAGACTGGAAATAATTTTCCATAGCTCTTAGCTCTGTGTTCTGGAATCTTGGCACCCCCCCTTTTTGACTAATAATTCCCAATCCACAAGAGGTGATTTATGTTTGGGAGTATGGTAGTTTTCTCAGCCTGCTTCTTCCTGATCAGGCTTGTGTTATTGCTGTTGTTTAGAGGTGAGGTCTTGCTATGTTGTCCAAGCTGGAATGCGGTGGCTATTCACAGGTATGAGCATAGCGCACGGCAGCCTTGAACTCCTAGCCTGAAGGGATCCTCCTGCTCAGCTTCTGGGGTAGTTGGGACTGCAGGCTCACATTGCACCTGGCCAATATTTTGAGAAACCAAAGTTTCTTCGTCTTTGTGTGCACACTGCTCCTTTCAGTGTAAACTGATAAATTCATTTTAAAGCTTTGTGACTTTCTTGTGAATCAATTCATAATCCACCTTATGAGTGAAAAGCCACATCCACAAATCTTTTTGATGGATGTTGCTGATGTTACTGAACCCCAGTAACTGGGGAAGCTCACTGAGTATTTCTGTGGGTCAATGCCCTTGATATTCTTAGACCTGTGGTTTTGCTTCCTTGAAAAGCCCTATGAAGCCCCTCCTTGGATTTTTCTGGGTACTTCTTGAAGGGTCTCTTCAGTGTGTGCTTGACTTCATCTTTAGATCATGTTTTTCTGAAAATTCGCTGAATTTTATTTCTACTTAGAAGTCATTTCCTCCCTCCCTCCCTCCCTTTCCTTCCTTCCTTCCCTCCTTCGTCCTTCCTTCCTTCCCTCCTTCCTTCCTTCCTTCCCTCCCTCCCTCCCTTGCCTTCCCTTCCCTTCCCTCCCTCCCTCCCTCCCTTCCTTCCTTCCTTCCTTCCTTCCTTCCTTCCTTCCTTCCTTCCTTCCTTCATTCTTTTATTATTTTTGAGATGGAGTCTCACTCTGTTGCCCAGGCTAGAATGCAGTGGTACAATCTTGGTTCTCTGCAACCTCCACCTCCCAGTTTCAAGTGATTCTCCTGCCTCAACCTCCCAAGTAGCTGAGACTACAGGCGTGTGCCACCATACCCGGCTAATTTGTGTATTTTTAGTAGAGAACAGTTTTCACCATATTGGGCAGGCTGGTCTTGAACTCCTGACCTTGTGATCTGCCCACCTCGGCCTCCCAAAGTGTTGGGATTACAGGCATGAGTCACCACACCTGGCTGGAAGTCATTTCTTAGCATTCAAATTATTTGCCATCTGAAGAGCCTGGCAGTGAGAACCATTTTATTTTTAAACTCAGAAGGTTCTTGTTCCTTTATAGTGAATAGTTCTTTCTTTACTTTATCTCTGTATTCTCATGATTTACTCTAGGCAGCTAGAAGAATCCAGGAGGCAACTTTAATACTGCCTGGAAATCTCCTTAGCTACATCACCCTGTTCATCTTCTGTTTTCTGTTTTCCACATGACTGCAGGTGAAATAGTATTGGTAAACTTAACACTGTGGCTAAAATGTTCTGTTCCCTCCAGCTTCCAACATCTTCCTCACTGTTCTTTAGGCCTCATCAAGAGCTTTCTTGAGGCCACCACGCTTCCCCTCATGGTCCCTTCAAAGCTCCTCCCATGGCCCAAAGCAACTTCTAAGAGTTTAAGGGTTTTTTTGTTTTTGTTTTTGTTTGTACAGCAGAGTCCACTGCCAGGTAGCAATGTCTTTATGAGTTGTCTATTGTTACGTAACAAACCTCTCCAACTTAGTAGCTGAAGACACCAAAATAAGGTTATTATATCTCTCATGGTTCTAGTATTTGGCTGGGCTCTGCTGAGCAGTTCTCAAGGAGCCTCTTTCATCACTGCAGTCAGATAGTGGCTGCAACTGTGATCACTGGAAGTCATGGTTAATTACATCTCTGGTGTCTGGGATGGGAAACCAGACAGCCGAGGGCTGCAGCAGATCGGAGTCCTCTGGCTCTCCCTCACCTCTATGTAGCCTCTCCACAGTTCCCACGGCGTGGCTGCTTTAGGGTGTACAGACGTGTACATGGAAGTCAGGGCTACCTAGACATGTGTCCCAAGGGAAGGAGGCGGCCAGGTAGAGGCTGCATTGTCATTGGCCCAGCCCCAGAAAGCAGGCAACATCATCTTCTAATCATTGTATTCATTGGGGCAGACACAGAGACCCTCCCAGGTTCCAGGTTCTGGAAGAGTATGTGGGGCTGAAAATATTATTGAAGGCAGCTTTGGAAAATACGGTCTCTCACAAATCCTTTAAATTATTCATATCTTCAGAGCAACTCTATAATCTTAAGGTTAAAAATGGGGTTGCTTTATTCACTTTCTAGAAGCTCAGGGGCTGCTATGTTTTAGCCCATTGAAAGTCACTGGAATAATGCTTATTAATTAAAGAAATGCACACTTTGGGTACTTTCTATTCTTAAAAGTTGGCTGCTTTGGGGAGCCCCGTATAATACTGACTTACAAAGATGTCCATGGAGTTCAAAAATTACTTTCGTTCTTTTCCATTCCCATTTTCTGGTGACAGTGTGTCAAGAACTGAGTGAAGCACTTTCCCTACAGTATCTATTTTATTCCTTTGAGATACATACTCATATCACCATTCTATGCATGACAACCCTGAGACTCAGAGCGCTTCGCCCAGGAGCTCTTCTAAAATGACGACCCTGCCCCACCAACCCCCGGACAAAGACACACAGTTCTGTGACCCTCACTCTGGCCTGTTGGTTCTCATCTTCGTGGCCTGTATCACATTCTAACATACTGTAGAACTCACTCATTTGGCGTATTTCCATTTTTGTTGTTGTATGACTCTTCCCACTAGGGTAGAGGAGGGTAGGGAACTTATCTTTACTCATGAATTTATCTCGGTAAATACTCGTTGAATGCATATGACTCAATGAATGAATAAAAGGTCATGCTGAGATTGGAACCCACGTCCATCTGATTCCAAACCTTTAATTTTAACCATTAGACTGCATTGTCTTCCAAAAACTGGGTACAGAGACTGCTGTCAAAATGTGCAGTCATAGTGAGGGAAGAATACAACTGCCTCAGTTAAATAACTCAGGAACTCAACAAAGGCAGATGTGCCTCTATCAAGAGTTCCTACAGATTCAGAAAATACCAAATTAGTAAAATAATTCAAGGTTTGGGAGTTTAGGTATTTCTAAGACTCGAAATAATTTTTCCAAAATTAACATCTCTGTTATCAGAGAAATTATATTTATTTAATAAAACATTATTATAATTTACAGAAAAAGCATTAGAAAAAGAAGTCTTGCGGAATTTTTTGACTTAATTTTCAATAATTGTTTTAAATTCATATTTAAGTAGTTTTGTTCCATCTCTTTTGAAATTCACTCTTGTAATAACACTATGCTTATTTGTTTTTCTGAGTATGGCTTCTTATTTTACCTTCAGAAGTTTCCCCTTGAAAAGTTCTTAGCGAAATGTTATTCTTTTGGTTTCCTTGTTAAGGATGTGTTTCTGTTAAGTATTGAAATGTACTGATTGTAAAACCTGTCGTCCCTGACATTTGAACAAAGTCCTTTTTTAAAGACTCTCCATCCACACAAGTGTTTTGTTGTTGTTTTGTTTTGTCCATTTACATCATTTTTATTCATTTATTTTTATTTATTTATTTATTTATTTATTTATTTATTTATTTGAGACCAAGTCTCACTCTGTCGCCCAGGCTGGAGTGCAGTGGTGCAATCTCGACTCACTGCATCCTCCACCTCCCAGGTTCAAGCAATTCTCCTACCTCAGCCTCCCGAGTAGCTGGGACTACAGGTGCGTACCACGAGGCCCAGCTAATTTTTTTTTATTTTTAGTGGAGACGGGGTTTCACCGTGTTGGCCAGGCTGGTCTCAAACTCCTGACCTCAGGTGATCCGCCCACCTTGGCCTCCCAAAGTGCTGGGACTACAGACGCCCGCCACCACACATGACTAATCGTATTTTTAGTAGAGACGGGGTTTCACCATGTTGGGCAGGATGGTCTCGATCTCCTGACCTCAGGTGATCTGCCATCTCCAAAGTGCTGAGATTACAGGCGTGAGCCACTGCACCCAGCCCATTTTACATCATTTAAATAATCACACTCATTTCTGACAGGAAGCTTCCATATGCCACTAACTATTAATAGCTAATTGGCCAGGTCTCCTGAGTTTCAAATCATAAGGACCAGTTCAACCCGTACATTATGTCACACCTGTGTTAGGTCCTAAGCATCCACACCTAAGTGTGTTCCACCACCTGATCCCTGAGTGTCCCTTCCCCACTGTGTCTCCAGGGACCTCACCTCCGCGGCCTCCGTGGGTGGCTGACGTCCTGGAACCCCCTGACGTTCCGCTGGACATCCTCCTCCTCAGGGGATGGGAGTCTTCCGTCTCCAAGATCAAATCTCTCTTTTCTCGGTGGTGGTCTCGGGAGTTCAGGTTCAGCCAGGGAGCCTAGCGGGTGGAGGAACATGCAGGCCCGGTCCCTTGGGATTCTCGGGGCGCAGGGCCGTGGCTCCGAGGCGAGCCCCGGGGGAGGTGGGCACCCGTGGGCCTGGCCTGGCACCCACTGACCGTGTCCTTTTCTGCCGCAGCTCTGGCCCGGCCCAGACCGCACAGCGACGACTACAGCACCATGAAGAAGATCCCTCCTCGAAAGCCCAAGCGCAGCCCCAACACCAAGCTCAGCGGCTCCTACGAAGAGATATCGGGGTCCCGGCCCGGGGACGCGAGGCCCCCGGGCGCCCCGGGGACAGCAGCGCGCGTTCTGACCCCCGGGACCCCACAGTGTGCGCTGCCCCCGGCCACGCCCCCGGGGGACGAAGACGACGGCGAGCCGGTGTACATCGAGATGCTGGGGCACGCGGCCAGGCCGGATAGCCCGGACCCCGGGGAGTCCGTGTACGAGGAGATGAAGTGTTGCCTGCCCGACGACGGCGGCCCAGGCGCGGGCTCCTTCCTGCGCGCATCGCCGCCCCTGCTCCACGGCGCGCCGGAGGACGAGGCGGCGGGGCCCCCCGGGGACATGTGCGACATCCCGCCGCCCTTCCCCAACCTGCTGCCGCACCGGCCGCCCCTGCTGGTGTTCCCCCCGACCCCCGTCACCTGCTCCCCAGCCTCGGATGAGTCGCCCCTGACACCCCTGGAGGTGAAGAAGCTGCCGGTCCTGGAGACCAACCTCAAGTACCCCGTGCAGTCGGAGGGGTCGAGCCCGCTGTCCCCGCAGTACTCCAAGAGCCAGAAGGGCGATGGCGACAGGCCCGCGTCCCCCGGCCTGGCGCTGTTCAACGGGTCCGGCCGAGCCTCTCCGCCGTCCACGCCGCCCCCGCCCCCGCCCGGGCCGCCCCCCGCGCCCTTCAGACCCTGCGCGCACTTGGCCTTCCCTCCGGAGCCCGCCCCGGTGAGCTTGGGGAAAGCGGGGCCGAGCACAGAGGCGCCCAAGGTCCACCCAAAGCCAAACTCTGCCCCTGGGGCCGGGTCCTGCAGCTCCTTCCCCAAGATCCCGTATTCCCCGGTGAAGGCAGCCAGGGTCGACGCCAGGAAGGCCGGCTCCAGTGCCTCTCCCCCCGCGCCCTACAGCCCTCCCAGCTCCAGGCCTCTCAGCAGCCCCCTGGACGAGCTCGCCAGCCTCTTCAACTCTGGGAGGAGTGTGCTTCGAAAATCCGCGGCGGGAAGAAAAATCAGGGAAGCCGAAGGTAAGCGGAGTAGACATCCCCCCACTCCTTTTGCATGGATGCTGTGATTGCGTGCACCTGTGTACATCCGTGTCTGCACAGATGTGAAAGAGTAAAGTTTCAGGTGATGGCCGTGGTCGTTTAGAGCAGGTATCAGCTTGGAAAAAAAAAAAAAAAAAAAATCATATACACCCACTGTGACCAAATAAGTAGGAATTAATATTTCAGAATATGACAGAAAAGGCTCGTGATACAAAAAGACACAGACCGCAACTGGATTTAATAAATTATAACTTGATAAATGTTCGACAGAGAAGGTTAAATGTTAGCTACTGATTTTTTTTTTTTTTTTTTAATTCTTCCTTATAACATGAAAGTGGTATTCTGGGTAAGTTTCTATTGCCGATTTCCGTTTGATGTACAGTTCACGGCTACCCCCATTGTGCGGTTTGCCATCCATCTAGCTTTGCCTGGTGGTATCTGGGATGATGACCTATCCAGTTACTACCCTGCACTTAATGCCACTCGGCTGTGGGCTGTTTGGGATGAACTGCTTTTCTTCTGGTCGTGTGCCATCCAAGGAACACTCTAACGCAGCCCCGTTGTCTGTGTTTTCTCATCCAGTGACTCAGCCCACAGTGGGGTTTGCAGGTGGGAATCAGTCCACTAAGTGAGCTCCATGACAGGCTGTACCCTGCCTTAAAAAACATTTATTTTGTGTCCCTGTAAAAGAAGAATGTAGCAGGCAAAATAAGATTTTCATGCTGACTTTTTTTGCCAGTCTTTTGTAACTGGCTAACCACGTGGCTCTTCCTTCAGATGACACGGCCTCGGTGCCAAAGGTACTGTTTTTGCACAGATTCCTTTAATAATCACAAAGAATGTCCTCATCTTCCAAAAGACATGTTAAGGTTTGTATACAAAGCCAAAATGTTTTCCCAATGGTGTGTATTTTGGGGAAGAAGTTAATTAATGAAAAGGATCTTCTCTTTAAGAAAAATTATAACCAGTCTCTTCCATCATGATGGCATTCGATCCCCCACTCCTCTCCAGGTGAGGCAGGAGGATAGGGTCTGGAGGCAGGGAACCTAAGGCGCTTTCATGTCGACTCCCTAGAACTCAATTGAAAGGAAAACCGTAACTTTCCATGCCTAAGTAAAAAAAGGACCCTAGGCTACTCCCTCTGCAAACCCCTACTTTTTCTGCACCACAGATGGGAAATTAGCTGTCCGCAACCAGTCAGACTTACTGCAGGCAGAGTCTTCCGTTGTGTAGAAATGCAACTCTATAACTTCACCTTAGCCTCTGTTCCATTGCTTTTTGCAACCAATCAATCAGATGTTTGCAGAGGAGTGTGATCTTTTAACTTCACTTCAGCCTCTGATTGGAGGCCACCACTTTATTTACATGAGGTGAGCATGAAGTGGCCAATGGGAAACCTCTAGGGGGTATTTGGACCTGAGAAGATTCTGTGTCTGGGCCCTTGAGCTGCTGCCCAGCCCAATCCCACACTGTGGAGTGTACTTTTGTTTTTGGTAAATCCCTGCTTTCATTTTTTCGTTGCTTCATTCTTTCTTTGCTTTGCTGGGTGTTTTTCCAATTCTTTGTTAAAAATGCCAAGAACCTGGACAACTTGCAGTCAAGACCCTCTACTGGTAACACAGGGTAGGTGGCAACTGTGAACGTTCTTGTTTTATACATGGAAAACTTCATGGTGGAGAGGTTAAATTCCTTCCTTAGGGTTAAGTGGTAGGATTGGAAGTAGACTTTGATCTACAACGTGGTAACATTTTATGCATGCATTAACCTGCTCCTTCACCAAAAGAAAATACATAAATATGTAAGCATTCATCATTTGATTAGCAATATTACTTTAGGTACAAAAACTAGAACATCTAGAAAGCAATCTGAACAAGTGAAAAGTAGGTCAAGGCTAAGAACCTTTAACGATGAATGAATAACCTTCTCCCTATTTATTCTTCAGACAAATAAGCTAATTGTTTGTTTAGCTAACAAATTCTTCTTAATTATAGGCCATTAATAAATGAAATTGTATTTGTAAATAGCAGAATGTTTGAATTTCACAAATCGTGTTTCATTCCAAGGAACAAAATGGATAAGAGAAAATCACTAAATGAACAAATTAATATTTGCTTTTAGAACTAAAAGTTTATCAAAACCTCATGAACCTCATTTTACTAGAGAATGGAACAGGGTGAATTCTTCTTGACTCTATTCAAGGAAGTGAAGTTAATGAATTTCTAGACAGACCTCATCATTTGGAAATCCCAAAGTCTACCCCTCAGAGGATAGCGAGAATTATAGTGAGCCCTCCAGGCATAGTGTGTAAATTTGCTAATTATATTTCCCTGTGGTGGTATTAACCAGTATTTGGGAACACACATCAAAATCTCAAGTACAACATAGTTCAACTATAATTATAAGACATCTATTTTCTTATTGTGGGCTTTTCTGCAATACTTTTTCATGTGAAAAGATTGGATTGAGCCACTTATGACTTTCTCAAAAATATACGAATTGGCAACTTTGGCCACTTGCACAGTTGCTGTAGTAATAGAAAACTTAGCAATACCAGACCAGGTCATCCCCGCACACCGATTATGGAAGTCCTAACTACACAGTTGACTACACAGTTGAGAAGTGTATAATAATTCTTTTTTTTTTTTTTTTTTTTTTTTTTTTGAGACTGAGTTTTGCTCTTGTTGGAGGGCAATCTTGGCTCACTGCAACCTCCACCTCCCAAGTTCAAGCAATTGTTCTGCCTCAGCCTCCCGAGTAGCTGGCATTATAAGCGCCCGCCACCATGCCTGGCTAATTTTTGTGTTTTTAGTAGAGACGGGGTTTCACCATGTTAGCCAGGCTGGTCTCAAACTCCTGACCTCAGGTGATCTGCCCGCCTCAGCCTCCCAAAGTGCTGGGATTACAGGCGTGAACCACCATGCCCAGCCTAGTGTCTAATTCTTTATGGGCTGTGATGAGGGAAACAAGTTTACAAGTTCGGATGTCATGTTCTCATGGGATAGTTCAGGTCATTCTTTTAGAATGTAGGAGAGGTTCAACATAAGCTGTGGAAGGAAAAGCATTCGGTGCTGGTGCTCAGCACTGGTGCTGGTTATATGACTCTTAAAGTTTACACAGTTTGATCCTGAGGTCAGTAATCCATTTTCTTCTGAATGAATTCAATGACTTCTTTGGAATTTCTTTCAAGTTTTAAATCTTTTACTGTACTTTCTTTATGCTTAAAGGCATTTTTATTTTCACCGTGAAATAGCTTTTTTTAACCAAATAATACAGTGTGTGGCTAATTTACCCTTCAGGCTTCTTAAATTAACTAAAGTTCCTTTTTTTGTTCAGTTTTCATAGGGGAAAATTATTGCACAAATTTTGCAGAAGGGTTCAAAATGTTCTCCTTGGCTCTTTGGAACAGTGACCGCGACAAGATTAAACCACTCAGTAATTCACTAGTTATTTCTGGTTAAAATATAATGGGCTATAATGTATGGTGAGTTGTGTACAGGAAGCAAGGTTGTTTCTCGTGTAATTCTACTCCGTTACTATTCCGTAGCCTTATATGTAGGATTTCGCAAATTCTGTGTTGCCCAAACCAGTTCATTTTCTATAGATTCTTGGATATGCAATTGGAAGTATAGACAATCATGCAGATTCTAAGAGTGGTGGATACACATATAGGAAAGATATGATTGTGCAGATGATGGATGTGACTGCAGTCTGAGAAGAAATGTTTGCAGCAAGGAATTGTAGTGCTTACTGTGTGCCAGGCACTGTCTGAATAATCTAATTCTCACAACACTATAAGGCATCTGCTCCACTTATCTCCATTTTACAGGTGGAAAAACTGGGGCACAGGGAGATTAATCTACTTGCTCAAAGTTACTGTGCTCATGGGGGACAGAGAATGACTTGAGTGCAGTCAATCTGTCTCTAGAGTCTCTTCCTCTAGCCGCCTATGCAATGCTGCTCAGACCGCAGGAGAAAAGAGACAGAAAAAAACGTTTTAAAATTAGTATTTGTTCACTGAGGGGCAACGAGTCATAGTCATAAGACTGTAGTTGAAGAGAATTGTCCCATAAACTCAAGAATGCCAAACGCACTTTATACTGATTATGGGGATGTATAACTCTGGGACACAGTGTCTAGGCTACTTGGCCCTTAAAATTAATATTGACTAAATGTTTAATTGTCTGTGCCATTTTGGATATAAAGATCCCATTAATTCACAACACATTTTTCACCTCATGTGATGATGTGGCTAATATTATTATGCTAATTATTTCTAGTCGCTTGGTTTCAAAAACTATGAGACCCGATTCAAATGGTGAATGAGAGTCCTTGGCTCCTTCAGGCCACTAGGGTGCTCCATTGCTCTGAATGGCATTTCCGCGTCTGGTTGAGTTTATCCAGAATAAAGTGAAATCACATGAGCATGTTATTCTCTACTCAGTGAAAAAGATCAGGAAGACTGGGTCTGGACAAAAATGCAGTACATCTCAGAAATCTGGAGAAGAAAGTTGAAGACAGCCTGGCCAAATTAATGAAAATCAGACTCAAAATATTTTTTTTTAATTCAGTTGTATTACTTTCTGATACATTGCATCCTTAGCTTCTAAGTTATAAACAGGTACTTTAAAATGATGTCAACAAAAAAACTGTAATGTACAGTATTTCTTTGCATATAGTAAGTGACTATTAAATAGTTGTTTGAGTTAAAATTTACTATAAAAGAGCAGTCTGCCATATAAATCTATTTACTAGAACTAACTCTTGTGGCATTTTTACTTAATAAGGATCACATAAGCTAAATGGAAGTCCCTATTAATTTCAAATATTTTATTTGATTACATAAATATTCGGAATAAGAACATTTTGAGTTTGGAGTCAGAGTATTTTATAAACAATTTTTTACAATATATTTTTATTCCACAGGGCCATTTGTTTACAAAATAATTGTTTTTCAAGTTTTCCTTATGGAAAATTTCAAACATAGACCAAAGTATAAAGAATAGATTAATGAACTTTCTCTGTGGCCCATCCTATTTCATCTCTACTCCTGCCCATTTCCCTCCTCTGGCACTGGATCATTTTGAAGTGCATCCCAATGTCAAATCAGCTGGGCATGGTAGTTCATGCCTATAATCCAAGCCCTCTGGAGGCTGAGGTGGGAGGATCACTTGAGCCCAGGTGTTCAAGACTAGCCCTGGCAAAGTAGCTAACGAGGCCTTGTCTCTACAAAAAAATAAAATAATAAAATAAAATAGCCAGGCATGGTGGCATGCGCCTATGGTCCTAGCTACTTGAGAGGCTGAGGTGGGCAGATCGCTTGAGCCTAGGAAGTTGAGGCTGAGCAGATCACTTGAGCCTGGGAGGTTGAGGCTACAGTGGCTGTGGTTGCTGCACTACACTCCAGGTTAGACCACAGAGTAATGCACTGGCCAGAAAGTAAGAAAGATATAAAAGAGAAAGAGAGAGGGAAAAAAAGGAAGAGGAAAAAAAAACCAATGTGAACCATTTAAATAATATATATTTAAACATTTATAAATATTTTATCATAGATGTTCTTTAGAAAAAAAAAGCATTTATTCTTAAGGCACTTTAATAAGTGCTCAGACCAATCAATCCATTTCAGTCTTCACGAGCATGAAACTGCTATTCATGACAAAAGCCTGATTCTTGAAGCCAGGGCATCATTTTTCACGATATAAACAAAATAATTCTTGGGCTAGCATTCCACCAAGCAACGCAACTCTGCAAATTTCTCTAAGGGAACACTTGCACACATCGCCTTCTACAAAAAAAAAAAAGAAAGAAAAAAAAGGATTCTAAATATTATATCAGGTAGAACTAACTGTGAAAGATCAAAATTCAAAGACACACAATGACATCCTAAGTCAATATCGTATGGGTTTCAGATGTTTCTATGCCAAATCAAGTACAGTTACCCATTCATTGTTTAGCGACAAGACGCAGGATGCTTCAGAATGACTCAAATGCCCCTGAATTACTCACGGAAACCTGGGATGTGCTCCAGGACGGTGTTTGCAAATTGCTATTCTCTGCTCCTGATGTCTGAAACAGAAGTTGCAACATTATCATCATTTAATCTCTGACACATTGAAACGAGACTGTATGAGGCATTAGTCTGCCTTATGCAAATCTTGACATCCCATAATGGGATGCAGAGCTTAGCATCCCCTAGGCTTCTTGCCTATGTGCAGGTCTTGTAGTGTTTTATCCTGTCTGAAGCAGTTAAATCTTTTTCACTCCCCTTGATGATTTCTCCCCATGGTGATTTATTTGAGTGTGGGGAGTTGGGGGCGGGAGTGCTCATGAAAATTAGAAAAAGTGTGGAAGATAGTTTACTGATATGCTCTTCTGCTGATGATCTGTGACTGTCTGAATTCTTGTCTCATACAAAGTGAGGCGCTCCTCTGCATTCCAGAACCATTTTAAATCAATGTAAAATTTTCCTCATTTTCCAAATGAGTAAGTCCTTTGGGAAACTAGATTAACATCCGCAGAGAAGGGGGGTCTCCATTTATCACTAAGTGGACATTAACCAAGGAGGAGCTGTGTGAAGTTTCTTCCCTTGCCATGTTAATAAACCTGGGCTTGACAAGAAGGGAATATGTCTCTTTGGAAGAAAAGGATTTTTTTTTTCTAATTTCTTTGCCTCTCTGCAGTAGCCAAGAGTGCCTGTGCCTGAGACTTGCAGCTATATATTTCATTGTTTTTAATTCCCTAAATGTCTAATAGAAATAATACTGTGTTCATCTACACTTTGAAATTAACTTTCAATGTTAATATATGTATCAGTAACCCAATTTATCTATGTTGAGAGCACAAAGCTCTTTCTTTCCTATATTAATTAGAAATATATATATTTTTAATGCCTAACAATTTGTTGTGAATGTTTGTGACATTTTTCTCCTAACTTATAACACTTTCTCTGTATAAATGCCCAATAATTCATACAGGGAAATTGTGCAAGCAGGAGGCCTATAAACCAGACTTAACTTGTGGAGTTAATTCCCTTACTGTCATCCAATAAGCTTAATGTAAGCACAGGGATTGCCACTGGAAATCCAAAACACTGACAAACAAATCTGGCATTGCCTCTGCCTCTCACAGACCACATCAGACACAGAAGGTGCATCCACTTTCAGTGAAAGAAATTCCAAAGAGGAAAGAATTTCTAACCTGAGGGCCATAAACCACGCGTGGATTCATAGTTGAGCTCCAAGTGGCCCATGAGCCCCCATGGTATATGTGCCACTTGTTTGGGCAGGGGCTTCATAAGCTTCATCGGATCCTCCCAAAATGTCAGTGACGTGGGAAAAGTGAGGAGCCGCTCACTTTTTTTTAATGTGCACTCACAGCACTTTCTGCAGCCAGAAGAAGAAGGAGGTAAATACCTGAGAGAATCTGAGGGCCTTGCAACCAGAGCTGGCAGAAGGGCAGGAGGAATGCTAGAAGTGGATGACAGGTGGATGGAGCTCTCTAGGTGCGGAAGTCAGGGTAATAGACGCTGCAGGCCGATGGATGAATATAGGGTGAGACATGAAACTTCAGGGTGTGTCGTTCCTTTAGAATATAACCATGAATTTTGAGGAAGAAGGAGGAGAAAATGACTTCCCTTGCATAGAATCAGAGCAGGATAAGCTTTGTACTTGGAAGCTCCTTGTTAGCTTGATGACAAGGCTCTGAATTATCTCCATTGTTTCTCTTCCGTCACACAGGAATTCAGCATTAACTCTTAGCATCTTTCCTACAAAGTGCAAAGAACCAGAGGAAGAAAATGAACAAAAACAGTGCTTCTAGGTACATATGTATAATGAGAAATACTCAGATATACACTGTGACGTGTTAATGGCATCCTGGTCATAATATAAACAGCTATTTGTAAGTGGCTATCTCCTGTTGACCAAGCATATTGACATCTCCTTTCTCCCCCAGACCCTTGCATCTCGTTGAGGTGGGTGAAGCAGGTGTTACCATCCCTATTTATTAATGAGCAATCTGAGACTGAGGGATTAAGTGATTTCCTCATAATCACAAAAACTAATCAGTCTCAAAGTCAGGAATCAAACACCTCTCCTTTCTCCAAACCTTGGATTCTATTATGTCCTTCATAGTCTCTGAAAACAATAAAATTAAAATAATGATACAGAGTCTCTGTTTGAGAAAGGAATTCCCCTCTGAAGTCAAACACAAACTCATTGCCAGGAAAACATGTGGGAGGTGGACAGATAAAACTGTTTTGCCCATTGTCAATGTCCCGCCAGATGCCGCTTTTGAAACAGAGCATGTTCTTCCTGTACCCCCTGCCTCCTCCTCCTCTTTTTCTCCCCTTTCCTGGAAAATCCTTTCTACCCACCTGCCATGAAGTGTCTTCCGTAGCACCAGGGATCCATAGCACACGTGATAGACTAGGATTATTCCTCAACTCATGTCTCCTCACTTTCCATTTCCCTTTTTCTTGGCCTCTTTAAAGTTTTGCTTGGGACTGAGTTCCTGATTGCTGAAAAGAAATCCACCCTCACTTGCAGAATGGCCGAGCATATTTTTTGTAGGACACATATGACTTGCTGGGGATGTGGACTTCAACCTCATAAGTGGGGTGTCAGATGCCTGCCCCAGACCTGCCAGAAATTAAATAGGTGATGGGCCCTCACCTAGCACCAGGAACCCTGCTAAGAACTGTGCAGACAGATGATCAGCAGTGATTCTCAATAGCCATCACGATTGGAACAGGGGAAAGACAGACAATCAAAAAGCCCTCGTCGTCTGTCTCTACAGCAACTTTCTTTAAAAAGGCAAAAATCCATTCCTTTCTCAATTATGTGAATGCAGAAACCGACATCGGTAACGGCAAAGTGAGAAACATGACTGAATAAAGCCAGGGCTATGTTCACAGCCCCTCAATAAATATTTGTTGGGAGAATATAAAGCGGACTGCTCTCGTGACTGTGCTGTCCCTGCTAGGTCATACCACTTCATTATTCTTTGAAACCGAGGAGCAAAACCAAGCAGAAGATTATGACTATTAAATATTTAGATCAATCTGATCAAAAAGGTACCCTTTGAATTGCATGAACTATCCTGAGAAATTACCTTAACATATTAGCTGTAAATCTGCAGCAGCTAGCATGTCAGTCAGACTAGAGATACGTATCTAGCATAAAGAGTTTATCATTTTTTAGATGAGCCAAATGCAGCAAAGTAATCTTTGCAACCGGGATGCTCTATACTGCACCGTCAGTGGGGAAAGGATCTGTTGTACCTGAAATTCTGAAAATAAGGCAGTCTTCTCAGAAGTGGATTATCTTTCATAACCAGTAAATATTTTTCATACTATCAACCCGTTAAAGCAAGCAGCTATTGTGTATTGTGTCTCTACACTGGATTGCAAATTAAACTCCCACTGGGGGCTCTAAAGAGAAATCCAGCCCTTTATCCTCTAAGCCACTCAGCCGCTCTCCTTAAGCAAGTTAATAAAGACCTTCCTGACTCTCTGCATCTCATTATTGCCACATAATACAATATCCTGGGGTTTTCTTCCTTTTGTGAAGAAATGCTTAGAAACAACATGGTGCATGGAATATTGTCCTAAAGAGAGACTGGGCAGGTGCCCTGCTCTCTCTCTCCTGAAACGTATTGGAAGAGAAAAACCTATTTCCTAATTACCTACCGGTATTTAGGCTCTTTATGCCTGACTTGAGTCATTTTTATGATTAATCCCCAGATTAGCCTAGAAAATTTTACGCCATCGTGAGTGAGCTATATTCAATATCATTTCACCCAGTCCTTTATTCAATGAGTCAACACAGTCGTCCACCTTGTACTCTGTGCAGAGCTTCTCGGGCCGTTACCGACTCCACCCTGGTTTCTCCTTGAAATCTTCAGTTTTCATACTTAGACCCTGTGCATGGGCAATTAGTGGCCATTTGCAAATTTAATAACACATGTTAATTATAATAAGACAATAAACAATATGATTCATTTCTCTCCCCCACGCAAATGACTAAGTTCTAAACTATGCAGAGCCCAAACAAGGTCAGACATGAACTAGATCCCAGACTTACACTGATTTACAGAACACTGACTGCATGAGACACCTGAGAATTTGTGCATTACCCAAAGTCCTAAAAGCCCACAAAAGAGCTTCCTCATACTGAAAACTCGGACTCATAGTCAAACATAACCCTTTGAAAGAAATCTCCATTTTAAAGCAAGGAAGAACTGATATATGCACAATTGGTACATCACTGTGTCCCTGAAATATATGTACATTTTGGATTTTGGCTTTATTATTTGCTTTTTATGTGAAAAGCTGGATAAACTGAGAAGTAGTAAGTGAAAATGAGAAGACTTAGGCAAAGCAATGAGTGAAAACTTTCGCCATACAGGCTTTTCCATGTCACTCAAAAGCAAACAAAAGCTCACAGCTGTGAAGTTACTTGCTGAGGTCACATCCGTTTGGTGACATTGCATTCCTTTAACTTCGGCTCTCAGGTGAGATGACCGGCTGGAGGGGGGTCCAACTGGTTTTAACAGCAGGATGGAGGGGGCATACAGGAGTGCAAACAACCAATTTAAAGTAGGTGACCTTCATCATACACAGATCCTTTCTTAGGTAAATAACCAGTGCCCAGCAGCAGATCCTATAAGGCAAAATAGTATATCTTTTTAAAATTTTTTATGAGAATTTTATTGACTCTGTCTCTTGGTATTTAACTACCTTTGTATATATTACCAGTAATAAAGTCCCCTTCGTAACAAAGTCCCCTTAGATTTTTAATCACTAAATTGCCTTCCGAGTGACTATTTCAGTCCTTAAGAGAAGCTATAGGACCTTGATTTCGGAGACAGGAGCACACTCTTGGTGGTGTTCTAGTTCCTTCTAATCACACCCTATTTGCACCACATAAGCATTAGCACAACTAGAGATTTGTCTGAATCACTTACATGTCATACCAGACAGTAAAACTCTCATTGTGAACATTAATTTCACTGATGTAGTTGCAGCTTGGTGGGGGGTCGCCACCATTCACTTACCCAGGCTTGAAATTATCTCTAATTTAGAGGCTGGGGACAGTGACACAGGAAAGAGGCTCTGTGCTTTCTATCTGGAGATGCGGGATCATAAAAATGTCTTTTTAATCTGATGATCATTAAAACACCCAGTGATGTGGCGCCGCGGCTAATCGGAATGCATTTCCATTTCTGTGGGGATTGAGCATGTCTTTGGAACCCTCTGCAATGGCTTTAGAAACCAATGTTCCTTTTATCAGGTGAGAAAATTACCCTATGGCATACCTTTTTAGGCTACAAAATATCAGAGGTTAACTTCAGGCAAAATGGTAAAACTAGTAGTAGTATTTCCTATTACTATGTGCAATTTGCTTCAAAATTTCAAAAAAGGTTTGGGAAAATCATGAAATACGAAGGGCACACTTCATTCATTTATTCCAAGGAATCTGTTTGGTGCCAGACATTGCATGGAATTGTATGGATTTTTAAAATGAATTGTGGGCTCCCTCTTAAGCAGACCATGGCAGGGAAACTTGAAAACTCCAACGCAACCAAGGAACTAGAAGCACGTTTTACATAGAGATGCTACTCGGGGTTCACAAAACACTACTTAGCCATGATGCTTGTTAAAGACTGCATTTTTACTCATAGTATTCTATTCTCTTTCATTTTAAAATGCGTGTCGTGACCCACTAAATTGATGTCTCAGCCCACAAATATGTCCTCTGAAACACTGGTCTAGAGGGGAGGATTTATACGGACAAACAGGAAACAAAATCTGCAAAGAGATAATATCAGAACAAGAGCAGGATGTCCACTCGCGTGCTGGAAGCCACTGTGTGCCTTATCCTGCATATTAAAAGGATTTTTAAAAGGGCATGATCAAATTATGTTTTGGAGTAACTATATCAGAATACCTATAGAGGTATAGATATAGATAAAGGATAGATTTTTTTCTTGCTATTTCTATGTTCATTTGCATATGAACCTGTATACTTTAGAAATGATTAATCTGGCTGGGCGAGGTGGCTCACGCCTATAATCTCAGCACTTTGGGAGGCTGAAATAGGCAGATCACCTGAGGTCAGGTGATCAGCCTGGCCAACACGGTGAAACCCCATCTCTGCTAAAAATACAAAAATTAGCCAGGCGTGGTGGCAGGCACCTGTAGTCCCAGCTACTTGGGAGGCTAAGGCAGAAGAATCACTTCAACCCAGGAGGCGGAGGTTGCAGTGAGCCGAGATCGCGCCACTGCACTCCAACCTGGGCGACAGAGCGAGACTCTGTCTCAAAAAAAACTAAAAATAATAATAAAAAAAGAGTGATCAATCTGGGCTGATTAATTACTTAAGAAATGAAGAGCTAGGAGAAGGGAAACCCCACCACCGACCTGCCTGGCCCCCTCATGGTGTCTTCCTGTGGTCCCCAGTGAAGTGTGAATCCACTGGAAGCTTAGGCTCAGCCTTTCTCTACTGCGTCCCAGGCATTTATCCTTCCTGGGTGACTGGCACCTGCCCTGTGGCCCATCAAGGGAAACTGGGTCACATGAGCACATACAGAATTAGTCACTCCAGCCAATCTACCACCAGGAAGAGATACAACCGTTAACGGCTATCAAAGACACAGTCCATGTGGCTTTTCCAGAATTTCGAGAATAATTTGAATCTCCATAGATATTTTAAATTTATTTTCAAGGCCTCAGAGCTCCTGGCTGGGAGCCAGCGAGTGTGGGCAGGTGGGCTGTGCTTCAGCTGGTGTCCACAGGCGCTGCCACACTCTTATTAAAATATGGAAATGTCTTGATGCCAGCTGGTGCAGGGCTGCTGCCCTGAGCTCTCAAGGTCCCCACGTCCATCCCACCCCCTTGGGTGGCCTGGCCCAGGCCTGCCACGTTTCTCCTTGGTGAAGTGTTGACACAGCAAAATGCTCAAGGTTGATAGCTGAAGCTTGTTCCAATTGGCCCTGGTTTGTGTCTTTTTTGTTATTAAGTACTTTAGATGGGTAAATTTGTAATGAGTTCTGAGCAAGGAATTTGAAAAGACCTCACATCCACCACTGCTATAGTTTTTCTTTTTCTCTCTTTCTGTTTTCTTTAATTTTTGCTGTTTCTTTTTTAGCGGATGACAGGCACCACTAGTTTACCATCCAGGCTGTAGGTGTCACCAACACGAAACACTCCCAGCAGAAGAGCAGAGGCATTATCTGCTCACCTTTGCCTTCTGGGGAAAGTGAGGAGGAACCATTTCCCTCCAGGAAAGCATATGCTGCTGACACCGACTGCGTACTTGACCACACACTGTGGCTCAGGACTCCTGGATTTACATTACCACCTGGCATTGAGGAAATGTAAAAATAACAGCAATATAAATAACCTCATGACCTATAAAAGTATGCGTGAGGAATGGGGCTCTGGGCCAGGCAGGCTTGTTGTTTAGGTATTGCATACTCGGCTAATTATGTATAAAAATAAAATAAAATAAAAGCTACCCAAGTACAAGAAAAGGAAAGGGATTGAAGTGATTTTTTCCCCTTTATGGCAGGGACAGAATAAATGGGCAAAAAAGGATTCAGTTAGTTAAATTTAAAAGGAAATTGGCACAACTTAATTTTCTGTGCATTTTTGGGTACTGAAAACCTTATTTATACTGACAGTCATTTTTTAGCTTTACTATCAATGCATTCTTCCCTTGCTCAGCACATATGTTGTTGAAGACATCGCTCTGTTTCCTACTTCAGTTGGTGTTTTCTAGCACAAACCATCTTCTTCGACTTGGCAGGGGGGTGGGTGACAAGAGTTAGGAGTGAAGGAAGAGCAGACATTTCCTTTCCTCCCTGCTTAACCTGGAGGATAAGTATTTGCGGCACTCGCTACCACAGAAGAATGCTTAAAACATAAGTTCAAGAGGAATTTCAATCTACTCCAGGGTGGTGATTTCATAAGGGGTTATTAACAAGTAGGAAGGAATGCCGGGAGCCCAGCCTGAGACATTTTAGGTCAGTAGAGGGCCGGGCAAATCCAGTTTCTCAGCCCACGCGTCCCTTCCAAGGTCTGCAGTGATATATTTTTCTGTTTCTTGAGTAATCAATGTTTATAGAAATATAACCTGTCCACATAGTGTGGGTAACAGCTGTGTCACAAGAGTAACTGCCTGGGAACCCAGTTCTCTTCCCAGATCTCCATCACCACTAGACTTAGATGCCCTCTCTTGATATATTTCTGCAACCATTTGCAAAGGGATGATAAAAATCTGGACCACGTTTTCAAAAGGCAATTCGAATTGTGCTGTTCAAAACATACATAACTGCGGTGTGTCACCTCCATGAATTTAACATATTTCCCCTTTAACAGTCTCCACTCTCCTCACATCCACCCATCTCCACATGAACCCTCTCTTCTTGGGTTTCAGATTAGCTTCTGTGGTTCTTTACATCTGAAATTCGTCTTTCTGAGAGGCAATAACACAAATGTTTGGATTATGCTATCATGGAAAGGAAAGAAAATTCTATCGTGTAAAAGAAAAAATGCATTATGTAGAAGAAAACAAATCCCTTCCTAGAAGCTTATAAAGTAGAATGCAGGTCTACTTGAGAGGGTTGTCGAAGCCCTGTTTGCATTTCTTCCTCATGTGCAGTAATACAGGATTTCAGAGAAATCTATATTTTAGAGATTTAAAAGGAGTTGCCCTGTGTAACACAAACTAGATTTGGTTTAACACAAGCTAGACGCCAATTTCAGGTCGAAGTGCTTGTATCCAAATTTAATTACGCACCATCTATGTGTATCTGCGAGTGCTGTCGAGCTGCGACTTCTAAATTTTACAAACGAGAACTTGAGAAGTGGTGGGAGCCTGCCAGGCACCTCTCTCTGCATTTGTACTTTTCCTTAATGCCAAGTAGGAAAAAACAAGCACATTCCCTTCATGCAATAGCCTTTCTGAAGAGGAATTTTCCTATAGAGTTTCAGAATGAGTTATAGCCAGTATGAGTAATGAGTTTAAAATGTATTTTCACATTTTTTATGCCTTACATAGCACTCTTAGTATTAAGTCAGCCAAACAGCTATAGTTTGTTTTTCTCCTGTGTTACTGAAACCCGGATCCCATCTCATAGGATTCCAAAATACACTCTAATTTGATCTCTAGCACAGGTACCTAAGACAAAACTGGTGTTTCAGCATCTTGTTGGGGAAACATTCCATGGCTCCTTTCTCTCCCCTGCTTCATGGCCTTTACCCTGCGCTGATGCTGTCAGCGGCCCTCCGCTCCACACAGTCCTGACCTCTGCCAAGGCTCCCGGCCTGCAGCCCCTCCTGCACAGCAGTCACCTGGGCATCCCCTTCTGCTGCCTCCTCGCACTCAAGAGTGTCTCTTCCTAGAAAATTTCTCCTTCCTGAAAGATTTTTAAGTCTCTCCTAGCTGTTTCCTTATTCAGTCCTAATAAATGCTCTTCTTCAAAAAATTGCCACTCAATTTAATCCTCGGGCCTGTGGCTGTCACTTCAAAGTCAACAAGTACAACCCCGGATGCACCCTGCCCTTCATGTGGGAGCTGCTGCTCTGAACCACACCCCAGCTGTGGTCCCCATGGGGTCCCAGTTCTCCCTCTCAGAGGGATTGAACTCAGCGTCCTCCTGCCTCCCGACTCCTTCCTCTGCTTCCCCAGCCTCTCCCCTGACTCTCTTTCTATTTCTAATCTCTCCTCAAGGCCCATTCAGCTGTATACTTTCTTTGCTAGATTAGTATTTACAAAAAAACAAAAAACAAACCAAAAACAACAAACAAAACCAACACCTTCTTGTTCACAGCATGCCCTTGCTCAAAATACTTGCTGGAACCCACTCCTGTGATGCTCATAGACTCCAAAGCTCTCTGCTCCTGCTTCCCGGTGCGGAGGTGTGGGCAGAGCCAGCCTCCTCTCCCTCAGGAGTGCAGTCAGCTCTGCCTCTGCCTCTGCAGCTTTCCCTTCTTTTTCCCTCCCCTTCTCCACATTCCATCCGCAACCCAAAATCCACTGCTTCTTCCTCCTGCCTACACAACAAAGGCTCACCTGGCTGCTCCAGCTCACTCTGACCTCTCCTAAGAATTCCTAGAGCATTTTGCAGAGCTGCTATCCCAGCCCGTGGCCCTTTGCAACCTTAACACATGCCTTCAAAGCACCTTGAAGGCAGTCCCCTTAGAGCTGAGTCACTATGGAGAAGCCCCGGGGAAAAGCACCCCTTGGAATGCACCCTGGATGTCCCTGTCACATGGGTTGGCATTATAAGTGTCAAAGGCTTTAACAAATGAATACAACCATCAAAATTAGCCGAGCAGGATGCGAGTCCCACAGTGATGCTTCCAGATTATTCAGTCTTCTATACCCCTCAGGTAGTACCTTTTCTTCTTGCACTTACCCAGTTGTCATAAATTCTTGTCATCTGTTGTGCCCCATAGCCCTTCTAAAATGTGAGGGCTCAATGGATTGTTTCTCTCAGGCGAATATTTCTTTAAGTTCTAAAGTAAATCTTAGCACCAGGTTTGGACCTTGTAGGACGTGAATACCTATTGAATCTATGGAGAACTCCCTAGTTTGGGGGAGGAATATGGTTTGCTCATGGCCCACCCCTCTTCCTTCTTCGTTCAGTTCTCATGTTCCCCAGAGTGGCCGCTGCACTCAAGAGCATCTGTTTGCCTTCCCAGGGGTGAACCACGCACTGTCCTTTCTGCCAAGTTTCTTGTCACTCTTGGTTTGGAGCAAGGGCTCATCTCAACCCCCATTATACTCCCTGTCTCTCCAGCTCTCCCAGAATTATTCAAGGACATTTCTCTCTCCCCAGTAAGCAATGTCTCTCCACTCCTGCAGAATTTTTGCCTTCTTCCTTAAGAGAAGTTCCTCTTCTCACCCTCCATCCTACCTCCCCCTCCCTCCACAAAATCCTTCCTGTGTCTCCTCTCCCAGACACATCCCTGATGTTAACTTATTCATGCCTCTTCTATCAGGGCAAACTTATAAAACAGTCTTGTTACTGTATGAGGAGTTAGGCTTTTCCCATAAAACATTTCCAAGGTGAGCCAGAGGTGACATTGCCTTTGTAGTCTCATTCAGTGACCTCACACCTATTTCTCCTGCCAGCCTGTGAATTACTCAAGGGTAAAGATCTCATCATGTGGATTATGGCTAGAGGCTCTATGCCTGAGACCCATTTTGGTTTTTGTCTAGAGATTGAAGCATATACAATTGGGGAGACGTGAGCTTCTTTAAAAAAAAATAATAAAGATGAAAAATGAACATGTAGAGAGTTAAGTGGACATTTATTCACAATGAGAAAATAAATCAAAGTATGCATTTACAAAGTATTACAAATGTTAACTGTCTGCACATTGCTTGAGCCCCTCCCTGGGCCTTGGAAGGGGCCTGGGGAAGAGAGGGATGCATGGAAGCCCCCTCACTTAACTACGGGTCAACCCACTGTGCCCACTCCAGTCACCACGATTCCAGAGTCACGCTCAGCACAGTCAAAGCATGCCAACATTTATCAAATTGATTTTTATCTCCTGATATTCCAGATTGTAAAGCAATGTAAAGTACGATTTTACAAAACTATTTATGGACCTTGTGTCTTTGAATTCTCAAACCATGGGTCAGGAATCAATTTTCAACAACCATAGGTCTTTTCTCTCATAAGTTAACAAGCTTAGGTAGAAAACAAACAGCTCCACTCCACTGCATAAAAGAAAATATTCACCTCATGCAATGAGATATTTTCCTTATCTTACAATTTTAAATAAGTAAAGATCAGCACTCAAAGGTAGATTAACACTGAAAGTGCTTCCATAAACTGTCAATCTTGCGTGAATGGGGAGGAATGATCATTGTGGTGCATGGCTTTACTGTACTGATTTGCATAAAATTTTCCTTTAGTAAATGTGCAAGCTATTTTACAGGTACAGAAAGTGTAGCTCCTTTCAGAAAGAAAATTGCTATAGCAACATTGTTAAAACTAATTTATTGTTCATTCACCTTTTTTCTTTTTCAACAAATATTAATTGAGCACCATCTGTGTGCCAGGCTGTATTCTAGGCGCCGAAAATACAACGCACATTGTATTTGCCCACATTCCAGAGGAAGGAGACAGAAAACAAACAATTGGGCTGTTCTGTGCCATGCAGGGAGAAGGACTGTGTAGGAAACGAAAGCAAGGAGTGGAGACGGGAACTGACCTGGCGAGGAAGACAGGTGCTGTTTTTAAGAAGGTCATCCAGAAGGCCTGAACACAGTACAGCTGCCATGCCCTGCTGGATGCCGGAGAAGGAGAGAGAGGCCGGGAGGCTGACAGGGCTGGGAAGGCAAGACCGAGGCCAAGGCCTAAGGCGTGTAAGAGGGGCGGGGGCCCAAGGCCAACCGGAGCCAGGGCATGCAAGGTCCTCTCAGCCTCAGGAAGCCTTTGGATCTTAATGTGAATCAACTCAGAAACCAGCAGAGAGGCTGCAGTTGGAAATGACATGATCCGACTTATGTTTAAAGCAAGGTTTCTCGGCCTCAGCACAGTTGACATTCTGAGCTGGATACTATAATTCTAGGCTGGGGACTATCCTGTGCACTACAGGGTGTTTTGCAGCATTTCTGGCCTCTGCTTACCAGACGCCAGGAGCACACCCCTGGCCCAGCTGTGACAACTAAAAATGTCTCCAGATATTGCTGAATGTCCCCTGGGGGTCAGAAAGCCCCTCCTATCAAGAGCCACAGTTTAAAACAGAATCACATTGACTGGGAGTGATATTTCAGTTATATAGAAACTAGCACAAGACAACCAAATTTTTTGTATTAACATTTAGAGATTTGCTCTCACTAGATTAAAATTCAATGTAAATGTACCTACACTGCATACTTGTAGTTAATAATCATATCCTAATGCGAAGGCCAAGACTTTATTTTTGAGTCAGATCCTGATGTGATTCAATTCTCTTGTACCTGTAAAAAGAGCACCAAGCCCAAGATCACAGAGAAATCTTGTTAATAGGCTAAAAGAAAACGCTACAGGTATCCAAACCAACCCGTGTTACCATGGACCCAACCACAGGATGCCACTGAACTACACAACCCCTGACTTCACCAGATGAAAAGGCACAAAAATGTCTCAGACACACCTTTAAATATTATACAGGATTTACAGTATTCACTTCCCTATTGTTTCCCTAAATTCACTGAGAGTTTCAAATATTTTCTTTCGATGTCGACTTTTCTTCATTCTCAGAACTCTGCTAGCCACTGCTTGAAGGCATGAAAAGGCTTGATGACATTGTTTGCACTGTATTATTTCTAAAATTCCCCTGAAAGCATGCATCATATATATGCACTTTTAACAAAGACCTCTTCAGACTTCATGCCATTGTCCTCTTGATGTCTGATTGTTGTAATTCCCTCAATGCTGAAGTGCTGGGTAATGGGAGTGCTTTTGACAAGGAATTTTGTGTGCTAAGCTACCACTTTACAGGAGAACCCAACCATCCGGAGTTTCTGCATTCGATCTTCAATGTGTTGAATCTAGAAATTAACAAGTCAGGGCACGGCTGCTTTCACGTGTTTGGATCTAACTGGGAGAAGGGTGTTTATGAGCGGAGGCTGATGCATAATTCAGTAGAATGCCCTGGCTACTATAAGCAGAGGAGAACCCCAAGTGGGGATGTCATACTGAAGCCGCAGCACTATTGCAGCTGCCAGAGTGCAGCTTTGCAGCCTACAGTTTTCAGTTCATTACCACTGAGGCCTGGGTGGTTAACTCGTCACAGGAAAGAAGCTGTCATATCCTGTCCTTTATATCAGCAAATGAAACAGTGAAGGAAAACTTTACATAGAGGAACCAAGAGTAAAAGAACGAGTGTCGGGGGACTGCTGAGCCCTCTGGGCCTCAGTCTGAATCCGGCTGCCATGCCGTGAGTTGTGAAATGTTTACATGGAGATTAACCTCCCCAAGCCTCAATGACCTTATCTCAAAAATAGGCATAATAGTGACAACTCTTCAGAATTGTCATGAGAACAGAGCTAAACCAAGCACCACATCTAGCACAGAATTGGCACCTAATATGCACCCGGGTGATGGTAACTATTGTAAGAGCAATGTGAGGAAGTGTCATGCTGACCATTAATTCTTACACCTTACATTAAGAAGGGCCTATTCCTTTATTCCCATCCAGAGCCAGCCTTAAGTAGATAAATGTTTTTAAGATTTAAAAACTTTAAATAATTATAAATTAAGATTGAAAAAATTAAAATTTAGCAGATAATTCAAGGATTTAAGCCTAACCTATATGACCATTTAAAAGAATATCATGGTGGCTGAGCACAGTGGCTCATATCTGAAATCCCAGCACTATGGGAGGCCAAGGAAGGCAGATCACTTGAAGTTCGAGACCAACCTGACCAACATGGTGAAACCTGCCCTCTTCTAAAAAATACAAAAATTAGCCAGGCATGGTGGCACGCACGTGTAATCACAGCTACTCTGGAGGCTGAGGCAGGGGAATATCCTAGGACGCAGAGGTTGCAGTAAGTCGAGATCGTGCCACAGCACTCCAGCCTGGGCAGCAGAGTGAGAGACACCGTCTCAAGAAACGAAATTTTAAAAACCCAAAAAACATATCTTGGCTACAGTTTAACCTGCCAATTGAAAAACAGAAATACTTTTAAACTTTAATCACAAAAATGAGAATTTTGGCTATAATTTAAATACATCAGTTGATGAGAAATCAGTCGTGAGGGAGGCCAGCCCGAAGTATTCAAACCGAGAGTCAGCAAGTGTCTCAGAGGATTCGCTTATTGCCACCAGGTGTAAGAGGACTGTCCTCATTCAAAGCCTTGGGGGAAGCCCTCACTGCGCTGAGAATGAAACCTCTCAGTTCCTCTCTGGTGGTTTCCCAGGCCCTGACTCATTAGTACCGGGTTCCTTGAAAATGGTGAGCTCTTTCCTGCCTTGGGACGCATGGTGTGGAGGTTGCCTTTCTAAAACCATGAGCTGAAATGCGACCTCATGGACCTTACCCACCTTGCCTGGCTGCCCACCAGTGTTTTCCACTTACTGGGTTTTCCACGCAGCTCTAAGTCCACCATGTTTAATTATCTGCTTGTGCATCTGCTTGTTTATTGCCAATCACCTTTTTGGGAGAGAAGCTCCCAGGTACCAGGCAGTGGTATTCATTATGTATCTCCCACGCTCAGTGAGTATCTTGCACATAGTAGGCACCCAATAAATAACTGAATTAAAGAATGCAAAAATAAAATAGGTGAAAGAAACATAAAAGCAGGTGAGTACATCTTCAGCCAGTTTTAAAACAGAACCTGTTTTACTGGCATTCAGAAACTTAAGGGAAAAAAAAAAAAAGCCAAACTAGAGTTGACCACATTGAATAAGTATTCTTTCAGTTTCAGCCCGTTCCATAATTGCTCATTGTCAAGAGCTAAAACATTTAAGATCACCTGACTTTCACTTTTGTTGCCGTTCTTGTACATGCTAACTTGACTGAAGGTCTTTGTTTTTTATGTTTAATGGAGTCAGAAGGCACAGTGGCTCACTGGATCATTTAAATATAAACTCTTCTGCCTAGTTTTCAAAGTGCTGATAGTTTTGCCTTTATTCCATCTATCCAGAATTTCCTGCTTATGAATCTTGACCTGCTTTCCTTTCTGGGCAGAGCAGGCTGTGTTCTGTGCTTGTAAAGGAGAGGTCCCTGTGGGTGATCTGACCAAGGTCCTGACTGGTGGGTAGGAAGACTCTGGGCTGATGCGGGAGAGGGCATGAGTGCACCAAAGCAAGAAAACAGGAGTCAATATGGAGAATTTGGATAAACATGCATTGCTTGTAGTGCTATTTGAGGGTATGTCTTGGGAGGCAAGAGGGGATAATGTCAAGGAAGGAGTTAGGAGGGACCAAGTCAAGACCAGCCTTGAGAGATGAGCTCTGGGGAGCTGGAGCGAGCCTGCCTGCCTGCCTGCCTCCCTTTCTTTCTTTCTTCCTTCCTTCCTTCCTTCCTTCCTTCCTTCCTTCCTTCCTTCCTCTTTCCTTCCTTCCTTCCTTCCTTCCCTCCCTCCTTCCTTCCTTCCTTCCCTCCCCTCTCCCTCCATCCCTCCCTCCCTTCTTTCCTTTTTTCCTTCCTTCCATTGTTTTCCTGTCTTCCTCCCTCCTTCCCTCCTTGTCTCCTTCCTACCTTCTTTCTGTAGATTGTAACCAACAGCAGTTTATCCAAAAGTTTTCAGCATGGAAAAGACTTTTAATGAAAAATAAAGACTGAATAATAATCAGAACATACACGTTAAAGTTCCATTCTGTCTCTTTTCAGCTGCATGACTGAGTAACCCTAATTCCTTCTTCAGCAAAATAGGGATAACATGTCTGCCTATGGAAGTACTGCTGATTGGGATTGGGGTGGTAAAACACTGTTCTGCCATATGTAAAGTATAACAAAGCAAATGATGCGTGTTGTCCCATTCAAATAATTTGTTAGCCTAAATCTTTAGAAAGGCCTAACTTTAAGACAGTCAGAATCAACTGTGTCCCAACAGAAAAGAACCAGTCTCACACATATCCCTGATGCTGAATCAAAAGTGTCCAATAGGTTGCAGCTTTTTTGAGGTTCCTTGGGACGCAAGAGCCAATCCCAGGTGCACCTGTGCAGTCTGAGAAAGGAAACCTGGCAGAGGTGGTGATGGGGGGACGTCTGACCCCTTGATGGACAGTCGTGCCTGATTTGCAAAGTCTGATTGTGTGCCTAAGGGTAATGCAGTGACCATGGGAAAACCTACCTCCGTTAGATATTGCTCCAAAGAGCAAGCATTTGCTGTGTTTTGCTTTATTAATACTACATCACTTTTAAAAGTCTTCATTAGGCCCTTCAGTGGAATTTGGACAGTGGCTTCTGTGTTCCCACCTCTCAAAACACTTAATATAGGACACGCATTACATATTTTAGTAATTATCTTAGTGTGCAGAATGCAGAAGTTGAGTGTGGAAGTTTAGTATTCCAATATGGACACTAAAAATGTTTATAGTGATGTTGAAAATAGCACCATAGTGTTTCTTTCACTCAGGTGTTTCTTATTTTTTCCAAAGCTATTAGATTGCCTACATTTATTTAAATTTAATAATTCAGAAAACTCCTGAAACATGAACTCATTGCTTTCTCATGATAGGCAATACTATAATGACAAGTTATTTGATCTGTGACATCAAAAATTCTTTATAAATAGGGTTGAATGCAACAAATTATTTGTACCACTTAACACTTTCCCTTTTGTTTAACAGTGTTGTGGCAAAATTTGGTGAATATTATATAGGCCACAAATTTGATTAAAGATTATTATTATTTTAAATGTCATAAATGTTTGATTTGATGTTTTATTATTTTCTCCAAATGTTTTATTCGGTGTATTCAGTACATGTCATCAGAAAATAATGATGTTTTCTAAAATTTATTTTAGGTTTTGAAACTAACATGAACCTAAGTAGTCGGGATGACCCTAGTACATCAGAAATTACTTCCGAGACTCAAGATAGAAATGCAAATAACCATGGAATTCAGTTATCTAATTCACTATCTAGTGCTATCACTGCTGAAAATGGAAATTCCATCTCAAACGGTAAGCACTTTTTAAACTCAGAAGTAAATGGATAGAAGTTTTAGGCTGTATCAACTTTCTAGGAGGAATGGATTTAACATATGAAAATGAAGAAGGGTTAAGAACCGGAAAATAGAAAATAAACCATGAAACTCTCCTGCAGGTATTGTTGTCAGCATGTGATTGCTTCAGTTAAAGAATTGGAATTGTATTCACTCTTTGTTGACTTCTCTGAAATTTTATGGAGTATTAATCTAATTGGTCTAAAATTAGTATACTGAGCAGAAGGCAGCAATGGATTATCTACCAATATTTTTAATTAAAAAATTATTCTGGAAACTAAGAAATGTGAAGGAAAATAATATTAAAGAAATGGTAAGTGCCAGACTGGCTTCAGGTATTTTACGTACATCAATGAGTGCCACATTTAGAAAGTGGCTTGGTTGCAGGTACAAAAGCTGAGGATCATGCAAGTATTTTCTCTCACAAATAAAAGAAGACAAAGGCTTCTGGGAATAACTGATGGGAAGATTCAGACCAACTATTCCTGAGAGGCTCCTGCATGGTTGGAAAAAACATGTTTGTTTAGTCTAATTAGAGGCATGGGAGAACCATCACGATGCTGAAATGCTGGGAAGCAGCTGAAGACCTGGGAGTGGGGTGCAAGGTGAGCTGAAGCAAGGAAGCCCACACTTGAGGCTTGGCTCATGGGGACAAAGGGGTGCCCACATTGTTCGGAGAAGGCAGCTAAGAAGTCGAGTTGTGCTTCTGACTGCCTTCTCAGATTACAGGGCAAGAAACTGAGTCGTGGCCCCACCAAGGCCTTGGGGTGGGGCCTTCAAGTGTTCTTCCCAAGAGTCAGAGTGAACCAGAACCAAGAGCCATGTTGAGTTGCCCAGAAGCAACCAGGCCTACAGGTACCTGGGAGAAACACGTGTAAATCTACCCCAAAGGGTAGTAATAGCATACCAGGCTTCAAAACATTCTTAGAAACCATTTTTCAAATGCAAAGTCCAACACAGTTAGAAATAACCAGGCATAGGAGCACACAAAATAAGTTGAAAAATTACAAGCCAAGACATATGTCAATTGCAATATGTCCACAGGGATTCAAAAGATTGGAATTCAAAGACACATGCCTTAAAATAAGTATGTTTACTGAGCCCCCCCACAAAATAAAACGAGAATTTCAGCAGAAATGGGAAACTATAAGGAAATCATCAAATGGAAATTCTGAATTGGAAAATGCTGTAATAAAATTGAGTACAACAGAGGATAAAGTTAAACTTAGTTAGATATAGTTGTTGAAAAACAAAACAAAACAAACAAAAAAATAACTGGGGAAGTGGAAGATAACTCAGAAAATCTCCAGAACGAAACAGACTGAAGCAAAACAGAAGAATGGAAACTCTGGACAATGGTTTAGAGATATAAAGGACAATGAGAAGGATGACTGAAGTCTTAGGGAAAGAAGAGGAAGTGCATGAGCAGAAGAAAGACTTGGTGAGAAATGTTAGAGCCTCTCCCAACACTGACGAAAGAGCACCAGGAAATGGATTTAAGTTGGCAGATTTTTATAACGTTCAACATACATTCTTCATGAGATCCAGCAGTCTGACTCCTCAGTATCTTCCCAAGAGAAATGACAGCAGTGTTCACATAAACACCTGTATGCAAATGCATATGGTGACATTATTCATAATCACATAAAACTGGAAATAAATTCAGTGTCTTTCAACTGGTGACTGGCTTGTATTAGTGATCCATCACTGTGCAAAATATTACTCCCAACACTTGGAGGCTTATGTAAGAAATGGTTATTATTTCATAGTTTCTGTGGGCCAGGAAGCTGTGTGTGGCTTAGCAGGGTGCCTTTGGTTTAAGGTCCCTTGTGAGACAGCAGTCAAGCTGTCAGCCAAGACCACAGTCATCTTGAAGGCTGATCCATTTTCAAGGTCACTCAGATGGCTATTGGCAGGCCGCAGAAGGTTCACATCCAAGTCAACTCACATGGGCCTCTCCACAGGGCAGCCTCCCAGCACGGCAGCTCTCCCCACACCCCTGGGCAAGCAATCCAAGAGACAGCACCCCAGATGGAGGCTGCAGTCTTCATATAACCCAGTCTTGAAAGTGACACCCCAGCACTCTGTCACATTTGATGGAGTCACTAAATCCAGGCCACACTCAATGGGTGGGGAGTCCGTGAGTGCCTGGAGGTGAGCTCACCAGCATCTCACAGGCCAAACTAGCACATGGATGAAGTCTGCAATAAATAAGAGTGATCAACTGTAACGAGCATCAAAAGGGATGGCTAAAACATTGTGTTGAGGTAAAAAAAAAAAAAAAAAAAAAAAGTCAAAAGACTAAGTGTGATCCTGATTATATGACATTTGGGGAAAAGCAAAGCTGTGGAGACAGAAAACAGCTGAGTGGTTGCTGGAGGCCGGGCATAATGGCAGCAGATGAAGTTCAGAAGGACATGTGTTGTTATAGACAACCGGGAAGGTTCATGTCTCTGTAGATGCACAGATTTGTATGTCTAAAAAAGGTGAATCTCACTATCTCTAAATTACACCATAATCAATCCAACTGTTGTAGAAATGAAACAGAAATCTTTGCAAAGCCTGAGTAGGATACATAAAACTTTCCTAGGTGTGTATCATAGTAAAACACCTATAAAATAAAGACCAAATAGAGGTAAAAATATGTACTACCTTCAAAAAGCAGCAACTGAAGTCCAAAGACAATGAAATAACATAGTTAACATGCTCAAATAAAATAACTGCCCCCCAAAAATTCCTGTAATAATGAAAGGGAATTAAGGATATTTTTAGGAAAAAAAATTAAAATGAAAAGAATTAAACATTGACAGACTCAGAATGCTTCCAGATAAAGGAAAGAATAAAGAATAACTAAAAAGGCAAGTAAAAATGGGAGGGGTAAAATAGTATTTAATATTGTATACTGATAAACCTACCTTGCCAGTTGTAACCTCAAAGGTAACCCCTGAAAGAATATTAGTGGGGTAGATAATTTCCAAACCAGTAAAGACAGAAAGATAAAATCATAAAAAGTCAACTCCAAAGAATGAAAAAAGGGGTAAAATAGGAAAAATAGGGCAAGTAGAAAGTTCTGAGACAGTAGATATAAAAGCACATATGAAAATAAACCTTATTTAATTAAAATAAATTTTAAAAGACTCATTTAATGTAAATTTATATGAAAAATGATTAACAGAATATTTTAAAAACTAAGATTTCTGAAAACAGTAAAACATAAGGATTCTGAAACATTAAATGTAAAGGGATAGAAAAGAAAAAGATATAACGTGCAAATATTTAAAAAGCAGCAAAAACAGTGCTCATATATTTGCACGTCAAAAATTACATCTCTAGGCCCGGCGCTGTGGCTCACGCCTGCAATCCCAGCACTTTGGGAGGCCGAGGCAGGCAGATCACTGAGGTCAGGAGTTCAAGACCAGCCTGGCCAACATGGTGAAACCCCATCTCTACTAAAAATACAAAAATCAGCTGGGTGTGGTGGTACATGCCTTTAATCCCAGCTACTCGGGAAACTGAGGTAGGAGAATCTCTTCATCCCAGGAGGTGGAGTTGGCAGTGAGCTGAGATCGTGCCACTGCACTCCAGCCTGGGCAACAGAGCCAGACTTCATCTAAAAAAAACAAAACAAAACAAAAAAAACACCTCTAATATTCAAGAAGAAACCACAAAATAAATTCAAAACCCAAACATTTTAACTAATGACAAGGCAAATATGAAAACAGAAGTTTTAGGACATGACTAATGTCTTTTGTGTATGAATGGAAGGGGTTTACATGCAGTGTCAGTATGGTCAATATGTGGCTGTACGGCATTGTGGCCATGGCTGGGCTTTTAGTGTCCACATCAACTGAATAATATATATTGTACTGATTAAGTCATTTCATGTGCTTCATTCCATCCCATCCTCCCACCTTGCCACCTTCTGAGTCTCCAGTGTCTATTATTCCACACTCTATGCTCAAGTGTACATGTTATTTAGCTCCCACTTATAAGTGAGAACACGCAGCATTTGTCTTTCAGTGTCTTAGTTATATCACCTAAGATAATGGCCTCCAGTTCCATCCATGTTACTACAAAAGATCTCTTAAGAAATGGAAATGTATGGCTTCAAACATTTGCATCACAAGAGAACAAATACAACAAGTGTTAAAAGTATCTAGAAATTAGAAACAGAACAAAAACTAAATACCACGAAAATAGAAGGAAAGATACGATAGTGATAATAAGAACATAAGTTATTGAAATATAAAACAAATAAAATAATGTAAAGGGATAGAAAGGAAGGAAAGAGAAAGTTTATCTTTTAAAAAATTATCTTTGAAAACATTAATAAGATTGAAAATTTTCTTGCAATGGGATAGAGAAATAGAGAAAATGGACACAAATAACAGATTTTAGATTGAAAAGAGGACATCAATACAGATCTGGCTGAAATTAAAAATAAGAGAATATTACAAACAGTTTTACGCCAAGATAAATTTGCAAATGTACATGAATACATTCTCAAAAAAAGGAAAAATAGAACTAAAGAAAATGGACAAAAGAAGTAGGAAAGCTAAATAACACTGTAAATGTTAAATTAATGCAATTTGTAATTGAATGCCTTCCTGCTCCAGAATTGGATGGTTTCTCCACTAAATTTTTCCAAAATTTTAAGGATGAAATAACTCCAATGTCACATAAACACTTTCAGAGAACAGGAAGGAAGAAGGAGAAAGAACATAATATTACTCCAGCTTGCATAATTAGCCACTTAATTTATGACAAAATTGGCGTGTTAGGGCACTGGGGAAGAATAATTGATTGCTATCCATGTGAGGCAAACAGTGAAACTTGACCCTGCCTAATGCTATACACACAAAACAATTCCTGATAGATTATAGATCTGTATGTCAAATGTCAAATAATAAAATGGATAGAAGAAACAATAGAACATCTTTCTTTCTTCGTAAAAGGAAAGGCCTTCTTAAGCAAGACACAAAAGTTTTAACCATAAAGAAAAAGGAAAAAATAACATAAATAGGGAGAAAATATTTTCAACACATTTACCCAACAAAGGCTAATATTCAACGTTTATTTAAATCAAAAACAAAAGACAGCTTAAAAGAAAATTGGACAGAATACACGAATACGACTTAGAAAAACATTTTTAATGGATTCCAACCTCGTTAGTAACTAGAGAAATGTAACTTAAGACTCCAGGACGATGCTACCACACACACTCTAGAATTACAGACCTGCCTGACAAGGAAGAGGTGCTCAGAGAACCAACTGCCACAAAGTGAGGAGGGCGATTTCATTCGGAGGAGAAGGCCAGCAGCTATTTGGAGAGATGACCACAGGAGCTTCCGCAGAGCTGCCAGTGTTGTATTTCTTTATTTGTGTGGTTGTGAGAGGTGACAATGTGCTAGCAGCCCTTACTCTCAGCACCTCCTCGGCCTCCTGCCTCAGCTTCCACTCTGGCGGCGCTTGAGGAGCCCTTCGCCTGCCACGGCACCATGGGAGCCCCTCTCTGGGCTGGCTGAGGCCGGAGCCTCCTCCCTCTGCTTGTGGGGAGGTGTGGAGAGAGAGGCGCAGGTGGGAACCCGGGCTGCGGGCCGCGCTTGCGAGCCAGTGCGAGTTCCAGCGGGAGCGGGCGTGGGCTCCGTGGGCTCTGCACAGGGAGCAGCCAGCAGTTGCCGCCAACCCAGGGCAGTGAGGGGCTTAGCACCCGGGCCAGCAGCTGCAGAGGTTGCACTGGGTCCCCCAGCAGTGTCAGCCCGCTGGCACAGGCTTCCTAGCTGCCTCCCTGCGGGACAGGGCTCGGGACCTGCAGCCCACCATGTCTGAGCTCCTCCCCCTGCAGTGGGCTCCCAGGCTGCCTGAGCCTCCCCCAGGGGCACCACCCCCTGCTCAGTGGCACCCAGTCCCATCGACAGCCCAAGGGCTGAAGAGTGTAGGGGCAGCTCAGGACTGACGGGCTGCTCTGCCTGCAGCCCTGGTGCATGATTCACTGGGTGAAGCCAGCTGGGGACTTAGAGAACTTTTATATCTAGCCGGAGGATCGTATGTGCACCAATCAGCATTCTGCGTCTAGCTCAGTGTTTGTAAATACACCAATCAGCACTCTGTGTCTACCTCCAGGTTTGTGAATACACCAATTGGTATTCTGTATCTAGCTAACCCAGTGGAGACTTGGAGGACTAGCACTCTGTGACTCTGTCTAGCTCAAGGATTGTAAATGCACCAATCAGCACTCTGTGTCTAGCTCAGGGTTTGTAAACGCACCAATTGGTACTCTGTATCTAGCTAATTCTGTAGCTAACTAGCACTCTGTGACTCTGTGTCTAGCTCAAGAATTGTAAAGGCACCAGTCAGCACTCTGTCAAAACGGACCAATCAGCTCTCTGTAAAATGGACCAATCAGCAGGATGTGGGTGTGGCCAGATAAGGGAATAAAAGCAGGCTGCCGGAGCCAGTAGTGGCAACCTGCTAGGATCCTCTCCTATGTTGTGGAGGCTTGGTTCTTTCCCTGTTTGCAATAAATCTTGTTGCTGCTGTTTGGGTTCATGCTGCTGTTACGAACTGTAACACTGACTGCGAAGGTCTGCCACTTGACTCCTGAAGCCAGCGACACCACAAACCCACCGGGAAGAACGAACAACTCCAGACGCGCTGCCTTTAAGAGCTGTAACACTCACCATGAAGGTCTGCAGCTTCACTCCTGACAGCGAGACCACGAACCCACCAGAAGGAAGAAGCTCCAGACACATCTGAACGTCTGAAGGAACAAACTCTGGACACACCATCTTTAAGAACTGTTACACTCACTGCGAGGGTTCGCGGCTTCATTCTTGAAGTCAGCAAGACCAAGAACCCACCAATTCCGGACACAGTTGCTACAATTCTGCAATTTAAAAAAAAAAAAAAAAAAAGGAAGAAAGAGATGGAGAAAGGGAACTTCTCTTAAATAAAATATTTCAGTTTTCCATGTTTTGAGGCAAAAGGCAAAAACTACAGCTTCGGAAATGATCCTAAAAAATTTAATAATAATAAAGAACTGCAAGTGTTACTCTAAATATCAAAACATAACCGAAAACGAAAGAAACAAACAAAAACCCTCTAGACCAAAATGGAGATGTTTGTGGAAAAGGCTCCATGAAATTAATAATATGAATTCTTTGGGAGTATCAGGGTTCTAAACTTCAGCATGTAACAGATAGTGTGTATGGCCGCAGCCTGCAACACAGATTGCTGTGTTCTCCCTTAACATGCTTACGGATTTTAAAATAAAGTTGGTTCTATGCTGTCGTTAATTAAAAACCACTTGAAAATCTCAAGAGTTATATGTGCAAAAGGAAAATTATTTCAATTGGAAATTCAATCTTTCAAAGCAACTTAACACATTTATGCTGATCTACTCTTGTGAGCGCCGTGAATTTTTGGGTGCCTGGAACTTTCCCCATGATTTTTAAAACATCCAGCACAAGGCTCTATATACTTAGGCCCTCAGTAAGCATTTACTGATTGAAATAATGTTGTTTGTTACGTAGGAACCAGTAAATCCCATCTAGAGGGCAGAGTCAGAAAAACTGCCCAATCAGTATTATAGAAATTGAACAAACATTACACATGTGCAGCATGTGATATATACATGAATATGATAACTCTTAAAGCAATTATTAGTACAGGTTCATAACTTACAAAGTGTGGCCAATGCACTTTCTAAATATGGGCACAAGATGAAAACAAATGTTTAAAATAATTTAAAGTTCAAATTGAATTAGAAACAGTGTTATTTTCTAGGAAACATTTCTCTTTTGAATGCCAGTATCTGCATGCTACCTCTGCTTCCCAGAAATAATTATCTGTTTGTTCATTTGTTGAAATATAGTTATGTGTGGGTAATTATAGCTATCACTTACTTTAATTGCCATCCTTTTACTGATGTGAACGCAAGCTTGGATTTTTTTTGTATACTTAATTATTCCCTGGACTTGTGGTTATTTATTATTAGATTAGAGAGAAGTTTTTAGTGTTAGAACATTTTAGCTTTATCAAACAAAATATTGTGAACATAAAGATGTTTATTTTGTGGGGACACAGATATAAAAAAATCTAACTAGGGCATTTTATATCAGTATTATTTTTTTCCTTGAATATACATAATATGGCTGGGTATCAGGAAAAATGGCAATGAAAGAATACAGTCATTGCGTTTGCATTTACATTTATCATTCTGTGCAAATTGTGTATTTTTAATTTGCATTGTGTTCATCCTCAATGCACAATAAGGGTTACTTGTGTTGAATACAGGCTTCCTAAGGCAAAAGGTTGGGGGGCATCATTTGCAGGACCAGAAAATCTACATTCTGTGCATCGACTCTGGCGCCTTGTTGAACTTAGGCCATTAGAGCACCAAACCACACCAGTTCTGGGAACATCTAAGAAGGGTTTCCATCAGCCACACCTCAAAATCAATCCAATCCACCAGTCAAGGAGCCTTTGGTGGGAGTCCATAAATGTCTTTAATATATATTTTACAACATCACTTTTTTTTTTTTTTTTTTTTTTTTGAGACGGAGTCTCACTCTGTCACCCAGGCTGGAGTGCAGGGGCGCTATCTCAGCTCACTGAAAGCTCTGCCTCCAGGGTTCACACCATTCTCCTGCCTCAGCCTCCCCAGTAGCTGACACTACAGGCGCCCACGACCACACCCAGCTAATTTTTTGTATATTTAGTAGAGACGGGGTTTCACCGTGTTAGCCAGCATGGTCTTGATCTCCTGATCTCATGATCCGCCCACCTCGGCCTCCCAAAGTGCTGGGATTACAGGCATGAGCCACTGCGCCTCACCAACATCACTTTCTTTACGGAAATTGTACACATTCTTTGGAACTCATACTCTTGTCTGACTGAAAGTTTAACAGCCAGAGAAAAGGAAGCAAGCCTCACTTGACAATCTGGAATATGTTGAAATCATCTATTTTAAGCAATAGAAGTTACCTTTGCAAAGAAAGAAAACTCCTGGGGCATCAAGTAAGCCCTGCCCCACTCATCCTTCTAGTTAAAAGCATTTTAAAGTCACATTAAATAATTTCTAATGTGGATATTATTTAATTACCTTTTCTCCACTGCAGTTGAGAAGTCAGTGTTGAAAAGGAACAGAATGAAATGCTCACTCTACTCTTTCCTAGCTGCGGAATATTGTTCCCAGTGCTTAAGGCATCATTCTGCCTGCCTGGGTTTGAAGCTCAGCTCCGATGCTTATTAACTCCCCTACCATGGGCAAGTTACTTAACCTCTCTGCTTTTCAATTTTCTCGTCTCAAAAATAGGAATAATAAAAGCACCTACTTCATGGATTGCTGTATTTTATACAACAATATTTAACAGAAAGTTAATACTCAAGAAGTATTACCCATACACAGTTATTCATAAAGTGTTACGTGTTTTAGAGCTAGAAGAGTCATGAGGATTTATCCAACAGAAACAACAATTACATGAATGAGGTAGATGAGGTGCAAGGCAGTGAATTCGTTTCTCTGAAACCATACAGGCTATAATAGTAGATCAGTGCTTTCTGAAAGAGACACAAATGCCCACGTGTACAGCCAAATACACAATGTTACTTTGATGGCTTATGCTGGTATGCAGGGCAAAGACAGACATTACAATTTGGAGTCTCTGGGATGAATAGAAGCAGGAATATCAGGGTGGAGTTCAGGGGATATTTAATATTGAGGTTGGAGGATTCAAAATAATATGAAGGGCAGGATGGCAAGAGGAAACCCAGTGAAGAGAGAGGTGCACATTAGTCAATCAAAACAGTCACCAAGTGCACCTGTCACATGTAGGCTTTGTGTTATGCATGGGAGCCCTATGATACCTAAGCACCACAAGATGACCTCTTTGTGTGAACAGTGAAAATACGGAGCACACTGAAAATACATACCAAGGAGACTGCAAAATAGGGCAGTCAGCAATAAATGTCAAACGAATCCCATAAATAATGATTAGTCTGTTACTTTCTGCATAGATAAAAGAGATGATTCTGGTGGGCTGGGATTGCTAAGGATGCTTCATAGAGAAGGTTGGGATTTTCAAAATGTGTTTAAATCAGAAAAGAAGGGAGCACATTTCCAGGAATTTTCTGCACAATGTATTGTGGCACGAATGTGAATCAGCTTCTCTGATAGAATAGGTGAGTAAATAAGAGAGGAAAGAAACAATTATGTAGGAGCTACAGAGCCATGAATGCCAATTTAAAGAGTGTCTCAGCTGGGCACGGTGGCTCACGCCTATAATCCCAGCACTTTGGGAGGCCGAGGCGGGAGGATCACGAGGTCAGGAGATCAAGGCCATCCTGGCTAACACGGTGAAACCCTGTCTCTACTAAAAATACAAAAAATTAGCCAGGCGTGGTGGCGGGCGCCTGTAGTTCCAGCTACTCGGGAGGCTGAGGCAGGAGAATGGCGTGAACCTGGGAGGCGGAGCTTGCAGTGAGCCGAGATCGTGCCACTGCACTCCAGCCTGGGCGACAGAGCCAGACTCCGTCTCAAAAAAAAATAAAAAATATAAAACAAGAAAAAAATTAAAAATGAAAAAACAAGAGAGAAAAAAAAAAAGAATGTCTCTGAAAGGGTTGCCATTGTTTTGAGGGAGTACTGTCTGCTATTTTGGAGAAGTGTACCTGATTGTACTATCCAGGGTGAACAACAGAATTGGAAACTGAGTTTGGGGGTGCCAGTTTTGAATTCATTCACGTAAGCCTTGGCAGGTTTTGTACATGAAGCAAGAGTATTAGACTGTATTGGTATAGGAGTCAAGAAGTGGAAGGTGTCAAGAACGACTCCAAGAATTTGAGGCAAATGATGGGAGAATACTGCACTCTTCAGAAGGGAAGGGCAGTTCCCAAAGGAGGTTAATTCCATAAGTGGATTTGGAACTCGAGAGAGAAGGACTTCTGATTATGGATGATTTTTCCGTAAATGATGATTACAGGTTTGGAGTTTAGGCCAGGGTTCCAGGATAGAAAGAGAAAAGCCAGAATTTTCAAAGAAGCTGGAGACATGGTGGTTATTTGTAGCATCAGAAGAAAAATAATAAAGAGGAATAAGAAAAGAAATATGACCACTAAACAATGCAGAACGCCAAACTTTGAGAAATTTACATTGAGAAGGGTGGAAATGGAGACATGCAATAGGTGCTCAAGAGATAGAAGACAGATGTCCGATTTCATGGAAATCAAGAGAGGAGTGGATTTAAAGGTAATGGAATACTTGGAAAGCTGGACAGATGTAAAAAGAGAATTCAAACCACCTTGCCATTGGCTAAACAAGTTTGGGTCCCTACAAAATGACAGATTTGACTAACAGATTCCAACTGGTTAGCCATGTGAAATTCAGTGCCGTACCCCCCTTGAAAGTCTCTGTCTCATTCTTGTCTTGTCTGGTTTTTGTTTTGTATTGTTTTGTTTTGTTTTGTTTTTTGAGATGAAGTCTCACTCTGTCGCCCAGGCTAGAGTGCAGTGGCACGATCTCGATTCACTGCAACTTCCACCTTCTGGGTTCAAGTGATTCTTCAGCCTCAGCCTCCCGAGTGGCTGGGACTACAGGCGCCCACCACCACCTCCGGCTATTTTTTTTGTATTCTTTTTAGAAGAGGCGGGGTTTCACTGTGTTAGCCAGAATGGTCTTGATATCCTGACCTCGTGATCCGCCCGCCTCGGCCTCTCAAAGTGCTGGGTTTACAGGCGTGAGCCACCACACCTGGCCCTCATTCTTGTCTTCTTATAAGAATCTGCATGAACCCACTGGGCTCTGCATATAGACCTCATGGCCCCAGAGTCTCTCACTTTTCAAAATTACTTAAAAAATCACACAGAACTCCAGGGACCAGGTCTACATCACAGTGATGAGGATGTCCTAAAAGCCATTCCTCTTTGTGTCCTGGAGGAAGGTTTAATTTTCAGTGCTCTGAGCAGTCTCCAATTCAGGAGGAGAGGAAGAGCAGAGGCTGCTTCTTCCTGCTAAACCCTCAATCAAGGCCAAAGCCTTTTTGACTTTTGCCCACCCAAGTTTAAAGGAACAACAGCAGGTTCTATGGAGTGTCCACAGTATATCCATTAGGCCATGAAGATCAGCTTTGGGGAATTCGTTCCCTGAGCATCTGCATGTTTTCTTTGAGCAGAAGAGCTGGATATCTGGAGGGTAGGGTAGAGTGGATGCAGTTTCAGAAGACCTTGACTTGCTGTCATTTGGGCAAGAATGGCTTTTTGAAATAGTTTGGTATCAAATGGACCAAAAGCTCGACTTTTTGAAGCACACTGTTGCGACTCTGGAAAGAATATGTTCAGCAAGGGACACATGAATCTCTAAGCTGGGAATTGTTAACTCCAAGCCTGGCCTGGGGAGAAGACTGCTGCAGTACGAGGAGCAGAGGAGGCTTCTCAGAATGTGCAGAAGCTTCTTCACGGACAGAATTCCACCCTTTAATGAAGGCACAGATAAAGAGCTCTATCTTCACTTTAAATGTTCCTCCAACACGATTGGAGTCTTCACCCTGGTTAAAATGCGCCACGGGATTCTCTACCCACACAAGACTGTGGGACTTTTCTGGGGGCCTTTGCTTAGCAATGTTCCTGTTAGCTGTGTGAGAAAATCCTTGCTATGTTTAAAAAAAAAAAAAAGTTCTTGTCAGTTAGGGACACATGTACAAATATTTACAGCTAAAATGACATGATTTCTGGGATTTAAGTGAAAAATGAATAAAAAATGGATAAAAATGGATAAAATTGACAGCCCCAAGGCTTGGAATGGGTGCATGGAGTTTCACTACATATTCTCTTTATGTCTGAAATGTTTGTAATAAAAAGTTTTAAAACTGTGTTATTTTGATAGATAAAATGAATGTTACTGTAGTCTCATATCCATTACTTGGAATTCTTAATGGAATTGAATATGTGTATTACTTGTTAGTCATTCATTTTTTTTCTCCTTTATTTTCTACACTTATTATTTGTCCACTGTTTAATATCTGGGAGAAGGTCCTTTATTTTGATCTGTAGGATGTTTTAAGAATTAAAAAGCCTCTTATTTAATATATTTCAATGTTCTACATTGTTCTTTTAAAATACACGTTTTATTTTTAGGGCATCATCAATATGTTTATTTTTAATGTTTGTATAGAGATATGAATCTGTTTTTTTAATTCATGGGTTGTGCCTTTGATGTCATTTTAAAATTATTTGCCTTAAAAAGGTACTGCTTCTAATATGGCAGCGAAATAAAATATTGTGCTGGAAAAAAACAAAACGAAACAAAACAAAACCCTCCTGCCGTGTAACCTCCTTTGCACCTTTGGCGCTTCCTGGCTGTCATTCTGCCCCTTCCACTTCTCACAACATTGGTCAGTTGGCCGTGATGAGGACCCTTGGCCTGTTTGCTACAACCTTCCAAAATCCCCTTCCCTCTGACTTCTTGGGCTCAGTCCTTTGTCCCACCCCCTCCTCCACATGCCAGTCTCCCCCAGCACCTACGCACCTGCCTCCCTCCCCACTGTCCTCACCTGGCCCTCCACACCTGCATGCGAGCACCTGCCCACACTGCATCCATCCCTGTCTGTGGCGCCCTGACACAGGTTCTGGGACCCATCCTTTCTTTAGTCAACAGTTACGAATGAAATACCTTTGAACTCATGACTTAGATAAAATGGCAGCACGTCTCTTCTGGGAAGTCTGCAGTGCTACCTCTCGTCTCCAAAGTGTGGTCACATTTCCGCGAAGCGTCCTTGTGTTTTGTTGCCTTATCACATTGGTGCTCACAGCCAGGCATGTCCTTCTCGACTTTGTTCACCCTCCACAATTCTCCTCCTCCTGGAAGGCCCAGGTCCTTTGGCAACACCACCATGAAGTTTCCTCTAGTCCCTTCCATCAGAATAAATGCTTGACTTCTCCAAGACCCCGTTCAACGTGACCTGTACTCCTCTTAATCCTGAAATCATGCTGCTGTGTGTTTGGCTTCAGTGTCATTCTCACTGAATTATGACTTCCTCAAGGGTGGGGACACTTCTTCATTCTTCATTGTATTTCCCAGTGCCTTATGCAGAGGTTGCTCATAAATGTTTTTAACCTTAGTTTAATTGACTCTCTGCAGTGCTCAGCAGGCTATCGATTCAGCTCTGAGCTTGTACCCTTTCAATTGAGTTTCTGTTTTGATTCTGAGATCCAACTTCTAATTTTATTTATTTATTTATTTATTTATTTATTTATTTTGAGATGGAGTCTCACTCTGTCACCCAGGCTGGGGTACAATGGCGCAAACTTGGCTCACTGCAACTCTGCCTCCCGGGTTCAAGCGATTCTCCTGCCTCAGCACCCGGAGTAGCTGGGACTACAGGTGTGCACCACCAGGCCCGGGTAATTTTGTGTTTTTAGTAGAGATGGGATTTCACCATGTTGGCCAGGCTGGTCTCGATCTCCTGACCTCAGGAGATCTGCCACCTCAGCCTCCCAAAGTGCTGAGATTACAGGCGTGAGCCGCCGCATCCATCCCCAACTTCTAATTTATAATTTAGTTTTGAAAAATGGATCACAATTGTCTTCTCCTGGCAAACTGGTTTCTTTATAGTTCCTGTAGAAGTTAAGGTTTATCTTGCTTGTCAATTAGCCCCTTCGTCCCAGCACCCCATCCTTTATTCCCCTCTAAGAGGGGGTCCTTCACATGAATCCCAAGCCCTTTGTTGTGCTCTACTATCTGGAAACATGTTTTTTTTTCTAACTATCTGCCTTATCTAGTCTCCTGAAATTTCATATTGTGCCTGATCTTGAATTGCCATGCTCCCTTCTGCCTGTGTGAACTTTAGGCTGCTCCAACACTCACTGTGATTGGAGCCTTTCCTGTGTCCTGCTGCCACAGTGTCTAAGGACACTATTCCCACGTAGCACCTGAGGCTACTGCTGCTGCCTGTGGCTGAGATCTGTTCTCCAGCCATTGTCTGCCCGGTCTTCATGAAGTTAGCTTTTCCATACCAAGGTATCTGGACATGTAACAAGATCACTGGGAAGCGCTTGTTATGTATTGACAGGATTGTGTAGACTTCCCTGAGGAACTCTCTCCTATAATCGGAAAAGTGTGCAGTGATTGTCTAATGATTTTTAATTTAGGAATCATGTATATGTTTAATCAATTACAGTGTGCTAGTTAATTATGCTTTCAGAGGGGAGTAGTAATCACTTCAGTAGTTAAAGTTCTCTGAGTTGAATTCATTTTGTTGGGTTCTTGTTTCTCTTTTTGTCTATTCATGTTTATTAATCAAAGTCACTTTCGGTGATGCATGATGCCTGTGTCACAGTGGTTCTCAGCCAGTGTAGGAGGGGATGACTTTGCCCTCCAGGGAACTTTTGGTAATGTCTGGGAACATTTCTGGGTGCCACAAATGGGGGCACTGCTGGCATCTAGTGCGTGGAGGTCAGGGATGCTATTTAACATCCTGCAATGCATGGGGCAGACCCCACTGCAAAGAATTATACAGGCCAAAATGCCAATAGTGCAGAGGGTGGGAAACTGCTTTGATCATAAAGGATAATTAATAAAATCATTTGGTGCCTCATAGCGACTTCATGTTGTTGGAGGGCATGTAAAGTTTCATAAACCTACAACTTACTCTACGTGGTTGCTCATGAATTGGTGTTGTGAATCAGCAGCTCTCCCCACCTTTTCCTCGTGGAAATTCAGCCAATCTCTTTGCTTCCTTGTGCACAAAATGAACTACAGCCAGTGGAATTCATCAGACACACAGGCTTAGTCATGCTCTGACTTCGAATCCCTTCCTCGTCTCCCTGCAGTCCTATGAATGGCAGCCACATTCTGCTGTCTGCAGTCACCCCAGCGACTCAGTGGACCCGTCACTCACCCCGGAAGCGTCTTCAAACCTTTTCAGTATCTGGAAGTTTCCCTTCTCCCCTCCAATACTTGTCTGCTCACTTTTGTGCTATTATCACATATTTCTTTATTATCATTGTATCTCCTTTGGCAGGATATGCCCTCTTTTCCTAAATGAAGCTGCCACAATACTGTGCGTGCCCATGTTTCATTGCAAAATTTAGTATTTAGTTTGTGTTTAAGGAACATCATTTCAATTTGTAAAATATAACAACTCTAGTTTATTGTAATGAGTGCATGACTTACTTTATTTGGAATGGAGACACTGCTTAATTCCTGATATGTGTTGACCTCAATAGGTTTACCTGAAGAAGATGGATACTCACGGTTGTCTATAAGCGGCACGGGGACTTCGACATTTCAGAGACACAGGGACAGTCACACCACTCAGGTAATGACGTCTATCTGTTCACATGTGCAGTGACAGATGGGATTCAGTTATGACAAGACATTCATTAACTTGTTACCAATAGATGCTCTGTGTGGACTGCAGAGCTCAGCTGTTCTCACCTCTGCCCTGCACTCCTTGGGCTGAATGGTCTTCTCTCTCCATCTCAGCTGACTACAATTTTCCACCTGTTTCCAAAATAAAGAATAATGTCCAAAAAAACTAAAACATAATAGTTTTAAATGAAATATCGTAGATTTAATTTATGTTGTGGTAGTTTAAAATTATTCTCGGGTGAAGATGGTATTAAACCTGCTGAATGAAGTTGCTATGCATTTGGCCTTGGCTAAAATAGGACGACTCTTAGTGACCACACCTGGGAATAAAATGCTTGAACCACCTGTGGTTTCATGGCATGCATTTTATCTCAGTTATGCCATTCACTTCCATGTAATTCACATTGATTTGAAATATGACATATCATGAGAACATGGTAAAATCAAAGTGAGATTGCAGTCCACAAAACTGTTTGGAGGTGTATTACTGATTCCATGTAAATGTTTCATGTGTCTGCTCCTAACAATTTCACCAAAATAAACAAGATTATCACTTCAAGAAGAAGAAAAAACAACCCATTGGTGCTTTTAGAAAGTAAAAGAATTTATATTATAGAATATAGTGTTTTATTTTCCTTTTATGTTGAATTTTAAAATATACTTTAAATAATTATCTTTAAAATATGTAATGTTGCATTCAAAGTGATGCACAAACCGCTAAGTAAGGAGACGTTGTTATCAATATATTAACACACTATTGCTTTAGCAACAGGATTCTCATTTTATCTAAAGTTACAGCACAATTTTTATGTCAAACATCTACATAAAAATCTAAAATAACCTCAGCCAAGTATCCAGATGTTTCCATGAAATCAAGTATCCAGCTAATGATCAGCTTTCCTTGGAATATTTAGCATTATAGAGGCACAGCCATATTATCAGCGGAGATTTTTCTAAATAACACTGATGAGGTAGTGAGAAAAATCAATAATTTGAATCTTAAGAATAAATCTTACAGTAGGCAATCTTCTGAAATCACTTGCACTGATATCCAGGCACTGAAATAGAAAGAAAATGCTGATTGGTTGCAATAATAGATTGTCCTAATCTCCCCTCTGTTCCTTAGAGATGCATCTACTTTACCTTGTAAGCATCACAGATGCTTCCTCTGAGATGGTGCAGAGGGGAACCTCCTGGTCACGAACACTGGTTTGATTTTCGTATCAGAGGCCTGCCCCCTGTACATTATAACACAACGCTGGGCCATCTGACATCCTTTCCAGGTCTGCCCCTGTACATTACAACACAACGCTAGGCCATCTGACATCCTTTCCAGGCCTGCCCCTACAGTGTGGTTCTTAGACAAAGAGAGTCATTTGAAAGAAGGTATATATAGTAGGCTGCTTTGTGACTTTTCCTCTGTGTTTGGCTAAGAATCAAAGAGAGATGGGAAAGGTCATCAGGAATCATTTTCCAGTCTCAGATTTCAAAGAGGCCTTGTTTTCAAATGTAGACATCCCTGATGAGGCAGGAACTGCCAGTCATCTTGGGGCACTTTCTTTTTCTCAAGGAAACTGAAAACCCAGGCTCATTCTCTTCCATGCAAATTGTGGGCACTCACGTGATGAGACAGATTCCTTACTGGTGAGAAGCTGTAAGAGTTATGTGAAACTATGTGTTTAATGGCTTTCAGAATTTATCTCTCATGTGACATTTATACAAGAAGTATGGACACATACAGAGAAGCAGCTTTTTAGCTTTTCTACTAATGCAATTAAATAGAAATTCTATAAAATCCAGTCCTGGACAGATTGCGCATGTAGCAGCAAAATTAAATGGTGACCAAAAGTGAAATTTCTCTTTAAGGATGTCTATATTTTCATTAGCCTCATCAGCAGTTTTAATAAACTCCCTTCAAGGAAGATAAAATGTCTGGGCATTATGGTAGATAAAGAAAAGAGAAAATAGAGTCAGTAATTTGCCAAAGATCATATGGAAAATTCACTGAGTCCACAGTTTGAATGGAAATCAAGATCATATGTTCCGTTTCTGAGAATGAACTTATCATAATCCATTAAAAGGAACAGAGGAGTCATTTAACTGTTTCATAAAATTAATTAATTAATTTTTTTATTTTTTTATTTTATTTTTTTGAGACAGTTTCACTCTTGTTGCCCAGGCTGGAGTGTAATGGGATGATCTCAGCTCATTGCAACCTCCACCTCCCGGGTTCAAGTGATTCTCCTACCTCAACCTCCCAAGTAGCTGGTATTACAGGTGTGCACCACCACACCTGGCTAATTTTGTATTTTCAGTAGAGATGGAGTTTCATCATATTGGTTAGGCTGGTCTCAAACTCCTGACCTCAGTGATCCACCTGCCTTGGCCTCCCAAAGTGCTGGGATTACACGTGTGAGCCACTGCACCTGGCCTGTTTCATAAAGCTTAAAGAATTTTTGGTTCAAAAATAAAAGTCTTCAGTAGTGATAGTGCACATTTGTGATTTGGCTTTTTCCTGCCAGTCCCACATTTAAGTTTGGCACCTACCATGATGAAAATAAAGGAAAGGGACTCCCTCTTCCTCCCCTGCTGCTTTGACAGCTGGACAAATACATGTAAGATGGGCTCAGTTAACCTACCTATGATGGATGCAGAGCGAGGGACATATAATGGAAGGGACAACAACTGACCTGGCTCCATGGGGTGACATTGGGCAGTAGTGGCTCCTACAGCACCAATGTAGGTGCTCCTCTGCAGCACCAGCAGAATAATATTAGTCAGAGAAGAACCTTGCTCAGAGCATGCCAGCCATCAGCCCCCGCATCCACCTCAGTCACTCGCCAGACCTTTTTGTCGGAATTCATGTCTTTCCTTAGCCTTCCAATAAAGCCTCTACCTGCCTGAGATGTCCAGAGTTAGTTTCCTTTGCTTAGAAATCATAATTTTGACTAATATACACATTTAATTTTATTGTTATTATCCATAAAGTTTTACACCCAAACAAGTATTTTTTTTTTCCCACTCTGTGTACAAGCTCTTCATTTGTTCTCAAAATAGTTGCAAAACATTTTCTGATAGGACTGGATCCTCAGTATATGGTGGTGGCTTATGTAGAAAAAGAATATAGAAAATGTAGTTGATGTTGTACTCCATTATAACTTTTTATTAATTTGAAAACTATAATGGCTTTACATAAAAGTAGTGAACATTAATTTTACATAAAATGTTTGAAAATAGCAAAAGCCAGGACATTGGCTGCGCTGCGCATGAGGCTGTGTTCATTTGCACTTTCCAAGCACTGGGCATGAATAAAACGGGCTGTGAGATATGACTTCATGGAATTCCACACACTGGCCCTTGACGGAGCTTTGTGACAGTTCCCAGGACGCAAATCTAGAATTTCGTAGGTTATAGAAGTATTCTAAATTAGCTTTGGAATTAAACAGCGTTTATGAAAGGAATATGACATTTATCTACTTACCATTTTATGAGATTTTACTTTTTTTTTAAGTTTATGCTATTTGGCGTGATGCAATCCTTTAGAAGTAACTCGGTGGTGAGAGGCTCAGCAGTGGGGGAAATGCTGAGAGCGTCATCCAGCCGAGAATGACTTCTTTGCATTTTTTGCCATGATGGCAATCCTCTGCTGACTCAGAGGGCCAGGTAACCTGACACAGGAAGCCCACAATTTATAAATAGAGCAAAAGCATGAAAGTCACAGGGAGGTGGGAGGACGGCCTGAAGGCAGAATGATGGCAGAAGGGGACGCAGAAACAAAAATGCTTGGCGCTTGCCCTCAGCCTAAAAATTTCTAGTTACACATCTGTTTAGGGATCCACACTTGACATTGAGAAATGAGATGTTTAATTGTTTCATTAAGCATAGACTATCTCTATTTATGTTACTATTTTAACTCTACCACCTTTTCCTTCATGCCTTCTTATTCCTCTCAGCAGTCTGCTCTCTGCAGTAATATCATGTGCTTTATGTTCTTTTAGTTTCATTATGGGCATTTATCATATTTCTTGCCAAGTTTTTAAAAATATTCTTTTGTTTTTGTAAAGAACATAAAAAGTTATTGTGCATATTGATCATGTTCAGGAATTCATTGTAAGAAATCATTCATGGTCTTTGATAAAAAAATGGCAGTCTAGGACCCAAGATCTTAATAAATATCCAGCTCACTCCTGCCATAGCTGCCGATGAAAGCCATCATCAAATCAATACGCAATTGATTCTCATCAAAAAGCAAATTGTTATGTGGTATGCTTTACTGAATGATCAAATAAACCATTTTGTAATGTCACATAGCCACACAATTAAGAGTTGCAGAGCACTAAATAAATCCAATGCCTTCTTTCTATGTTCATTGTATTTGTTATATAGACTGAAATATATTATAGCATGGAATTAAAACAAATTGTGTGTTAGATAAAATAATGAAATGTAGAAATATTTAATCATTAGACAGTAATTGTAAAGATATGTCAGGGAACATAAATAAGATAACCCTTTCATAAGGAAACATATATAAATATATAGTTTGTATAACCATCTATGAGCTACAGAGAGAAGGAGATCTAGCAAACAAAGCTCTTTCACACAGCCAAGGTTCAGGGAATCCGTATTCACCACTCCTGACTTACAGATTATGTGCAAACAGTGAAGGTAGTAAATTAAGTTGATGTGTGAAATGGCAGCATTTTCAACAGGGAAAGGTCATGTCCAGTAGAGATAAATAGAAATTTGGAAAATAAAAAACAAAAACATATCCTGTATTTTGTATTTTTCCATCATAAAATTGCACTGTATTTATTAATACAACATATGTGTACATATATGCATAATTTTTCTGATTAAGACACTATTTATTATCAATGAGGAGGATTTAATTGCCATAAATTTTAAGAGAATATGAAGTCAGAGTAGTTACTATGTTTTTTTCATTTGTTTGTTTGTTTGAGACGGAGTCTCCCTCTGTCCCAGGCTGGAGTTCAGTGGTGCGATCTCGGCTCACTGCAACCTCCGCCTCCCAGGTTCAAGCGAGTCTTCTGCCGCAGTCTCCCAAGTAGCTGGGATTACAGGCATGCGCCACCACACCTGGCTAATTTTTTTTTTTTTTTTTTTTGAGACAGAGTCTCTGTTGCCCAGCCTGGAGTGCAGTGGCTCAATCTTGGCTCACTGCAACCTGCACCTCCCAGATTCAAGCGATTCTACTGCCTCAGCCTCCTGAGTAGCTGGGACTACAGGACATGCCACCACGCCCAGCTAATTTTTATTTTTATTTTTTAATAGAGACAGGGTTTCATCATGTTAACCAGGACAGTCTCAATCTCCTGATCTTATGATCTACCCACCCAGGCCTCCCAAAGCGCTGGGATTACTGTTGTGAACCACTGCACCCTGGCCTATTTTTTTTTTTTTTTTCTTTTTTTTTTTTTTTTTTTTAGAGACGGGGTTTCACCATGTTGGTCAGGCTGGTCTCGAACTCCTGCCCTCAAATGGTCCGCGCCCCCTGGCCAAAGTGTTAAGATTGGAGGAGTGAGCCACCATGCCTGGCTGTGACTATGTTTTTAAAGAGGAAAAAGTCTTGTGATATTTCTACAAGCTCGCCTTGTAGATGGGAAATCTGCAATTAGCAATATTATTGTATAGTGGAGGAGTAACAAAGTAATTGGAAACATCTGGCTAACTGTAAATTCTAGGTAACAATTTCAATATTAACTTAATTGGTTTTTAAAGTGAAGAAAGTAAGAAAAGAACTAGATAAGAATCCCAGATTCATTGTTTATCATGTAAGTGCACAAAAAGGTAACTTTGGGGGTCAATTAAAGAAAATACATGTAACATGCCTACTGTGCTGCCTGGAATACTGTAGGTGCTAAAAAAAAAAAAAAAAAAAAGAAAGAAAAAAAGAAAAAAAGCAAAAAGCTTGCTTGCTCTTGTTATTATGATATTCCTTTCTTTGCATGGTCAATATTCTAAAAACCAGCTCTGATTTTAACATTGTAGATGCCATCTAAAATATGTAGGAGATTAGAGATTAGATTGGATCAAGAGAACCCAATATTTTTCTGGGATTTTGTTAAAATCTATTATATGTGTGATTTTTAAAACATGTTTTATTAGGCAATAGTATAAACTTAGAAAGAAACAGTGATTAATGAAACACCCACATTTAGTAAGTCTTAACATTTTGCATTATTGCCTTAGAGCTACATTTTTGGAAAAACATGTATCCTAGTTCTCAGTCTCATCCCTGCCTACCACACCAGAAGAGAATCATCACAATGAAGTTTGCATGTAGCCCTTCATCCATGTTTGCACCTTTACTGAGCATAGGTGTACTCACAAATCATATCATATTCACAAGTAATAACCAATGCTATGCATGCTTTTAAAGTGTAAAAAAATCTCACTTTCTACAGATTATTCTGCAAACCGCTTCTTATTGTTGCTGCGGTAGGACTTTTTTTTTTTTTCCTTTTTGATACATGTTCCTCCCACTTGTTATTTTATTCTCAGTATTAGCTCCAGGTGAAATGTACAGACTTTAGGGTTGACACCTGTAGTCCCAGCTCTCGGGAGGCTGAGGCAGGAGGATCACTTGAGCTCAGGAGATCGAGGCCACGGTGAGCTGTCTTCACACCATTGCACTCCAGCCTAAGCAACAGAGACCTTGTCTCAAAAAAAAGGAAAAAAAAACTAAACTAAATTAAAAAACAACTTTAGGGCTGCGGTATCGATACAATGAGAAACTATTGATGACCAGCACATACTTAGTGCAAAATTATATTCATATTCCTTCAACAAGCATGGCAGGGAGCAAGCTCAGGAGGAGAAGAAAGCATTAGGGACTGAAGGACAGGTGTCACACGACCTGCTGCTGCTGGCCCTAGGGTGCTGGTGCCTCGAGGGGCCAGATGAGCACAAAACAGATGGTGTTTTCCTGTGGTCTGTTGTGTTGTGGTCCACAGAAAACCTAATTCTGTGATCTCCACAGAAGATGCAGGGAGATTGATGATGCTGTGTGCTCAGTGCCAATATGCAGGTCATTTTGTAGTTTACAACTTCACTAGAGGACTAGAAGTTACAGCACCCAAGGGTGTGAGCATACATTCTGGCCAGTGACTCTATAAGCTTTTCAACACACAGACACACACACACCACACATGCACACACAATCATATTGCTTTTTAGGTGCAAACATGCCTCCTCCATTGGAAACTTTTCTGAGGAACAAGTTCCATGTAAATGTGGTCATGGCATTTCTTAAGAACATGTTTACAGGTTGACCAAAGCGAGTAGAAAACTTACATCAAAATCATTTCCAAGTTATCAAGGTTACAAGTCATGCTACAATTAGCATCACTGAGAATGCCTCTAACTTACAATTGGGAATAAAAGTTGCCAGAGATTCCCCTAGAAATGGAAGTACTAAGTTTCTGCTCATGGACATTTTCAACCACAGTGGTTATTGCCAAATTACTCCCCTACAAGGTTAAATCAGCGTATATACTTCTAGAAGGGAGTGAAGTTTTCCATCTCTCCTGGTAAGCGCCTGGTTTAATTATTCATTTTAATTTTTGCCAATATGATCAATGTAAAATGGATCTTATTGTGGTTTTATTATATTTCCTGGTTGCCAAGCAGTATTTTCACATATTCTCAGACTTGTTAAATCCAAACACATCCTTTTCTTATTTCCTAACTGGTTTTCATGATTTTCTTGATGATGTTAGGAATTTTCTACGTATTCTGAATAATATTCCTTGCCAGTTTCATGCATGGCAAACATTTTGCTTGTTGTGTTTTCTTGGTCTGTTTAGCTAGAAGTTTATCAATGTGATTGATTTTTTTAAAGTAGCTTTTGATTTTATTGATTTTTTTCTATTGTTTTCCTGTTTTGTTGATTTCTGTTGTTTTTATTTCCTTGTCTTTTGCTTGCTTTGGGTTTAATTGTCTCTATTTCTGCTCTCTTAAATAGGTAGCATAGATCACTGACTTGAAGTGTTTCTTTTCTCCTAATAAAAGCATTTAATAGAGTTATAAATTTCCATCTCAACACTGGAATAGCTGCATCCCACAAATCTTAATTTGTTTTGTTTCCATTTTCATTCAGTTCAAAATATTTTCTAATTTCCCATGGGGCTTTCTGTTTGGCTAACACTGATACTTTCCAAGTATTTGGGGTTTTCCGGGTACCTTTCTGCTACTGAATTCTCCTTTACTTCCGCTATGATCTGAGGGCATACCTTGTATGATTTCAGTTCTCTTAAATGTACTAAAATGTTTTTATGGCCCAGGATATGACCTGTCTGGGTGAAATTTCCCTGTGCACTGGAACAAAAATGTGTATTCTACTTCCATTGTGTGGAGTCGTCTGGAAGTGTGGATTAGGTCTATTTCGTTACTTGTGTCCACTTCCACATCTCTGCTGGCTTTCCGTGTTCATTTTTCATCTATTCCTGAGAGAAGAGCACAGAAGTCTCCAACTGTACCGTGGCTTTGTCCGCACCTTTCAGTTTCATCAGTTTTTGCCTCATGCATTTGGAAGCTATATTTTAGATACAAAGACTTAAAATTATTGCCTCTTTTTTGGCGAAGATCTATTCATCATTATACAATTTCATTTTTTATTTGTATTTCTTTAAGTCTAGTTTGTCTGAAATTAATAAAGCCACTCCATTATTTTGTTCATTGTCTGCAAGGTATATTTTTTCATCCTTTACTTTTTAAAAATAGCTTTATCAAGATATAAGTCACATACCACAAAACTCATGCATTTAAGTTATGAACATTCAGTGTTTCTTTGTAACTTCTTAATGTTGTGCAACTATCTCTACAATCTAACTTTAGAACTTTTTGCCTCCTCCCCACAAAAAATTCACCCCTTCACTTTAATGTATTCATCTTTCTATATTTGACATGAGATTTCTGTAGGCAACATAACAGATGAGTCTTATTTATTTTTATCCAATCTGACAACCTTTCATGAGACCATTTCTATTAATGTGATTATTGATATGGTTAGATTTAGGTATGTGTTAGATAGGTTCTCTAGTGGGGCAGAACTAACATGATAGATGAATATATAAAGGGGAGTTTGTTAAGGAGAATTGACTCACACTGTCACAAGGTGAAGTCCCACGATAGGCCATCTGCAAACTGAGGAGCAAAGAAGCCAGATTTGAGTCCCAAAACCTCAAAAGTCGGGAAGCTGACAGTGCAGTCTTTAGTCTGTTACCAAAGGCCCAAGAGCCCGTGGCAAACCATTGATACAAGTCCAAGAGTCCAAAAGCTGAGGAACTTGGAGTCCAATGTTCAAAAGAAGGAAGCAGGGCCGGGCACAGTGGCTCATGCCTGTAATCCCAGCACTTTGGGAGGCCGACGTGGGTGGATCACCTGAGGTTGGGAGTTCAAGTCCACCTGGCCAACATGGTGAAAACCCATCTCTATTAAAAATACAAAAATTAGCTTGGTGTGGTGGTGCATGCCTGTAATCTCAGCTATTCAGGAGCCTGAGGCAGGAGAATTGCCTGAACCCGGGAGGCGAAGGTTGCAGTGAGCAGAGATAGCGCCATTGTACTTCAGGCTGGGCCACAAGAGCAAAACTCTGTCAAAAAAAAAAAAAAGGAAGCATCCAGCATGGGAGAAAGATAAAGGAAGGAAGACTCAGCAAGTCAGGTCCTTCCATGTTCTTCCTTCTGCTTTATTCTCGCAGTGCTGGCAGCTGATTAGATGGTACCCACCCAGATCAAGGGAAGATCTGCCTCTCCCGAGTCCACTGACTCAAATGTTAATCTCTTTTGGCAACACCCTCACAAACACACCCAGGATCAATACTTTACATCCTTCAATCCAATCAAGTTGACACTCAATATTTACCATCACAAGGTATATTAGTTTTATTATGTGTTTTTCTGATTGTCCCTGCTGTTTTCATTCTTCTGTTTCTTTACCATGACTTCTTTCAGATTATTTGGATATTTTTTAAATTCCATTTTACATTACCTATTGGTAAATTAAAATTGTAATATATGCACATCTAATTTCAGTTTACCCTGGTCAACTGTCTTGGTCCCATCACCCTCTATCACCCATCTTTACTTAGCAATTGACCCATGTGCTACATCTATGTACATTGAAACCCCCCAGGCCGTGTTGTAAGTTTTCCTTTCAACAGTCATACAGGGAGAAAATAGTGGGGGAAAAAAATCATCTTTTATGTTAACTCAATATTTACAATTTCTGTTGCTCTCCTTCATTTCTGAAATTCTGAGTTTCTTTCTGGTATCATTTTACATCAGCTTAAAGATCTCCCTTTAGCATTTCATTTAGAGTACGCCCAAGAAATCTTAGTTTTCTTTAGCTGAGCATGCCATTATTCTGCCTTCGTTCTCTACGTTTTGATTCCCTACTACGATTTGTTTGTGTTTTGTTGTTGCTGTTTTTTTAACTTTCCCAATTCCTCGATAGATGTTTTGTATTTTATACAAAGTTTTAGTTGTAATCAGTGAGAGAATTAGTCTGTAGTGGGCTTACTGGTTTATGTGTTTATCCCACATAAAGTTTTAATGTTATTATAGTCAAATTGATTAATCCTTACCTTTAGGGTTTGTACTTTTGTCATTCTGTTTAAGAAAATCTTTCTTATACAATTTTTTAAGGAAAAAAAATTATTTTACTGCTGCCTGCCATAAAGATATTATTCTATTATATTTTTATAAAGTTTAGGTTTGTTTTTTACATTTAGGGATTTAAGCTACCTGGACTTTGTTTTTGAGAATGGTGTGAGTTAGCAATGTAATTTTACATTTTTTTCTGTACAGATAACAATTGTTCTGCACTTTTTATAACATTAGGCCATGCTTCTGGCTTCTTCCTAATACTGAGTATGTCAACTCAGTGACATATAATCAGTCAGTGTAATATAATCATTTGTGTGTGTGTGTGCACGCCTTCATAGACTTGTGAGCTTATAGAGAGTGCATTAAATGCATCTTAATCACTTTTGAATTCCAAACACAAAGCACTCAATAATTTGCTGGCTCAATGTAATTGTTAACCAGTAGCAGCTCCAGAAGAATTAAGAGAAGCTGACTGATATATTATTCCCTAACTTTATTAGATATTTTAAATTTAATCCCATGTTAAAAATGTATCAATAAACTTGGTAATTAGGATCACAGGCAGTTGTTTCACTGGTTGGAGGGAATTAAAGTGAAGTCACATTTTATACAGTGATTGGCTTCTAAAATTATTTAATTTGAAAGTGACATATGATGAAAATGACTCTGGAACATCCTTACATTACCTATCAAGAATAATATGCAAGGTTTGTAACTCCATTCAGTTATATGCATCCATGTATAAGCAATGCATAAAGCAACTTAAAGCATATAATAATATACATTTAGCATTTTGAATTCCAAGTGAGTGGATTGCATACAATTGAATTTTCAGGCTGGGTGTGGTGGCTTATGTCTGTAATCCTAGCACTTTGGAAGGCCGAGGCGGGCGGATCACCTGTGGTCAAGAGTTTGAGACAAGCCTGGCCAAAATGGAGAAACCCTGTCTCCACTAAAAATACAAAAATTAGCCAGGCGTGGTGGCAGACGCTTGTAATTCCAGCTACTCAGGAGGCTGAGGCAGGAGAATCACTTGAACCCTGCACTCCAGCCTAGGGGACAAGAGCGAAACTCCGTCTCAAAAAAAAAAAAAAAAAAAAAAAAAAAAAAAGAATTTTCAAAGGCTCATTCATTGATCAAAAGATGTTTATTGAGGTTCTGCTTGTACTAGGCACAGGTCTAGGCACGTGGAATACTTTGTCTACAAAGCAAACTTGCTTGCCCTCATAGAAGTTAAATTCTAGCATGGAAAAATAAGCAATATTTAAGTAAAATGTGTAATATATAAAAGGAAAAATCACATGGAAAAAAGAAAATGTTGAACAGGGTAAGCAGGGTTGGAAGGGTCAGACTGGAGAGTGGTGAGGTAGAAGGTTGGGCTGAGTTGCAACTGTAAATCAGGGATCAACAAAAGCCTCCCTGAGCAAAGACATGGAAGTCAGGGAGAGACCCGTTCTGACGTCAGGGCAGAGTGTTCCAAGCAAAGGGAGCAGCCAAGGCCCTGAGGTAGGAGCATGCCTGCATTGCAAAAAGGCCGGTGTGGCTGCAGTGAGATTACTCTACTTGTCACTAGATGTTCAAGTAGGGTCGAAATTACTTTAAGTGTTAATTCTAGGAAAGAGATACTTTCCAGTTGTGAACTACAGCAAGAGGCTAAATATAAAATACCAATTATGACTATATTATATTACAACTTTCTTTAATCTGTTCAGAGTATAAGTAAAGGTTAAATGTTTGCCTTTTTTTGTAAGAGGAAAATATTAGACATATAGCTCTGTTTCTGCTCAAGATATCAGAGAATTGGAAGAGAGACTCCAGGGAACCTGGGCCCCATATTTTCTGATAATTTTGAAAGCGAAATTCAGGCTAAAAGAATAGAAGGATTTCCATTATGCTGAAATAGAGTCAGCTAACACTGATGAAGGTATGTGTTTTATGACCTCAGTAGACCTAGTAGACCTGATTTTTCTCTGATTTTTATGATTGCATTATTATTTGAAACTGTCATTTTTTAATTCTGACTCTGTTTCTAAAACAGATGAGCTGTGATATTGGAAAGAAGTGTCATTCAGTCAATGATATAAAAAGTCTAGATTTTGAAGCCCAAATGGATTTAAATTAATTTTATACACTTACAGGTGATTTTTACTATTTCTGGAAAGGAATATTAATTTAAAATATTTGCTTTTATATTTTGCCTACTTTAGCAGAGTCTTGCCTCTTTTCCTTCCTAATCCTTCCTGACATCTGTTTTTCTTTTCTCTAGCATTTGTACCCACGTTATTTGCTCTGACAGCATCTTAAGGGCAATGTAATTGAGCCCAGAGTCATAGTGGCAGATGCTGTGCCTGCCAAATTCATGCCTTCTTTTTCTTAATCATAAAGCTAAACTACTTGTCCCAGTATCCCTTGTGGTTAGGGGTAGTCATCTGACCGAAAATAGCCAATGGAATGAGAACCATAGTGAGGGGCACCACTTATAAGCATAGCCCATGCAAACCAACCTTGACTATCTTCTATGACCTTTCTCAACCCAAAACTGGATACAGAATCCTCCAAGACTCAGAATCCTCCAAGACTCAGGTTCACTTATGGTGACAAAAAAGGTCATCCACTCATCAGATTCTGGCCTCAATATGAGCAAGAAATATCCTCCTTTTGTGCCAAACCACTGATATTTATGATTTATCTGTTATAGCATCTTGGGTAACATAACTGGGACCTCTTCATCATTTATTTGCTTAATATTTTATTGTTGCTGTTAGGCATTAATATTTGTAGTACCTAAGTTTAACTTCCATTATTCAGTAATCTTTATTCTTTAAGATTTAAGATAGCCAAAATCATGCCTCTTAATGTCTTCCAGTGATAGAATTATAGGAATATTATTAATAAGAAATTATAATACAAAATAATGATCAGTTGGTCCTCCATCAAGCTACCCTTTATACATACTCTCTTTCTCTCTCCCTCTCTCTCACACACACACACAGTGTTCTCTATGTGTATATAGTTTGTAACTCCTAAAACTTCTTCAAAAATAAATGAACTTAATTTTGCTGAAGGAAGAAGTAAATTCCCTGTAATAAATTGGGCACCCTGAGAAATAGAAATATTTTAATAGGTTCAGAACTCTTTGAGTGCGTTTAGTAATGATACAGAAGTGCCTTTCTTACCTCCAGTTCTCAAGTGGGTGACTCTAACAGGTCACTGCATTTTGGAGTTGTTCATTGATCCCATTGATTTGATAATCTGTACCCCTTTCCAATTATAGCTAGTGTTTTAAAATCTAGTTGAATTGGGTTCTATTATAGTCCAGCTTCATAAAATTATTTTCTTCATTCGTATTTAATTTTATTTAAGACTGTTACACACGATTAAATAACATGATTATTTCTGGAAAAAATATTTTGAGAAATTACTAAATGAATAGTTAAACTGTGTCCTGCGAAACAATGTAAATTAAGATACAGGATAATGTAGCAGGTTGGGGGAAGTATTCTTCTACTTGACTTCTCTCTCCTTTAAGGCTATGGGTGCCATGCTACCATGATTTTGACCCTTGTTTTCCTCACCCTTATTCCTAGGCGTTACCTCCTTTCCTAGTTATTCACAACTCTGTTGTTACTCCAAAGTCTACTGTCAAGTCCTGTACCCACATCTCACAGGGCTTTTCTCTCTCTTGGTTTTATAATAATTATATACATGTAAGCAAAATATGAATACCATTTGTTATACCACTCAACTCAATTGGCCTTTCTTCTTGTTGTGTCTTAGTCATCCTTTCAATCCAGATCAAATCACACATCCCAGTGGCCAGACTGCCTTTAAATGCATTGTTTCTCCTCTGTATTCCAACAGCAGTAATCACATGCAGAAGTTGTTAATCAATTAATGCTATCCTGCCTTGTGAAATTTTTGTACTTATGTCTTGTCTAAACATCTTTATTCATATAATTTTTATGCATTTATGTCTTGTTGCTCAATTTGAACGAAAGCCCCTTGATGGAGGTGGTCAGATAGTGTGGGTCTGGCTTAGTCCTATAGAACCCACCACAGTTCCTTGCATCTTCATAAAGCTTTGAAGTACATTTATTAATTCACTGACGGGTAAAACTTTTTTGGAAGGCAATGTAATTAATATATATAAAAGTTGACTAAACTCAATTGCACCTGAAATGGCATTTTGACTCTACCACTTTCTAGCCAAGAGACTTTAGGCTTGAAAGGTGACTTTCTGCATCTGTGAAATGAGGCTAATGATATTGAACCTGCATATTTCACACGGTTGTGAGTGTCTACTAGAGTACTAACGTTTGAAAGTGCTTTAAGGGTATAAAATAATATCCTGAAGATGATACTAGAAACCTTGAAGAGGCATCTATCTGGCAGGGAATTTTAATTCGGATGTACAAACCAGGACGATTGTAGGGAAGAAAAATAGAATTCCAGGGTGTTCCACATATATCTGGTTGGGTTGAAATATAGAGACTGTGTCAGAATGGATGATGACGAGGCTAGAATAATTCAGTGTGGCCAGAAAATACAGAACTTTCTCAAAGCATATGGGCTTGATTCTTTCTTTAGGCTAGGGGAAAGCAGTGGCATTAAAGATTTTTGAGCAAGCAAATTATATAGACAGATTTTTTTTTCTCCCTAAAGAAAGTGGCAAGAGAACAGAGTTCATACAAAATCCTTATCCTAAATGTCACAAATTAATTATATTGCATGATTTGTAGTAAAATTTTAAGTTTCTATTTTTTAACTTTCAGTTGGTATGAGGAAACATACATTCTCTCATTGGAGTCCATTTTTACTCATAACTATGTGTGGAGAGGTTAAAATCAGTTGCTAAATGCAAAAATAATTATATTTAAATTATACTAAGTGTGTTCTAATATAATGTTATTTATTATAAAAGTGAAGAATAGTTGTTGATTCTTTTTAGGAAATTAAAGCATCCAGATAAGGTAAAAATTGCAAATCCTCTCTCTTGCTTCCCTCCCTCACTATTGCCCAGATATAGCTCCTCTTGTTTCCAATAAAAGTGAGTTTTAAAGGATATTTTCCCCTTTGTTTAAACTTTAAGCAACAAAGGAAACAAAATTCCAAGAATGAATTTAATTGTATTGCTATATAAATGAACATTTCTGAATTAGGAAGGACCAATTCTTTTAAAAAACCACAAGTGCTGTTTTGACTTTCAGATATTTTTCTTGGTATTTTAGAAGTGTAGATATATGTAAGCTTTTAATCAAAGACTTCTTAAAAATCACACTTTATGCTATATCTTTAGGATTTATTTAAGTAGACTTTGGTTTTACAGACTGTTTTTTTAAAATTTCTTTTTTGAACATTTTTTATTCTACATCTTGTTAGCACCAAGTAGAAATGGGATTTGCATTTGAAACACTAATATTCACTATTCAGTCAGCTAAGACATTTCCTTCTTTTAATTTCCATAAATGTCAGTAAATGCCTCTTTTCACCTTTGGGTGAATAGTCAATAGAAAAATCAATTCTGTGACAAATGAACAGCAACATGATTTTACATATGAATTATTTAACAAAGACTATTTTTATCCTTGAAGGGAAAGACTTAAGTTAAAAATCAGCAGCAAATTATTAATTTACATTTATTAATACGATCCACAGGAATGCATATCCATAGAAAGTAAAGAAATTTTATAGCGTATGTTTAATTAGTTCATGCCCTAGACCTCATAATTGCCCAATAGGAAATTATTGAAAATTATTAAATATATAAATAAGCTATAAACCTCATTAAGCCTTTAGATCACGTTGTATTTTTGTCCAGGTTGTGAGAGATTTAGTGTTTTGTAACGCCTGATAATAAGTGAACTAATTACAAGTGTCTCACTTTAGAGAAAACACTGGCATAACCTCCGTTTTTACATCACTTTATCAAACTCTGTCTTCTTATCTAATTGATAGCTCCTGGGTGTTGGAAGACACAAGATACTTTACAGTAAAAGTACAGAAATGGAAAGTAGATTCATGTCTTGAATGTCTAAATTTCAAATCACCAAGGTTTTCTCAATAACAGAATAAAATCATTTTTTAAAGCCCCATACTGGGTTGTCAAGTTAGTAATCACCAGTATCTTAAGTAGCATTGTAATTTTCTAAGAATTACCATTGCTATGAAGGAATCTTCTCGTTGAAAATGTAATGAATGGAAGGGAATTTGTTTGAGGGTGAGTATCCCAACCCAGAGGGAAATGCATCTGGACCATGAACTTTTATGTATCTGTTTGCACATTCTAGGAGCTTGAAATGCTTTCCTGGTGTTTGGAGGCAGAGACATTTATTGAATGTAAATGACTTAGCTTTTACCTTACATAATCCTTTCTTAAGAGCAGAAAGGAGAACATAGGGGTGTTAGAGGTTTAACCGAGGCCACATTTTAGGTGGTCTAAACTGACAGGAGCTTGTTTATGAGTAATGCTGGCCTCACCCTAAGTGCTCCAGTAATAGTGCCTTGGCCACCAATGTTTGTGGAATGGATCCCTTTGTCAATTGCTTTGGACGTCAGATTTTCCTAGCTCCCTATAAACTGTGACTTTCCTGTCTCATTACAGAACTGCAAGTGGCCCCCAAACTTTGAAGCTTTCAGCTCTCTTTTGAATGTCAACTTTAAAAATAAAAATTACAGAATAACTAGCAAGCGTCTTATTAGCTTATTCACCAAACAATTTTGTTTTCAGAGACATTAAACTGTCAGAGAGCCTGTGCACTTTTCTAAATGCCTGGGTTTTGTACCTGTTATAGAACAGTATGATTTTTTCCATGCCATCCCAAAACAATAATTTTGGACATTTTAAGTTTATTTAATCGCTTAACCCTAAGGCACTGCGTTCTTCAGCTACCAGGAGTCTGTGGTGACTGTCCCCCTCTCCTTCAGCGGCTCCACCCACTAGCCATTCAGATCTATTTAGGCATGTTGAACTCACAGCAAGAAACGGGCATGGGACCACCCACACCCTATGTGATTTCAGAGCAGCCGAGCATTTTTAATAAGTTCCCAGAGCTTTCTAGTGTTTGAAAAACCCTTCGCTGAATCTGTGAATGTGAAATACAACTCACGTGTAAGAATGCGTTCAGGGGAAGCCTGGCATTGCTTGAAGGCACTCTCTTATGTTCTATTTCCTGGACTTGATGGAGCTGAGTTGCCCATTTACCCCCAAGATTTTTTTTTAAATGGACCCACACATTTAATACTGTGTGATAATGTTTATCCCTTCTCTCAAACATGGGCCATGCATTCATACACTTACTCCATTTAAACTCTCCAAGCAAGTACACTGGATACTTTGTGCTGGGTAGAGATTAATTTACTCACTTTAGGCTCCAAGGACACCACAGTCTTGTGAAGCAGTAACTAATTCTACCCACATGCAATAGATCAACATTACTCCAACTCTTGTAATGTACATGATACTTTTGAAATGAAAGAAAAAAAATCCCCTTGACCCTTAAAGTTTCTTAAATTATTTTACAATGTTAATGAAATGTATAGACATACAGGGTTACAAACAATCGCCTTATTCTTTGAGCTTTCATTTCAGCTATAAAACCAAAGCAAATTGACCACTTGAGTAGAATAAAAGTCTACAAAAGCAAAATAAAAGTAAAATTCACAACATTGATGTTAGGCATGAGATTTTGTTTAGCTGAAATGACACGACTGTTGGAAGCATGTGTGCCGACTATTCTATTCATCAAGTTGCGTCCAGCTTTGTGTATTTTTCCCACCTTATGCCACTGGCTAACCAAGCCCCTACCACTATTTCTATTTGAACTGACAGCCAGCTTTTGAACTTACCCTACTTTGAAATATCACGTAGCTTTTCTTGCAAGAAAAAGAAAATGTATTGCATATTAAATCCATCTGCTCTTTTCTCATTAACCTACAACACTATAAATAATATTACTTCTGTATCCTACTTGTAAATAAAATACAAAGACAGAAAAAATCTCATTGAGTACTAGCTTGAAATGTAGATATTCAAGATGATACAAACCACAATTACTTTAAAAAGGTATCTTGAGTATATAAATGCAAATACATTTTAAATTGTTGAAGGAATTTGAGGACTCCTGAAAATACAAACTCTCACTTCAGAAGCATTGCATTTAACAACTGTTTAAATAAATCACTAAAATCTCTTTATACTCTTTTTTATCGTATCCCTAAAATTCAAAAAAGCTGTGTTTTCTAATTTTCTTCCTGTAGAACTTTCTTTAGTTTTGAGTCATATATAAATCATAGTTATGTTTTAAATCTAATGTGTTGCTCAGTAGTTTCTGGGTCGCTTTTTAGTAATAAAAGAATGAATTATGTTATATTTATAAAAGGCAATAAATCATGAGAAGTGTGCTTATTTAGCATTATTTAACTGAGTCATCAGGATAGTCATAATTCAGCAGTGTTTAGGGATTTCGTTCGAGTCAAGGAGCTGACCATGGCACAATCGTTACAGCTCATATTTAAACGGCACTCGCTGCTTTTATGAGGCTTTCTTTTAAGACACCTGCATATGTGACTCATACAATCCACACCAAGTTGTTACAAGGCAGGTAATTTCTTGTGGTCCCACTTTACAGGTGAGGAAGCCAGTGAACGCTTGCTCAGCATCGCACAAGTAGATGGCAAAGTTGGGTTCCATCCCAGGCGTTCCGGCTCCAGAGGCCGGGTTTTTCAGCCACACTGACTGTGCTCAAAACCATCCTCCAATTCCACATGGGTTTGTCATTTCATGTTAGAAAATGAAGTTTAATGTCATTGCTGTCACTTGTCAACTGGAAACCCTTCTCCTTGCCTGTTCTTCTTCCCTTTTCTAACTGGTTAGGTGCCCATCTCATTTCTCAATATTCTGATCAAAGGTTCATGAACTTGTGAAGCCCTCTCAGACTTTCCTCCATAAAGCTCCCTTTCCCAAGTAAATGGTTTAATAAAAAAAAATTTTTTTAAATACACCGCCATTTTGCCCCGCTCCATCTCTGTGCCATGTATAACACTTTAAGACACGTGTTTTGTTTGTCTAAAAGCCCTTGAAAAGCAGCGCGTTTGTCCCATTCATGAGGCAGGGAGCTCCTAGAGCAGAGGCGTACAAGGCAAGTGCGAAGGTTTGCGGATGTGGAGCCCTTTGTACTTTCCCAGTCATAACACTTGCCTTCTGGTTCTAAAAGATAATGACTCTGTGGACAAAGACTATTATTAAAAGTTCCAGAAAAGAAAATAAATAAGTGACTCGTTATCTGAAGTGGTGATATGGGGTGAAGATAATAAATCTTTTAAAGCAATGGAAAATGAGCTTTAAGTTAAAAGATACCACTATGGCATCCTTTATATTGTACAAACAAATCAGGATAAATTATACTCGGTGTGAAGCCAGCTGACTCCAACCTCACACTGCCAGCAGCATCCTTAATCCCTAGAGGCACTTTTTCTCTTTCCAAAAAGAAATGGTATCAAAACTAAAGCTTTTGTTACAAAGTCACTATTGCTTTTTTAATGATGATATGTAATTTACTGTGAATATCAAATAATGGTAAAGGAAGCCATGAGTGTTTTTGTTGTTACCAATAGGACATCAGGTTTAAAGAATTGATAAACATTGATTTACATGATTTTACAGCATCGAACATTTTAAATACTTTGTATTGTTTACATAGTACCGGACTGCCATTTAGATAGTGTTCATGATTGTATTTGTTTGTTATTCTAAAATTTTAAAGCTTTGTCTCTACGTGAAAAGTAATTCTTGTGTTTCAGAATCGAATAAGTAAATAGAAATAAAGCAGATTAAATATTGTTAAGGAGTACTGGCCTCCTCTTCTGATCTTCTGTTTCTTGGCTCACAGGTGATAATTTTAAAATGCCCTCTCAGCTAAGTTGAAGGTAGTGACCTATCATACAGTCTTACATAGAATTATAACCTTCATGGTAACATAACCTGTGAAAATTATTTGGTTTTATCTTAAGTCAAGATAAATAATATAAGATGTTAGCATCTTATTTCTGCCATTCTGGCAATTCTTATATACCTAGTAGATTTTACTCAATAGCTATTAATATCTGTAATAGAAAAGAAGAAAATTTCCATGAAATCCCTCAATAAAGGGGTTTATTCTGAATGTTAATTGGTTATTGCAAACATCAGTCAAATTTTTGCTTATCAAAGAACTATGCAAAGTTCTTGTTTGCTGATTCAAATATGGTGTCCTGTACTCACTACATTATTCAAGACTCAATACCCTCATTAAGAAAGGGCTTTCAAAAGGTTTATGTACATAAGTTTCACCTTTTATAAGGTACTTGGGAATTCAGATATTTTTAGTAAACACCGAGAAGCTTTGAAAGGGTAAGAGAGCATTTTTTTCCAAAAAGAGAAGCAATGATTCATGGGATTTGGGACATTTTTTGTCAAAATCCTTCCCGACAAGCCTAATTCAGATGAGCAGCCGCTGAAAGTCACTGTCAGCAGATTGGCAGTGCTGCTATGCTTCTATGGAGTGACTCAAAGTTTTAAGTCTGTTCCTATTATGAAGGTTAAGCAGAGGGTCACATCTAGTGTATTTTTGGTCACTATGAAAAACTGCTGAAAAGAGTTTAGGATTTAGAGGAAATCTGGAGTGGATGTATTTTGTGCTTGGTGTAAGCACAGAGTTGTATGGTCTATCAAACACTAGCATCGAGATAAATACAGCATATGCCATAAGGAGATGGAAGAGTAACACCAACTGCTGGGTAGAGATTTGGATTCTGTTTGTTTGTCTAGTTTTTATGCTTTACTTTGTCTTGTTAGGAATTAGTCTCTATTTTTATATCCTTTTCTCTACAGTTCATGCATATTTTTAGATTAATTGGATATTTATTATTTCACTGTTATATTAACTTTGATTAAATATTACATTATTCTTTTAATAGTTTCACAAAAGGAGAAAACATGCATCCTTAACTCATTGCTTCCTAACAGATTTGATCACTTTGACCACTTTTCTAATACTGCTAGAACCGTAAGACCTCGAAACTCTACTTAATCCCAATAACAAGGTTTTGCAGTTATTGATGGCAGGCACTTGTGTTATTCATGTAATTTAAAGTCTATAAGACATTCCAAGCATATAATTGATATTTACCCATGGGTTTACTAATTCCAGTGTTGTTAATTCCCTCTTACATTTCCATTTATTTTTTCCCCATCTGGAATCATCTTCTTTTACCAAAAAAAAAAAAAAAAATCTTACCTATTTCTTTCTATTAATATGAGGGTTTGATGACAAATTCCCTCATTATCTTTTGTCCGAAAACATCTTTATTTCACTTTTTTTAAAAAAAAGTCTTTTATTTCCATCAGTTTTTGGTGAGCAGGTGGTATGTGGTTACACGAGTAAGTTCTTTAGTAGTGATTTGTGAGATTTTGATGCACCCAGCACCCAAGCAGTATACACTGAATCTGATTTGTAGCCTTTTATCAGTCATGCCCTTCAACCCTTTCCTTCCAGTCCCAAAGTCCATTCTGTCATTCTTGTGCCTTTGCAGCCTCATAGCTTAGCTCCCACTTATAAGTGAGAACATACAATGTTTGGTTTCCCATTCCTGAGTTAGTTCACTTAGAACAATAGTCTCCAATCCCATCCAAGTTGCTGCAAATGCCATTAATTCATTACTTTGTATGGCAGAATAGTATTCCATCATACACACACACACACACACACCATATATATCTATATATCATATATATGATCATACATATGATCATATACGGGGTGTGTGTGTATATATATATCATATATACCATCATATACCACAGTTTCCTTATCCACTCATTGATTGATGGGCATTTAGGCTGGCTCCACATTTTTGCAATTGTGAATTGTGCTGCTATCAACATGCATGTGCATGTATTTTTTTCATATAATGACTTATTTTCCTCTGGGTAGATACTCAGCAGTGGGATTGCTGGGTCAAATGGTAATTCTACTTTTAGCTCCTTATGGAATTTCCATGCTGTTTTCCATAGTGGTTTTACTGATTTACATACCCACCAGCAGTGTAGAAGAGTACCCTTTTCACTGCATCTACACCAACATTTACTATTTTTTGATTTTTTGATACTGGCCATTCTTGCAGGAGTAAAGCGGTACCACATTGTGGTTTTGATTTGCATTTCCCTCACCATTAGTGATGTGGAGCATTTTTTTCACACGTTTGTTGGGCATTTGTATATCATCGTTTCCCTCACCATAGGTGATGTGGAACATTTTTTCATATGTTTGTGGGGCATTTGTGTATCTTCGTTTCCCTCACCATTAGTGATGTCGAACATTTTTTCATATGTTTGTTGGGTAAATCTTCGTTTCTCTCACCATTAGTGATGTGGAGCATTTTTTCATATGTTTGTGGGGCATTTGTGTATCTTCGTTTCTCTCACCATTAGTGATGTGGAGCATTTTTTTCATATGTTTGTTGGGCATTTGTAAATCTTCGTTTCCCTCACCATAGGGGATGTGGAGCATTTTTTTCAGATGTTTGTTGGGCATTTGTAAATCTTCGTTTCCCTCACCATAGGGGATGTGGAGCATTTTTTTCAGATGTTTGTTGGGCATTTGTGTATCTTCGTTTCCCTCACCGTTAGTGATGTGGAGCATTTTTCATATGTTTGTTGGGCATTTGTAAATCTTCTTTTGAGAATTATCTACTCATGTCCTTAGCCCACTTTGAAAGTAATTAATAGATGATGTGAACAAATGGAAACACATCCCATGCTCTTTGATGGGTAGAATCAATATTGTGAAAATGACCATACTGCCAAAAGCAATCGACAAATTCAATGTGATTCCTATCAGAATACCACTGTCATTCTTCACAGAACTAGAAAAAGCAATCCTAAAATTCATATGGAACCAAAAACCCACATAGCCAAAGGAAGACTAAGCAACAAGAAAAAATCTGGAGGCATCACGTTATCTGATTTCAAACTATACTATAAAGCCATCCATAGTCAAACAACATGGTAGTAGTATAAAATAGACAGACCAATGGAACAGAATAGAGAACCCAGAAATACACCCAAATACTTAGCCCACTTATCTTCAACAATGCAAACAAAAACATAAAGTGGGGAAAGGACACCCTATTCAACAAACGGTGCTGGGATAACTGGCAGACCACATGTAGGAGAATGAAACTGGATCCTCATCTCTTACCTTATTCAGAAATCAACTCCAGATAGATCAAGGACTTAAATCTAAGTCCTGAAATTATAAAAATTCTAAAAGATAACATCGGAAAAACTCTTCTAGACATTGGCTTAGGCAAAGACTTTATGACCAAGAACCCAAAAACACATACAATAAAAACAAAGACAATTAGGTGGGATTTAATTAAACTAAAGAACTTTTGTATGGCAAAAGGAACAGTTAGCAGGATAAACAGACAACCCACAGTGTGGGAGAAAATCTTCACAATCTATACATGTGACAAAGAACAAATATTCAGAATCTACAAGGAGCTCAAACAAATTAACAGGAAAAAAAAATCTTATCACCTTCATTTTTGAGGGGTATTTTTCATTCAGTGTGGAATTTTATGTTGACTTTTTTTTTTTTCTCTCAGTAATTTAACCAGGAACGTGTTGGCTTCTGGCTTCCAGTGTTTCCATGCAGACATCAGCTTTCACTCTTACTGTAGTTCTCGCTGGGCTGTGTTGGAGAATCAGTCTACCCCTGGTTCTCTCCTAATCCTCAGGCTTAATCCTCCTGTGCCTTTGATTGAGAGGTCTTTGTTCCTCAGCACTGAAAGATGATAGCAGCTAGCCCTGTGTTTCAGAGCTCCCAGCCTGGCTCTGCAACCTTGTGCCCCACACAATTTCAAAATCCAGAAAAAGTTTTAAGATGAGACTGGCCACATGCTGGACGCCATCATCACCCCTGCCAGGTTCTACTTCTGAAGCACCTCTGTCATTGTAGGAGATTTCATTCTGCTTTTTATAAACTTTGGCCTAGGACACCCATCGCCCATGCAGGTGAACAGCTAAACGAGTGTCCCTTGTGGACGATGGCTATGCATTTGAGGATCTACAAGTTTCCAATTTGTTTCTTTAGTTCCATGCAACTCCAAAATACTATGTGGTGTCTCTTTCTTCCAGTAAAAACTCTCTGGATCTGGGGAAATGCTCAGAATTGGCAAGTGTCCCTGGGGGGCGGGGGGAAGCAGCTGGTAATTATCAGTTCACCTCAAAAAGCTTCACTCCATCTGGAATTCTCTCCTTTTGTCAGAATTTCCTGATGTTTTAGAAAAATGACTCTTTTTTGAAATTTTTACAACGGGAACAATAACGTGCTACAGCTATCTAGAAGTGGACGTTCGTCAGTTTTTTTCTAAATAAATGAATATGAAGTTGTGTCATTTAGGAAAGATGGTGTCTCAAGAAAGCTTGGGGAAAATAATCCGTTGACATGGTAGCGATATTCTTCCATCAGCTAAATGTTGTTTCCTAATCTGGTGACATTGTTTTCAGAGATCACTACTGTATGCTAAGTGTGTGCCAAGGAACATAAATATGAATGTTCCATGTCCGCACTAATGAGACTGAAGGGAATGTAACCAGCACAGCACACACTGGTGGAGGATGACGGAGGAGCTGGCACACACTCCTGGACAAACAGAGAGAGATGACTGTGGTCCCATTCAGAAAAAGAAGGGAGGAGGAACGTGGTACAGAGGACTCTAATCCTTAGCCTGTATCAGATCCTAGACGACAATAGTTGTGTTAAGCAAAGTAGACTCACAGCTAAAAGCATATCTTCTTTTGAGAATTGTCTACTCCTGTCCTTAGCCCACTTTGAAAGAAATTATAGATGATGCCAACAAATGGAAACACATGGACTCTTGGGCCAGGCTGCCAGGATCTGTCATTTTCCATGTGGCTTTGGGCAGATTACCTGTCTGCCCTGTTCATGTTTCCTCATCTGCAAAATAGGAGTACCCACTTTACAGGGCTCTTAAGAACTGACGAGTTAATGCCTGGAAGGTGCTTAGGAAAGCACCTAGCACATGTGTAGCCAAAGTGTTCACTAAATAACCTGATTTCATGCTCGCTCCCACCACCCTGTCTTGGCTCCCTCCGCTGAGAGGAGAAGCAATCTGCCCAACAGAATTTCTCATTTCCAGGTCATTCTGATGCAGCCCTAAAGACTGAAAAAAAAAAAAAAATTCCTTCTAAGGGGCCCACTCTGCTCTGCAACTCACTCTCTGTTATGTCTAGAAATTGCTTTAGGGACTGAGTAACCATAGTCCTCTTTTCTACCCTGAAGCTCTTCTTTCCTCTGGTTGTCTGTCAGTTCAACTGGGGAGGCTCCTTTTACTAATAACCAGTTCCAGGACTCTAGTTACAGACTCGGAATATGGGTTTGACCTCCATGCTGTAAACATCGTCTCCTTGATCCCAGCCTTTAAAATCCTCTTTCTTGGGGAAACAGTAGGCTCAGGTGTTGGTGTTAGAATTGAGTCTGGAACACTCACTCCCTTTGCTGCTTTCAAGTGACTGTTTTCTACATAAGTGCATAACCACTTGTGTTCTGTTTTATTTTCTCTCATTTTAATGGAGAGGGTTGTGATGAGATAGAAGAAGTGCTGGAATAAAGTAGTCGGTGCTTTGGAGGTAGGATGAGTCATCTCATTTCCTCTGAATTCTCCCCAGTATTCCCATTTGGATTTCCAGAATCTCATTTAAAAAAAACAAACAAACAAAAAAAAAACCAGTATACTTCCTTAGAATTGCCAGAAACATTGATATCTGCAATGTCCAGCTGCTACAGACTCCTGGCAGCTGGCAGAAGAAGGGTGACCACAGCTACATAGCCAGCTTGTCTTGTGCCCTAGCTGAAGTTGGGGTAAGCTTGGTCTGCAGGGTGTCTCTCTTCAGGGGCCATAGTGATGCAAGATGATGTAGCCAATACAGTTACATGTTTTGATGCTTCCCTGCAAAGGCCGATAATGTTCCCATCTTTGAGAGCTCAGAGTCTGAGAGAGTACACAGTTGCTAATTTAGCTCATTGCTTTGTCTCACTGCCACCAAATAGAGCAGGCAGGTAGATACCCCAAAGAGGCTTCAAATATTCTCAAGCACAGCTAGCCTGCCTTGAATGAGCTCATTGGATATTTTAGTGACTGCCTTTTGTAACACCTAATGCTTGAAAACATTTTCTACATGAGTGTGGTGTGATTCTGTATTGTCTATGTATGGGCCCCCATGAGTAGGGGTGCATCTTTGGGTCCATGCCTATGGTCGGAAGTGAGGTCATGTAACCCTAATAGTCATGTTTGACTATTAACTATGTGGACAGATGGAGGAGCAGCTCCGAGGATGGAGGGAAGCTTGAGGAAGCTCTGTTAATAGGAGAACATCTATTATGGATAGAAATTAAATGAAGAGAAAGTACAAGTTGCCATAAGAATGAACACAGTAATCGAGGGCATAGGTCAAGCAGACATCTGATTCTTTCTTGCAGCCTCTGGAGGTGCAGCTCACATTAACACGCTACCTAGTTCCCAGTGTTTTGTTGCAGTCATCGCCTTAACTCAGCAATTCATAGCCTCCCTAGCTCAGTGCTGTTTCCAGAGGCAGCAGTGCATGGAGACTGAGGAAAGAGGCTGCCTTTTTCAGCGCCAGCCCTGCCCCTTTGTATCCAGGTGTTGCTATGGCACTTCATACTCATTCACAATATTTGGTGCTACCTGTTTTTTTCCCCCTCTTCCTCCCACAGGTAATCCATCAGCTGAGGCTCTCAGAGAATGAAAGTGTGGCCCTGCAGGAACTCTTGGACTGGAGGAGAAAGCTCTGTGAGGAAGGACAAGACTGGCAGCAGATCCTGCACCACGCTGAGCCCAGGGTGCCTCCCCCACCACCTTGTAAGAAGCCCAGTCTTCTGAAGAAGCCGGAAGGGGCCTCCTGCAACAGGCTGCCGTCTGAGCTCTGGGACACCACCATTTGATGCAGCTTGAACTGCAGACTCACAAAATAGAACTACCTACTGATTCCAGGCTACAACAACAGAAGGCTGCCTTCTGACACACGCTGGGTCTTCCCTCCACGCATTTAGACAAAAAAAGCACAGGACACAGACACTAAATATATGAGATCCCGTGTATGTGTGTGTGTGTGTGTGTGTGTGCGTGCGTGCGCGCGCGCGTGTGTGTGTATTCTTTCTTATCCATCTCGTGGTGATACACTCTGATTTTCAGGCTCCTCATTTATGGCTCTGTGCTACCCCTAGGTAGCGAGAGAGAGGCTGGGAAAAGGGTGGACGTGGCCAGAGAGGGAGAGTAGCAGAGGAAAGGAGCAATCCATGCACACCCTGTACAGTTGTTTTTCTACGGTTCAACAGTCTGTTTATTGTACTTCCAATGGTTTTATTATAATACAGTATACGGGACATATATTTTATTTCTTTGTAGATATTTGTGTTTTATTGGTATTGTAAACCTGATAATTATTTACATGTTTATTACTGTAATTTTATAACTTTATGCAATTGGTGGTGCTTCCTTTCTTCAAAATACAGATTTTAAAAAATAATTTCTAGATTTTTTTTTTTCCTCCACAGTCCTTTTTTTTAACCTAACGCACCTGAAATCTTGAAACTACATTGTTGTTTTAGCTTCGCCTGTGTCACCCCTTGCAAAACTATGAATTGAGTCCCATGTTTTGGGTGTTACTCATGGATGAGGAGGCTGTTCTTTCCTATGCCCTGTATTTCTGGATAAGTGGATTGTGCACCCTTTAGTTCAATTTCACCTCCCGACTTCAGCATAGATCACAGGAAATCACATAGCACTTGGTTAAACACGTATGGCTTCAAATCCATAGCTGGTGGTGTAAAATGGTCATATTCATTCAAAGGTCTACACAGTACAAATGAGCACGCTGCCATGTACTGTTTTGAGCAGTAGGGACTGCATCTCACAACGTTCGTCCCCCAGGACTTCCACTGCATGATTCCCTCGCTGTATATCCTCAACCCTCCCATAATGCAAGGCCTTGTTCATTGATGTGCTTTCGTTGGCTGTGGGAAGTTCTGAGCAGTGGCTCCAGACCACCTTGTCTTGCTACTTGGAACTTTTTATTCATACCAGCCTTTGAAAAGTTACTGTGCCAATAAAGAGGTACAACTGTGTTCTTCTATTGCTTTTGTTGTTGTTATTATTGTCTCCCATTAAGTCTTGTGTTTTCTGGTCAGAGAAGTAGGGACAATGAAGTCATCTCACCCAGACTCCCTTAATGTGGGGGCCATAGCATTGTGCAAACTTTAGACACCAATGATGTGTTTTACAATACAGGCTTTATGATGATTCCGGTATGGTGAGACCATCAGGTCCAGAAGGGAGTCCCGTTGAAAAGACGGCTTGTTATCCTCAGAAATCCCAGAGAAGGGGGCACATAGTACCATCAGAGGGCCACACTGAGGTCAGCCAGGAAGCAGAGGGCATGGGGGAGCCCTTTATTTTAGTCTGCACAACACTGGGAAAAGACAAAGCAGGCATAGAACTGGCTGCTTTGAGAAATGTCAGTGGGTTCTGGGGTGCGGGAACCACCCCTGCCTGTCTGGGACCTGGCCTTGAGGTGATTAGGGTGGGCAGAGCGTGGCCTGGAATGACAGCCCTATGAGAACCCACAGGGGAGACTTACTAGCGATGTGGGCTCTAGATTGATTGCCTTGTCTTTGAAAATCATGTTCTGGGGTGAGTTGTCACTATCTTTTGGACATGGCTAACCCTGGGAAGGGCAATTCCTCCAAGGTCAGCAGGGCCCCAGATGCCAAAGCATCGGAACACAGCAAATAAAAGCACATGGTCAATATGTAGTTACTGCAACGTTACTGCAGCCACCCAACGAAGACAAGGAAGTGTTCTGCCTGACCTCCAGCCTGATGACAGCCGAGCCCCACTCCCTGGCTATTTCTCTCTCACCTTTGTCCCTTCTGACTTCCAACCCCAGCCAAGAAGCAACGGAAGAAGCCGACTTTCCCTTGATACATGACTTCTTGGGCCATGCTATGGAAATAGTAGGCACTTAATGATCTTGGTTGAATGAAAACTTTGAATTGCATTCTCCTCCCCACAGTATATTCAGGCCAGGGTGAAAAATAAACTGCTCAAGCATTGCACATTGCAAGAACTTGCTTCAAATGTTCACTGAGCATTGTGGTGACTGTGTGAGTTGCTCAGCCCATATGATTCCTAAACTGGCTATTTTGGTTAGGGCTGCTGTAAGAAATTGCCATCAGCAGGGCAGCTTCAACAACAAGCATGTATTCCCACAGTTCTGAAGCCTAGGAAGTCCAAAATTAAAGTTTCTGCAGATCCCGTGTCTGGTGAGGGCTTGCTTCCTGGATTGCAGATGGCCATCTTCTCATCGTCCCCTCGCATGTTCAGAAAGGAAGGGGAGGAAGCACCCTCTCTGGTGTCTCTTCTTACGAGGGCATGAATTCCATCACGAGGACTCTGCCCTCACGACCTAATCATATCCCAAAGACCCTGCCTCCAAATTCCATCATACTGGGGATCAGGGTTTCAACATCGGAATTCTGAGAGGACATAATTCAGTCCACAGCACTGACATATGCCTGCAAGGTAATCTTTATCATTTTTGTATTGATACTGAAATTGAAACTTACAGCTTTAAGTAGCCCATCAGAATATAAACTCTCATCTTTATGATTCCAACGCCCATGCCATTTTAATTTGATACACAGAAATTGCCAACTTACTGTATCAAAATATATCTGAAATGAGGATGCATGACCATTGCAGGGAGACCCTACATGAAGTAAGGAAGTCACAAGCCACATGTGTATCCAAACCACACAACTCCCTATTAACCCAAGTCGAAGCATTGGGGCCTGTGTTGTTGTTACGTAAACCTTATAGTCACCTACTAGATTACTATGAACATTATGAACATGAAATATTTAACCTCTCAGTAGTCCCTCTGCCTCATTTAAGTTTTATTGACCTTCAGACACTAGAAGCCAAACCACTTGTAGATAGATTCTTTAAACGCGATCTTCTAAATCAATGTAGACAGACCTTTCAAACACAATCTCCTTAATCAGTAAGTAAGCTCTTTTGTGTTTGTCTGGTTTCTCTGCTGTGGAAAGAGATTGCAGCTGTCTGTTGTTGGTCACTACATTAGGACCATCTGATTGTGCCTGTTCTAATTACATGATATAAAAATCAGCAGAGGCTCAAAAGCATTAATAGCCATGACAGTAGTAATAGTATTAATAGTCACAATAATACGAAGTCCAAGCCTTGTGTGGATTAAAGTTACTCTCAGAATGGCTCTCTAATGATTATACTTTGTCATGAAAATAAAGAGGTACTATTCTGGGTGATAAAGCACTGAATATTATTCCATATAAGCAAGATTTCAGCTTTTATGTGTGTTTGCAAAATATTTAATGGTGGTATTTTAATCACCATCAGACCATAAGGTATGAATTAGGATATATTACTGAGGCTTCAACCTTATGTTCAGCAATATAATTGGTATGAATTATTACCCTATGTTCAAACACTGCCCACTACTATTGCTTTTTTAAAAAAATTATTTATGAGAGCTCTCTAAAAACCACTATCCAAATGTTTATAATGAGTTAAAATGATTTAAAATGTATTTTCCAGGATGGAAAAATATATCATCACTATTCTTAAATAGTGGTATCTAATTTAGTAGAATTACGCTTATATAAATCTACTCAATAAAAGCAACAACCAATTAAAATCTAAGATTTATGAATGGACTTCACAAATAAACATTACACAACTTAGACAAAAGGTATATTATGAATTCCAGAGTCTGAAAGGATGGATGAACTTCTATCAAAATTCTATTGCTGTCAGTTTCCAGCCAGACATCAGACTCAACTCATATCACAATAAAGGGCATGAGGGTATTAAGTAATAATGTTCTTCAGTAGGACACAATTCATCCATTGACCATCACTTGGAACTGCTCATTTTTTTCTAATCATTTAAATGTAGTTTTTGGTGAGAAATGAATGGAATTGATTTCTATTTCTCATCAGGAAACTTTCAATAAAAAAGATTCTTAAATTAGCTAGAGAAAAAAAAAACTCTGTTCCAAGTAAACATTTAGTGTAATTTTATTACATTTTTCAAATTGTTTTTAGCTGCACATAAAAATCCATATAATGAAGATGAAAGCAATTAAATTTCTATTTACTGTGGAATAGTGAGCTCTGTGTGATGCTCATGGGTTCCCAAAACAGTAGCACTGCTTTCAAAAAACTAAAAATATCATCTCCACCCCCATTTTTCTTCCTTTACATCTTATTCATAAGCAATGACTTTATAAAATAAATTCTACTACCAACAATGTTCTCTGCTGCAAGGCGTCCACGTGAGTTACAAAGATACCCATTAGATAGCGAAAGGTTGTAGCATGCTGAGTTACAGACTGGGAAGAATAATCTTTGTAGTTTTTTTCACTTTACCTAAGTACTCCAAACCCCTGGGATGTTCTATTATTGTGGTTTCAGTAAGTTTCTCTAAAATCCAGGATGCTTTATAAACTTTAAAGATGATATTTTTCAAAGGGTATGTCTTAATAGGTGCCTATAATTCATCTCTATCACCTGTTCTAATTTCTCAGATCATTTTCCAGGCTTTTTGAAATGTACTTATACTTTAAATATCATTTGTGTGTGCTTCAATATCAGCACAATATAATCTGAATTTTATGTAGTTTACTGGATCATTATAATGGCAGAAGAAAATGTTGATGTCCTCTCATAAGAAAATAATTAAAGGTGAATAAATCTATGCATTCATTTCTATTGTTGCTTTATAATAGGAATGTATCAAATGTGTCTTTTCTTTCCTTTGAATTAGTCATGGGACAGACACCCTGCATATCTGCCAGCTTGCCTTTCCCTGTAGCCCCAGGGAACAAGCGCTGCTTCAAAGGAAGGCCAGCGAGCCTGCTCAGATGACATTTTCCTGATGTCACCATTTGACTTCTGAAGTCTAAAGAAAATGAAAGAGAATGAAACTATTGATAAATTCCAAGGGAGGGGGGATCAAAGCTCTAAAGAAAAATGGAATAAAACCAAATTCAATTTGAGTTTTTGATCTTTTAAGATTTCAACAAACAAAGGGGTTGGAGGTCCGTGATCTAAAACAATTAATTGAAAAATGTATACATTTTGAAGAGAGATTTTCTTTCCGAACTTTATGATAAATTGCATTAGACTTTTGTGTGGCAATAAGAAGAGCATAGCCACCCGACCAACACTCTATTACTCTTCATCAATATTATTGTTGAATAAGATAATTACATTTAATATCACAAAGCTAGCGTTTTGGACACTTTTTAATACAAATAGGTCATCTATATACACGTGTTTTGTAGGGGAACTAGTTCTTCAGACAATTATACATGCATTTTGTGGTTGGAGAACTATTGTCATTCCCTTGGGCTTAGAAACTGTTACATAAAAGGATGACCGTCTATATTTTTAAAAGCAAGTTTCCCAGCAAAAGAGAAAAAGAGGCCACAAGAAATCCACCAAGTCATGGCCTCAGATGCTCAGGGTGTCAAGGGTAAGGAATTAGGAAATTAGAGGTGACACTGTCTCATTACTGATGTGTTTTTATCCCATACCAAGAACTCTTATTTTTCAGCCTCAGAAGGAAAGGCAAACCTGACAAAGACATAATGCTTGCTGCCCACAGCCTTCATAAGCCAAAAGTTTGCCCACAGTGACTCAATGAGAAAATTCATTAAAGGTACAAGTCACAGTACCTCCCAGTTTTGCTCCTGACAGTTGGCAGGTGGCACTTGTGGGCAGTTTTCTTACTTGTCTTGACTTCCCACTCCTATCTATGTTTGTTACTCAAGTTGGTTGTTTTAACAACCACAGGCTCTAGTGGTTTCACACAATAAAGCTGTCCTTCTATTTTAGTGTTCTCTCTTAAGTCACAGTTGACACAGTCATTCAAAGATCAACGGTCCGTCCATCTCATGGCTCAACCTCCTCTAGGCCTTTGGCGGTGCTCCTTACTTAGCCAGTAGATGTGGATTAGAGCACAAGGAACAGACCCAGGAGGGATTCATGGCCTGCCTAAAAATGGCTTAACGTGCCTCCACGTTCCATGGGCCAGAACTCAGTCATGCGGCTGCACCTGGCAGAAGGGGCCTGGGACAAGTAGTCCTACTCTTTGACTTGGGGAAAGGGATGCGACATGGCTGATGATCCGCCTGGATACATCACGCTATGTGAGGTAGGGAAGTCCTAACTATAACTATCTAAAAGCAATTTTATATTTCTTTCTGGGCTCAGAAGGTGCACAGAGCCACTAGCCTTCTGCCAATCATGAGATGCGGAAAATTCTCTACATCAGCAGCCGCCAGCCCGCCTTCCCAGTGGGCCCTTGTAAGTCTTCCTGTACCCAGCGCTGGAGGGTAACGAGGTAAGGATGGGTGGGAGGAGAGGTGGGAGATAGGGGAGTCCCTCACTTCCCTGGAAGGCTTCCCTTCTCCAGGTCTGGCAGCAGTTCAAGCAGGGAGCGCTGGGAGAGCCTCGTGGAGGAGCAAGCTGACTCTTTTCTCAGAAGATGCAGTGGGCTCTGGAGACTATCTACTTGGTCCTCTCTCACACAAGCCCCGGGCAGACAGATGTCTCTCTGCTCCTAGAGCTCCTGAGGCTCCTTCCTGAATTCATGGACATCAGGAGTCCTTCGTCCTCTTTTTCTGAAGTCTCTTCAGTCTCTCCCACACACAGTACTCTCTGCCCTTCAAATTGTGGTCCAGTGGCCAGCAGCAGTGGTATCGCCTGGGAAACTCACCGTCCCAACGCTAGACCTGCCGAGTCAAAATCTGCAGGTGAGCCACGTGCACATGGACATTTGAGAAGCCCTGCTCTGGAGGTCTCCAGGTGGCACCCACCAAGCAGCCCACATGCAGTTGTTGGGAGAGCCCTCATGCAGCGCTTGCTCTGCAGAGCAGGCTGAGCTCCGAGCAGGAGCACTCTCAGCCCCACCTCCAAAGCAAGTCAGCAGTCTTCCTCATGGGCCAGATACTAGTTCTTTGGATCTCCCCAGTGCGGTGAGCACATTTTCCAGTGCTCCCTGGGGGCTGTGGTGGAGCGCCCTCGTTAGGCTCAGCACTAAGAGCAAATGCACTCTCCAAACCCCTCCTGAAAGGACAGGATGAAACTTACAGTTGGCAAAATAAATATTTTCATCAATTTTTCCTAATCCTCTCTCTGACCACTTTTTGTGTCTTTAATCTTGCTGAAGGGCCCAAGAGATAGGAGCAAGTTTCCTTCCTTCCCCTTGTAAAGTCTGCATCTGACATATACAGGGCCACCTGTCTGATACTCCCTTGGTATCCCAATCACTATCATTTAGAAATCAATGGAAATTGAGGCAAAAAGAGTCTCAATCTGATATCCTGTTATAACTATATCCTGGAAAGTATATAAAATATGAAATTTATTTAAAAGTCCCATAATTCTTCACTAATTCAGACAGGTCTTACTCTAATAACACAGCTTGAAAAAAAGTTGCTGTCAATGGCAGTGAACATGCCTCTTTGAGGAGTTTCTGCTTTCGTCACGCGGCAGCTAAAGAAAGCATGACTCAGGTTTGAATCCATCGTCTACACTTTGCTGGCAGAATGACACTACTAAGATGAAAACTTACTGATTAGAGGATTTCTCTATTTGAGTCCATTCCTAGTGATAGACAAATAGCTTGGGCAAAAAAATGTTGGTGGCATTGTGCCCAACAGAGAACCTCCAGAGAATAGGTTCAGAAATTGTATTAGTCTGTTCAAACACTGCTATAAAGAACTATATGAGACTGGGTAATTAAAAAAAAAAACAGATTTAATTGACTTATGGTTCTGTAGGCTGCATAGGAAACATGGCTGGGGGAGCCTCAGGAAACTTACAATCATGGTGGAAGGTGAAGAGGAAGGAGGCATTTCTCACGTGGCCAGAGCAGGAGGAAGAGAGATGGGGGAGGTGCCACACACTTTTCCACACCCAGATCTCATGAGAACTTCATATCATGAGAACAAGGGAGAAGCCCGACCCCATGATACAGTCAGCTCCCAGCAGGCCTCTGCTCCAATGCTGGGGATTGCAATTTGATATGAGATTTGGGTGGGGGCACGAATTCAAATCATATAGAAATTAAGAATTGACTACCATGCGATCAAGGGATATGGTCACATCTGATACTCTAGATGCCAGCGAGCACCACTCTAATTAGAGACCAGAGAGCTTTCCTTCAGGGCAGTTCCTCCTTTTGTTCCAACTCCTTGTAATGACTTGGGATTGGGGAGCAAAGATTGAAAAACCTGTAGGCTTGGGTTTTAGCTCAAACATTGTGCCCATTGAGCTGTCCTCATGAATAACTTCACTGAGTCCGTGTCCTTGTAGATAAGATGCAATCATCCATGGTGTCACCACTCTCATTGGGTTGTTAGAAATATCAAAGTACAATTAAGTGTGGGAAAACTCTTGGGAATGTGCAAAGGGCGAAGCAGAATGAGGTGTTGGCATCCTCCCTGGGGAGGAAGGTGAGGTAATGATAGGAAGATGAGAAGGGCAGGACATAAGCTAAAGGGTCTCAGGACTGGCTCATCCCAACTAAGCCCCAGCAGGCAGTACAGGGCAGTCTCAGGCTCCCTGCGCTGTCCCCCAGCTCACAGGGGCAGTTTGTGGTCTCTAACAGACACATGAGACATGAGACACATGAGACACAAAGACACATGAGACACAAAGAAGACATGAGACCTTCTTTCTTTCCATATCAGAGAAAAAGAAATTAGATTTCTGACTCACTGCCTTCCTTTTTGGGGAGAAGAGGGCTCTAGGATAGAGTTGGGCTTAGAGGAAAATAGCGGCTCCTCTGCTGTGATTCTAGGTCTCCTTCCCTCCCAGAGTCTCAGAGTGCACCTCCACAATAGCCACCATGGAAATAGCATGTGCTTTTCCGCTTAGCTAAGTGTGTGTACATTATTCTATTTGATTAATTATTGATATTTATTAAAATACAACATGTAGATTTCTATTTTCATTTTGCTGCCACTACACTGAAAAAAATATATAGTTAAGTTCCCATGACAGAAACACATGTCAATATATAAGTCAAGTATTTGTTGAGTATTACATGAAGACCTACCGTGTTGCAGTGTGTGGCAGAGAAACCATACTTTCCTGAATATCATCACAAACCTGTGAATCTGATAGATTGCTCCGCTAGGCAGATGCAGTGTCTGATGAAGTCAAAGGTTCCTGCCACTCTCCACCTTCGTTTTCTGGCTAAAAACAGCCTGGAAACATTTCTACAGAGGACCAATGTCAGCTGCAGGATCTCAAAGATGAAAACAATTTCCTAAAGACAAAGGTTCTTTTCTATACAACTATTACTGCTGATGCCAGTGTAGCCCCTGGCAAGAAAGATGATAATACTGGTGAATATGATAGCTAAAATTTACTCAGTGCTTACTATGTGCCAAGAATTTTGCTAGGAGTTCCTCACATACTTACATGGTCTGCATTTAACTCATTTAATCTTAAAAGAAATGTATGCAATATGTTCTATTATTGTTGTTATAAGTGATGGCTTGAGAATATGTCTGCAACTCTCTTAAGAGTTGATACTTTTTTTTTTTTTTTTTGGAGACAGTCTCTCTCTGTCACCCAGGCTGGAGTGTAATGGGGTGATCTCAGCTAACTGCAGCCTCCACCTCCCAGGTTCAAGGAATTCTCCCGCCTCAGCCTTCGGAGTAGCTGGGACTACAGGCGGCATCACTATGCCTGGGCAATTTTTTTTTATTTTTAGTAGAGATGGGTGTATTAGTCAGGGTTCTCTAGAGGGACAGAACAAATCGAATATATATATATATGTGTGTGTGTATATGTATATATGTGTGTGTGTGTATATATATGCACACACACACACAAAGAGTAGTTTATTAAATATTAACCTACACGATCACAAGATCCCACAATAGGCCATCTGCAGGCTGAGGAGCAAGGAGAGCCAGTCTGAGTTCCAAAACTGAAGAACTTGGAGTCCAATGTTCAAGGGCAGGAAGTATCCAGCAAGGTAGAAAGACGTAGGCTGGGAGGCTAGGCCAGTCTCTCTTTTCGTATTTTTCTGCCTGCTTATATTCTAGCTGCACTGGCAGCTGATTAGATTGTGCCCACCCAGCTTAAGGGTGGGTCTGCCTTTCCCAGCCCACTGACTCAAATGGTAATCTCCTTTGGCAACACCCTCACAGACACACCCAGGATCAATACTTTATACTTTCAATCCAATCAAGTTGACATTCAGTATTAACTATCACAAGTCCACTCCTTGTCAACTTGAATCCATACACAGCTCCTGAGATCATACATGATCTTCAAGTAAAGACAATAATAAGGTCATAATTCTGCCTAACATAATACAACTATCCTTCTTACAACTGGAAACACACCAATCCCCAACCCAAATACTATTACATAAAGTTAACAATACTTAAATGCTGATGTGAAGTCAATAAAGATTATGTCACATGATGAAGGAGAAAGGAAATAAAATGAAGATATTTTCTTAGTACAAGTATATACATGCACAAACATGTATACACTTTTAACAAAAAAAGGAGGAAATACTCATGAAAATTACAGTCCTCGTTTCTGCAGCTGGTCACATGGTGGTAGCTGGTATTGTTGACTACCATCTTCCACTACCCATTCTGTGTTCCCCTTGCCTTCAGCAAGCACCTCAGCAGGTCATGCTTTTTATTTTTTCATGGTGGAATGACCCCAAACCTTTATTCCTGAAGGTCTGGGTCATTTGTAGTCCTTCTTGGATTGGGCTGTTGTAGCTTCCTAGTGACCATAATCACAGGTCATGGTAATACTAAGAGACACCATAATGGATCTCCTGCATTCCATGGATACTCTTCGTTACCTCCATTGTGGAGTAGTAGACTGATTTCACCTTGATAGTCCGGGTCAATCACCCCAGCCAACACCGTAACTCCCTTCTTTGCCTGTTGACTTAAATGTAGTAGAAGCCCAAAGTGTCCACGTGGCAATCTTAACTTCCAGTTTAATGGAACCGTTGCTGTGACTCCTGGTGGCAGCATTCCTGCCCCTGGAACTAAGACTAGGCCAGCAGAATGTAATGTTGTGGGAACAGGAAGCAAAAATTTTGTTAGTGGATCACTATAGGTGACGGTGAGTGGTGCCACTCCCACTTCCATCCCTTGATTTCTGGACCCATGAATCTTGGCTTTGCGAGAAACAGTGCCATACATTGGACACTGATTCAGAGAATACACAGCCTTCTGGAGAACTCTGCCCCAGCCCTGCAAAGTATTGTTACTTAGTTGGCCTTGGAATTGTGACTTCAAAAGGCCATTCCACCACTCTATCAATCCAGCTGCTTCATGATGATGGAGAGCGTGGTAAGACCAGTGAATTCCATGAGCATGAGCCCTCTGGTGCACTGCTTTAGCCCTCAAGTGAGTGCCTTGGTTAGAGGCAATGCTGTGTGTAAAACCAGGATGGTGGATAAGGCATTCTGTGAGTCTTGGCAGAAGCATTGCATGCAGGATAGGCAAACCTATATCCAGAGTAAGTGTCTATTCCAGTGAGGACAAACCTCTGCCCTTTCCGTGATGGAAGTGGTCCAATATAATCAACCAGCCACCAGGTAACTGGCTGATCACCCTGAAGAATGGTGCCATATCAAGGGTTCAGTGTCGGTCTCTGCTACTGGCAAATTGGACACTCAGCAGTGTTTTTTCTAGCAAAAAAAAAAAAAAAAAAAAAAAAAAAAAAAAAAAAAAAAAAAAAGCTTGCAGAGGTTTCCAAAGTCTTCTAATTATTTGTGGCTCCTGGTTTTCAAAATGCATGTGAGCAACTTCAAAAGTTTAAATGCAGGGATGCCTATCTGCTGACCACAGCAAGCCATGAGAAATAAGAGGTTTGGCTTTATTCTGGTGATTTTGCTGTCACAGCTTAATGATATTCAGCAGAGCTGTTGAAACTCCCATACTGCTGCCAAGGAAGGTTGAGTTATCCTTGGCTGAATGTCTCTATCTACAGCTTGGACCTCTTTCTAGAATTCAAGATCCATGTTTTCAACAACCTTTAGATAGTTTCACTCAATACCTTGCAATATCTCAACATCAATATTTTCCAAAGGGAAATCATTCATTTGAGGTCTTTTTCTTTTCTGTATTTTCCTGGTTGAAGACTGATTTTTCACTAGCTGCCAGGTCTAGACCTCCACAAAACAAAGCTGCCACACTCTCCCGTCTCACCCTACAATCATGATAAGGGTAGAATTTCATTTGTTTCCTAATGTTGTGACAGAGAATGGCTCCCTTTAGCCAATGCCGTTTTCTTTTTTCCTGGGCTGTCTTGTCTGACCCATTTTTCTCAGTATCCCTTCCTGTTATTCGTGGTCCTGGGACTTAGCTGTCACCAATGAAATGACAAACTTACTGCCTGTTGTTTGCAGGTCTGGCCCATAGAAACCTCCCACATGTGCTTCCCAGGGCTCCCCATGTTCCTCTGACTGGGAAGTGAAGGTCATGCTGGCATGGGGGCCGTGTGCCCAAGGAGCCTGAGCGCTGTATGGGGGCCGAGTTCTGAAGGAGCCTGAGCTCTGTATGGGAGCCGTGTGCCGAAGGAGCCCAAGCTCCGTTAGGCTGGGCCCCTCTAAGTGACTGCCTGGAATGCTTTCCTGGTGTCAAATTGTAACTGTCCAGGAACAATCATACTTGAGCAGGAATTCTACATTACTAGTATTCTATTGGTTCCACTCCCCAGGGGTACTCTAAAGCACTGGTGTAAAGCAATGGTCATTTATTATAATTACCCCCCCGACTCCCTGAGTTCTAGGGAAGACTGGCCCCAGCAGGAGAGTTGGTGTTCATGGCCTCTCATGCAGTTACAGTCAGATGGTGACCAATGCTGGTGACACAGCAGAGCTTCCTCACATGCCGGGCTGGCAGTTGATGTGGGATGTTAACTAGGACTTCAGTGGGGAATGTTGACGGAAGCACCTCCCTGTAGCTTCTCCATGTGGCCAGGAGTTCTTTCCACCATGGCATCTGGATTCCAGAGACAAGCATCTCAAGAGGGCCAGATGAAAGCAGTGTCACATTTTATGACCCAGCCTCAGAAGTCAGGCAGCATCAATGGTATTAGCAAGTCACTAAGGCAAGGCTATATTCAAAAGGAGCGGACTATGCTCCATCTCTCAATAGAAAGTATGTTAAGGCCAGGTGTGGTGGCTCACACCTGTAATCCTGCATTTTGGGAGACTAAAGAGGGCATATCACCTGAGGTCAAGAGTTCGAGACCAGCCTGGCTAACATGGAGAAACCCTGTGTGATGGTTAATATTGAGTGTCAACTTGATTGGAATGAAGGATACAAGGCATTGATCCTGGGTGTGTCTGTAAGGATGTTGCCAAAGGTAATTAACATTTGAGTCAGTAGGCTGGGAAAGGTAGACCCACCCTTAAGCTGAGTGGGCACAATCTAATCAACTGCCAAAGTGGCTAGAATACAAGCAGGCAGAAAACCATGTGATCTGCCTGCCTCGGCCTCCCAAAATCCCAAAATGCTGGGATTACAAGTGTGAGCCACTGCGTCCAGCTCTAAGAAGTCATTTTTCTAATCATTGAGTTAATAAACGTTTATATCATGACTTGAAGGAACAAAAAAGATAGTCTTGAAACTGAGCATGTAAAGGAAAATTTTTGCAGAAAAAAGGGTAGCAATACGACAGTCAGCAGATGCAGGTTCCATTAATGTGCCTAAAACACACACAGAACAATGTTAACATAGTAAAGCAAACACTGCAAACCTTAAAGTGAGGAGGCCAAGTTCCATGTGCGTGTGTGTCACCAATAAGCCTTCCGACCTTTGAAGAGTCACTGCCTCTTTTTGCTGCCTTAATAAAATGAACAGTTTTACTGCCTCAACACTTCTTTCAGCTTTAAGTATTCTAAGCAACAAGCAAAGTTTTTTAAACTTTCTCCACATTAACTTCCTTATCATAATCTGTAAGACACAGTAAATGAACACGCATGTCCTTCTAAATGATAAACTCAGTGGGATGAACATAAAGGTACTTTGGAGGGGTCACTGGATGCAGCAGATCTGAGGCTTAGTGTGCATGGGGCACTGCTTTGCATCTGACCACTCCACACTTGCGCCTTAATATGCTTTTGTCTGGCCAAAAGCAGGAAAATAGTTTTTTTTAGTTGAATTTATCTCATTTCTTCCCCTCAAACATAATGCTTTAATCCCTCTTCTATAGTTGAGAAAATTGAAGCTAAGAAAAGACAAGGCAGAGGTCACCCAGCATGAAGTTGGATCCAGGGCTCTCTGTTTACAAACTTTGCACTTCTCTGTATAAAGACCAGTTGCCAACCCTCTGCCCCACAGGCAGCACTCACAGCACTGCCCGTGCATGGAGGTTTAGCAGCCTCTCTGAAAACAGCACATCTATATCATTTCTATGTTTCCTAAGGAAATTACTGTTTGGTGAATCATGCTAATGGAGAAAAGACAGTTGAGACAATCTCTAGAAGGAGTCAGCTGTTCATGAGGTTTTGGCATTCTGGAAGGTAGGAATAGCCAGCCACGGAATGAGCCTCCAAAAGTGTCCTGAGTGTGGCCTCCCATGGCTCCCTTCTGAGAGGCAACTCATCTTCCTGTAGACTGCAGAGCACACGCTCATTGGAACCAGTTACAAAGACTGGTGTGGAAATTCCCCCATGTCCCTTAACATTATACCAAACTGCACTTGCTTGAAACAACTTGGAGAGGTCTCACCTAAGGACAAAGGTGAAAAACAAAAACGAAACAAAACAACAAGTTTTCATCCATCTCCAAGGGATAAATGGGATGACGGTTATCCATTTGTTTTAGTTTTGCCTTATTTTGTTGAGAATCCATTTTGGAAAATAAATTAAAAATGACACTAGAAAGAATGCTGTGAATTCTAAAGGTCTTTTATTTCTCTTCTCCCTGGACCATTTTCACTCTAATTTTGGGGGATTGTGACACTATTACAGGTTAGAAATTGTACAGATAAAATTCACGTCTTTTTTTTTGTTTGTTTTCTGCACAACTCGCAGAATTTCAGTAATAGTTTGTTCTGTGCTCGTCTCAAGTCATACTGATATTTTCATGTGTAACTAATCCCGGTTCAAAATTTATATCTAAAATTTGTTTACAAGTTTTTACGTTATACCTAATGTTGACTTGGTTTGAATTTCCATGGCTTAATCAAGAATAAAACTTCCCAAGGCTTGTCAAGCCATTAATGTCAGGTGAAATGAAGTAAAACCAAATTTGCTACCAATGAATTCGACTGACATGTGGCCCATTCTTTCACTGTAATCTCGAAATAAGAAAACATATTGGGATATTTTACCCTGAGAAGCATACCACTGGAAAATAAAGAAAAGAATGTTCCAAAATGTAGTACTTGGCTTTCAGCTATCAGACCCACGTTTACTTCTTGGACGCTTTCTTGTTTCCTGTGGTTTATTGTTGGGTGTTTTGTTTGTTTGTTTGTTTACTTTACCTCTATTCACGGCTTCTTTATATCCTCTCCTTTATATGACTGTTACAAGAGTGCCGTTCACACATCCAAAAACGTTTGCTCACTCAGAACTGTGACCCGGATCATTCGTTGGATGAGAAGTGACGCCCCAGCACTGGCTAGCTGTTGAATGAAGGGGTCCCTACCCGCTTGTTGATTGGCTATCTGTGGTGGGCCTGCCAGGAGCTGATGTAGCTGGGATCGAGCCGGGACTGCTTGTTCCTCTCTTCAGTCAGATGAAGAGGGCAAAGAGAGAGCAATGAAAATAAATGCAGTTTCACTCTCACTCACTGTGGATTAGTCATTTGTGTGAGAATGAGACTAAGTTAGTGAATGCATTCTCCTTGCGTTTTGCAACTGAGAAATAGGACTGATATTTTGGTACGAAATTCACAGAGAAGCCCACTGAAATTTTCTCTGTGCATATCCTTGTGCTTTATGTGTGGATCACCTAGAGCAAGTTCATTTATTCACATTGAAACATAGATTTCTGAAACTCCTCTGCACATTTGGCATGGAATCCATGTTGATGCTACAGTAGGGAGAAAAACAGAATAATTCCACATATAACCATTTAAAAAGCGGTGTTGTCAAGCACTATAAAGGCAAAAGTACAAGGCATAATAAAAATTTAAAGAATAAATCTGGTTTGCTTAAAGGAGTCATGGAAGTATTTACCAAAGTGGAATTTATACTGAGACATAAGAATCAGTGAAAACTGGCAGGTGACAAATGAGGTGAATGTAAGACTCCATTACCATGCTGGATGTAGAGAGTCCCAGAAATGGGAAGCTCAGATGTACTCTCTTCTTCTAATGACTCTTCCCTTCTAAGTTCTCAAAAATCCTCTGCATACACCTTCACTGCAGCACCTGCCAGCTGGTGTCATGATTTCTGTCATTCTCACTCAACTGTGGGGATGTAAGAAAACTGTATGTCTCAGATTCCAGAACAGTCCTTGGCACACAGAGAACAGCAATGTACTACTAATGGATGAATACACTAAAGGGTGCATAAATGAATGAATGAGAACCAGTTAAAGAGTTTTCAAGATATCAGGCTGTGACATTTATGGCATCACTTATGATATCCGCATTATCCCAAATCTCTAAAAACAATGTAACAAACATTTGTTTAACATGTAAATCATTACACAGGACTTTTGGTGGATCAGAAAATGTGGGGGAAAATCCCTTAAATGTAGAATATAGTGGCAATAAAATTGCAAAGGAAATCACAGCGTAACATCCATGCAGGAGAGCATGGCCAATACGGGGCAGATCCCACAGTACTCCATGGACACAAAGGGGCCCCAGGACCCCCTGAAGGTGATTAACGGGATACCCTCATAGGAGAAGCCAGGTGTGCAACACAAACATCTCCCCTTTTCCATTATTAGCTAAGCAGAATATATAGCATCAGCACGTGTCAAAAGACTCATTCAGAGAGAATGGCAGGACCCCGGTCCTATATTCTGGATGTTGGTGTCCCCCAAAAACCATATGTTGAAACCTAATATCATATTAAAACATGGGACCTTTGGGAACCGAGTAAGCCATGAGGGCTCCACCCTCAGGAATGACATTAGTGCCCTTAAAGGCGTGCATGAGGTCCCTTGACCCTCCTGCCACATGAGGATGCAGTGAGAATGTACTGTCTTCAAAGCAGAGAGCTCTCACCAGACACCAGACCTGCTGGTGCCTTGATCTGGGACTTCTCAGCCTCTAGAACTGAGCAATACATTTGTGTGGCTTACAAATTGCCTAGTCTATGGTATTTTGTCATAGCAGGCTGATACAGTTTGGCTCTGGGTCCTCACCCAAATCTCATCTTGAATTGTACTCCCATAATCCCATGTGTTGTGGGAGGGACCAGGTGGGAGATAATTTGAATCATGGAGGTGGTTCCCCCACACTGTTCTCATGGTAGTGAATAATCTCACAATATCTGTTGGTTTTATCAGAGGTTTCCGCTTTTGCATCTTTCTCATTTTCTCTTGCTGCCACCATGTAAGAAGTGCCTTTCACCTCCTGCCATGATTCTGAGGCCTCCCAAGCCATGTGGGACTGTAAGTCCAATTAAACCTCTTTTACTTCCCAATCTCGAGTATGTCTTTATCAGCAGTGTGAAAACGAACGAAAACACGGCCCAAAGAACTAAGGTGCCCAGGTATCCAGGCCCCTCTGTCCACTAAGACTTGTCAAGAGGCGACATTCAGCCCTCCCATCTCTCAGTGAAAACAATGTCAAATGGAAACCACGGCTGCACATTCCACCCCGTCCCTGAGGTGGCAGCACAAACAAATTCAGCACAAAGTCTAACTGCCTCGGAACGAAACATGAAAGCACCAGCAAGGGTCACCAAGTACTGGAGGAAAAAAAAAAAAGATAGTAACTTCAACACAATAATGAGATTCTGCCCAAAGAACGTCATCATTAGAGCAGCGGAACACTGTTGACACAGCACGTGGTCAGTAATTTTGGTGACAGCTTTCCAGTTTGGCAGGGGAGGAGCTGTCCCTGGAGCTGGCTTCCTTGTTCTGCAGGCATCTTCCTGATTTTGTCCAATTCAACATCTCTTGTGGCAGTCTGGGCTTGTAGTACAGGGATCTTTCATAAGGCTCAGTCTGGAGACTATTCTTCAGCCCCACTTAAAGACTCTGTAAGCCATTTAATATCAGGTAAAAAAAAAGTGGCTAAACTAGCTAAAGTTGACTGTTTCTTCACCTGAACTTCCCTCGATGCAGTAATTGGTACCTGAGGCAGCTGGAGACAATAGACTCTCACGGAAACGGGAATCTGAAATGCGTCCAAACTGGTTAGATTTGAAGGCAGCAAAGTTTCTGCCAGCATTGAAGGATGAGACACTGGCAGTCCACAGTATCTGGTGGTGAAAGAGATACTTACATTATCCCCTGTGCTTGTGGGAAATAAAGTGCCCATTGAAGGAAGGCTTTAGCAGGCTACATGTCTACTGTCGAGGGCAAGTATGGCAAAAATGAGAAGCACAATGACTGCGGAGTATGTCTGGCTGTATTCAACGGTGTTCAAAATCTTAAAGGCAGAAAATGAAACACTCAGGACTTTTCATTATCAGTTCATGACATACTCAGTGGACCAGGTAACATTTGTGGCTTTAAGGCTATCTTATCTCTCATAGCTATGAGGCAAGCATAAACAAATAATAAATAAATAAATAAGCATCTGATCCTAAGTGTGGAGTTTGCAGACTCATGGGGCTTTTAAGATTAAGACATTGGTTGCAAAAGGGCTGGGCGTGGTTGCTCACGCCTGTAATCCCAGTACTTTGGGAGGCCGAGGCAGGTGGGTCACCCTCAGGTCAAAAGTTCAAGACCAGCCTGGTCAACATGGTGGAACCCTGTCTCTACTAAATATACAAAAATTAGCCAGGCATGGTGATGAGTGCCTGTAATCCCAGCTACTCGGGAGGCTGAGGCAGGAGAATCACTTGAACCTGGGAGGTGGAGGTTGCAGTGAGCCCAGATTGCTCTATTGAGCTCCAGCCTGGGCAACAAGAGGAAAACTTCATCTCAAAATAGAAAAACAAAAACAAAAACAAGACATTGGTTGCAAAAATGTGGGGCCCAAAGAACTGGGGCAGGGACTAGTGGGCAAATTTAATTACTCTGAATATCCAAAGATCTCCAAAATCTTGAACTTCTCCAGCCACCAAGAGATGCTCTTTCTTTCTTTTCTCGTGGGCCTATTCCTGCTTTATTTAAAGACCATAGAATAAACTCATCTCAGTGAATTTCTCAGGACTGCAGAGCTCCTTGGCCTTGGCAGCACATTAAAGTCACCTGGGATATTTCAAAAATTCTAGTGCCCAAACTTCACCTCAGATTAATCAAGTTAGAATCTCTGAATGTGAAACTCAGACATCAGCATTTGTATAGCTCCACAGGTAATTACAAGATGCAGCCAAGATTGAGAATCACTGTTATGAGGGGGTTCAGTTGATCCTATGTCATCCTCTACCAACCGCTATTTCTTACTACCTTCCCTTAATAGCCTTCTTGGGCCAAACTAAGCATAATTACAATTTTTCCACACTCCCTATTTACCTTCTATGCATTATTTTCTCTGTGACATTTGTAACCATCTGACATATATTTTATGTGCTTGCTTTTCTAGTATATCATCTATGTTTCTATGGTAGAATATAAAATATATTCTACTGGGGTTGCTAATCCATCCTAGTGAGCAAACAAATTTTGTTTACTCTCCTGTGTAAGATAGAAGTAGGGAGGTAGGTGAATTCACAAACAAAGGCTAATGCTTTGTCTAGATAGTCTGAGACTTGGAAAAAACAAAATAGGAAGACTGATGAAAGGAAGATGTTTGTGAAAGAATTATGAGACTGGAGCTTTCAAAATTGAGTCACATGTGAATATTCTCCAAAAGAACTCATTTTGGAGGATGTTATGCAAACCAAGCCCACTCTATGGACGTCAGTCGGCCTCATTTTTTAGCTACCCCAAAGACATTCTCAAAAAGACTTGAACAAAGTGGTCATAGCAATGGTGATGGAGATCAAGTGTGGCTTAACATACGTACGGCTGCCTAGAAGGTCTTATGAGGTTGCTGAAACTTCTAAATGCCCAGTCTTCCAAAAGATGAGATCAGTAATGAATACCTGTTATGACCTCAGGGTTATACCTGTTATAACCCACAGGCACCAGCCTGTAACGTTTAACTGACCATGATAGGTTAACGAAAATCAACCTCTGCAGTCATGGAGAAGATGAATCCTCACTTGCACTGACACATTCTGGTTGTGAATTTGTCATCCCTTCCTGCCAAGCTTTTTCCAGCAATACCATCCATAAAATTACAGAATGCCTTACAACCATCTTAGTATCACATAAAATTCTTCTGACCTAAAGCCTCATTTTATAGAGAAGGAAGGATGCTGATGACTGATGCTCATGGTATCCACTGGCTTTCATTACCCAGGAGCATGTTGGCCTTGAAAATTGATGACATGGCCCACTGAAGACCTAGTTATAGGACCAGCTGGTATTCAATACCATGTGAAGAAGGTGTGTTGTCCAATAAATTGAAGTTTACTTCCTCAGACAGAGACAATATACGGTACTGATTGTTCCATAGCCAGAACAGATGGGTAAGGGATCCAAGGATGGGAAATGGGAAGAACAGCTCATTCTTACACTGAGTAGCATGCTCACACAATGTATGTGATTTCAACATTGGGCTCTATGAATATAATGGCTTAAGATCCAAGGAAGAAGTCCTTCCATTGACACCCAGGTCGCATGTTCATGATGGGTCCCTCGTAACCCCAGACCAACAGTGGATTCTGTGTAAAGAGTCATTTGTCTTTATCGTCAAGGGAAAATGCAATGTAGAAAGAATACGTATGGCTTGAATTAAAGGGATTCTATAGTTTATATCCTACTAAACACATGTCCTGTAGTGTAAATTAAATAATAGAGTACAGTAGGTCTACAATAATTAATTCTTCCCACAAGGGAAGAATCCTCTTTGCCCAGGGCAAAGGAACATGGAAGAGATTATGGAAAAAGCAAGTCATAAACCCCAGTGCAGAAGTGCCACATTAGCTCAAAACAAGAACGGAAGCTGCTATCCATATAGTTTGCTTGTTTAACTATGTGTGTGTACATATATGCACATAACGAGGAATACAGAGCAAAACATGTAGGAGGATAAAACAGAGGACTGAAAGATAGATGATGGCTAGTACATAGATGAATAGACACTGGAACACAGATTGGAAAACTACAGCTTTCCTAATTTCTTCTATTTTCTTTCCCATACTCCTTTTATGTAGATGTAGAGTAAGTCTAGGTGTCAGTAATATTTACAATCAAATTCATGGGTTATAGGATATTAAATCATGTTGTGATTTAAATGGAAGAAGAATAAAATTCATCTGTAGGTGCACTACAAGGCTCGTGAAATATTGGGTCTACTTTCTGAAGAAAAAGAGAATTGATCTTTAGACAGGAACATGCTGTTGTTACTATTGTTGCTTCAAATTTAAGAATATAAAAGATACCAATTTCTTAACTTTCAGATTTATAAACATTCAAAAGTTCACTAACATGTTCTGATGGCCAACACAAAATGCCACAAACACTATGTAAGGCAATTTTGTCACATCTAACAAAATTACATGGGCATTTGACCCTGCAATCTCATTTCTACTCATTTTTGTTGAAGGGCACCTTTTCAAATCTAAAACAACATGTGCACATGGTCAACCATTGCAGCATTGTCTGCAACAGCAAAATATTGGTGACAATTAAATATTCAACAATAGGAAACTGATTGAATAAACTATGATATCTCCACACAGTATCATATTATATGCATCTGTTTAAAAAGACAAAAGGAAGATCCTACAGATTGGTAGGGAGTGATTTCAAACGTCCATTGTTTATAGATAAAGGAAACTGGAAAAGAATATATGGCATATGCTATATTTCATGTCAGAAAAAATGAAAACTAAAAAGATGATAAATCCAAACCTTATGAAATATTATAGAGGATCAGTGAAAATGGGGTGGAAGTAATAGAATTGAGAATAAGAAATCTGAGTATCTTTTTTACATAATTTTTGACTTTTGATGCACCTAATATTAAAAAGTACAAGTAAATCAAAATAATAAGTAAACTCTAAAACTAAATAAAAACAAATACAAGTGAACCAAGATTTGAATCAAATTACTAACCATATCACACATAATAAAAAAAAATTCAAGTAGCTTTGGAACAAGTATTCTAACTGTACATCCTTACTAGAATGTAGTTTAAATAAATCTTGAACTTAGCCACCTTGTTGACATCATGGTATTATTAAAATTATTCTGAAACTGTTTTGTATCTATTGCAGGTTTCAACAAATGAGTTGCTATGTTGATGTTAGGTATCTCCATTCTCACTGTAGGAGAAGGGAGATACAGATATAGAATGAGGAAAGATGAGGAAGAAGCCCATGGTTTCAGATTTGATTTGAAGGTTTCTGAATAAAGTATAAAAATATTCCTTGCGCTAGCCTCTGAACGCACCTGGAAATCACAAACTTAATCAGCAGTGCATGCACCTCGCATACAGAGCTAGGTTGCTAAATGGCAGATTTCACCCCTGGAGCAGAAAGAATATGCGGTAAGCCTGGAATATCTTGTTGAATCAGAAAGCAAGGGAGTAGTCATGTCAACAGAAAACAGGAGCTGGCTTGAAAGGGCTCCCATTTGCTAAACTGAGGACTCTTCCTATTAAATTTTTAAGAGGAACACAAAATAACTGATACTGACAGCTTACATTTCAAGCAAGTAGAGAAAAAATTAAAAACTGAATATCAAATCCAACTAAATAACAAAGAGGCAGGAATTAAAACATATGTACACAATTTAGGAGCAGTGTAGATTAAAGGCGAGAATACCAGAATTCTGCAAACACATAAGAAATCACAGTAAATGTGAGTAGAGAAAGAAATCACTCACTTATGAAAAGATGGTGCAATTTAAATTGTATTTTTAAAAGAAGAAAGAAAAGAAGGAAAGTGAAAGGAGAAAACAGACAGCTGAAATAGAATTTAATGTCAGAACATGATATAATTTCCTCCCCATATATTGAGTGTTTGAGCAGGAAAAATTTATTGCACTGACATGACCCTCAGTATGCCCAACAATAAATGAAGGGTAATATTTATATCTGCCATAGGAAGTAAAAATGAGTATTAAATGAAATGGTACAGGTGAAAGTAGTGAACTGTGCAAACATTAATTATCATTACTCTATCTAGAGTTACTACTGCTTTGTTACTTAACTATTTATGGCTCTCTAATAGCATAAGAATACTTAACTTTTGCTTCTCTTAGGTGATTTAAGACAGCCCTGAGGTAAAGAAGACAAAAGAATAAATATGCATCCCATTTGCTCTCCTATTTTACTTCAGGAAAGATAAAATTAATAGACCAGTCATCATGAGCAAAATGTAGAAGTCTGATATACATTCAGCCATAGTGAATGTGGACAGGAACTATAGGAATCTGGATGCTACTTTTGGCTTAATAGTTAACTTGCTATTTTTGGAAAGAGAGAAAGAGTAAGAGAGACAGTTGGGGACAAGGAGGTGAAAGGCTGTATAGTACATTTCTAAACAATAGCTCTAAAATGTTATGATTCTTATCACAAGGGGATCATAAGGGGATAATGGATGCTTTTGAAAAAATGAGATAGAATAACCAAAAGATTGTTCTGTCCCAATCAGAAAGTATAAAAGGTAGAGAAGACAAGTCTCTAATCAGAGGAAAGAATGAAACTTACTCAAAGTAAAATAGTAAGTTTTATGAATATATACATAAGTTTACAGAAAAAAATACCAGAAAAGTGACTTCAAGAATCAGCTGAGATAGAAACATATGCCCATCATCTTCAAAGTATGCACTGACACTTATCCCCTAGACAGCCATTTCTTTTTGAATGATGAAAATAAAAGTGATTTGAAATTGGGAATAAAGTCCTCCCCCTAATGATTTCAGTGTTAGACCTTGCCTAGGGCAAGCCTAAGGAAAAAGACAAAGAAACACAATGAATTCAGAGTGCCAGAATTTATCAAAGTCAAAATAGTATCTTCTTAAAAATGCAAGTAAGGCTTAAAAGATGATTTAATAGAAATGAACATCTAATCTGACCAAGTGGGGTATTATGAGGGAGGTATGGAATCTCTGAATGCATATTTCTTCCAGGATAGAGCCACACCAGTGAAGGTGTCAAAAAGATACTTTGAAATCTAAAAGTAAGGCAATAACTGTAAAGTGAAATTTAAGACATTGGTTTATGAGTCTTTATAAAATCTAGGAAAATCATGAAATCAAAGCAATTAAAAAGGTCCTTAGCTGCTGCTGCATTGCACATTTTAAATACACAGACTGCCATTAAAACCATTCTAATTAGACAGATAGTGTCACTTTTTTCAAGTTTATTTGTTATGCATTTGTTTTATCTATAATGACCTTTTCCCTCTGATTATTCTGAGAAAAGAAAAAAATATTTGAAGTGAATGAGTTGCTGACTTATAAATTGCAAAGGAAAAACGTAGCTTCTTGATGCAATCAATTAATCCATATTTTGAGCACTTATGATATGGTAGATTATATGGTTTGGCTCTGTGTCCCCACCCAAATATCATCTCAAATTGTAATCCTCATAATCCCCATGTGTTGAGGGCAGGACCTGGTGGGAGGTGATTGGATCATGGGGGCGGTTTCCCCCATGCTATTTTCATGATACTGAGTGAGTTCTCATGAGGTCTGATGGTCTTACAAGCAGCTCTTCTCCCTTTACTCATTTGCTCTCTCTCTCTCTCTCTCACCTGCTACCATGTAAGACGTGCCTTTGCTCCTCTCTCACCATCGTCCACAATTGTAAGTTTCCTGAGGCTTTATCAACAGTGTGAAACTGTGAGTCAATTAAACCTCTTTTCTTTATAAATTACCCAGTCTCAGGTATTTATTTATAATACAGTGTGAAAACGGACTAACACAGTAGACTTGCAGGAGTCCTGTGGTTCACAAAACCAAGAAGTCCAGAGCTCCAGGTCATGGGCACATAACAATCTGGACTGTTGAGTAAAAGAATAATAGCAGGAATGCTAGTGTTTAGATAAAAATCTAGCCATTATGAGAACATGTTGCTTGGAGATGAGATTAAATAATTGATAGAACACAGAGGAGGAGGAAGAGTGCATCCCAGTTTGCCATGTGCCATGAAAACTTCGTTGAAGTGGAGATGAATTACGACTGATGAGATAATTTAATGCAAAGAGCCAGGTAAAATGTCTACAAGCATTTTAAAACTGTGTGTGCAAGACACCAAAGAAGAAATAACGTCCCTTTGAATAAGCAATTAGAGAAATGCATTAACAACTAATGAAGGAGTGAATTATTTTGTGCCAGCTCAGATGCTTTTTAAGCTACCTTTGGTGGCTTTCATCCATCTCCTCATTTAATCCCACCTCAGGGTACCAAGTTTGTTTCTGTGCTCCTCCCCTGGCTTTGTCTGAGAGAACAAGTGGGCCTGGCTCATCCAGATCTGAACTCCCCTTTTTGCACTAATCCCAACCCCAGTAGCAACAAAAATGCTTTCTTTTTGACCAGATGGAAATCTGAGGCTAGCCTGGGACATGACACGCATTTCAATCCAATGACTCAGCATAGGAGGACTGGATCAACCCAACTCCAGTGAAACCAGGTCTCTCTTTCCTGCTGTATACATTGGGAGGGTGATCAAAATATGTCCACCTTATTTTAAATCAGCTGTGGGTCACCACCACACTGTTTCCATGAGGTCATTTCTTGTTCATCATCCACTAAGGCGTTTGCCACGAGTGCAGTAAAAAGCACAAAGGACAGAAAGCCCTCCAAAGGAGAAAATGAAATGCAACACAGCCAGCTCACATACTTTCCATGCCACAATCCCCACCTCCTAACATTCCGTTCTCGTCGATGAGGAAACAATAGGATGTACAGCCCTGTCACTGTCGCTATTAATAACTTGGAGGGCTTCCAGAACCACACGGGTTCAGGGGAATATGCTGTCCTTAGCAGCCACATCAATGCTTAGGTATCTCTTCATGAGACTGTGCCTCTGTGTCTCCTGCCTGCCACGTGTGAAAGTTCTAATTTTCAAGTCACACATAAGCCCTGATTAGTGGTGATAAGGCAATAAGTAGGACCGGTTTTTTTGAGACTATGAAACCACAAAGAACTCTGAGTTCCAAAACACTCTATTAGCACTTTCCAGTCCTATTTTAGAAAACCAATGGGAAAAATGTAAAATGTAGTGGGCTGGGAAATTTTTTCATCAAAGTATAATTGCAATTTTAAGTAGGAGTTTTGTATTTAAAGCCCTTAATGGCAAGCGTGATTAAGAGAAGCTTGGCTTCACTGTTTACAGCAAACCTTGATTAAATACAAACAAGCAAATGAAATGAAAAGGAAAAGAAAAGCGAAAAGAAAAGAATCTTTCTGGAGTGTCCTGGGGTCCTTAGCCAGGAGAATTATCTTGGAGGGGAAAAAAAATCCATGGAGTCAGCCATCTGTCTCTATTCCCTTCCTTCCTATTTTCTTCAATCCTTTGTCCATCTGTATGATTTGCCTACACTGGTCTGTCTTTTGAATTTCAGCTTTTCAAAAAGCAGATACCACACCAGCTTATTTTATTTTCAGCATCTATCACTGCAGGCTTTATTAAATGTTAAGGAATAATAAGACCTATTATCGCACTGCGACTCCCTGGGATTTTTTGTAAGTCAGTAAGGCCTAGTGTCATGTGTTTGCATTTTCTCTGGGCTGTAGATGCCAGGAGACCAGGACCATTGAAAGAGGAGGGAGAGAAAGGGAAGGTTGGCAGGTTATTATGCACTCTTGGGGGTTTCTTTCCTACAACGCTTTCCCCTGCTCCCTTCTGTTCCTGCTTCTATAAAAGGAGTAAGCACACAACAACCGTCATATAAACCAACATCAGAAAAGCAAAAAGAATTCATCTGTCAAGAAGAAAGAGAAAATCTGTTACGGTTACGAATGGTTACAGCAAAGTGAGTAAGGAGTAGAATGTTGGCAATAAATGGGAACTTATTTTATTGCAGAGGGTCCAGCTCTGTGCTAAGGGAAAATCTGCAAAGTCTCAGAGAAGCAGAAGCATGATGGAGTGATGAGGTAACACTTACCTGACAGCCTAACACGTGGCAGGTGGTATTTGCGGAATGAGTCTGTAGACAGGCAAGGCTACGGAGAGCAAACTCAATGTCGCTACATGAATCGGAGAAGGGTCTGTGGGAAAGTTGGCTCTCATGGAAAACAGTTCTTAGAATTATGAAATACTTTCATTGTTCTGATTGAAATTGAGCTGAGTTTATGGCCTCCCCCTTCTCATTTTCTTTCTTCATCTTTCTCCCACTTCTCTTCCTCTGTTCCCTTCCCTTTCTTCTTCCTAACTGCACATACAAGTAGCCATCGTCTGCTGCATAGTATCATTAATTCAAAATGATCTTTCTTGTTTCAAATAGGAAATGTCACTTTGAATTAATGTGAACTATGTCTCCTATCTTCCTTTATACCTGACAATAATATCAGGCCATGTGTGACTCTCTTTATTTTCTTATGTTCATGTCTTTTAAATAAACTCTGTTTTTCTCTTAGAAAATCATCTATTGTAGGGTGATATCAGGTTCTCCCTAGGTTTGCACTTTGTTTCTTACCACCTCTTCCTCACCTATCTTTGATTTTGTTTACTATTTAAAAACAATTTGACTCTCTCCTTCTCTGGTAATTTTCCGACACATATCTTTTCCCCACCTCTAGACCATGTGAGGTGCATCAATATGCATCAATTATTGCACTCAGCATGTGAGATTACAATCTATTCATTTGTTTTGTACTTTGGTGAGTGGAGGTGTTGTAAAACTGGATTATACAATTAGGATGGAGGGGCACTTTCAAGAAAAGGAATACAAAATTATTAATGCAAAATTTGATATATGACAGAGATTTCTGCTTCTGTCCAAGATGGAGTAGAAAAACTCGATTTATCCTCTTGCCTGAATAAAGAAAATGACAAAATATATACAACAATGGTTTTCAAGACACAGGATATGAGGCAGCTGTCCTTGCGAGAGAGAAAACAAATGAAATAAGCTCCAAAGACTGTCCCGCTTCTGGCCCTGAAAATTTTACAAACCACAGATCAGGAAAGGGGAGATGAGCTGTGTACTGGTGGACTCTCAGTTGAGTAGGAGGAGCTGGAAGACCACAGTGACTACAGTTCACAAGATAGGCCTGCGAGGAGGGAGCTCTTCAGGGTTGCAGAGGGCACCCTGGGGTCCTCAGATGATTAAGGACATGTTTCTGCATGTGAGAAAGCCACCCAAGGCTGGGAAAGAATCACCCAAAGGATTAGTGGTAACATTATCTGACACTCACAAAGGTCAGAGAACAATGCCTCTTCCCTTGAGCTAGACTCGACAATGTCCTGATTCTCAGGACACTAGGTAGAGTGCATAGAAGTGTCTTGTCTGAGTGAAGGGGGATAATTAGCCTAAACTGAGTACTACTCCAACCCTTCCCAACAATTCTTAACAGGAAGAATCAGGTTCCTAGACAATTAACTGTATACTAGAACCAAAATGAAGAGTATTTATATAAATACCCAAGTTTATAGCACCCAACAAGATACAATTCATAATATCTGGCAGTCAATCAAAAATTACCAGGCAGGAAAATATAATCATTAAAGAATAGAAAAATCAATCAAGTGACATTGATCCAGAAATGACACAGAGGTAACAATTAGCAGGCAAGAACCTTAATACAGTTATTATAACTATACATTCAAAAAGTTAAGCAAATCTATGGGAGACATAAAAAAAGAACCAGTTCCTAATTCTACAAATGAAAGCTGCAATATGTAGGATGAAAAATACACTGAATGAAATTAATAGCAGTTATGTATTTAGAAGAAAAGTTAGTGAGTTTTAAGAAATGGGAATACAAACCATTCAATATGAAATATAGAAGATAATTTTTTAAAAGTATGTTAAAGAGTACCCATGAGTTCTGAGAAAACTTCAAGCAGTTTAAAACACATGAAATTTAACCCCCTAAATGGGAGGGAAGGGGACATACTGGAAGATAGAATACCTGAAAATGTTCTACATTTGATGAAAATGAGAAACTTGTAGGTACAAGAAGCTCAACATACTCAAAGCACAAGAAACATGATGAAAACTGCACCAAGGCAAATCAGAATCAAATTGTACAAAAACGGTCATGAAGAAAAAAAATTAATAACAACCAAAGGAAAAAGATTCCATGTAGAGGAACAGAGATAAAGATGATCACAGATTTCTCATAACAAGCAATGCAAGTGACAAAAGAGCTGGGAAACATCTTCAAAGTACTGGAAAAAAGTCAATCTAGAATTCTGTAACCAGCAAAATACCCTTCAAAAGGAAGCAGAAATACTTTTCTAGACATACATAATCTGAAATAATTTGTCACTAGCAGAATGTTAAAGGAAGTCCTTCAGGCAGAAGATAAATAATACAAAATTGTCACATGAATCTACACAACTAGATGGAGATCACGGGAAATAACTACATGGAAAAATCTAGAAGATATATTTATTCTAAAAATCTCCTTAAAATTGAATTTAAAAAATGCTATCAGGTATTGTGGGATTTATAGTACCTGTATAAGTAGAATGTATACTTAGCATAGGACTGGAGAGGAAAAATGGAAATATACTATGGTAAGATTCTCTTGGTATGTGTAATGTGCCAACATATCATGGATGTTAGACTGTGATACATTAAAATGCATACCATACACCCTAAATATACCACTAAAATAAATAAAATGTTATATTTATATAGCATTACACATATTATCACATGCCATTATATATATAACATTATTATATCTATATAACATACCAGATAAAGTAGAATTATAAAAAAAATGCTCAATTTAAAAGAAGGCAGGAGAAAAATGAAAAATTAAAAAAAGAACAGATGGGACAAGTAGAAACAAGCAGCAAGATGGTTAGTTTAAACCTAACCATGCCAATAATCACACTAAATGTAAATGCTCTAAATATCCCAATTAAAAGATGGAAATGATCAGATTAGGCAAAAAACCAAGACCCAACTCTATGCTGCATAAAACAAACACACATTAAACATAGACAGTAAAAAGTTTAAATGTAAAGTATAAAATATACATTATACTATAACCAATAAAAATAAAACTAGAGTGACAGCATTAGTATCAGACAATGTAGATTTCAGAGCAAAGAATACCAAGTATAAAGAAAGTCATTTAATCCAAGGCTCAATTCATTAAGAATAAATAATAATTATAAAAGTTTATGCACATAGCATGAGATTATATATATACAAAAGCTACAAATTATATATTGATAAAAGGTGTTAAAAGACAAACTTTAGACAAATTAGCAGTCTAAGTGAGCAAAGAACAATTCACAATTGGGCACTACCCAAACCAGAATAGGTTCAAAGCAATTCCAGGGTAGCCACAAAGTCAGATAATATTTATAGACAGAAAAAGAAAAGTGATGTACAGAAAACAGAAGCACAGTACAGAAACAACTGGATTAGTTATAGCTCCTGACATTTGCCTTATTTGAATATGCTTTGAACAGCTGGCTGCCTGTGAGTGGCTGAAACTGTGTGATTGTACAAGAGTAGGTTACAGTCTGTTTATACATCCAGTTAGGTTGCAGCTTACTATGTGTAAGCTTTAGTGCCAAACTTAAAATATGTAAGGAGGCAACTTCAGGCTAAATTTAATTTAACAAGGACATGCATCCAGAATATGTGTGGAACTCAAACTCAGTAATAAGAAATCAAACAGCCCAATTAAAAAACTGGAAAAAAGATTTGAGCAGATACTTTACCACAGAAGATATATAAGTTGCAAATAAACACAAAAAAAGATACTCAACATCAATAGCCCTTAGGAAAAGGAAGATTAGAACACCAATCTGATGCGACTCTACATCCATTTGAATGAGTAAAATTACAAAGATTGTTAATATCAATTATTGGTGAGAATGTGAAGAACTTAAATGTTCATACACTGGTGGTAGCTGTGTAAAATGGTAAATTACTTTGGAAAACAATTTAGAAGTTTCTGAAAAATGTAAACATACATCTGTCAAGTGATCCAATCATCCCTCTCCTTCATATTTAGCCAAGAAAAATGAAAGCAGATGTCTATACAAAGACTTGTATGTGAATGTTAATAGTGGCTTTTTTTGGTAATAGCCCAAAACTGAAAACAATTTAAATGTCCATCAAAAGGTAAATGAATAAACAAATGGCTGTCCATCCATATAATGGAGAGCTACTCAGCAATAAAAATGAATGAACCATTGATACACACTACCATGTGGTGACTCTCAAAATAACGAGGCTGTGGGAAGGAAAAGAGACCCGAAACAGTACAGACTCGATTATTCCATTTATATGCATTTTTAGAAATTGCAAACTAATCTATAACGACATAAATTGGAACAGTGGTAGCCTGAGGATAGGGAAAGGGTGGATTGAATTACAATGGGACCTGAGGAAACTTGGGGGCTGATGAATGTACTTTTACCTTTGATTGTTTTAGTAGTTATAGGCATATACACATGTCAAAACTTATCAAATGATATACTTTAAATATATGCACTTTATTACAAGTCAATTATATTTAATTAATGCTCTTGGAAAAGAAAGGGAAAGATTAATTACAGGGCTTAGGAAAGAGCTATTGCAGGTGACAAGCCATAGAACTTAAATTTTAGAAGCTTAATAGTAAATATTTCTGTTTACGTATCTGTCTCTCTTGTTACTAAAGCTTCCAAAACCTTCACCTTTGTATCTCTGTGCCTAGCAGAGTTCAAAGTGGCTTTATTTGTCCCTGGCCAAAACTGAAAACAATTTAAATGTCTATCAAAAGTTAAACAATAAACAAATGGTAGAGTATCCATATTGTCACATGATAATTGTTCCATTAATTCTTCTAACTGACTGGTTGACCAAAGAAACCAATGTTTAATCTCTGGGTGATATCCAAGGTCATGAGACAATGCCAGCTAGAGAGAAAGTGAATGCAGGGTTGTAGAAGAAACCTGGAGACTGAATGAGTCAGCTTTTTATCAACGAAGCAGAGCCACCATAATATAACAAATCCCTCCATACGAAAAAGAATTTGATTTGGGTATTTAATCTTGGGCAACTGTAGGGCTGGTTAAATGTTTATTAAGAGACCATTTCTCAGATTTCTGGTGCTGCAGCTTGAAGTCAGCAGCAGACAGTTGAGAAAGGAAAACATAGGTGGAGTGGGGAGGACAAGACCAACAGGAAACAGCCAGGATGAGTGGACACCACAAAAACTGATGGGAAACCTCCAATTTCTCACTGGCCCTAATCCTCCACCCTTAATGATAGAGATGTCTTTCAGGAGAGAGTAATCCCTTTGTCATGGAGAGGAAAAGAAAGGTAATGACAATGGTCTTAATCACACATTCCTAGTTTCACTTGTAAAGTTTTAAAAAATGCATTCATTGGCTGGGTGTGGTGGCTGGCCCCTGTAATCCCAGCACTTTGGGAGGCTGAGGCGGGCTGATCACAAAGCCAGGAGTTTGGGACCAACCTGGCCAATATGGTGAAATTCCATCTCTACTAAAAATACAAAAATTAGCATAGTGGTGGGCACTTGTAGTCCCAGCTACTCAGGAGGCTGAGGCAGGAGAATTGCTTGAACCTGGGAGGCAGAGGTTGAGCCAATATCACGCCACTGCACTCCAGCCTGGGTGACAGAGTGAGTGAGACCCCATCTCAAAAAAAAAAAAAAAAAAAAATGCATTCATCTAGTTAGTACCTTGTCTATCTCATTATCATCCAACATCTTTTACTCAATTGCTTTTCTTATCAACCATTATTTTCAACTCTCTCAAAATTTAGCTCTGACACTCCTTTAGCATGTAAGTGTCCAGGCACAGTAAGACTTTGTAATTTTTATATGCTACACAGTAATGCTTATAGTTCTGTGGGCCCAAAATATGCCTTTTGTTGGGGATATTTATTTAAAGAGTGAAAGCCCAATAGATACTTTTCGTCTGACTGATTGACTAAAGGCTCTAAGGAGTGTATTGAGTTTACAGAGCAACCTCATTTTACTACTGTTTCAGCAGTTGCCAAATTTAGTTTGACTCCCCTATCTGTGGAGCCAATGAGATTTATTCAAAGTAATATTGGGAGTTTTCTGGATCAATTGCTAAGCGTTCAATATCAAGAATCCGTGGAATACCACTTGGAAATAGGTTGATTTGAGGAAGCTAATTGGTTTCTTCTAAGATCCTTGAATTAATGCTGCCACTATTTTTCAACTGAAATTCCAGTTTTAATACTTCACAAGGGCATTTTATGAGCTCATTGCGAGACATAGGGTAAGTGCAACACATGAGAGGTCATTTAAATGAGAGAAAAGATGTGACAAGAAATGCCTGAAAAGTCAGAATAACCAGATCATATTGTATTTTCTTCTCTAACATTAGTTTTTTTCTGTTAAATCGTATTCATGATATAATGAATATCCAATTGGAAAGAATCACAGAATATTGAAATATGTATTCCCTCTACTGAAATATATTCAAAATAGTTTTTCTCATATTAAATGCATAATTTGCTTTTCAATTAAAGGACCTGAAATATGATGCAATGACCAAGTGCTGCTTATTAGGAAACTGATCAAATTTTTAAAAGTGGGGGGTGGGAGAGACAAATTCGGTTTGGAAAGGAAAACTGGTAGCTTTTAGTCTGATTAAAACTATGAACTGTAACTTTATAAATCTTTTTTCTCCTTTACCCAAAGTACCAAAAACAAAGCTGTATTCTTTTGATAAAGATTTCTGAAGACAAAAATAGCAATGCTGTTTCTTTAGAAAGTCAATAGTTTCTCCTAACTGGGACTACAGAGCTTACTGTCAAGGAGATCACAATGTCTGCACTGAGAATTTTCTAGGTAATCTTCATGGCTAAGTCTCAAGAGCTTCAGAACTGGCAACAAGATTCAAAATGCTGTAAGAAGAATATCTCCCAGAATTGGATTAGCACAATTTTCTAAGTTAGGATTAAAAGGAATTTTTTCTTAAATATGGAGATCTCTTGTTTGCTAAGCTAAATTATTTAATACTTTTTCCAGAAAATGGGCCTTTGTTATTAGGGATCTTTATCTTTTTTGAGGAAGCATGAAAATTCAAGGAAGGAGTTTCAGAAGTGATGAATGGGGATGTTTGTTTAGTTAACCACTTTCTGTTCTGGGAATCCACTGAACGTCAATCATACATCCCAAGACTCTCAGGACATTCGTGATCCTTTACATTGGCTGGCTCCAACATGGGTAAAACCTCTATGTTCTGCTGCATGTACTCGTTTTGACACAACATCTTCGATCTGTACCAACATTATTGAGGATAAGTTTGATGAAACTATATCTGATGTGAAAAGTTGAAACTTTATATAAAAAAGTAAAATAAGCAGGAAAAGAAATATAGATATTAAAAAGGGGACAATGAATTCAGAGTAGAAATAAAAATAATTCCATGATAATAAGATAGCATACATTTTTGTTTTCAATTTTTTTATTACACAAAATGGCAAGCATAAATCGATAGGATAGTAAAACAAAGCCTCATACACCCATATCCTAGCTTCAAAAAGCACCAACTCAACATGAGTCTGGTTTTGTTCCCATCCCACCCACTACTCTCCTTTACTATTTTGAAGAAAATCCTAGTCAGCATATCATTTCAGTTGTAAATATTCTTACATGGATAAAAGCTTATGAAAAAGAAATGACCATAATATAATTGTCATATCTAAAAGTTGGTAATTCCTAATATCATCAAATATTAAATTACTGTTCGAATTTCCAAATGTCTCATAAATGCCATATGTTTTAAAGTTTGAGTGAAAATCTAAAGAAGATCAACAATTACAATTAGTTGATAAGTCAATTAAACGTTTTATAATATATTGGGTCCGTTCCCTCCATTAGTTTCTTCTTGTAAATTATCTTTCGAAGGAACCCAGTAGTGTACCTCCTAAAGTTTTCTTTGTCTGAAACATGACATTTTTTTTTAAGTAGTACATCCAAGAAGAAGTCATCTCAACGCCCCATTGTTGAATTTTAGGTGCCTGCTCTCTTTTGAGTTCACTAGTGGTACATTTTTAAGAGAGATTTTGTTTGTCATTGAATAATTATTTTTACAACATTCCTGCTGTCTTGTTAGATCATCTCAGTTATTTTGTTTTTGCTCGATTTTGGGACCCATGAAGAAAATCATATAGTTGTCAATTATCTCTTGAGAGTTACTGCCGAGGAGTACCATGGTAAATTTAAATAAGGTATTGTGGCAGCTACAATGCCATGTTTTCATGAAACTCCATCCCATTCTTCCCTCCATGGGCACACAAGGTCTACAATATCCAGCCTCCGTTATAGTGTGATGCCATATGACCAGCTCCTGGCCACTGGGTGTGGGCAGAAGCCATGTCCCAGCCTGGCTATAAAAGCCTCTGCATGTTTGCCAGCACTCTGGCTCCCACGTGGTTAAGACAGTAAGATCAGTGTCTTTAATACACATTAGGAAGGCAGCTGCCTGACCCACATCAGACTGGAACAGGAGTGAGATGTAAAGCTCTGTGCTGCAGCAGTTGAGTCTGGGGATTGTTACCACAGCATAGTCCAGCCTCATCTATCTCAACCAATAGTAAGATTGTTAGACTGAAATAGAGACTACATCACTTCCAGTCTGGTTGAGAACATTTCCAAACTCCTATTTGAGTAAGACTCTCCATACAAGTCTCATTTGGACTTAAATGAGCCAAAAACAGAGATTGACAATAGACAATACATATATAGGCTATAGAGTTATTTTTTAAAATTCATTTTATTTTTTAAGAATAGTAAAATACTTAAATATTTTCATCACATTTACTTTAAAATCTAAGTGTTTATTTGATGTCAATATATTGAAAGGAAATAAAATGGATACTGGAAATAGGAGTGACCAATCCTTCAGTTTAATATCAACTCAGCGTAGAAGAAAACATCTTAGCTAAATGTTTGATTTGAATACAATTATTTTTCAGCATTGAGAGGAGTCTCTGGCCAAATAATCTACTGCTTTGAAATAGTCAGAACCTACTTTTCAAAAGAAGTTCTTTCAAAAAACCAGAAAGACAAAGTGTAGCAGTCACCGATGGTGGTGGAATTTTGAGTCCATGTGCATATAACCCAGGGCCTCTCTGTCACCTGAAAGGATTTTCTGAGACACAAGGAGTGCCCTCTGGGCCACTCTTTAAAAGTCCATTCTTATGCCCACCACAGGTCAATCTCCATAAATCCCACTATGTTATTTAACCAAACCTGTTCCTATGCTATCTTGTTGATGGTCAAGTAGACAGGCAATAGAGATGAAAAGCTAACAAGCATTTTATCCAAATGGAACAGCATAAGGTGACAGGATTTTAGCATGGGAAGCCATAGAGATCATGTGACCTAACTCCTTTATTTCACAGACAAGGAACCTACCTCACAGAAAGCCTAAGGGGCTTAGCCAAGGACAGAACACAGACCGTGATAGACACAGGCAGCTAGATCCAGTTTCCTGACTCCTGCTTCTGAACCCTTTTCCTCTCCCTTTAACGGAGCCTCACTTTAACACAACTTACATATGCTAAATAAACGGACTTATTACAAACCTGACTGGAAGATTCTTGGGACTTGGAACAAATATTCTTTTCACTAACAGACATAAGAAACCACCTGTTTTTTGTTTTGTTTTGTTTTGTTTTTTGCGACACAGTCTTGCCCTGCCACCGAGGCTGAAGTGCAGTGGCGCAATCTCAGCTCACTGCAACCTCTGCCTCCCAGGTTCAAGCAATTCTCCTGCTTCAGCCTCCTGAGTAGCTGGGACTACAGGCACGTGCCACCACACCCAGCTCATTTTTGTATTTTTAGTAGAGACAGGGTTTCACCATGTTGGCCAGGCTGGTCTTGAACTCCTGACGGCAGGTGATCTGCCTACCTCAGCCTACTAAAGTGTTGGGATTGCAGACATGAGCCACTGCACCTGGCCAAAACCACCTTTTTAAAAAAATGTAGAAAGACCTAGTGAGAGGCAGATTATTAAAATGGAGAGAATGGGTTTTGAAGGTTTAGTTCTAATCTTATCTCTATTGTTCTAACCTTGGAAAAATTACTTACACTGTATGAACCTCAGATTCCTCATTTGTAAAATGGGGAAAATAATACCCCCATGCAGAATTAGTGTCACAGTCACCAAGTTCTCAGCATCAGGGAGGCACCACAAGGCAGTGGAGCCTGCACTCAGTAGAGGCATAACGTGTGCGCCTTGTGTTACCAAAGATCTTGGAAAATCTCAATTTAAGATTTGGGGACACATGTCGTTGCTAAATTTATTACAAGTTTCAACTTTCAATTTTGAGCATCCTGGCAAACAAACCCACAATAACCTATTTAGTATACCACTGACATAAATATGTTTTCTAGTGAAACCAACACTGTATATTTTTAAGGAACACAAGTCTACAAAATCATATCTTGCTTTCATGCCAACCTAATTGCCACAACTAGCTCTAAGACTCCATTTTAAACCTAATTGCTTCAAGGTGGGAAGAAACATATAGAACTTTATTTGTTTAGGCTATTTGCAAAAGAAAATACAGCCTGTCACCATGAACATTCTATTGATGTGGTATGTGGTTGTTCGCTATGAAAACAGAACCATCTAAAATTGTGTAGCACTAAACACACCCTAGTATGATGAAGTGTGAGAGAAAAGAAACACAGAACTCAAACACCAGGAGAAATGAACACTCTCGTTGCAGTGAAACATTGGTATGATATTGGCATAAGGGCAAAAGGAATTCAGCAATGACACAACAAACTTACTCTTTTTCTGACTCTTAGTCATTTAACCTCTACTTTCACTTTCTAGTGACAAGCATACATTTTTTACATAGAAAGAAATGCACAGTTATAAAAGATTATTTCACCCCTACTAAAATGAATAGTACATATAAAGGGCAATGATACACAAAGGTTACAGCATATGGATATGAAATTTGCATATGCACATGAAATTTGTTTTTCCTTTGAAAACAACACAGGTTTAATCATGTTATTAAGCAGAATTTTAACAAGCAATTATGAGTTCTACTCTCAAGAGTGTAAATGATGAATGCTACTATTCGCAAAGCAAAGACATGGAATCAACCTAAATGCCCATCAATGGTCAACTGGATAAAGCAAATGTGGTAAATATACACCATGGAATACTATGCAGCTATAAAAAAGAACAAAATCATGTTCTCTGCACGGACATGGATGGAGCTGGAGGCCATTATTCTTAGCAAACTAACACAGGAACAGAAAACCAAATACCCACATATTCTCACTTATAAGTGGGAGCCAAATGATGAGAACACATGGACACTAGAGGGGACCAACACACACAGGGGCCTATCAGAGGGGAGACTGGGAGGAAGGAGAGAATCTGGAAAAATAATTAAAGGGTACTAGGCTTAATACCTGGATGATGAAATAATCTGTAAAACAAAACCCCATGAGAGAAATTTACTTATGTAACAAACCTGCACTTGTACCCCTGAACTTAAAAATAGTTTTTAAAAAGTTGTGTACTACAGTCTCAAGCATAACAGAGGCTGTAATTCAAAATATTGCTATTAAATTACTTTAAAATAAACTTTCCTTAATACTTTTAAATTGCAAATGAGAAAACAGATATGTACAGAAAAGAGTGTTAATAAAAGTTTAGGTTTTCCAAGGTGTTGTTTGTTTGTTAATTCATGTGTTTGCTTTTGTTTTAGTTGTTGCTGTTGGTTGTGTGTTTGGGGGTGAGGCTGGGGATATTTGTTTCCTGAGGACCTCTGCATTTTCTGACTTTTATTTGAATGTGCTAAGGCAAACTGAGAAAATTCAAAATTGTGTCCAACTGTTTGACTTCTCAAGTCCGATACTCAAACAAAAACTATGGGATTACATCAAAGGGCATAGTAAGGATTCCCGGGTTAAGGAGAAAAAAAGTGTGTAACATTCCTAACTAGAGAGATGGAGTGTGAACTATATAAGGAAAGCTATCATCACCATTGACAAATATTTGTTATATAAGGCACTAGCTTCTCTGTAAAGGAAGACAATACCAATGAATTCAGAATGTAAGTGATCCACAGCCTGATACTGAAGTCATCCTGGACTTCCCTGCCTGTGTCCACACAGATAGGAATCCTAGTCATGATGAAACTGAACATCCACACTGGCAGTTAGCTCCATGATAGGACATGTGAGCACAAATAGTTCAAATTGCTCAGAGGGAGAAAGTCAAAAGCACATTGTGCAATCTGATTCTTTGGAATGTCAATGTGAGGCATGAATCACCTGACAGAATTTGCCTCAGTCCATTTAAAGACATTATTCAAAGGAACTCATCTACACATCACTGCCCAACAAGGAGACATTTCTCTCACAAAATTAAATAAGATCCTCAGACAATTTTTTCACAGCAGGTATCATGACTATTGAATGTGTGATAATCCACAATGTGTTCAGTGCTTGTAGATTACAAGGGACACATCATAGAAAACTGCAGATTTGGTGACAGCCTGGCACTAAGAGTCAGAAATCCTAGATTCTAGACCATGCCAAACCACTTCCCAGACAGGTGACCTTGGACAAGTACCTTCATCTTGCTGAACTTTTAGCTTCTTCTTTGTTAAAAATAGTAGTAGGAGTTCCTGCATTTTTCATCACACAGAGGTTGCACAGGAATCAAAAGAAAGTCTATAACAATATTTGATAAAGTTTCATGCATGTGGACATTATAATAATCATAATAATTACTAACATTTTTTATTATACAAGCAAAAGCTTAAATAAAGAAATTTTTTAATTCAAGTCATGGGAACAAATGAGACTCTTCAGAGAACTTGTAATGTAAGTCAGAAAGAAGCAAAAGAAAATAAAAGCCATAAGGAACACAAATACTTAGAAATAAGACAGACACAAGAGCCAATAAAGAAGTGAGAAGGTGGGTTTGTAGAAGTGTCAGGGAACTAGGGATGTTCTGTATTACAGATGCCAAGACAGGGGAGGAGTAATCATCAGCAAAGTACCTCCCAAATTGGTCAAATAGGATAATCACGACTAAATTAAAATCATTAGCTTTGGTAACTAGAAAGTCACTGCTCTGTTTCTATCAACTGGTTTTTTTTCTTGGTAAGGTCACATTTCCTTGCTTCTCTACATGTCTAGTAATTTTAATTGGATATTTGACATCAGCACTATTGTTCAATGTCTGGATTCCTGTCTCCCTTTAAAATACTCTGTACTTTGTTCTGGAAGGAGATTAATGTATTTGAGGATCAGTTTGACCTTTACAAGTCTTTCTTAGGATGTTTTTAAACTTCGTTAGAGAAGGTTTACACTAGCTGTTGTTCCAGGTTTAGGCGAGCCCCGCACTTAAGACGTGGCCTTTGTGGAGCCTCTACTGAATGCCCTGGTCTTTCCAATCAGGCTAGCTGGAGCCCAAATGTCTCCCAGCTCTACATGGGCTCCAGTAGTTTGTGTTTGTAGTTCCATGACAGTTATCATTTCTTGATAGTTCTGTACCCTACACAAGTTCAGGTTACTATTCAGACAAAGACTCAGGGAAAACTCTGAGTAGATTCTGAAGCTCCTTCTCTGCTTGGCCCTTTCTCTCTAGTACCCTGTCCCCAAAATTTCATCTGTGCATTTCCTGTGCAAGTACCTTTATTCTCAGTCTTTCTGAACTTTGATCTCTATCACCTCTTCTCAGTGAGACTCCAAGCTCTACTTAGGCTGCCTCTTCCTGGGCTCTGGTCCAGAAGCACTATCCAGGCAGAAAGCCAAGGAATCTAGGGCCCACCACATTAGTTTTCCTGCCATGGATTCTATTTCTATGCTGCCTTAATTTTTAATGTCTAAAAAACATTTCTTTTTCAGTTTCTCTAGCTCTTTACGTCATGAGGACTAGTTCAGTACCAGTTACTACATTTTAGCCAGAATCAGAAGCCCACTGGAGATCTTAGGAAAAACATTTTCAGTGGATTTAGGCATAAATGAAAGAAAGTGATGAGCCAGCACATACAAGCAACTCTTCAACAAAGGGACATAGGTAGACGGAACAGTGACTTGTGCAGAGATCTTCATCCAGATTATTGCTATTTGGTTATTTATGACTTAATCTAGATAGTATTTCTTAATGTTTGACTCTATATGGGTAGTAACTGTGTCTACTTTGGTTAGTCTTGTATCTTCAGTTAACACAATTTCAAAAACACTGACCCATAATTGGGATTTAAAAATACTTAAAAAATGCTTGCTGAAAAAATAAATAAATAACAGATAAATGAATGAATGACTGGAAGAACCAGTCTCCACTTTCCAAATGCTTAAAAGTGTAATGTTATGTGAATATAACACTTCTATGTCATATTACATGGAAATTTTATTTCTACATCAAGCCTCCTTTAAAAACAATTTACTTTGTTTCTAGTGGAATGTGCCCTACTTGAATCTAGAACATGACTCTTTTGCGAAATTGGTTGTCTTTTTGTAAACTTTGAGGAATGCCAACCAGGAAGGAACAGTATGCATTATGAGAAATTTGAGTAGGTACACCAATCAGATGACAGACATACTTCAGAAACACATCTTAAAATAAATGAACAGCTCTACCTGGCCAAACACAACCCCAACAAATGATTGTTCCAGGCATCTTAACAGCATACATGAGAAAAAATGAATTCAGACTCATACAAAATAACTAAAATGTTTTTACCTGCAAGACATATTTTGTAAGTGAAGGCAAGTAGCTTTTGCCTTTACTGGATAATACCAGATTACTAATTGATTGCATGTGAGATATTGCTAGGTCAGACTTCTAATGAGTGACTTTCAGAGTCTGATGATGAAAAAGTTAAAATCTTTAGGGATGCTTTCTGTACATATTGTCTTCTTAGCAAGAGACAATTGAGGATTTACAGTTTCTGTTAGAATGAGAAGTTTTCTCAACTCAACATATTGTGATACTTATTCTCCATAATTTTGTGCTGCCATATTCCTACTCTACACTAGGAAAATAAGAGGAAACTAAAGCAAAATGGCTGGAGAAAAACAGACAATCTCACACATTGACAGAAATACAAAATGACCTTATCTTATAAAAAGGGAATTTGGAAATGCCTAAAAGGATGACTTAGGCATTTATCTTTGACCCAGCAATCTCATTTCCAGAGATCTATGCTAAAAGTACATGTCAAAAATACGAAAAATAAAGGTGTATAAGCCTTTTCCTTGCAGCATTATGACTAATAGAAAGGGTGCAAGAACAATGTTTTCCAATATTTCAATAAACTATGCTATGTCCTCACAACAGAGTACTATAGAGCTGTACAGATAAAAGATGAACACTTCTAGAAGCTTCAATGTGTAGAATATTTAAGAAGAGTATGTGTGCATATATACATACATATCTACAGAAAATGTGTTTCATTTTAATAACTTAAATTGCACCTACAGAGTGCAATTTAATACATACAAGAGAATGTGCTTGTATGCATACAAGAGAAAGGAATAGAAGCAAGTCTTCCCTGAATATACATTGTTTTGTACATTTGACAAATAACTCATGTAAATGCTTAACATTATATTAAATAAAATTAAAACTACAAAGGCCATTATTAAAATCAAAAGCAAATTGAAAATAATAAATCTGTTTATCAGGTTAGTAGCATATCCACAAAAACAGAAAAATTTCAAGTAACTTTAAAGAATATTGATTTACTATACCTCCCTATTGGGTTAGATACTGAAGACCTGAAGAGCAATCTTCAACTCTTTTCAATAATCACATTTGTGACAGAAGTAATATAACTATTCTGAGAATATATTATTATTTTCTGTATATAATGAGTAATTATTGTGAGATAAATCAAATGAACTGTTATCATTGAGGATTGGTGTCTTCACCATGAAAGGAATGAGATACGGATGTAAGGTTGATGAGATGAATAAAAACCTGTAGTCTTAAATTGTATTTAAAACTAGCAATCAATATGAACTCACATTGTATATCATCTTTATGAATACATTGTGTGTGGGTGTGTGGGTGTGTGTTTCTTAGCTTTGTTCTCTAGAAAAGTCTAGAAACAGTGACTAACTCGGTAGCAATTAGCACCTCTAGCACAAAGATCATGGTCTCTAAATATGATTTCCCACTGCAAAGAACCAGAATTCCTTAGTGAAATAATTGCTTTCAACTTGAGAAAGAAAATGTTAACGATGAATCTAAAACATCTGTTCTTTCCAGAAAGTAAGAAGCTAACAAAGTCTATTGAAATCATAAGCAAATAATTCAACAGCCACTTTCAAGAGTTTTTCACTAGCCAATGATGGGCAAATTCGACTACAAATAAGATTAATAAATGAAATAAATTACATTAAAAATTGAAATTCATGTGTTTATAATAATACTGTAATAGTCTGTTCTCATGCTCCTAATAAAAACCTACCCCAGACTAGGTTATTTATAAAGAAGAGGGGTTTAATGGACTCACAGTTACACATGGCTGAGGAGGCCTCACAATCATGGCAGAAGGCAAAGGAGAAGCAAAAGCACATCTTCCCTGGTGGCAGGCAAGAGGGCATGTGCAGGGAAACTTCCCTTTATAAAACCATCAGATGTCGTGAGACTTACTATCACAAGAACAGCATGGGAAAAATTTGCTCCCATGATTCAATTAACTCCCACCAGGTCACTCCCACAACATGTGGGAATTATTACAATTCAAGATAAGATTTGGGTGGGGACACAGAGCCAAACCATATCAAATACTTAAGTCAAATTTCAGTGATCATCTTTGGAGAGTGAAAGGAGAACAATTTATTGTTTTAAAAACTAGTGGATAAGAGGATATAACCAAGAACTTACATTGCTTTTCCCATAATAATTCTACCACAAAGTAAACATATAATATACAATGGAAAGGTATTGTTTGTAGATACACTACAGACAATAAATTTAAAAGAAATGATCACATTAAGTCATCACCATTTTGCAACTCTCTTTTATTTTATGTATTTAGTCAGATTAGTCATCTACCTTTACAAAAAACTGAGATGGCTAGACAATAGCAAATATAATTCTGCCTATAAGGATTTTTGAATACAAAGTAAAATACAGTAAATAAAACCCAAATCCTACTAAAATTTTAGGTTTACTAGTTTATAAGAAATCCAGGTTTCAAAGGAATTACACAACACAATCTGGACTGTAAAAATCTCTTTAGGACAAACAACGTGTTTCTTTGACAAATAAAATGCAAGGAAAAAGCCAACAAGGTCTATATCTTAAAAGAGGTTTAAAAGATAAATCAATCAACTGCAAGGTGGTACAATCTCAGTTCACTGTAACCTCCGTCTTCCTGGTCCAAGTGATTCTCTTGCCTCAGCCTCCCGAGTAGCTGGGATTACAGGTGCCCACCACCACACCTGGCTAATTGTTTGTATTTTTAGTAGAGATGGGGTATCATTATGTTGGCCAGGCTGATCTCGAACCCCTGACCTCATGATCCACCCACCTCAGCCTCCCAAAGTGCTGGGATTACAGGCATGAGCCACCACGCCTGGCCTAAGGAATAATTTTTAATTTTAAGTATGATAATCATATGGAAATTAACTTTTTGAAAGAGTTCTAAACTTTCAGAGATGTGTATTAAAATATTTATGGAGGAAATGATACGATGTCTGGGATTTGCTTCAAAATATTTGGTGAGGGACAGGGTGCAAGATAAGATTATAGATGATGCAAGACTTGAACTCTTTCACCCTATTTGATTTTACTTTCTGAAGTTCTATGGATTAGATAGTCACAGGGGTTAATGATCTACTATTTTAAAAATATAGTGGCAGCTGGGTGCTGTGGCTCATGCCTGTAATTCCAGCACTTTTGGAGACTGAGGCAGGCTCATGGCTTGAGCCCAGAAGTTTGAGGCCAGCCTGGGCAACATGAGGAAACCCCATCTCTACAAAAAATTAGCTGGGCATGGTGTGCATGCCAGTAGTCCCAGCTACTCGGGAGGCTAAGGTAGGGGTATCATTTGAGCCCAGGAGGTGGAGGTTGCAGTTAGTTGACATCGCACCACTGTACTCCAGCCAGGGCAACGGAGCAAGAGACCCTGTCTCAAAAAAAAAAAAAAAAAAAAAAAAAAAAGTGTAAATAATATCACTTGGCTTCATTATATAAAACCGTATCATATACACCTCAGTCAAGGTATCTACCCTTCTGATCATCAGTTTGTTCTCTTATTTTAAAAGGGCCAAATCCCTTGCCTGCTTCTTAAAGCAAGGAAATGTGATCATAGAAACTCTGAAACCTCTCTGTGTGCATAATGTTGAGAGGTGGATAAAAGGAAGGTAAGAAGTACTCAGTTTTTATTTAATGAACGCTTTTGATGATAGTTAATTTTATTGAGCAATTATTATGTGGTAGGAATTATTAGCAGGGTTTCATGTGCATTAACTCATTTAATCCTCAAACAACCCTGTGAGACAAGTATGAACATCTTTTTATAGATGAGAATACTGAGGCAATCAAAGGTTAGTTAAGATGCCCTAAATTACACCATTTAGGGATCACTGGCAGGCAATGGAGTCAGGATTCACAGCCAAGCAGCCCTGTACTCTTAAGCACCATATTCTGCTACATATTTATTTGATGTATTTTTGCTTATTGATATTTGTTATCAATCAATATTGATTATTGCTATTTATTTGAAAGCTCTGATAGGAAAGATAAAGGAAAAGAAAGGCCTCTATGGAAACACTTGAACACCTGGTCAGGCTAATGATTTAGTTCCTCAGAATAAACATATTTGTGAAATGTATATTAAGAGAAGCTAAGCACTGAACAGGGAAGAGCAGAATGGAGGAATTAAAAGACCACCGAGTCAGTGCTTTGATCATTTTAGTGTCCCAAGCCCTTGATATCCCCACACTCATATGCCCACTCAGCAGAATAAAGCCCCTGAAGTTACCAGAATATTTAACTATTATATATTATCCCCCAAGCTTTCCCCTTGAAGGAATCACTCCCATAAACAACCAAGGGGCTTATCAAGATATAATTTCCAATCATGTACATTAAGTCATCTTTCAAAGATAACTTGTGGAGAATACAATTTCTTCATCTAATGATTATCCAGGGGGCTTTGGCATTTCTTACCAACTCCCCTCACTGGCAACTGCCTCCCTTCACGTGGCTTCAGAGAATTTTCCTGCTAACAGAGATTGCTCAGGAAATAGCTATAAACACCTATTATCTCCCTTTCCAGAGCTTCCTTTAACAATAAGACCCTTCTCTTGGCCATCATTTCCATCATTATTTTGACTTCTCCCTTGTCCCTTAAGTCCAATTAACTGATTGGAAACCTTCCCACATCATCTGCCATTCTTGCTTCCTTTCCATTCCCAATGCCACTGGATTTGGCTGGACCCCATAGTGAGCGAGGAAGTAAAAAGAGATAGCTAGGGCAAAAATTCCTCAGTAGAACTTCCTTTCTAACAAAAAGCAGCCCAAGAAGACACGTGTCTTCTAACAAAGAGCAGCCTGGAAGATTGTGCTGCAAACATAGATAAGGAAGCTGGAAGCTTACAGCGGGGAGTTACCTGTAGCTGCTGCACTAGAAAGGGGTACCTGGAGCCAGGCATATCCACCATGAGGGCTCCACTTCCCACTTTTTTTTCTTTTTCTTTTTCTTTTGCACATGCACAGTAGGAAAGCAACATGGAGTAGCTCAGGCAAAGGATCCGCCTCCATAAGGAAAGGCTGGAGTGGGGGCTGCCAGAGATTTGCACTCTATGCAGATGGCACACCTGGTCTTAACTGGTTTTTCATACCCTATGTAGGTAAAATACTGCCTCCCCACTAGCTCACTTATAAAAACCCTTTCATTTTACTGTGGCACGGCAACCCTTTTTGGGACCCCTCTCTGCAACAGAGAGATGTTCTCTTTCTTTCACCCTATTAAACTTCTTCTTCTGCTCGGACCTCACCCTTGGTGTGTCTGCATCCTCGATTTCCTCGGCTATGAGACCAACGACTTGGGCACCCACCCAGGCAACAAGGTCATTTCAATAAGGGAAGTAGCAAAGTGTTTTCAATCCCTGTTGCCAGAAATTGGCCTAAGGCTTCACTCTAAAAAAATTAATCCAAAGCAGACGTGACAAATATTTGCTACATTTGATAATAAACCAATAAATTATCTGCTAATAAGTGCCTGAAATATTTAGCACACATCTGCCTTATTCTGATGACTGATCACATTTCTAGTTCCCCTGTGGGCTAAAACAATATGCTTTCCTTCCTACACAAGCAATACTTTGTGCAGCGACACAAATTTTAAATCTGAATACAAATGCAGCAAGTTTTAATTCTGCCTCTCATTCTCCAACAAAATCACGGGGAAGAAGGAAAGCATCCTTAGTCAAAAGGGGTACAGGGACATAGAACGTCGCCATGCTGCAGTCATGCAGGCAACAGAGAAAGATGGTGGTGGTTCCCTGGGGCAGTGGCAAACAAGGTCCCCTCTCATGCAAGGGGACAGGGGCAGCACTCCTACCATCTCCCCAGCGATATAGGAGTTAAGAAGGAATTATTTAGGCAGATAGCAAGGGCATGGGAGTCCTGGGTAAGGCTTTTCTTTTTAATGAAAAGCAGCCCCAAATCATTTTCTAACAAAGAGCAGTCTGTAAGCTGGGAGCTTGCATAGGTGAATGCCAGCAGGAACTAGGAACTAGATATTTTCAGAATGACAGCTCCATCTTCCCTTCCCTGCCAGCCAAGTGTATCGTAAGGAGCAGACAAGATGGCTCTGATCAACTGGAAAGCCTATTTGCATAATAAGATTAGGGTGGGGCTACCAGTCTTCCCTGCACACTATGTAGATATCATACCTGATCGAACCAGTCTTTGAATCCTATGTAAATCAGACACCGCCTTCTCCAACCTATGATATCTGTTTTGGTCCACCACCTCCCCACTTTTCAGATCTCTCTCTCTCTCAAAGAGCGGCTCTCTTCTCTCCTTTCTTCTATCTAGTAAACTTTCCACTCCCTAACCCGCCTACATGTGTCTGTGTCCTGAATTCTTGGCGTGTGACAACGAACCCCAGGGTGTATACCCCAGACAGCACAGCCACTTCACCAGCAGGGACAGCAGCCGTCACATGAACTGGAGATGAATTGGAGGTGAGTCTGATGTCTTGGAATTTTGAGGAAAGTGGGTAGAAAGTTGCCAAGCAAGCTGAAGAGAAAAGCAAAAGGGATCATGTTCCAGAAGAATCCGTAGCAAGATAACAGTCAGAACTTCAGTCAAGGTGATTGATCTGAAAGGGGGAATTAAATGTAAATAAAATACAACCATGTGAAACCACACATATGTTGTTGAACCTTATCTAGACACTAACTGTGAAAAAGCCAGCGTGGATTATTGATGAAGGACATTCAGGAAACCACAGTTTTGCCACATGCTTATTTAGAGAACAGAGACAGTGGTGTTATCAGTCCATAGCTCAGTTGTAAAATTGGGATAACTAGATGTCCCAAGTCCATTCTGTTCCTCAGCCCTCTCGACACTCACCTAAGAAGCTTCCAAATTTACCACTTCTCAGTCATTGTAAGGATGCTGGATGTCATAAGGATGATTATGGAAGAATGGGTGCATTCTACATAGAGAACATGAAAAGTCACAATATTTTCTTTTATAAATTGATATTTTGGCATTTATATTAGTTCCCCTAAATCTAAATAACCATGGGAATATTGACAAATTTAATTTTCCTGAACTTTAAAGCTGAGGCTAGATACTAACCACAGTGACTTTATCTATGTAGTACCACACTCTACCAGCTGGGATGTTTGGGTAACAGGCTCCCCAGATTGCAGCCTCTCCTCCAGCACCGGGTACGATTACCAGTCTGTTTGTTTTCATTTTAACTATGTAGATTTGCCAAATTTTGTCACCTGCGGACTTTAGTTTTCTCATATGTAATATGATGCGTTGGCCCAATGTTTTCTGAGAACCTTCAATCTCTGTGAGTCTCTTCACTGAAAAAATTGTTGACTTTCTTTTTTTATTGTTCTATTTTTCTTTTCAATGTCAAAAAAGCACTATGGTAAAAGTCTCTCAGTAAAAAGTGAACCTTGGGGCTTGTTCCTGAGTTTGACATGTTAAACAAATTAAAGAACTGTTTTCAACTGATCAGTCATATCCCTCTTCAATTCCTATGGGAATGTGGATTAGTTGTGCATGAGAAAGTCAGCCAATTTCGGCATGAAGATGTCTTTCAGGCAGGTAGGCCGCCTGTGATGAAGTGAATCATTGAAGAAAGTCTATTTTCTTGTGGCATAAATACAAGCCTGAAGATTACATGTAAGCTGTCATACACCTACCTCCTAAATGCAATTCCTCAGAAGTGACATGCCATCATCATTCACATTAATGTCGATTTGTGCAACTACATGGTTTGAAATAATCAACCAATTCATCACAGTAGGTATTTGGGAGGAGTGAGGGAGCTTTCTCTGTACTAATGAAAAAAATGACATTTCTGTTTACCATCTGTCAGTTGTAAGTAATTAATATATGTCTGTAATAATTTTCATATTTTGATATGGTATTCACTTGTAAGGATATGCAATTTTTAAGAGTTATGGTGAGAATGTTTCTTCCATAACATTCAGCTTTAAAAAGTTTTAGGAAACTATTCATTATGTCTCAAAAGTTAAATGCATGATAAATGAAATGCCTCTTACTGGTTGCAATTTTCTAAATGTAAGTAATGCCTATTACTTTGATATTTAACTCAAATATATTAACAATAATTGAAAGCTTTGGAGTGCTACAGGTTGATAATAAGCCTGAAAGTATAGAACAGTCATCTGTATGTGAAAATTTTTATTCTTAAAGCCAACATAACAAAGAATTATGTCAGTGTTTCTAGTTGTCCCCCCAGATCTAGCTCCTGATTGATAATTGTCAATAGAGTGAAACACACCTTTCTATGGCCAGCTCCACTTCTCCAAAGCAAGCTCCTCTCACTTCACCACCCAGAAACCACACTGGAACCTGGAATCTAAAGAATGTATTTGCATTGTCAAAGAACTCACCCTCTCCCAAAGGGTCCACCCTGGGATTCCATTCTAGTGACTTTACGAAATGCTTCTAATTACTCATTCGTTAGTTCCCATAATCCGCTTAAGGACTTGTTTACTTGTTAACAGAGAGGGTGGGAATCTAGCCTTAGCAGTCTGTGTCAGTGCAACATCATCAATAAGATAAACATTATCTGAAGTGATCACAATGTTCTTGAACATCTGAGCCAGAGAGAATCAAGAGCGTGTCACCTTCCTTCTGATTTTCCAAATGAGCACACGGGAGAGGCCTCCCTAAAGTCACCCTGGGAAGGTGTCTGCCTCCAGCCCCATTCACGGTCCCTGGCACTGCCTTGTCATTAGATCGTGTTCAATGAATGCTTGTGGAATTGAATTAACACCACGTGGATTTACACCCTTTCCTGTCAAATAGCTAGTGCTAAAAGATACAGACCTGCACTTCAGCCATGCAATGCCTGTAAGATGTTTCATACTCTGATGCAGAGGAAGACGTCTCTGGCCATAACAGAACCACACCGAGAAAGATCGAACAAGATCACACCGAGAAAATTCATGTACAGGTAAATCTCATTTGCAATTATTGCAGCATGCACCGAGTCCAAAACATTTCACCCACAATTTATTAGCAAAACAGAAAACACCCGAGGGTCAGCGTCTTCTCTAAGTCCTGGCACAGGAATACCTGAGCCGTGGAGATGTTCAGTGCGTTGTGTAAATGACATTCCTTTCATGGAGACGAATTGGCACGTGGGGTCTAAAAGCCATTCTGTAAGACATATTCCAAAAATAATTGTTTTGGTACTTTTTCAGACTGCATTTAAGAAAAAAAAAAAGCCCTTAGCCGCTAGGTCACACGTACCAAACAGTAGTTCATTACGATGCAATAAGGCCCTACCACACTTACTAATTTTACACCAAGAGGATGAAATGATGTTGTCTAGGGAACAGGATAAGAGGAAAGGGGTTTAGGAACTCAGAATTTTATTCTGGCTCTGATGCTAATTTTCCTGTGACCTCAGCCAAGTCCTATAAATTGTTACTATCTGCAAAGTGAAGATAATGGACAAGTCTCACAGGATAGTTGTGGAGATTAATTAGGCAGCTCATTTGAGATTCAAAGTGCTGTGAGCCCACAAGAAAAGTCCTGAGGAAGAACAAAGGCAGGACCCACACTTCGTTTCGGCAGGCCGGGGACCACACCAAAGGCACTTCAGGGATGCATTTGGTGGCACCCCGGTATTTGTTAATTAACTGGTATTAGGAAGTCATTATGGTTACCAGGGGTTAATGGAAAGATTGAACTTGCTAAAATGGGCCATAGAGGCCTAAATCGAGGGCTCCTTTGTTCAAAGGAGGATTGGGTCCATCAGTATTAAGCCTAACTGGAGTGTGCTTCCTAGCTTTTCAGATATCTTTCGGAAATCCAAAGCAGGGTGTTGGTAACATGGACATCTTATTTTTCAGTGAAAACTGAAATCTTTTACTTCTCAATTTGTCCAAGACAAAAATTATTTCAGAGAAAACAAAGAGAACAAGTTAATTAGTATGCCTTCAGTGATCCTCTGATGGAAAAGTTCCATCCCTGCCTCCCTTACACGCTCAGCTACAGGGTGAATGCTCACGTGTATGCATACACACACACGCACACACACACAGAGCCGAATGAGAAGTCTAGGAAGAAGCCAGCATAACACTCAGGGAAGGAGCCCAGAGGAGTCTCCAGCTTGCACAGAAGGAACTCATGTGAAGTGCGCAGCATAGAATGAAATAGATCCCAGAGTTTTCAAAGCGAGGCTCAGCTTTGCAAGAGAAGCTCAAATGAATACAAACCAGTCAGGGAAGTTGTAGAAGGAAGTGAGATGTTTGACTTTTTGTGAAAGGTGTCTTTTGAGGGCAAATTTTGTGAGAGTTATAAGAGGGAGGGAGGAGTACGGATAAAGATCAAAAGTACCACATTCCCTAGGCCTGTTTCCATGTCCCTCTCATGGTGCAGGCCAGTGTGCATTTCAGCAGGTGCACTGAAATCCTGACATCTCTAACCAGACCCAGTCATCCTATTTGAATATGGCTCTATAGAGATGACAAGCATGAAAAGCCATACGTCCTGCAGCAGCCGTGCAATCCTTGAAAGAGCACTGCAATTCTACCTTGCCAGGAGAATTTGCTTTGTAAAGAAGAAAGGAAAGAGGGAGAAAGATAAGAACAAGCCGTAAACAAAGCAGGACTAAGAAATGAAGCAGGAAGATGCCCCTTGAAGGATAATACAAGACGAGTAACAGGGCTCAGAAGACGTTATCCTAGAATATGACATGCTGGCATTTAAGGAGACAGAAGCAGGACGGTCTCTCGGACCTTCTTCCACCATTCTCCCCTGAAGCAGGCCACGAAAGAATTCTCTGGCCTTTCTCTAAAATAAGTCACAAGACTCTCATTACAGAAGATTGCCCCCTGTATTGGGAGGAAAGGAATGAAGACACAAAGACACCAAGAGGCATCTGAACAAAGGCCTTGCTAAGTTCCCCCCATTTTATAACCATTAGGTCACACCACTTTGTCCAATCATAGTTCTGCATGACTGCCCAAGTCTTCGTCAAACCTAAATATCCATGTATTTCCCTGTTTCTTTGGGTCTTCATTTCTGAAGTCTCCCATGTTACATAAAACTTACATTAAATACATGTATGTGCTTTCTTCTTGTGCATCTGTCTTCTGATGTAGTGGGTCTCAGCCAGGCACCTGCCGCGGCTGAGAAGCGTAATCTTTTCTCCTCTAGGCCCCCTTTCTGTCCATTCCACTGGCTTGCACAACGTATTGGAATACTTATCGCAGTATCGAGTTCTAGTCACAGGGCAGTAGCTACCTTCTGGATGGGCATCCATTATTTCCACTTGATTCTCACGGCTTGAAGACACACAGTAAGATCTTGAAATGGATCAATGTCTGGAAAAGCAGATGCTGGGCCTGACACTATGCCGTGCACAATGTGGATATTCTGTATCTAGACCTCAGTGCCCTCCAGAGAGAAAAGACTCATTTTTCAAGATTACTACCTTCGACATTACGAACACTGTCCTGGAGTATAATATTGCTTTCTTTCTGGTCTTGGAATTTCTGTGGCTTGGGCTAACAAACTCTGCTAGTTGTTAGGGGCAGGGTAAGGGGCAACCATTCTTGTTTAAAGTAAGGAAGGCCTTGCTCTTCCAGCCTTGCAGGAGCCTTGGTTTTCTCAGGAGAGTAACCTGGGGAATGATCCAAAGTGCAGGATTTATCATCATAACCACAATGGAAAGGGAAGACAGCTCCCACATACCCAAGGCAGCGCCAAGCCTGTTCTTCAGAAGGAGCCCTGCCCTCTCTGGGCTCCAATCTCTCCGTGGGACGCTCCGGGTTCCCCAGCAGTGTCCACTGCCTGGCACTATAACTGCAGCCCACTCAGTCTTGTCTTCTCTAAAGAACAGCATCACCGTGTCATGCAAAATCCTCCAACACTTTGACTATGTCCTACCACAACACACCTACAACGTACGTACTTGGCTTTCCAGATTTCTCATCACATAGCTCTGCCCTGCCTATTCAGAAGCATTTCTGAATATTTCCCCAAACCCACTGGGGCCACTGGGGCTTGGCATCGCACTGTCTTCCCCATGATCACGCCCTGATGCACTTGCCTGAATGTCTTCCAGCGAGTGGCTTGCCTTTCCCAAGGGATCAGACCCGTCCTGTCTCCCTACTGAAATCCTTCCCCAAGGGCCTTCACTGACATTGCCGTGACCCAGGGAACTCCCTCGGCATGGAATTTCTTGGCCGTTTGTATTTTTGACTGCAGGGCTTCATGCTAAGTCACTGTGTTAGCTCATCACCTTTTTAAAAGAAGACCTGCCCATCACCCTTTCTACCTCCACCTTGCTTAATTTGTCTGCATAGCATTTATGATTACCTGAAATTAAGTTACACAGTTATTTCATAATTTTCCTGCGATCTAGTGATAGATATATCCCATGATGGTCTGTACCTTGTTTATATTGTACACGAATGTGTCCCCATTGTGTATATCTGCATGGAAAACAAGAACACGGTCAACCACAAATGTTTGCATGCCACCTATGTTGGAGCACACCGTTCCAAAAGCTTTCTTTATTTTATTAATTTAATCCCCACAATAATCTGATGAGGTAAATATAATTCTTTCTTTCTTTTTCTCTTTTTTTTTTTTTTTTTTTTTTGAGACAAAGTCTCACTCTTGTCCCCCAGGCTGGAGTGCGGGGCATGATCTCAGCTCACTGCAATCTCCCCCTCCCTGGTTGAAGTGATTCTCCTGCCTCAGTCTCCCAAGTAGCTGGGACAACAGGTGTGCACCACCACATCTGGCTAATTTTTTATATTTTTAGTAGAGATGGAGTTTCACCATGTTGGCCAGGCTGGTCTTGAACTCCTGACCTCAGGTGATCCACCCACCTTGGCATCTCAAAGTGCTGGGATTACAGGCGTGAACCACCACACCTGGCTGAGGTAAGTATAATTATTACCCCATTGACAGAGGAGGAAACTGAATCACAGAGGGTGTGCATAAAACCCTTATGCACACTGCTAGTAGGTGGCTGAGCCAAGACTCAAGTGCAGGTAGGTTGGGTCCAGAGCTCGAGAGTTTAGCTGATTGATGCTACATCATGTGTACTCAATAATTACTTTGAATAGTCTGATGAGTAAAAATCATTTTCTATCAACTGTGGGTTCCTTATGGCTTGGAAGCATGCATGCACTTTCTAACCCCACCCCTGTCTCAGACCTAAGCAGGTAACATGACCCTTAGTAAATTCAGTGCCCCAGGACTGGCCAATACCACAGACCCTGTATCTCAAGGATGCTCTCACCTGACTACGTGCACACGACTGAGAAAACTCTTCACCAGCTCTCCAATCTCTGTTCCATACATCAAGAAACACTTGGGAATTGCTTTGCAGGAAGAACTTTAAAAATAAAAATGATGCCTATTAATATATAAGTCTCTTATCCAGAAGTGCTCAGCACATGACCTGTAGAAGCCTGATGGTAACTTGGATTTAAAGGGGCCTGGGTCCCAATGCCATTATCTTGCCAAATGACCTTGAAAAAGCCTTTAGTCATGTGCATCTCAGTTTCGTCACCTGTACAATTATGATGACATTGGTATCTCCTTCCTAAAGTCTATGTGCCTCAAACACAGTAACCACTAAAAGATATTAACTGTCATCATTAATAAATATCATCAATGACTCTCATCCTACTTGCATAGGAGGGAAGGGAGAGTTCTGAACATGAGACAAGTAGACATAATACAGACTGTCTAGAACTTTTTAATCCTAAGATTGTATGAAGATTTTTACCTACAATATTAAATAATGCCATTTGTATGTTATTCCATAAACAGTTATTGAGTGGCAAGGATGAGAAGGGATGAGCTATAGTGGTCGATCTTAATCCTAATTCCTCCTTTATCATGATTTTGATACTACAGTGCTTTGAAACCCAGGGGAACACCATTGACATTCCTAGGAGTTAGGAAAAGGAGCCGTCAGTCACAGGGGCCGGGACTGAGGCATTCAGAAACAAAAGGCGAGCTGGGCGCACTGGCTCATGCCTGTAATCCCAACACTTTGGGAGGCTGAGGTGGGTGGATCACTTGAGGTCAGGTCAACATGGTGAAACCCCATCTCTACTTAAAAAAAAAAAAAAAAAATTAGCCGGGCATGGTGGCATACACCTATAATCCAGCTACTTGGGAGGCTGAGACAGGAGAATCGCTTGAACCCTGGAGGTGGAGGTTTCAGTGAGCCGAGATCATGCCATTGCCGTCTAGCCTGGCCAATGGAGCAAGACTTCATCTCAAAATAAAATATATAAAAAAAGGGAAAGAAACAAGGCAAAGTGATACACCAGAGGGCTACTGAAATCAGAAAGGGATTCCCCAAATTTAGGGCTATGGTTACAATCTTTGCACAATCACGTCAGAAGGTAGTGGTCCTAATCTTGCAAAAGACACAATCTATAGCATAGATAATGAACAGTTTCAGAGTACCTTTCTTCTGAGGTGATGAGAGAACATGGGATAGGGTGTTGAAGGTGTAACAACAGTAAGGGTCGTGGCTTCATGCTAACCGGGGCTGGAACCTAAAGAAGAAGACTATAGATTGGAGAAAAGAGCTGAGTTTAGCTATTGCCTGAATCACAGAGAAGAAGAAAACTAACCTCTCCTTCCATAGTGATACTGGCATTAGGATTGCCAAGTAAAATACAGGATGCTCAGTTCAGTTTAAATTTCAGATAAACAATGATTGTTTTTTCAGTATAAGTATATCCCAAATATTGCATGTGATTTACTTATGCTAAAAATATTTCTTGTATATCTGAAATTCAAACTTCACTCGGCATCCTGTATTTGTATTTGCTAAATCTGGTATGGCCACTCTATCTGAGATGTCTACTTGGAGTCTCTAAAAAGAAAAGCAAGAAATGGCAGATTATAAGATGGCAGGTGTATTAGGGTTCTTTAGAGAAACAGAATCAATAGGGTGAATACATTGTGTGTGCGTGCACGTGTGTGTGTGTGTGTGTAGTGAGAGAGAAAGATAGAGAGAGAAAAAAAGTGGGGGAGAGAGAGAGAGATTTATTTGAAGGATTGGCTCATGCAATTATGGGGACTGTTAAGTCCGAAATCTTCAGGGTGTACCGGCAGGCTGAAGACCAGGGAATTGTTGACGTTGCAGCTCACAGTCAAAGGCAGTCAGCTGGCAAAATTCCCTCTTCTCATGGCATTCAGGCTTTTTTCTATTCAGGCCTTCTACTGATTGGATGAGGCCCACCCACACCACACAGGGTACTCTGATTTACTCAAAGTCTGCTGATTTAAATTTTAAAATTAAAATGTAATTTAATTGAACTTAAATTTTAAAAATACCTTCACAGAAACATCGTTTGACCAACTATCTGGGTACTGTGGCCTAGCCAAGTTGACACATAAAAATAACTAACACATTAGGGAAGACAGCTGGCTTCCCTAATCTGGTGAATTTGAAGCAATTAACAACATATTCATGGGAATCTCATCACAGAAGGACGTGTTAAATCATAAAGCAAAACAGCAAACACATATACTGCAACAGCACAAGTGCTCTGGGCATATGCCTTGCTAACAGGAACCTTTTTTCTTTTTTGAACCGGTTGCCTAGAGATGCTTTGTTTTGCTTTGCTTTTTTTCCTTTTTTAAAACATTGATCCTTGGATGAAAGGAAGTGAAGGTTACTATTTGTTTTATCTCCTGCTCACAACAGAATGGCTGTGAGAGAAATAGTGAATTTGAAAGGGCTTAGCTTGCTGAAGCCAAGCAGAATTTGAAGTCTCTCTAGATCACTGTAGACAAAACAAGTCGTATGGCCAACGCTTACTCATTTGGCCACATAAGCACTTGCTTGGACTCCCAGTCTAGGGCTAAATTTAGCAGAACAACTGTCAGCCAGCTTCCCTGTTTGAAGGTGAGAGCTCACGGGGACAGTGAGCTCCCAGCTGGTCTTCCTTTACTGCTTCACGGCGAGAGGTTCCATGCTGACAGCATCTGGGGAAACCTCGCTGGGCCGTGGAGGCCCTTCCCATGGATGACATGCTGCCCACCCTGGGTTAAAAGCCAGAGAAGGGTGGCCGGTCCCACTGCTGGCTTCGCCCGCCTGTTTCCCGCAGCTTCCCTCTAGTCATCCACCTACACCCGATGCCCAGTTCCCTAGAAACCTGCCTAGTATAAAAGGAAGCAACTCTAGAGAACAGAACCAGAAATCAGAAAGCAAGGACCTGTCCTCTGAGTTCTCTCCTGGATGGGGACTGAGGAAGGTGAACTCAAGCAGGGAGTGCTTCTGCCACACCCAGGTTGTGTTTATTTGTCTCTTCTGTAGATTGAGAAAACATCTCCCTTAGCCTCCAGAGGGAGAAAACAGGGCCATATTTCCCCGAGCCATATGAGGAAAGTGGGTGATTTCGAGCTCTAATTAGAGCTGGCTCTAAGAAAACACACCATGTGCGTGAGAGCTGCTTCTTCTCACATAACCCAATTGAGGAAATTTCCCCAATTAGATCTTGTTTCTTGTCTCTTTTAATCAGCAAGACTTTATACAATGATGCTCCTACTATACTCTCATCCAATTTGCAGATCCATATATAAATAACAATGAGCATAGTAGGAAGCGTTTTATTCTTATTTATTGAGTGCTCTTCAACTTCCAGATACTGTCTTGAGGATTTCACACGTACTAACATACTTACTTCTAGGAGGTACGGACTACCATGGCATCTGGCTTCAGAGCTCACTCTGTTCCTCAAGGGAAATCATTATTTGGACATTTCATAATAATAACTATTGATACATTAAGTCTTATAAAGCTTTTAAAGGTGTTTTTACGAACTCATCTTTCCTCTTTATTACACTACTTCTGAGATAAGGTGTTTTTTTGTTTGCTTGTTTTTTTGTTTTTAACATCCCCATCACCTCCATTGGAAGAGTGAGGGAGATCAGACTGGGAGAGGTTGAGGGATTAGCCTGGCCTCCCCTGGGTATGCAGGTGAGCTGTGTGACTCTGTACCAGATGCTCTGTCTGCCAAGGCACAGGCCCTCTTCCCTGCAGTCATCCAATGCAGTATCAGAAATTCAGTTCTCATCTTAGAGTCAAAGTCTTCCCAAATGCAACCATAAGTCAAAAAGAAATGTATACCTTCCCTCCATAAACCATTATTCCAAATTCTTCTGCTATTGCCAGTGACAATCATCTGCCTTCTGGTCTTCCAAAGGAAGAATCAAAGAAGATGCTTCCAAAGGAGGCATCAACACCTAAGAATCATCACGGATAATCTCTCTCCTTCTTCCTCTCACAAGTAAACCAGGCAATCAACATGATATTTGAAGTGCCCATGTCCAATTGGTTGAACAAGTGCTAACCTAGCAGCACCACATCCAGCTATGATGGAGCAGGTGCAAAGATGGAAGAAGAAAGATGGCCCCAGAGATCACGGTTTTGTAAAGTCATGAAGGAGATAACTGGAGCATGAATCATTATCAACCAAGATAATAAATAAGAGGACACAAGAGAAGTCACATAACACATTCTTACTAATGTGAGGGACCTCACAGGATGGCGTGTTTACTTCCAAGAGTAGCAGAGAAAAAACAGAGAAGGCATATAGCATCTGAGCTGAGACTGGAAGGACTCAGGACCAACAAAAATAGGGCAAGGCTGTTGCTCAGAAGTCAGAGTGAAAATACAAAGCAATGAATGTCGTATTTTGACTGATTTTTAGGAGGGAATGAATCTGAAGAAACCAGGGCATGAAGCTAATTTTTAAAAAACACTCCATTCTTCTCTGTCTGCGCCATCGTCACCGGGTCCAGGCCTTTATCATTGTTTATTTAGTACGAATCTTCCCAAACTATTTTTGCGATGCTTTTACAAGCAAGTAGCATGCACTGAGTAAAACAGCGACTGTGCAAGAAGATGTTTAAGCTGTCATGAGCAACGTCACACAAAACCAGGACAAAATCTCACCTGGCCAGTGGCAAAACTACCCAGTCTCGCAGGCCACACTGCACCCAGACTTCTGCCCTCATGGCTCCCTCCTCCTGATAAGGATGAAATCTGGAGAAAGTTAGGTGCACTTATTGTGTACTTCCTCCAGGGGTGGAAGCTCTGCAAAAGGCAGAGATACTCTTCAGAGCTCAGAAGGGTCAGTGCATCCAAAGCACACTCAAGAGGCTCAAGCTCCCCACCATGTATAATTTTAAATGCTCTCTTCTCCCATCTGCCTGGGATTAACATCAGGCACGCTCTTCTTTGTGAAACTACACATTTTTCAACCTCTTTAGATGGCCATCTGGCAAAATGAATCAAAATTCAAATGTCAACAACTTTTGATCCAATAACTCCACAGGCAGAAATTGATCTAAAGAAATAAAAAGACAAGTGCAGGAGTGTGTATGTAAGAATGTTCAGAGCATTGCTTTTATTTTTTTTAAACATTATTCACTTATTTATTTTAATTAACAAATTAAAATTATATATATTTATCATGTACAACAGGTTGTTCTGAAATATGTAGAGATTGTGAAATGGCTCAATTGAGCTAATTAACATATGCATTACTCCACAGACATCTTTTTTTTTTTTTGTGGTGAGAACACTTAAAATCTACTCTCTTGGCAAGTTTCAAGAATACAATACATTGTTATTATCTATAGTCCCCATGTTGTTCAATACATCTCTTGTAGTTATCCACTTGACTGACATTTTATATCCTTCTACCAAACGCTCCCCAACTCCCACCCCAATCCTAGCCCTTCCTAACCACCATTCTACTCTCTACTTCTGAGTTCAACTTTCCACAGCATCGCTGCTAAATCAGAGATATCAAAAGCTGAATTAACCACTGGTAGGAGTGTTATTAAATTATTGTAGATTTATGCAAAGACCATTACGTGTCATTTAAAAACAATGGAAAAAGGCCAGGCATGGTGGTTGGCTCATGCTTGTGATCGCTACACTTTGGGAGGCCCAGGTGGATGGACCCCTTGAGGTCAGGAGTTCAAGACCAGCCTGGCCAACATAGTGAAACCATGTCTCTACTAAAAATACAAAAATTAGCTGGGTGTGGTGGCATATGCTTGTAGTCCCAGCTACTCTGAAGGCTGAGATGGGAGAATTGCTTGAACCTGGGCGGCAGAGGTTGCAGCGAACCGAGATGGCACCACTGCATTCCAACGTGGACGACAGAGACTCCATCGCAAAAATTAAATAAATAAATAAATAAAATTTAAAAATAAAATAAAAATGATGAAACAGGTCTGTGTTTACCGGTATAACTTTTTTTAATGTTCAGATATTTTTTGTTTTGAATTACAGATTGTCCTTTTCAGAATTATATACACAAATATGTAAACATGGAGTAAATTCTGGAAACAGATTTCAAAATGTAGCGGTGGTGGTCTCTAAGAGATTACCAGTGATTTTTTTCTTCTTTATAATTCACAGTATTGTCTGCTTTTAAAAAATGATCATATTATCCCTTTTATAATAAAATAAGCGATTTTAATTTGGGAAAGTGTCAAGTCTATCTTCACTGTATTTTCTCTTTACTTATCTCCCAGTTTTATGTGGTCCAGAGAGGCTGCATCAGTCACAGGTCCCTAAGCCCTGCCTGGTTCAACAGTATCATCTCACTCACGCGGGTCATCCCATTGTTAGAAAGAGCAAGGGAAGAAGGATGAGAAAGGAAGGGAGGGAGGGAGAAATTGTCCCCAAGAAAAGGAAACTATCGTCTGGTAAGATTCAGCCCACGTTTCTTGTTAAATGATGTGAATTCAAATTGTTGATATATATCACCAACATGACATGTGCAACTATTATCTCAAACCATATTATAAAATACTGTATACGAAAACATTGACAAATATACTGTAGTTGATGAGTACCAGATATGATTATTGTTCTTTTCGTGTGTGATTAAAGGTGATGGACACATGGTTCCCTCAACCTATATAATTTAAGATACAGATCATTCCCAATACAACTTAGAATCTCATTAGTCAGTACAATGTTCTGAAGGCAAGACTGTGAGTGTCACTCTTTCTTGTTTAAGTGGAAAGGGGTGATTGATTTCTGGCAGACTGGTTTTATACAGTTTGCAAAATCTATTCTGGATTGGTTTCTGTGTTCCTGTGTTTTGTAAGGTTGTTATTATCACGTGGAGAAAAATGTCCCAAAAGAAAAGCCTCATAGAATCTAAAATGTAGGATTTTTTTTTTCTCAGATATTGCCCATTTCTGTCTCATACTGCTGATAGGTGACTGAGAGGCCCTGAAGGCAGGGTGTCCTAAAAAGCAAAGTTGTTCTTCTCCCAAATCTACAACAGCTGAAAGAAAACCCACATTCTACCTATATCCCAGCATGGAAGAATGACAACTCCACCATGAAAGAAAGGCCAAGATCCTATTAAAAACTAAATAGCCTAATATCTCCAGCTATCTTCAACTCTGTCCTTCCTACACATTTGGCTGTTTGTTTATTTTTGTCAGAAAGACAGACTCAGTCTTTTGCCAGGGAATTTTCTAACATCCTGCCACCAACATCTGCACAGAATAGAATGTTTTGGAAGGTTAGATGAAAAGGGAAAAAAAAAAAAAAACTCTCTCTGAAAGGGGTGAGAAAGATACTAGCGTTTCTGTTTGAAGCAACAGAATGTGTAAGAGTAAGTGCCAACTAAACCGTATCAATGAACCCTTGTGCCTGGCCAAAGCTTCAGCCTGCAAAGGAATCTGAGGCTGCTTCACAAAGGTGAAGGAGACGTGAAGTGACTGCCCACTCCGGCCATGCAGAGCGCATTCTGGACAGAACAACGGTTCGCAGGCACTCACTCTTCTCCTTATGTAAAATACTCTGAAATTGCACTTTAAAGCGTTTCTCACTTTTTATTGTTTTTCTTTTCCATCAGATTATAAATTCTAGAAAACAGAAAATATAGCTAATGTATTGTCCAATATAGACTCAGTGCCTGCCACAGAGTAGATATTAAACAATAGTTGAAGCAAAGAGGAAAGGAAGGAGGAAGGGAGGGAGGAAGGGAGGAAGGGAGGGAGGAAGGGAGGAAGGAGGAAAGGAAGAAAAGAGGAAGGAAAGAAGAAAGGATTTGTGTATTTATCCAATTATATTCTCCCCACCATCCACTCTCCATTGCTTGCTTTTTGAAAATGCATCATGTTGGCCGGGCGCGATGGCTCATGCCTGTGATCCCAACACTTTGGGAGGCCAAGGCAGGCAGATCACGAGGTCAGGAGTTCGAGACCAGCCTGGCCAACATAGCAAAACCCCATCTCTACTAAAAATACTAATTAGCTGGGTGTGGTGGTGGGTGCCTGTAGTCCTAGCTACTCTGGAGGCTGAGGCAGGAGAATCGCTTGAAACCAGGAGGTGTAGGTTGCAGTAAGCCGAGACCACACCATTGCACTCCAGCCTGGGTGACACAGTGAGACTCCATATCAAAATAAATAAATAAATAAATAAAGGAAAATGCATCATGTCATTCTATGCAGCACCTAAATAGTCAATAAACGTCTGCTGAATTCAGTAGATTCTTTAGTGCTCATTAGGTTAACAATAGACTAAAATTGATATCGTGGTTTAAAAGAATGCTAATATAGACATGCTTATAAATAAGCACTTTAAATTAATTGGTTTCATAAGAAGAAGTTTTTGAATCCATTCTGATTACTAATCATTTCTGCCACTAAATCTACATGCCAGGCATATTTCTAAGGCTGGAGTAAGTGGCCATCAACATGCCAGGATTGGATGGGTCAGTTTTGCACAGGCAGGCAGACTTCCTGTTCCAGTCAGATTCACTCTAGGAATATCAGTTAGCCCTCCAAGTGTTAGTTCTTGGAGGGCTAGTTCCAGTGGCCTAGAAAGATTATGCCTCAACTCAGCTGTTGTGATACTTTAAAATTATTCTGTCGTCAGAGGTCGAATGACCTGCTCCCACAGTCCCCTCCTGGGAGGACAAACCCATATTAAAATGCCGTAGGAGAGGGAAGATGGGAAACCAGTATCAGGTCCTATCTTCTCCCCAAAACTGACACTCACTGCTCCTCAGAGCTATCGCTAAGCTACAGTGTGGAGGAGAACTGTCCAGGTTCAAATCTCAGCTTTACCCGCTAGATGAGTTATTTGAGCAGGCCAGAGTATCTTTCTCAGTTTTCTAATCTACAAAACGGGAATAAGTAATCCCTGTCTCAAGAATAATTGTTGCAGTGATTAAATAAGTGAGCTCCAGCATTATCTCGTGCAGCATGAATCACTACGCACACGCGTTGCTGCTAGACGTCTCCAACGAGTCCTTATTGTGTGTCAAGAATTTTGCTAAGCACTTGAAGTGCATCTAAAATCCACAACAAACCCATACAGAAGGTCACAGTACTAGTAGTAGTACCTTCTACAGATGGGGAAATTCATAGACAGAGGTGAAAGACACATGCTCCGCACGAGTAAAGCGGTGATTTTATTCTGGTGATTGAAATCAGGAGAATGACTCAGAAATAGCTCAAAGGAAAGAAAGGAGCCTGCAATCCCACACAGGCAGGGAGACTTGAGTCCTATGGGAATCTGGAGGAAGGATGGACCAGGGTCCTGTCACTGAGGAGGGGTACAGGAGGGGGACATTTGGAATATATGGTGAGCCATTTCCTGGCACACGAAAGTGGTGGAAGTCATCACTGGTGCTGTTTTCCTGGAAGCACAAGACTGAGGTAAAACCCAATGTTAAAATTCATGGGTCTGTAATCCCAGAACTTTGGAAGGCCAAGGCGGGCAAATCACTTGAGGTCAGGAGTCTGAGACCAGCCTGGCCAACATGGTGAAAACCCATCTCTACTAAAAATACAAATATTACCCAGGTGTGGTGGCATGCTCCTGTAATCCCAGCTACTCGTGAGGCTGAGGCAGGAGAACCTCTTGAACCCAGAAGGCAGAGGTTGCGGTGAGCCAAGATGGTGCCACTGCACTCAAGCGGTTTTGGAAAACAGCAATTACTTGTTCACCCCAATATAATAGTAGTGATAGTAAATAGAATCTTAACAAATGATGGCTGTGCTAATAGGACACATTTATTGATGGTTTGGTATGTGACTCGTCCCTCATACACTAAAATCTTTACATGCTTTACATGTACAATAACCCTATAGGGAAATCTCCTAACTGATTTTTCTGTTTTACAGATCAAAATGTCAACTTTCACAGAGATCAGATGAAACTCATCCAAGTAAAGCTGACACGAAGTGGAAGCACTGGCTTTATACCTGGGCTCTGACTTCCCATCAGATTCGCCCGGGACAACACAGAAGTTTCCATGCAATGAGATATCTTTATATGTTCAGCGATGAGACAACTCTCTTGATGAGAGCATTGCTGCAGTTCTGTTTCTTTTCTTTTTTCTTTTTCTTTTTTTTTGAGATGGAATCTTGCTCTGTCACCCAGGCTGGTGTGCAGTGATGTGATCTCGGCTCACTGTAACCTCCACCTCCCGGGTTTGAGCAATTCTCCTGCCTTTGCCTCCCATGTAGCTGGGATTACAGGCACCCACCATCATGCCCAGCTAATTTGTGTATTTTTGTAGAGATGGGGTTTCACCATGTTGGCCAGACTGGTCTTGAACTCCTGACCTCAGGTGATCCGTGCACCTCAGCCTCCCAAAGTGCTGAGCTTACAGGTGTGAGCCACCGTGCCCAGTCAGTTTTGTTTCTTTTCTTTCCATTTTCTGGTTTTAACTTATAGACAAGCATCACACGACGTGCCTGAGTCTTCCAAGACCCCCAAGTCTTCCAAGATCTCTGCTTAAGGATGAAAAATTACGTAATAGTGACTTTAAAGATTAAGGTGATTGTAATACTAATTTTTTAAAATGGTTAGAAAAGGAGGTCAAATATATGGAAAAGTCAATCTAGAGAAAATCTTTACATTGACTTCCTGATGTGCTACATATCATTGCATGCATGGAAAACTGCAGGATACACAAAAAAGTCATGCTGAGGTATCAGCTCTAAGAATTCAATACAGGAGTGAGGTCGAGATTGCCTTTTGAGAGTAAATCCAGAAGCCAACTTTATAGACCAGAGTAGAATTAAGGCAAAATTACTTTAAGATAATGGAAGGTCTCCCTGGCCAGAGCAAACCTGAACTGAAGGAATTAGCTTATTAAAGAAAGAATGTGTCTTTTAAAAAGAGAAAGAAGCAGAGAGTAGTTAAAGCAAAGTGAAAAGGCAAACACAGACCGATTGCACCCCAGCCCCGTCAGGTCTGGAGAAGGAATGTGGTTTTCTATAGGCACGTGAAGCTCATGCCCTTCAACATCTGACGCCAACTAGTTAAACCTTCTCCTAATTTCATGATCACTATGCATATTAAAGGTAATCAATAAAAATTTTACTGTCGGCAGGGCGCGGTGGCTCACGCCTGTAATCCTAGTAGACTGGGAGGCCGAGGCGGGTGAATCACCTGAGGTCAGGATTTTGAGACCAGCCTGGCTAACATGGTAAAACCCCATTTCTACTACAAATACAAAAAAGGAGCCGGGTGTTGTGGCACATGCCTGTAGTGCCCGTAATCCCAGCTACTCGGGAGGCTGAGGCAAGAGAATCACTTGAACCCGGGAGGCAGAGGTTGCAGTGAGCTGAGATCTTGCCATTGCACTCCAGCTTGGGCAACAAGAAGAGAAACTACATCTTAGGAAAAAAAAAAATGTCTTATTGTCCTCCTTGATTGGGACTGGTGACTGGCTAACTAAAAAAAAAAAAAAATCACTGCAGATAATTACACAAATGATTTGTACATATCTTAAATATTTTGTTCAAATTCATTAAAATGTATATAAAATATACTTTCATTTACATTGAAGTTTTCACTAATGGTTGCACTAACTGGACCTTGCCGTAATATTTATTGCATTAACGCACGGACGACAAATTGTAAATGGTCTGTTTCTTCCTGTTTTTGTTTTAAGTCACAGTAAAAATTTATTAACTCCTGTGAAACAATTTAATTCAGATAAGGTAGTTCTAGAATTTTCTCCTTAGTATTTCCTGTTGTCTCATCAACATTCGGGGAAAAAAATAGTTTTAAAGATTGAACTATTTTGTGTGAGAGTATGAACTGCTATATTTAGAATTTTGTTGTAAACCCAACTTTAACCAACAGTGTTTATGATTAGAAGGAGCTTGTTAAGAAAGCATCCCACCCCCACACAACCCAGGGTGGACATTGCCTGCAAGTTCCCATTGGCAGTGAAGCGTGGGTGCCATGTCTCCTGGCATCTGTGTTGGAAGACCCTCATACCCTAAGCTGAGGACTCAGAGTGTGCTGGATCCTTACACTCCCCTATCCCTGGAAATGGAGTGAGGTCCTCCAGGGGCCCAGGACAAAGGATCACTGAGTCAGGAAATGCCCTTAGAATCCTTCAGCAGCAGCGCCCCTCTTTCTGGCAAGCAAGGGGAGGCTGGTCTGGGGTCCTGCACTATAGAGTGACTCATATCACACACATGCACACCCCTATACACACACCTACACACACACATACCCCTACACATACACATCCTAACACACACCCTACACACACACATCTACACACACCCTACACACACACTCCCCTAATACATACCTTATGCATACATACCCCAACACACACACCTATACATACATCTATACACACACACCCCTACACACATTCCCTAACCACACACCCTACACACACACCCCTATGCACACACCCACACCCCATACACACCTACACCCACACAGATACCCTTACATGTACACATTCCCTTAGCACACACCCTACAGACACCTCTACACACACACCTACACACACACCTACACACACTTCCCTAACACACACTACACACACCCCTACACACACACTTACACACACAATCCCCTACACACATAATCGCCTACACACACACTCTACACACACACCAACACACACATTCCCCTAACACACACCCTATGTCCACATAGCCCTACACACACACCCCTACACCCACCTACACACACACTTCCCTGACACACACCCTACACATACACATGTACACACGCAATCCCCTACACACACCCCTACACACACCCTACACCCCTACACACACACTACACACACAATCCCCTAACACACACCTCATGCCCACAATCCCTACACACACACGCCCATACACACACCTACACACACACATACCCCTACACACACCCTAACACACACACCTACACACACCAACACATACTCCCCTAACACACACCCTATGCACACACATGCCTACACACACACATAGCCTACACTCACGCACTCTCTAACACACACCCTACACACACACTTACACACACCCTATACACACACCTACACACACAGTCCTACACTCACACACTCTAACGCACACCACACACTCACCTCTACACATACAACCCTACACACACACTTCCCTAACACACACCCTACACACAAACACACTTCTACATACACCCCTACACACACTCTTCCCTAACACACACCCTATGCACACACATCCCTACACACACACGCTTATACACACACTTACACACATAGCCCTACACATGCAGTCCCCTTACACACACACCACACACACACCCCTACACACACTTCCCTAACACACACTCTATGCACACACACCCCTAGACATACACCCCAAAGCACATACACCTATACACACACCTACACACACTCCCCTAACACACTTCCCTACACACACACCTACACACACCCCTACACAAACATATCTACATACATACACACCTACACACAGCCCTTACACACACTTTACACACCCCTACACACACAAATACCCTTACACACACAATACATTTACATACATACACACTCTGACACCCATACGCACCTGCACACACAACCCTATACACACACTCATACAAGCACAACTCTAAACACAAAACAAACACTCCTACACACACACCTACACACAACCATACACACATACACCCTACATATATACACATCTACACACACACACATCTACACACATACCTATGCAGGCACGTCTACATACATACACACCTACTGTATTAGTCTGTTTTCACACTGCTGATAAAGACATACCTGAGACTGGGCAATTTACAAAAGAAAGAGAGGTTTAGTGAGCTTACAGTTTCATGGTGGAAGGCAAGAAGGAGTAAGTCACGTCTTACATGGATGGCAGCAGGCAGAGAGAGAGCTTGTGCAGGGAAACTCCTCTATAAAACCGTCAGATCTCATGAGACTTATTCACTATCACGAGAACAGCACAGGAAGGACCTGCTTCCAGGAGGAGAAGATCATGTCTTACATGATTGGCAGCAGGCAAAGAGAGAGAGCTTGTGCAGGGAAATTCTCCCTTATAAAACAATCAAATCTTGTGAGACTTATTCACTACCAGAAGAATAGCAAGGCAAAGACCTGCCCCCATGATTCAATTACCTCCCACCAGGTCCCTCCCACAACACATGGGAATTCAAGATGAGATTTGGGTGGGGACACAGCCAAACTGCATCACCTACACAAATGCACAGCCCCTGCCTCACAACCCTACACACACACAACCCTAAAGGCACACCCCTACACACACACATTCACACAAACAAAGTTATACCTGAGAACATGAGCACCCCTACCCCTGAAAACCCAACGTTCTGTGCTGGGGAAGTGACCCTCCACATCCATTCTCATGACAAAGGCTGCACAGACAAAAATCAACTCTTGCCCACATCTCTTTCCCTAATGTCTTCTAAACAAGAAGAGATCATATCCAGATGAAGAAAAAACTTGTGTTGAGTCCCTGTCATGTCAGACATATGTCTTTCTTAGATGTTCAGTACAATTTAAGTGGCCCTTGGGTGACAGAATTGACAAATTAGCCAGCCGCCCCTGGCTGCTGCAAGGTTGCCCCAGACCTGCGTAATGGAGCCTTCTTCTCCAAGACTGCTGATGGTCTTTCTTCCTGCTACTCCATTTTGTGGGTCTAAAGGGCCTCAAACCCTTGCCCAGTCTTCCCAGCAGCTGCAGAGGACAGCTGCAGAGGAAAAATAGTTTGCAATATTAAAAAATATCACAAATTACTATTCAATTTATATGCTATGCATTTTTAATTTTTACTCATCTAAATATTGCTGTCCATGAAGAGAACACTGTATTGGTTTGTTCTCATGCTGTTAATAAAGACACACCCAAGACTGGGTAATTTATAAAGGAAAGAGGTTTAATGGACTCACAATTCCACATGGCTAGGGAGGACTCACAATCATGGTGAAAGGCAAAGGAGGAGCAAAGGCATGTCTTACATGGCAGCAGGCAAGATAGCTTGTGTAGGGGAACTCCCTCTTAAAGCCATCAGATCTCGTGAGACTTATTCAATATCAGGAGAACATCATGGGAAAGACCTGCCCCCTTGATTCAATTACCTCCCACTGGGTCCCTTCCACAACACAAGGGAATTAGAATTATTGGAGCTACAAATCAAGATGACATTTTGGTGTGGACACAGCCAAACCATTTCAAACAACCAGACACTCACAGTGCTAAAGAAATTACTTTGTCTTCAGTAGCTTGCTGACATCATTAATATTGTATATTTGCATATGCTGTTTACTTTGTGATTATGAAAGTACCTTTGGGAGGGAATGGGGGATAGAATATTTTTTACTCAAAGAAATTTTGGTACATAACCTGAAATTATTAAACATACAATATGTGGGCCCTCACTGCTACTTTTGTCCTGTACCTGCAAGGCCCGTCTGTGATGATGGTGGCTTTTATAAGCAGAGCATTCCCACTTCTCTGTTTGCAGTGTTTGCTGCTAGAACCTTTCAACTTGCTCTTACATTAAGATAGTTGTTGATATGTCTTTATTTCCCCCTAAGATTATTTTCTTTATAATTGAAAGAAGAACTCTAAAACATAGCCCTCATAGAGCTAAACAAAGCAGATGACCATTAGACCAGATGCAGCTGTCATATGTATGAAGTCTGGTCCTTTCTTTATGGAGGGAAAAACAAGTCGAAGTTACTGATATTTACAAATTGGAAAAGTTCACAACAGCGCTAGAACATTAGATGATCTGAAAACTCTGGCATTTTTTCAGAGCAATGATAGGCAAAGCTGAGTCTCAACTGACTCTGTCTGAAGAAGGAGCCTGCCATTTGTCACAGACTCCACTGCTTCCTTTTTCCAGACACTGAGGCCATTGCTGTTTCTTACCACTCTTTCATTGCTGTTCATCAGACAACAGGTTCAATATTTCATTTCTATCCTCTACCCTGACAAGAACATTGCAGCTTACCATCATAAATGACGGGAATAGCATTATCTCCAAACCTGAGATCCTTCCAGTGGGAATTCGACAACTCCCGGGAGTTTACAATTCACACGTGTAGACAATGTCTGCACCTATACTCAGAGATGTAGACTGGCCTCAGTAGAGTTCCTTGAGCTAAAACAATACCAAGTAGACAATGGAATTTATTTTCAAGACTGAACTCAGTTCTCATCAGTTCAAGGTTGACCTCAACAAAATGAATCCAATAATGGGAAGAAAATGAAAAAAAAAAAATGAAATGCCTGCACTATGTATTTAGGCCCAGCTGACAGAATCTCAACACTGAATGATACTGATAAATAGGCTTCCTTGTGTATCCAGTGTGAAGTCTTGGTTGTTATTCATTTTCCAATGAACACTAAAGTCATCTTTGGATTCTCTGCATTTCTAAAGTCTGGATATGTTTTATTCCTCTCAGTGGCAAAACACATCTCATCTATTGAGCGTTTGCATCTGAGATCTGGAGTAAGCAGAACTGTGGTTTGTGTGCTTGCATCTGGGAAATGAATCAGAGCTCCTATTAGACATGATTGCCCTTATTAGTGGATGTGACTTTTCAGCCAGGCCTTTGGGGGTTTTATGACTAACAGGATTGCATGGAAATTGCTCAGGAAAACAAAAGATCTTATTCTAGCAATCTGAATGAAAAAGAAATAATGCAAAATAATACTGACATTTTGATGACAAAAAGGAGAGAAAGTTTAGGCTGAAGTTGCCATGTGAGGTTACTGGAGGTGATTTTGCAAAGTATGCGACCAGCTTTATGTTGAATAAACCATGGAAGTTTAATACTTACTGATCCTTGGCAAGGCTCAGCAAACTGCAGTCAGTGTCGTTTCTAGCCATTGTTTTTGCTGAAATGCAGTTATCCTCATTCATTTACCTATTGTCTGTAACTGCTTTCACACCACAGTAGCAGAATTGAGTAGTTGCCACAGAAACCCACTTAACATATTTACTACAGAACCCTTGACAGAAACACTTTGCCAATCCCTGCCCTAGACAGAAGTTTCTGCCTAGATTCCAAATGATTATTTAACATTTGACTTTGCAGCAGTGTCCCCAAGAACATATGTGTTCCCTAGAGGTAGACGGACCTGGATATAAAACCTGGTCTATGTATTCAAAGAGTGAATATTATGGAAATGTCCACTCTGTGCTAGGTACCAGTCTAGGTGATGAGGACCAAAGAGTGCACAAGGCAGAGACCTTACATTCCAGCAGTCCTATCAACGAACATTAGAAACTATAGGAAAGGTATTTCTCAGAAAACCTATTTCCTCAGTAGTCGGGTGGACTAGTACATTATTTATAGAGTTACAATGGCAATTACAAGGTAAAATATGTGAAATTGCCAATACAGTGTCTGGCGTGAAGAAATAGTGCAATAAATATTATTTTACTCTCAATAAACAGGTGGGTGAAAAACTATTTTGCTTTTTCGGGGTCAATTCAGCTAATGAGTAATTTAAGTTAGTGTCATGTTGTGCTCAAGCTGATTACGTTGCTTTGATGAGTCCTTGGAAGTGAGGTGGGTGAGGTGGGGTTGGGTCCTCCATGACACTTGACATGTAGCTAACGAAATTGAACTTCACAGATGAGGACCAGGGAGATGATAATCAGATCCATGTTTTAGAAAGATAGTTACGGCACCTGTTTGGATAATAGGTTGATTTGATAGTTCTGATTTTGTAAAAGATAAATAACTTAGACCTATGCTGTCAATATAATACTCACTAGTCAACAAGGCTACTGAAATTCAAATAAACTAAAATTTAAAAAGATAGAAAAGGGTCCTCCAGCAGAGTAGTCACATTTCAAGTGCTGGACAGCCACCTAGGGCTGGTTGCAACTACAGATAATCAGATATTTCCATTATCACAGGAAAGTCTACCCAGTAATGCCCAGTACACTTTGGAAAACATATAAGTTAATGCTTTTCAAACAAATGATATACTGTAGTTGTTTGGAGTTGATGAATCTGGCTTAATGGCTCTAGAAATTTGATGACTTTTTGGTATGAAATGAGAGAGATTGTTGAATGAGAATAAAGGAAATTCCTCTTCTCATTGGGACCTATAATATGGGCCCAGACCATACAAAATAGAGCAGTATGGAGTGATTCCAACAATGAGAGTGTTTTGCCCTGAACTTGTGGATTCAGACCAGGAGCAAGTGCTGAATCCAGTGCCATTGTGATTGACACTAGCTCCAGCCTCTAAAGGCAGTTCTGTGAGCTCAGCATCTTCCACGACAGCCAATATCCAAGACAACAGTTGTGGAGATTTTCGGCCTTAATTGGACACATCTGAGTTGTAAATGTATTAGTGCAATCAATATTGGCAATAAGAATGCACATTGGTCACCAAAATTAGTAGTATACTCTTTATGAGGTTCAGTGGGACAACACTGGTCCCCAGCCCATGCAGCCACACACAGCAGACCAGCAATCTCAGAGAGCCACCAGTAACTGAGACAGCAGCTACTGACAAGAGGAAAAGCCTGGAAGGGAAGAACATGGAGAATGCTTTCTGGATGACAACAACTTCTCACAAACTTGCAAAAGTACCTGGGAAACATTTTGAGGCAAGCTAATGTCTATCAGGTGAATAGCTTATATTGCATACTACGAAAACTTGGATGTAACTGCCAGACGCTGTGGTTTACACATGCAGTCCCAGCTACTTGGGAGGCTGAGGTAGGGGATCACCTGAGCCCAGGAGTGAGCAGTGAGCAGTGAAGTTAATCACACCAGACTGGGAAGGTGATAGAGTGAGACCTCAACTCTTAAAATTAAAAAAAAAAAAAAAAAAAAAAAAAAAAAAAAAAAAAACAACAAAAAAAAACTTGGATAGAAAAGAATATATACTCTCAGTTTAAAGTCAAAGCCTGGTGAGGTCTGATATATGGGAATAATTTTTTCTCATTACCAAAAAAACAGTCATTTGAAGGCCTTTATGCATTACCGAAATTAAGAATTTATAAATTTTTTTTGGAATATAGTAAAGTTTCTTAATTGAAATGGATGAACCCTGGCAGAGTAGTCTAAACAACACTATAGTCATTAGCAGGCTTATTTTTTCCTTTCTTTTTTTTTTCCTTTTCTTTTTTTTCTTTTCTTTTTCTTCTTCCTTCCTTCCTTCCCTCTCTCCCTCCCTCCCTCCCTCTCTCCTTCCTTCCTTCCTTCCCTCCTTCCTTCCTTCTGTCCTTCCCTCCCTCCTTTTTCTTTCCTTCCCTCCTTTTTCCTTCCTTCCCTCTTTTTTCTTTCTTTCTCTTTCTTTCTTTCTTTCTTTCTTTCTTTCTTTCTTTCTTTCCTTTGTTCTTTCTTTCATTTGTTTTCTTTCCTGCTTTTTTCTTTCCTTCTGTCTTGCCTTTTCTTTCTTCCTTTCTTCTTTCTTTATTCCCTCCTTCCTTCTTTATTTTTGATTTATTGAATCAGAAAAAGAAAATGGGTTATTTTTTAAGTTCTTCTTAATTTCTCTGATAGTCATAAGTTTACAAAGTTTTATTTATTTAGTGGGATCTTCTGAATATGTTGTAGGGCTTAATGTTGGACAGAATGAAAGTCGTCCTCTCCTTACATATGTGAGAATGTGCATGTGACCTGCATGTAGGTAGTTTTTCAAAGGCCCCTGGATGATTTGAATGTGCAGCCAGGATTGAGAGTCACCGTGGAATAGGATAGAGATCCACTAAAGAACTGTGGGCAGGATCATGATGCCTTTTGAGACGTACTTTTGAAAGTTTATTCTCATGGTAGTACAGAGGAAGGAACAGGAGCAGGTGGTTCTGGTGGCTTGTCTATAGTTATTGTCAAGAACCTGAACGAAAATCATGAGATAATTTAAATAAACCTTGGGGCAGAAGAAGCTATAAATTGGAAAAGAAGTGAGCTCCACCTTGTTTTAAAAGCTGAGCCTTGACCATCTCAGCTCACGTGAGAGAGCCGTGATTCTTGTTGGATCCCTGGCCCCTGCCTCTCGGGAGCTGGCTTGGCGGTGAGCTGGTGGCTAGCTCCAGGGAACTGGCAGTGAGTTATGCAGGTGTTCAGGTGCTGGTAACAGGCCACGAGGATCACCACAGCCCTGCGTTCTCCCCTCTTTTGAAGGTGACATATGTACTTGCCTCTAACAGAGAATGAGAGATTCCTCCAGAGAATATGGGTCATTAACAACCGGGCTTTGCCTCAGTAAGTGCATGTGCACACCTAGGGTAGAAAAGCTCCCGAAATCTGTGTTAAGAATGCAACTGTGAGCTGGAAATCAGGCTCTGGTTTCCAGCAGCAGCAGTCTTGGGACTGCAGCCTCCCGCTGAGCGACCCCTCTCCTGTGTGACTGGGATTGGTGTCATGTGCCTCCCCCAGGAGAGCTCCTGGCATCTGTTCAGAACCTGCTCTGGGAGCCATGAAAGGTTTGCTTGTGATCTGAGCCTCCTATTAGGAGATGACAATACTCATGGTGCTAGACTCGGAAATCACCATATGTGCCACCATCTTGCAACCATCTGTGGCCAAAAGCAATATAATTCTGACCAGACGCAAGGGCCAGACTTCCAGCCAGTGACTCTGTTTTGATCAAACGAACCCTCCTACCAACCTTAGGAAGTCTGCAGACCATTTGTGTCTTGCACAAGGCCACTTTGAGTGAAAGATGGCACAGATCTACCCTGGATTGTGGCAGTAAGTCCCTCAGTCCGCCTGGCCTCAGGAGGGGCTCGGCTTTGAGTCAGCTCTCCTGGGCGTCTGGATTTCTCCTGAGAGCCCCAGACTCCAAGCCTGCCCAGGTTTACTGTCTGCCCACATTTTCTTTGCTTGGATCTAGACAAAGCTCATATTGGGCTTTAGCACTGAAAATCCAAGATGTGTTTCAGGGAAAATGAAAGGGAGGTATCAGTGGTAAAGAAATTCTCCTGTAAAAAAAAAAAAAGCAACTGTATTTCTACATTATAAGTGCTGTATTTGTAAAGATGATGTGGAATCATATTATCTTTGTGATTAATCAGTATTAATCTAATAAAGACCTACAGAAATCTAAATTATCTTCTCAATGGTAAAGCATTTCTCCTGTAAAAAATAAAACAATTGTATTTGTACATTATAAGTGCTGTATTTGTAAAGATGATGTGGAACCATGTTATCTTTGTGAGTAATCAGTATTAGTCTAATAAAGACCTACAGAAATCTAAATTATCTTCTACACAGTCAGTCATCACAGCTACCCTCTTTCATAGAATCATTACTTCCAAAACTATACACACATCTATAATACATAGTTTTGTCATTTTACTACAAACCATGAAAGTTTTATGAGACACTGAACTGTCATTGAGTCGTAAGAGTTTTTAAATGCATTTATACAGCTAAGATTTAAGCAAGGTTAGGTATAGTACTGTGACAAATATTTATAAAACAGAAATGTTTTTATAATAAAGCTTTAAAGACATCTTCAATGTATCTGTTTCTTTTCCTTTTGGTCTAGTTAGGTAGGAAAAATTACAGTCCTTGGCATCTTAATTAAAATAATATTACAATGTTAGCAAAACAAACAAAACAATCATTTGACATATTCATGTGGTAATTACATTAAAAAAAGATTACTCTCCATTATTCTTCCTGATTGTACTAAGCCATCTGTGCTTGTAAAAATAATAATAGACAACGAATATCATATGCCATATGTACTGTGCTGTTTAATACTAATTAAGCAATAATCTTAAAGCAATCACTTGTTAACAGTGATCATTGTTTAAAGATAATTATTTTGTAATAAATGAGAATCAATTATCTATAATATTAACAATAGTTTTATTAAGTTTTTTACCTTTAAAAATTGCTGGTGGCCATCGCCTGTCTGAGCAGCCATGTCGTAAATTAGTAATTCTATTTTGTTAATGACAGGCGTTCCACGAATCAAAATTCTAGTTGTGGTCTACTAGATTTGTAAAATATGTGTGTTGTGTTCTCAAAAATAAGACTGCCATAAATAGCTCATCTACCTTATTATAAAAAGTAAATGGCTTTGGTAAAACTTTGCAGTGAATGTGAAATGTGGAGGGATCGATATCACAAAGCACAACATAAACGTGAAAATAGCAGAGTGTTATGATCCCAGTAAGAATATGTTGATAGAAAACCACACCACTGAATTTAATTTGGGGAAGGTGGGAAAACTAAACTATAACTGCCTGTTCCAGTTATTTATTTCCCAAATATATCACTACTGATTTTAGCTTTAGACAGCCTACTAAGTCATTTTGAGAAATGATGTATAATCTTAAAGTGGGGCATCCCTTTTAACACAGGTGTGGCTAACTAAACAGCGGAAAAACTTAGAATGCTTATGATTCAAAGCAAGTATTTTGTTTTACTTTTATGTATGGCAAATATAATGCAATTCTTCGGGAATTTCGTATTTAAGGAACAAAGCACTTGGTACAGTCTCTTTACTCCGAGTTGCTGTCCTGATACTACAATGCCAAGTAGAACACGTTCAACTGTCTCTAGATCAGTGTTTCTCAACTGGGGGTGATGTTGTCCACTGGGGGGCATTTGGCAGCGTCTGGGGACATTTTTGTTTGTCATAGATGGGGGAGGGTGCTCATCGCATCCATCAGGTAGAGTCCGGGGATGCTGCCCAACACTCACTAGGCACAGTGCAGTCTACCACAAGGAATCATTTGCCTAAGATGTCAATAACGCTGAGGTTGAGAAAGCCTCATTTAGATTACTTGTTGTGCAGTTCAATAATTCACAAAGAAATTAAAGCATTTCCGCTTTGAAAGTTTCAAAGCAGCATGGAAATACCTAACTTCCAGGAGCACTGTCCCTCTTTCTTTCCACCAGAGGAAAGAAGAAGCAACCCGGGGACAAAAATTCTCCCGTCAAGATAGGACATTAATCTGCAAATAGAAAAGTAAGAGCAAAATCTCCTCTGGCTATTTTATACAAAAAAAAAAAAATGTATTAAAGAAAATTAGGTAGCTCAAGAGATCATCACTAGGACTGCCTTAAGAGGATAGCGGCTAAGCTTCTTCCAATGATGCTGTGAACCACATCACAGAAACACCATTTCTGCAGCTGCTGCCAATGCCAGCACATCTGGTACCTGGGACTGCAGCCTCTATCATCCCCCAGAGAAAGAGAGACCCCTGCAGAGGCTTCACGCTTTCTTCAAGCATTGCAAAACCAAGAGCAATGATCTCTTATGGAGGACCGAGGGCATGTGTAGACACCGCATCTTCAAGGGGGCAGCAGAAGAACCCGTGTACCTTCTGGACACAGGATTCGTGACACAAGAGTCTGTCTGAGTGTGTGGTGCTGTTCAAAGGATGACTCCTGCATTCTAACAGTGCAAACAGACAGTTGTGCATTCTACTGATCTGGGGGCCACACAGAGGAAACAAATGTGATCGCTTTGCTTTTGGAAATAATAGAGCTGAAATGATTGAATCTCAGTACTTTAGGGTTGTAAAGGATAGAAGGTATCATTTATTCTGAATATGATTCATCTTCACCCTAGCCTCTGATTCCATCAATGTTCAGTTTATATCTCTTATTGTTTCCCTTTCTTCCTTTGGTCCACCAGTAAATACCTATTGAATGATACCTTCGTGCAAGGCTGCTAAAGGACATTGCAGGAAGCAAAAGAGGCATAATCCATGCATGAGTTTTTCAGATCTGGGGAGAGAAATAAAAAAAAATAAGCAAAGTTTTTAAAGTATCTCCAGCTGTTCAAACTTGGGAACTAAACACATACAGGTACACGTTTGAATAAATCTCTTGTTATCCAAACTCTTGTTACTTGCCATCCAAAATTCCAGCACCAAACAGATTCGGATAATGTATTGTCTCCTTCTACTCAAACTCAGAATCCCAACTCAGGAATCGAATAGAACTGAGATGTGAAGGAAACTCAGTTTTTCAGATGGTTTTCAGATGGTGATAAATGCCAGAGAGAAAAGCGAAACGATGTGGCAGGGGGTGATAGTGATAGTCATGGCAGTGAGGGGAGAACTGCAGCTGTAAATAGTGTGCATGGCCGCACTGAAAAGGTGATACTCGGGAGGAGTTCAGGAGAACTCTCTCTCAGGAGAGAGAAGCAGCTGCAAGCATTTAGGAGAGGGAGACTTCTGCTGGGCTTGAACCACTGCAAGGCAGCCAGGAAGTTTAGGGGACAAGAGGAGACAGAAGATATCAGAGAAGTAGCTGAGCTCAGATCAGGAAAACATTGTAGACCTTTGCAGGAACTTTGGTTTCAGAGATGAATGGAGACTCATTGAAGGGTTTTGAGCAAATAAATGGTGAAAGTGTGCGGACATATATTTAGAGGGATCACTGTGTTGAGAAGGCACTGTAGGAACATGAGAATTAATGCTGGGAGCCTGTTAGAAGGCGAGTGCAATAATCTCTGTGTGCCCTTATGGTGGCCGAGACCAGCTAATGGAGTTGGTAAAGTCAGATTCTGAATATATTTTGAAGATAGAGCCAAATCAACTTCCTGGTGGATTAGAAAGGGAATGTGAGAAAAAAAAAAGTCACAGATGACTCCAAGAATTATGATCAGAGAAACTAGAAAGATGGTAGAAAACACCAAAGCAAGGAAAGGACATGTATGCATGCGTGTGCCTGTGCCTGTGTGTGTGTGTATGTGTGTATGTGTGTATGTGTGTATGTGTGTGTGCTCATGTAAAGAGGCAGTGGTTCTGTTTTGCACATGCTGCACTGTAGGTGCCTCTTAGACGTTCAAGTGTAAATATTGAGGGAAATACGCACCTGTGGTTTAGGGGGGAGTTTTGAACTGAAGATAGGCACTTGGGAGTCCTCAGAATAGGGGTGTCATTTAAAGGTGTGCCTGAAGTCACCAGGGGAATTCATGCAGATAACGAAGGGAAGCTGACCCAGAATCCTGGCATGCTCCAGTGTTGGGAAGTTGGGTGTGATGCGGAGTAATCATCAAAGGAGACTGAGATGCAGCAACTGAGAAGAAGAAGAAAACACAGAAAGTCTTTTTGGTTTTTCATGGATTTACAAATTAAATATGGGAGGCACTGCTGAAAACTCAAAGAGAAAAAGGCTTTGAATTGCTCATTGTGAGCAACAACATAGGAACCATCAGCACCGGTCCAGAGTGGCTTCAGCAGAGGGAGGGTGAGAGCAGAAGAAAGTGCGAGAGGGGACGGAGGGGAATGGGAGATAACAGAACACAAAGTGCAGGAAGCTTTGCCGTCCAGTGAGAGTAGAAATGAGCAAGTAGCCGGAGCAGTGGGATGCAGAAAATAACTGCACATTTAGATGGTGATGAGAAGGAGTCCATGGAGAAGGAGAGTGGACGGTGGAGAAGAATGAGCTTCTAATTAGCCATAGGAAGGTCCTAGGGGATGAACTGGATTTTGCCCTTAATAAGTCACTTCCCACCTTTGACTAAGCCTTTGAGCATCTTGAAAAGTCTGAGTCTGTCTCCCTGCAATGCAAGTTCTCTCCAGCTCTGGTCTTGATCTTCTGTGCTAGGCCTTCGCCTTCAACCTCAAAAGTGGGGTCACCAGTTAATCTCCCGAGTTCTCAGAGAGAGTTTCTACTCCTGCCTCTATAGCCAGAAGTGTGACCAAACCACTTGTTTCACTGACACTAAATTATCTTAAAACTCTTCATAAAATTTGTTAACCAAATACTTGATCCCATGGCTACTTCTCCTATTATTTATCTAGACCCTTCACTCTCTCCACACCATTCACACAACAATTCACAACCCGTGGTCATGCAGAAGTTTCTGGAAGCTCTCTAACCTAGGGTGTGTTGCAGGTGCTGGAAAGCTTTACCAGCAGGAGACTGCAGATGACTCTTTTCTAGGCACAAACATGTGACTCCCTCCTGTCAGGTCTTCCAGAATTCTGAGGCCCTCAACCCTTTGCTTTTTGAATGCAACTGACTTTTCAGACACTTTCACAGCACTTTCATCCACCCTCTGTCATGCACAGTCCACCACGATCCTACATTCAAAGGAGCACACTCACCTCTTAGGGATCCGGTCATTAGCTCACAGATGTAGCAAATCTGAGGAGGAACTGATTGGCCTCCTTAGGGCTGGGTTGCTGTAGTGCTGATTAAAATGCTTGCACTGGGTGGGTGGGGAGTGGCGTCCTTCAGGAGTCCCTCATTGTCCTCTGGTGCTCTACAGACTCCCATGGGCAGTGTGGGAGGCACTGCCTATGCAGCCCTGGGAACACCTGTAAGTTCCCTCATAGCCTGAACTGCTCCCCCACTGCTCAGACATCCTCAAAGCATAACTTGCTTCTAGATGCTCTGGGGTGTTGAACTAATACTGCTTTTATTTCCTGAGGAGCAACGTGGATGAACAGAGACTATAGTCCAGAGCCCAGAGATGCTGGAGATGAAGAGATAGAATCTGCAAGGAAAATGAAATGAACAAGCTTGGAAAGCAGGAACAGGCAAGAAAAAATTGGGGAAGCCAAGTTCAAATGTGCTTTACTTATTTGGTTATTCCTTGGTAATAAATTCATAGCACTAACCAGTGGTGTGCTGATAAATGTTTGGCAAACAGCTGTCCAGGAAAATCAAGAAGCCCTGATTAGCAGCAGTCGCTAATTTCTGTGGTGCAACTGATCACATCATGGCTGTTTTCCAGCTACCAAGATAATGCCCCTCACTGAAGAGGGTTAAGACATGATGTGCACAATTAGCTTTTGTGAGCTGGTCAAAGCCGGCTCCAGCATACCCTGAAATAACTAGTATTTATTATGATTGTATGTCGCAGTGCAGGATTTTTCAGGGTGGAACCTGAGCCTATGATTTGGATGCACTTGATTTATTAAGGGCATGTTGCCATGGGGGGCTTGTGAGGCAGGAAGAGAACAGGACAGGGATGGGAATGCAGGCAGGGAAGTGTGTGATGCTGAAGGTTGCTTCCTTTGGGAAACTTTGGGGGACAAACTATGCCTCTGGGTTTTCCCAGGTCTTGCACAGGAAGTTCTTCAGGATGTCACCTATTCTGGTTTGGAGGTAACGGTGTGTGCAGCTGAATGCTGTATTGCCTTCTCCAGCTCAAGATGCAGAGGGAAGAGTGACCCTCTCACCAGCAGCTTGGGAGGTGGGGGGAACAGAACCTTTATTGCAAGGTTAACCCTGTGATGGGTTTTGTAGGATCAACAGGGGCTTTAAAAGACAAAAATTGTGGGGAGGGAATTTCAGGGACAGAGCAGAGCATGTGCTTATCCAAAATTATGGGTTTCAAGCCTGATTGCACCTTCGAATCACATAGGAAGCCCTAAAAACGTAGATCCTGAGCCCTGCCACCAAAATCTAAGATTGATTACTTTACACATTGGCAATTTTTTTTTTTCTTTGAGATGGAGTCTCACTCTGTCACCCAGGCTGGAGTACAGTGATGCAATCTCGGTTCACTGCAACCTCCGCCTCCCAGGTTCAAGCAATTCTCCTCCTCCAACCTTCCAAGTAGCTGGGACTACAGGTGCCCACCACCATGCCCAGCTAATTTTTTTTTTTTTTGTATTTTTAGTAGAGATGGGTTTTCACCAGGATGGTCTTGATCTTCTGACCTCGTGATCCGCCTACCTCAGTCTCCCAAAGTACTCAGATTATAGGTGTGAGCCACTACACCTGCCCACATTGGTAATTGTTAAAGCTCTCAATGATTTGTCTGTGTTGTCAAGGTTGAGGATCAGTATAGCAAAACTCTGAAGCAACAGAGCATTTTTTGAGAACTAAAATAGTTTAGTAGTGAAGCACATGGTGGTGGTGGTGGTGGTGGTGTGTGTGTGTGTGTGTGTGTGTGTGTCTATAATGGAATACCTTGCATGGTACTGTTTTATATGTTATATTCGGTTGCATTTTGTACATAAATAGTTTTGGCAGAGCTACCATATATACAGAATAAAGGTATCTCAAATACAATTCAATTTTTATGTTTTTTTAAAAAGACTGTTCTTTTATTCAACACTCAATAAACTCCTCCTTTCATAAATCTGGTCATATTTATACTCAGTTAAGTACTTGACTACTAAATTTTATTATTCTCTAATTACTTCTTGCCCATAAATCTTCTTATTCAGGTTATAAGATCTATTAGAGAAGCATGACGCCATCATATTTTTCTTGAGTTCTCCATGACCAGAAACTCACTGAGGGAGGGAGGCATTCTCTTTCCTGGGAGTCAGTGAGGAGTCTGACAGGTTGTAGATCTACCTAAGATTTCTTTAGGTAGAAATCTTAGGTAGATTAAGTCTTTAATTTAGCATACTGCATCCAAATAAAGTATCTCATTTTAGAAAAAGACGTCATTTTAGGGAAAGATGGCAGCAATTCGATGATTGGCCTCCTTCATCTTAAAATAATTTTAGGTGAAAAGCTAGAGGTCCTAGTTGCTTTAGTATGACAGCTATAAAACTCTGCTTGTCTAGCCAACATTAAAGACACAACTGTGGCTGTCTGTGTTTTGGTCAGTCACTTTTTCTGGTAGTATCAACCCTGTGTTGTTATCTACAATATGCCCCATGTTGTAGAGCTGTGTTTACGTTGTGCTAAATTATGCAGCAGTTGGGCAAATACTTGGACAATACAATCAATAACAATACTCAGTACAGTCACTACTTGTTAATATTGTCAGAAAATTTAATTTGTTCTTAGAAGAAGAAAATAATTGGCTTTGCCATATTGCCTGGCATAAGTTGGAAGAAAGTGTGCAGGTGTAGTCAGCAGCATATGCGGAACGATCAATCAGACGCACAGCTGAAGGACCTTGGCTAGATGATGTCATTGTACAGATCCAAAACCCTGCACGAGACAACCTTGGTTCCCACCATTTTCCAGCCCTAGCGGTGTGCTCTAAAGAGCTAACATTTATCTTAACTGTTTTGAATTCGGCTCAGTAGGAGATCTCGCTGAAGGAACAGGCAAACAGTGCAACTTCCCCTGATAAGGTAAATATTGTGTTAAGATAATTGTTAACTTTGGAATGAGCACCACTGCAGGGTATGTTTAACCACCAGCCCAAACTGCACACACCTCTCTGATTGAGCAAATCTCCCCTCCTCACAACACAAGGCTGCTGAGGGCAAACTCAGTACAAAGAGGCCTGATTCCACATTAGAGAAAAGCCCCGGATCATATTCAGGATGAAGTGTGGGAAATTTTTCACCTTAGTACTGAAAGTGTTCCCAGCGGTTTCAATAATGTTTAATTAATAATGACAACCATTACTGGAGGATGTGCAGTCGTCCAGGCCTATCCTGCCCTTTACAAATAGCTTACATTTTACTCCTCACAACAATCACAAACATAAAAGTCCTGAGAGAATACCTTACGGGTCAAATGCCTCCTGCGCCAAGAAGACTCCTGGGATGTTCCACAGATAAGACAGGCTGCCCCTCTTAGGACCTTTCATGGCCCTGTCACTCTCCTCGTGGTGCAAGGCATGCTTAGTTTCTATCACTCTGCTTGGGTAAGGTAGTCAGTTAAAAAGGATATAGCATTTAGCAGAAATAGCCCATGCGTGACAACCTGACAAGTGGCCCCTGGAAGTGAGTTCAGCTTCCCACGCTTCATCCATGAACTGCCAGGCTCAGACTCATTTGAGTCCCACTTCTGCATCACTAAACATAATTTTCAATTGAAACATATTTTCGTGAGAAAAATATGGTATATCCTCAATGTAACCTCTGGTTAGTCAAGGAGAGACTCAGTAAAGCAATCAGTGTTCTCTCTTTCAAAGCACTGAATGCCAATTGTTATCACTGGTGGCACACAAATGAATGTTGTTCTCTCACTGAAGACTCTTTCCTGCACTTTTGAAATGGAGTACAAGCTTGAAAAATGAATGCCTTCTCCAATAAACCATATTGATGAGCAAGTCCTCACAGACCTACCAAAATTGCCTCCCAAATTTCACTAGCATAGTATTCATTCTGTTTCTCTAATGAACTAGTCCCAAGGCAGCTGGTAATTGGCTGGGCATCCTCTGTTTAGCATGGGGGTGAGGTAGAGAGTGTTCAGGCTTCATTCTCCCCTTTGTAGGAATTGGGGGTTCAGGAGAGCAGAGCCCGGACATGGAGCATGCCACTCCATAGCAATCCTTAGGACACAGCTGGGCCAAGGGCCGATGGGGGCTGGAGGCCTCTACACTCTCCACTGTAGAATTTTCCTCCAATGTAGAAATTTATTCTTATGAGATTATCTCAGGAGACAATGAAAATAGACACATGACCCTGAAAATCAGCCCTGGATCAGAGACGGGCTGAGATCGCTGTTGTGCTTCAGTCGGCTGCTCTGTTCTGTTCCCGCTACCGTATGACTGAGAGGAGCATCACTGCCATTTGGGCTACAGTTTGAAAGTGCCCATTACTGATGCCTAAAGTGAATTAGACAGGATGACTTCAGGGAAAATAACATGCCACTGATGGTCACTAACAAGAATAGTCATATGGGCTATTATTTTTGAGAATGGCGTTGCGTGAGTCTAAAATTATTCCAGAACCATATTTTGCACAGATATAACCTCTTGCAAAAATCAGATTTTGTCATTTAATAAGAATTCTCCATTTATTTGTAAATTTATGGGAACACGGTAAAACACAACACTCTTGGTGAGAGAAAAAAATAAGAATGTGGCTTGAATATCAGCTATGCATGTGCACCTTCAAATTCAGAAACAGAGTAGGGTGGTGTAGGTTTTGGTTCAGCATCTATGCTTTAAAGGAACCAGTTCTGTCTGCCTTATAGAGTAGTTGGTCTATTCAGCACACTCCCATAACCAATTATCTGTTAATATAATAAACCATTCTGAATACAAAAGCAATTGGATAAACTTTCTCCTTCCCACCCAGTCGCAGTCGTATCCTCTCCTGCCATTACTGCTGAATTAAGCTTCCTGGTAAGGAAGCTTGGAGAGAATGATACTAGTAGTAACTTTGGGTAACTACAGAAACTCTTGGGAAGGTTGGGACTTCCAGATGGAGCTCCCTTTCCCACATCTGTGAAGTGTCAGGTTCCCACATGGGTCCTTAGAACAGCAACTGATTGCGTTCAAATGGATCTGGATTCCAAACCCACCACTCCTATTTGCCCACTGTAGAACCTTGGGGAACTTGCTGGCCCCACTGAGGACCGGTTTCCTCATCTGTGAAACGAGATCCATACTGACTCCTGCCTCACAGCCTATTGTGAGAGTTCCATGGCTCATGGGAAGCTCTCCATTCAGTGCCCACTGCACAGGAGACACTTGGAGAATGTTAACTCTGATTACATCAGTATATTTGGATAAACCTATTGTAAAATGTACATGTTTTCTCCTTGATGCATTGACAAAAATACTTCTTCCTCCCAATCTAGTTCATCAGAGAAGCAGCTGCAATAGGGAATGCAGCCTTATAGAAAGGAGCTGCTGGTGAGAGAATAGCGAGTGAATATTCACATCCACACACCAAGAAGCATGAACTGTACTGAGTTGGGAGTGTGGGTTAATTGGAACCTGAAAATTCACTGAAACTTCTGCAGACGTTTAACATCAAAGACCACTAATCATCTTAAAGTCTCTTCTGCATTTATTATGTGACGCTTTCTTGTAGAAAAATTACTGGTGAAAACTAAGAAACCAGTATATGAACTGCATATTTTATTTTGTTTTGTTTTGTTTTGTTTTTGTTGGCATCGAACACTCCTAAAATTAAAAAACTCCAATTTGTATTTAGTTTTCTAGAGTAGCGTATATCGACCTCTTAGTTTAAAAAGGCAGAAATTCACACCAAAAGTAGAAATGAGAGCAGAGATATTGATAATGCACTAGACTTTTGTAAGACTGGAATAGTTAAGAGTTGGCCACCATAGAATCTGCACTGGGCGGTATATACTCAGTTATGCTGCATTAACAAACACCCCCAAAGCCTCTGAGCCTTAAAAACATGAGGGTTTCTTTCTGGCTCCAGTGGCCTGGTCTCACCAACCATCTGAGGCTCTCCACTCACAGATCATCTCCATCCATGATGGAAACACAGAGAGCAGGACAGTGGCTTATGAAGGTGCAAAACAGAGGTGTGTTATTGCGGGAGTTTCCTAACATCAGTGGAATATTCAATCCAAAAAGGACATGCGGGGCCATAACTCACTGTCTAGAGCTGGTCACATGGAACTGCTCCATGATGGGAACCAGGAATTGTGATCCTTCCAGTTACTCAGATGTGGGGAGAATAGGAAGATTCAGCAAATAGCACAGATGAGGCTGTATCATTTTCCTTTAGAGTGTTTCTCCTAGCCTCAAAGCTGGTGCTGTAGGCTAAAGGATGAACTAGGGACAAGAGTGGGGAACATGGCAAGAAAACTAAACATCTCTGCCAGTTCTTGCTATGACGTGGGCAGTAATAACTCAGGGCCTCTGTGGACAGGTCATGGGCATTGTAGAAAAGATTCACAGATTCTGCAATTGTGGATAATTCCTCTTTCCGGTGATGCTGTCAGCTGAATAGCACTAAGGGAGAGAAAATGATTCCAGTGCCCTGAATCCATCATTTCAGCCTTGGACAAAAACTCAGAACAATGAAACAGTGCTAACAATGGTTTATTTACAGCATCCAAATCATCTCAGTAGGGCTCAAACTATTCCAGGCATACATGGAATAACATTGCTACTCAATGGGTATGTTTCAGAGTTGACTAGAAATGAAAGGTAGAACAGGGAGGCTAAAGGCCTACCCTCCAGATACCTCCAGAGAGAACTCACAACACCTTATTATCACTGATATGCACAAGGAAGCCCTGTGTCACCATCAGCCAGTTACAGACATGCAATCATTTGATTTAGGGGTCCGTAGTGGAAATTCACTGGGTCATAAAATTGCAGTACCAAACTCTTATTAAATTATATAATTGATTTGTGTTTTACATTAAGATGTACATTTTTGTACAAACATACCATAGTGAAGTAGTTCTCAAAGTCTAGTCCCTGGATGGTAGCATTAGTACAACTCAAGAACTTGTTAGGAATGCAGGTATTCAGGTCCCAACAGAGGCCTACAGAATCAGAAACTCTGAAAGGCCGGAGCTGAGTGATCTGTGGTTTAACGAGTACTCCAGGTGATTCCCACGCATGTTCACGTGTGATAACCACTGCCCTAGGACATGCTATTTCAGGATTAAAAGAAATCTTAAGAGGTCATCCAGTGCAGTAATTATCAATCCTGGGTGCAATTAGAACTATCTGGAGCATTTATTACTTTTATTTTAAAAACTTTTTTAGAGACCTGCTTTTGCTCTGTTGCCCAGGCTGGAGCAAAGTGGTGTGATCATAGCTCACTGCAGCCTCATACTCTTGGGCTCAAGGGATCCTCCTGCCTCAATTGTCAAAGTAGTTGAGACTACAGGGGCACATCAACATGCCCAGCTAATTTTTAAAAAAATTGACTAGGCTGATCTTGAACTCCTGGCCTCAAGCCATCCTCTTGCCTTGCCCCCCCACAAAGTACTGGGATTACAGATGTGAGTCACCACACCTGGCTCTGGCACATTTATTAAAATGCACAGATGCCTGGGGCTCACTCCCAGAAGTTCTATGACTTTTAATGACAAAAACCACAATGACTTTTGCACCAAACTAATAATTCAGTTTGTCTGACATAGGACCCCAGCATCATGTTTTAAAAAATACTTGCCAGGTGGTTCTAATGTGCAGTGGAGGTTGAAAATCACTGATGTTAAACCCATCATTTCAGTGATATGCACAAGGAAGCCCTGGGAGGTTGAGTGGCCCAAAACCCAAGCCAGTCAGCTTGCACTCAAGTACAGTGAACTGTCTGGGTGGCATCGGTGGAACCCTGTGTGCCGCATTATCACACAAAATCAAATAATCAATGCATAGTTTCAAGATTCATAATCTGTTTTTGACCTGGATGAGTCACAAGCCGGCATCTCTGTTATTGCTTCAACTCTGAATTAACAATCTCTTTGGTTTCACAATGATCTTAGATGTTTAAAAATATACATAGAAAAATGGTTCATCTTGCAAGATGGAAAAAACTTTGACGTAATATTGATGTAAGCCATGGACCAACAGGTCATCATTGTCTTGTTAAATTTAGTTAGGATCCTTTCCTCCTTATATCTTACAAATCAACAATAATACATACTATATTTCAAGGACAGGATACGTATGGTCCTTTAGAGTAAAAGACTGGATCTATTTTTGTACTGGATGGCTCAACCCTAAGTGTAATGCTCTTAATTTCTGAGTCAATTTAATTTTCAAAGAAGTAGTGCATAACTTTTGCTTTGATCTAAATATCAGTGTGGCCATTAAAGTGCCATGTGGAGCCCATCGACGCAGCTCAGCACCCCTTTCTCCGCTTGGCTTTTCCTCCCTGCACCTCCCTGGAATTGCGAGCCATGCCAGCAGCTGGACAACTGACGCGACGTTAGCTGCTTCAGGCTGTATGCTAGAAACTGTCATGCAAAGAAGCAGATGGAAAATGAAGGCGGTGGTTTTCAGCCGTGATGTCTATTTTTCCCTCTATCTACAAAAGAATAATTTCACAGATTGTACTTTTTTATTTCCGACAAATACCATTAAGGATGATAGTTGTGGAGAATATGGAGTTGATTCCACACCTCGGGGAGACAAAAGCACAATTCCAACACAATTGTTTGATGATGTTTACGATCAATATTTGCAAACCGGTGCTGTTTGTGACGTGATGTTTCTCCACCCCACCTTCCCGAGTGGCAGAAACCACACTCTCTGCTGGGAAATTGGATGTTCATCACACAGGATGTTTTACAGTGGCATCTGCCCTTGTAACCTGATATTTTCTTCACTATCATGTGCTCAGTAATCACCGGCATATCATAAAACAGGCTAGAAGTTACTATAGCAACGCTAACCAAACCAGCGTAGGGAAGCAGGCTTGTGGACCGGGAAACGTTGTCTTTCTACCCCTGACGTTCAGGGTTTGGAATATGACTCTAAACTGACATATCACAATACAAGACCTTCAGCTTTTCAGAAAGCATGGAGTTGCGGGGTGTTAAGTTTCCAGACAGGGCTGGAAACCTCCTGTATAAATCAGCTCATTACAGAGGCCATGAAAAACACTTTCTATATCAGCCATAATTTGAAAAAACAGGTGTGTGACCTCTACTTTCAAAACCTCTTGATGGTCTAGGCCAGAGGAGTTTGGAAACAGCAAACAGGTCTGGTGAAGCGGAGTCCCCACCCCTTGCTGATGAAGCAGCCCTTTGAGAAGAGCCTGGTGGCCTTGCAGAACAGCAGCTAAAAGTGAAGCCTGAGCACCACCTTCATTCTGGCCAAGGTGACTTAACTGTTCTAAGAAGATGCCCGCCAGGAATCCTGACTCTCACATACTGTACCTTCCTTTAAGACTGTTAGCAGAACCAACAGCAGGCTTTCGGTCATACCCCTTCTGCCTTTACTTCATTTTTACTAAGTCCACCCGACCTGCCAGGTACAGCAGAGAGCAGGAGGGAGTGGGCTGTTCTCGTGTGCAGCTGCTGGGAACCCTCGCTCTGCCACTTACTCACCGCACCAGCAGGGACACACTGCTTATCTCCTCCAATCTCTTTCTTTGCTCAGAATGATACCCACTTTGCGGGCTTTGTAGGGAGGAAATGAGAAGAGAAATATGAAGGGCGTGACCAGAGTGCAACCTCGCAGCCAGAGTTATTCTTAGAGCTACGCGATCCTCACACGAGAGAGCTGACCATGTGGGGCTCACTCCTTGGCCTAGGTCAGGGAGAATCCTGTCCTGGGCTGTATGCTATAGAGGCCCCCATTTCCGGTCCTCCTCTGGCCTTGCACTTCTAACAATCAAGGGAACGTTGCCCCCTAGATCTCATGCTTCGTTTTCCAGTGCCCTGGCTGCATGCCTGGGACCTGGACTTCCCAGGGAAACAGTCTCCAGTTTACATCCGCTGCCTGGAGGCGCGATTCCCCATCTATCTTCCTGAGGAGGACTCCGGAGTCCTAGGTAGCCAAGGGGTGGAAGTTTGTCAGGTAGTGAATAGAAACCAGACTCAAGGGCCGGGACACACCTGCGCACACCCAGGGCCTAGCTTGGGAAGAGGGGCCAGGTAAGCAGAACCAACACTCCTTGCCCCTCCACGTTCTAGCTTGGAAATTGGAGGAGTCTGAGAATTGTCAACTCCAACCTGGCCTTTTAGGTCAGTATCTGGATATGTGTGTCAAGGTAGGTAGATAGAATATATCGTGTTTAACCATTTTCTGGCTGGATTATTACTTTGTAATATTTCTACAGATGATATGAAGGCTCCATTTGTGTTGTTCAATTAGCCTTTGTAAGTGTCAGGGGCAGACTTTACACATATAATACATGCATTGTATATAACATAGGATGCACACGAACACCAAGAGACTATTGCATATGCAACCCTTCGATCTGCTTATTGAAAATTCAAAAGGATTTTTATAGTGATTGACCAGCTAACCTTTGAATGGACACATGATGCCCACAATAATAAGAAAATCTGGAGAGAATTCAGAAAGGAGGTAAAAATAACAAAAAATTGTTCCTGGTAAAAAAAAAAAAAATCTCATTTAAGCATCCCTCTTCCCTTCTTCCTAATGAGTTATCCACAATTGGTAATTCCACAGAAATCATCACAGCAATACAAAGAACTAAATATCCATGGTTGAATCAGAACATAAAGGTGGTATAGTTTGGGAGGGAGGGGTGGTAAAAATATTCTGCTTTATATTAGAATTCATTTGAACTGTTTTTCTGCCCTGACCTTAGATTGTCTACTTGTGATATGGATTCACCCAGCAGGGATGAATTAAGTTGTGCCAGGGACAGATTTTACAGGCAGGAAGAGCAGGTGGTTGCCTAGGGCAGTAAAATGTTTTAGTGACTCTATTACGGGAGGGTCTGTAAGCTGTGAGGGGGCAACGGGGATTTGTGGCTTCTTTTCCCCATCTTGCCTAGGGCAGAAAAATCCCAGCAGCACCCTAGGGTGGTATCAGGCAGAACATTTGAATATATTTACATCTCTAATTGAATCTGGGGCACAGAGAGGGGAGGAGAGAGCTTGCTTACTATTTCATGTGCTTCTGATGAGCCTTCAACTTTTGCACAGCTCCTTTGACACCTCGTGGCTGGAAGAGATGCTCACCGAACCAAGCTTTGGTATAGGTGACATGAAGGTCACATCAGGGTGTGCCGACCCAGCAGACCAGAGGCGTGGCTGGCACTCCTGCATTCCCCCTTCTTCCCCTGTCCCTCTCTGGAGAGGGAGTGCAGCAGCAGGACAATATGGTAGACCTCCGCTGACGCCGGTCCAAGTCCACACCTGGTTTCCCCAGCTGCCAACACCATCTGTTCAGGTTGTCTAATCCTGAGGAAGACTCCGGGACAAGAGCACATTCTTAAAGCAAGCTGGTTCTTCATGGTGCTTATCCATTTTACGATGGAAGCTGCTCCTGTGTTTTAGCCAAACTTAAGAGTTCATGAAATGCAAGTGAAGGGCAAGGTGACATAATGTACCATACAAAGGAACAGGACGAGCCCAAGTGGACGCTGGTCAGAAGCTGATGCTGTGTTCTGTGGATGGTGCTATGTGAAATTATGAAATTATCATTCACAAGTTCAAGTTCATCATAGGAGACAGAGCAGGGCGGGATAATAAGTTGTCCAGAGGAAGTCTGGAGGCTTGATCTGCTGAGATCTAATAAATTTTAGGAACCACTGAAAAAGGGCATCTTCAATTAGTGAAGACACTTGGAAAAGTCTCCAAAGTCAATTCAAGGCCACAAAGAGAAGTCTTCTGACTGAAGAGACTCCGTGGACATGAGACCATAGCTAGTCACATTTGTGTCTCTAGGAGGGTGCTCTGTAGCCAGTACGTGACACTACCCTTTCCATCACAGGCAGTGCAGCTACAAAGAGAACAATTTTAGGTGGCGAGACTATGGCAAGGAAAGCTAATGACGGGATTCGTTCTGAATGTCTCTCATTGGGAGAAGCATTCCATCATACTTGGGAACTATAGTTTGGCATCATCTCAAATCAGATCCTTCCCTAGGTCAGCAAAAGATTTTTCCTCTCTTTTTTCAAAGTAATTTTATTTTATTTTTCTGATGTGCTGGGTATATTTGTTTGGTTTCTTTTAAAGTACTTCCCAATTAACAAAATATACTCTATACACAGAGCCCAAGGGATCTATTTTCATGTCAATATGTCCACATAATTCACTCTTATTACCATTAATGGGAACTAAATATGTACATCAAAGGAAGAAGAGATCCCTGCACAACCTAAATGAATAAGCTTCATTAATGCAACATTATGGCTTATTTTTTTCTGAGAAAATGCACTTAAGCCTAAAGGTTTAGAACAACTCTGCCAGCAGACAGAGGAGTCAAAGTCAACCCAAAGGGACTGAAAAGATGAAGTGCGTCAGGACTGCGAGACTGCATTGGAGCTCAAGGTCCAAGGCTTCAGGGGAACATGTGGAACCTTAAGTCAATTGCAAAATGCTCTGTGACTGCAGGCAGTTGTCCGTGGGTCCAGGAAGAGGTGATAAGGAGCTGCACCTTGAAGACAGAGGTAGATACTTAACAAAATGCTTAACTTCTCTGCAATAAAAAATAACAAAGCCCACAATATAAAATACATATAAAATATAAAACAAAGCCCACGATAAAAAATAAAAAGTAACAAAGCCCACAATAACCCAGTTATGGCACAATTTCTGTGCCATAACAGGGTAAACGTGTTTTCTTTATGCCTGTGTAAAACATGGTCTTGTTCATACTTGTTCATTATCATTATTAAAATCCTGGTGCTATTGTGAATAGACGAAAATCAAATTTGGACTACATTTATTTGTACATTCATAAAAGTACAAGGTCAATGACACAGGAAGAAAACAAAAATATCACATTTGGGATGCTTTGCTTTCTTTCTGGATTGCCTGTTACTGCATACCTTGTCTGGCACTTTTTATTAGTGTTTTCTTAGACAATTGATAAAAGCTGAGACGTATTACCAGATGATGAGAAAAACTGGGATTTGGTTTCATGAATAAAAATATCTATGCCTATTTGAAGAGTGAAGGCAATATAATCAAATCCTCACAGGAAAAAGCAAATCGTGGTGCTCGCAGGTTTAATGCACCTGTTGAATTTAAGCCTGTGCAAAGTTAGCCTTGAAGATGAGCCACCCATGGGCTAAGAACCAGGTGAAGGTATTAACACGAGCCACTTGCTTCACATGTGCTCACTCTCTTTATAGCAATTTCAGTTGCAGTGATTCTGTTATTAGAATTCAATTCATAAATAGGAACTTTGCATCCTCCATACTGCCTCCTTTACCAATGGAGAAAAGAAAAATAAAGAGAAACAAACCATACAGTTTATCTGTCAAATATATTCTAATTTCTGTAAATCTTGGTTATTCACAAGAAATAAAGAAAACACACGCAAGATAATTTGACAAAATCTCAGTACTCTTTATTGCCAAATCTTTCTTTTATGTGAGCATTTGCTCATGCCCCGTATCTCCATAATGATTGACTGACTTCTCCAAATAGTTCAATTTTGAAGATATCTTTACCATTTTTTAAGTCTCCAGTTGAGTAATGAGCTTGGCTTGTTATGTGAGAACTCTGTTAAGAGAATCTCATCCTAAAATTCCTGAAATGACTTTGAGAGCTAGATGGCCATGAATAAGGGCCATGAAGTACAGGCTTTCATTCTGACTGTAACCCAAACAAACATTTGTGTTAACCTTTGCAGAAATACCTCTATTCACATATAAAATACAGGAGGAAAAGTGGAGTCAACAGGCTCATTGTTTCTTAAAGTGTGTCCATTGGAACACAAGTTCTGGAAAATCACTTTTGAAAAAAATAGTTTCTTAAATGAGGAAATACCATTTGTTATATTGTCTTAATGATTCTTTTTCAACTAAAATATGTGAAATACCTTTAGTTTAATAAAGTTGTTTAGGATTTTAACTCATTTTTCTTTGCAGTCTCCATAGATGCTAAAAATGTCTTTAACAAAATTCAACATCCATTCATGATTAAAACCACTCAAGGAAATAGTAACTGAGAGTTGTTTTCTTAGCAAGGATATGAATACCACACATATAAATAGATGTGTCTATCTATGTGTGTATATGCATATATATATATATATATATATATGCGCACAATGAGAAAAAATCATTTGTTAGTCATTCTGTATTTTATTAATTTCCATTCTCTCTTAATTCCTTATTCTACCATTTCTACTATTTTGGTTTTGATTTGATCTTCTTTTTATCTTCTTAGGATGGAAGTTTAGATAACTGATTTTGAATCTTCCTTCCCTTCTTATGTAATCATTTAAAGCTAAAAATTTCCTTCTAAGCATTGCTTCATCTCCATCCCAGGGGTTTGGTTATGTTATGATTTTCATTTTTTCCCATCCCCTTAATTTTAGTAAATTTTATTTTTGGAACAGTGCTAGAAATACATGAATATTGAAAAGATACTAGAGAGAGGTCCATTACACCACACAACAAGTTCCCTTATCAACACCTATAATATTGTGTGTGGTGTACTTGTTACAACTGATGATCCAATGTTGATTCATTATTCATTATTAACTATGGTTCATTATTAACTATGCCCATAGTTCTTCAAATTTCCTTATTTTACCTAATGTATTTTTCTGTTCTAGGATCCCATCCAGGATCCCACGTTACATTTAGTCACCAAGTCTCCTTAGTCTCCTCTTGGCTTTGGGAGTTTCTCAGACAGCCCTTGTTTTTGATGACTCTGACAGTTTTGAGGACAATTGGTCAGGTCTTTCGGAGAATGTCGTTCTATGGAATTGCTCATGATTAGAGTAGGCTTATGGCTTTTCAGAAAGAAAATCACAAAGATAAAGTGTCATTTCTGTCACATTATATCCTGGGTGCATACTGTCACCATTACTTCTTCCTGTGGAGGTTGACATTGATCACCTGGTTAAGGGAGTCTTGGTCAGATTTCTCCACCATAAAGTTGCTCCATTCCTCTGGTGCTGTACAATCAGAAAGACATCACTATTTGCAGACTATGCTTAGCATGTGGGGAGTTATGCTCCCTCTCCTTGAGAGTGAAGAATCTACATACATTATTTGAAGTTCTTCTGAATAGGAGATTTGTCTATTTTCCCTCTTTCTTTATTCAGTCAGTCATTTCTATCAGCATAGAAAAATTGGTATGTATTTTAAATTTGGGTTATAATCTAGCAATACTTTAAGTATTTTGTTTCTCATATCATCTTGTCAACATGTACATATATTAGTAGAATAAATTTCTGGAAGTGGAAATATTGACTCAAAGATCATATACATTTCAAATTTTGATAAATGATCAGACTGTTCACCTTAAAAGTTATTCACATCTACTCTCCCCCAAGAAAAGTCTGAAAACATCTGCTTCGTGATACCCTTGTTAACACATTGTGTTATAAAATGTGATGAGCATTGCCAGAACTGGAATCTCAGTATGGTTTTAAGCGTTTATGTCTTTGCTATTTATTAATTATGTATCAGTTACTAAAATGGAATTTAATTTCTAATATTGTTCTATGGAGATATTCTATATAATTACTTATTTGCAAAACCTATCATAGGCTGAAAGAGTTATATACTTGTTTTTTGTTTATAATCCTCAGGATTTCATTTTTATGAAGAAGGTTTGCTTTCCTATGTTAATAATATGTTATTTTATGCATAAAATTTCATGCCTTCAGTCTTCACTGTGGATAGCAACAATTAACATGTAAAATGCCTGTCTTTGTCTTTTTTTTTGTTTTTGGTGTTTTGTTTTTTGTTTTTTGTTTTTTTTTCCAGAATTCAATCCTATCTCATATTAAGATTCTGACCCTTTACATTCTTGGCATTTTCATCGTATGCCATTCTCATCATTTTAACTTAAATATCTCTGAATTACAACTTCTTAGTTTATCTCTTAAATATACATGTGCCAATTTCTTGCTTTGTTTTTTTTCCCAGTTTTATTGGGGCATGACTGACAAATAAATATATTTGTCAATCATTAAATGTATTTGTATATATTTAAGGTGCAAAACATGATGACTTGATACATGTGCATATCCTGAAATGATTCTCCCAATCAAGCTAATTGAGTCTTTTTCCTTTACTAGTTAAGATGTCAGATATATTGATCACTTTTACATAGAAAGCTTTCTTTCTGTTCTAGCATTTTACGTATTTTTTTGCTATTATAAATCTTTCACTATCCAGTATTTCACTACATGTCTTCTATTTATTTTTTCTGTCGATCTGAATTTGTTTTTTTAGTTTTCAGCCTAACTTTACCCGTAACTTTATATAGTATAGTTAATCAAATATGTATGTATTTTTGGTAACAGCCTTATTGAGATAGAGTTCATATACACTACATGTACCATAAAATTTACAGTGCACGTTCACTGTTTTTCAAATTTATATATTTATAGAAATGTACCACAATGACCACACTCAGAACATTTTCATTATCCCCAAAGAAACCCACACCTTCTGTCATCTCTCAGCCCTCCCAGTGCCCTCTCCAGCCTTAAGCTACCCACAAATCTACTTTCTGTATCTATAGATTTTTTCTGTATCTATAGCTTTGCCTCTTGTGGGCATTTCATACAAATGCAGTGGGAGGTCCATCGAGCCTCACTTCTAACAAACAGGGCAGGGCAGGAATGATGAAATGAGTTTCAAGGCCGCCTCTTGTTCTCTTGGGTCTCATTCTGCAGAAAGCCAATTGCCGTACTGCGACTGTAGAAGACACCCCAGCAGCCTCACCGATGCTGGCACTGCCATCCATCCTGTGAGAAGGCACCTTGGACACAGACCCTCTGGCCCAGGCAGGCTCAGACGCCTGGAGTCAGCTGCCATCCCAATGGCAACCTCATAAGGCACCCTGAGCCGGAACTGCCCTTAAACTGCTCCCAAATTCTTCACCTGCAGAAAAGATATGGATAATATGTCGTTTTTGGTGTGTTGTTGACACTAAGTTTTTGAGTAATTTGTTAGGCAGCAACAAATAATGAATATAAATATTTTCCATTATTTCCCTGCCACTGTGGAAAAATCTAGAAAAGTTTAGTTTTTCTCTCCTTCTACCTTCTAGACAAACTTTTCGTTTGCCTTCTGTAGTTGGCAGAATAATGACACCCCGTCTCCAAGATGTCCTTCTTCTTTTTTTTTTTTTTTTTTTTTTTCGAGACAGAGTCTCGCTCTGTCGCCCAGGCTGGAGTGCAGTGGCATGATCTCGGCTCACTGTAACCTCTGCCTCCCAGGTTCACGCCATTCTCCTGCCTCAGCCTCCCGAGTAGCTGGGACTACAGGCACCCGCCACCACACCCGGCTAATCTTTTGTAGTTTTAGTATAGATGGGGTGTCACCCTGTTAGTCAGGATGGTCTCGATCTCCTGACCTCGTGATCCGCCTGCCTCAGCCTCCCAAAGTGCTGGGATTACAGGAGTGAGCCACTGCGCCCAGCCAAGATGTCCTTCTTCTAATACTTGAAAACTGTGGATATGCTACCTTAAAGTGGCAGAAGGTACTCGGCAGATGGGACTGGTTTACTGATATTGGAGTGGGAAGATGATTATGAATTATCTGGGTGTGTTTAAGGGCCTTGATAAGAAAAAGGCAGGAGCATTAGAGGCAGAAAAAGAGCTGTGAAGACAGAAACAGAGGTCAGACAGATTTGCAGATGCCATGAGGCTGGCTTTAAAGGTGGAGAGAGGAGCCATGAGGAAGGAAGTATAGGTGCTGGGTAAGGCAAGGAAGTGGATCTCCTCCAGAGCCTGCAGGAGAAATGCAAGTGTGTTAGCCCCCTGATTTGGGCCCCAGAAGACTAATTGGACTGCCCATCTCCAGAACTGTGAGACCATAAATTTGCAGTGTTTTCCGTTACTAAGTCTGTGTATTTTTCTACAGTGGCAATGGCAAACAAACACATCTTCTAACCTCAGGGTCCTTTAAGATTCAGAAAGTTTACTAACTATGCCTTACGGTTGTCTTTTCTACATGGATTTTCCTTGGGACACAAGATACCCTCTCAAACTGGAAATGTAAGTTTTTGTGTTTTGAAGTTTTTAAAAATAATTTTTTTTAATATTTGACTCTTTTGTTATTTTGCTACCCTATGTGATGGTTAATACTGAGTGTCAATCTGAATGGACTGAAGGATGCAAAGTATTGATCCTGGGTGTGTCTGTGAGGGTGTTGCCAAAAGAGATGAACGTTCGAGTCAGTGGGCTGGGAAAGGCAGACCCACCCTTATTCTGGGTGGGCACCATCTAATCAGCTGCCAGCATGGCCAGGATATTAAGCAGGCAGAAAAATGTGAAAAGGCTAGATTGGCTTAGCCTCCCAGCCTACATCTTTCTCCCATTCCGGATGCTTCATGCCCTTGAACATAGAATCCCAAGTTCTTCAGTCTGGGGACTCAGACTGGGCTTCCTTGCCCCTCAGCTTACAGACAGCCTATTGTGAGACCTTGTGATCAGGTGAGTTAATACTTAATAAACTCTGGTCTCTCTCTCTCGCCCTCTCTCTCTCTCTCTCTCTCTGTGTGTGTGTGTGTATATATATATACACACACACATACATACATATCCTATTAGTTCTGTCCCTCTTGAGAACGCTGACTAATACACCCTACTTAGGTAAATCTATCATACTTTCTAGATTTTACTTGTCTTGTTCCATAATAACTCTTTTTCACTGTAATTCCATTAACTCTTTGCTCATTTTCTTTCTAGTTTGCATGTTTTTCTCAGTCCAGTCCATTATGTGCAGAGCTATACTTTCATAGTGTTTCTCCTTAGTGCTGCTTCCCTTTTAGCTATCATTTTTTCCTGTGCATTTATATTTTTCACATTTTTTCCTGAGCTAGCACCTTCTTCTGAGATCCCAATATATCACACATGAACTAATGTGTCTCTGCTGTGTGTTTTGTTTATAGAGATGATAAGTTCATTTTGTTGGTAGTTTGTGAAGATAGCTTGGATCATAATCTCTCTTTGTGTTTTTCTAATGCAGGTTTTTGTCTAGAAATTAGTTTTTCTGTTTTTTCTTCCCATTTATAGAATTGTACAATCTTTGTATATTTTGCTGATTCCTTTTAAATTATTTCTAGAATATTTATCGTGTTTGAACAAGACAAGCTCTCCACATGTTGACTATATGTAGGAAGTCCATACGGGCCCTGGGACAGCATGTGCTTCAGGATGTTAGGAATTCTCAGAATGACTCAGGACTGTGGAGTACAGATGAGCTTCTGGACTCTCATTTCCTTTCAGCCAAGCAGGATCATCAACATTCGGGGGGCCCTTAGGGGAACTTCTTGCCTCACCAGCTGCCTCATGTTGTCACCAAGGACAACCTTCTGAAGACACTTTGGCATGGTGCTCTCTCAGCCACTTCTCCTCAATTTTCTCTCAGAGCCAGACTCACTCTGGGGAAGCTCTCAGGGCTGGACAGAACTCATCCCTGTCCTGTGACCCGAGTTTAGATCTAGCCTGCATGGCTACCATCTACCTTGAACAAGTGGACTTTGTTGGCCTTTTCTGAGGTCTAGGACCACAGGTGTCCACCCTCGATGGTTTCCATGTTTGAATGTCATTGCTTTTGAGAGACTAGCCTTCTATTTTACTCTTTCTTTCCTTTGTTTTTATTTTTCCTTTTTAAAAATTAAAAATGAAGTTAATTTGTTTTGCTTCTTATTTTGGAGTTAGTTCCTAGAGGAGGAGGAAAACAAGCCAAATTTCATTCACCAAATTCAATTCAAAATTAAATTCAAGTCAAAAGCAGAAATTCTTACCAGTTCTGGCTTAGGGATCTATCTTGTTTCAAAGGATTTCTCAGGAAGAAATTTCCAACACCTTCTTTTATGCTTCATACTGGCATCCCCAGATTATTTAAATCTTGATACAGTCATTTGCTGTAGTAGACAATCCCACAATCATTAGATTACCCACTTATTCGAGAAGCATGTTTTCCATGCCTTCAAGTAAGTGAATGATAAAAGCATTTGACTGGACTTAATCATATCAGAACCTTTTGGCTTGCTGCTAGTGACTTCCTTTCAGGTTGATATCAGTACATTAATCACCACTTTTTAAAAAAATAGTTATTCACTGCTTTACGTTGCATCCGATTTTGCTATCAGTCTATTCATGTCATCCTGCTGTGCTTCCATGAAAATATTAAACAGACTCTGTCACATGCTTTGATGGAACCCAGCTACCCCACATCCATGTCATCTTCCAAGCTGCCAGTCCAGTCAAATGTCAGAAAGCAAATGAGGTGTGACTCGCCGTTAGTGAACCCTTGCTGACTCCTGGAAATCATGACTGCTTTTTCTAAAGGGCTTATAAGTCTGTAGCACAATAGTCCACTCCACAGGTTTACCAGAAAATACCATCAAGTACGACTATTTGAGGTTTCCAGGCCCCGCGGCTTTGACCTTTCACTTTCTTTGTGATTCTTCAACAATAGTTGAAATTGGGTTCTGCACACTTTGGAGTAAAATCTGGCCGTACCTGGAGTCTCAGCCCCATGCACGCCAGCTGCTGTTATTGCCTCTGAGCTACGGGACCCCACTTTCCATTGCACCCATTTGTTCTCCCTGCTGCCCCTAAAAGATTGATCTTAAAGGAGAAAGTTGGGGGCGGGGGAAGGAGCAAAGGAGCAGCTTTGTCCTCTCTCATCTCTCTCATCTGCTCATTGAGCCCAGATTGTGGGCTTATGCAGTTCTCCCTAGGGCTGCCTATTCAGAGCAGTCCTGAAAGGTTCTCCTGGCCATCAGTCTTGTGGCATATCATGAATCCTCTAGGAGCTAGATCTCACCCTTTTGTAAGTGGGGACAATCACAGCTCTGTCTGATAGGACTTCTCAATGGCTGAGATAACACATAGAAAAGCATATAATGCCTGACACCTGGGAAGCACAAAAGAAATATTAAGTCTTTTATTGTGATCACCATTCTCTGTGGCAGATTGAAAGGCAAGCTCATTACTCATTACTTTTAATGGCAAAAGCTGCAGTTACTTTTGCACCAACATAATACAACCACTATGGAAAACAGTGTGGAGATTCCTTAAATAACTAAAAGTAGATCTACCATCTGATCCAGCAATCCCATTCCTGTGTATCTACCCAGAGGAAAATAAGTCATTGTGTGAGAAAGATACCTGCACGTGCATGTTTATAGCAGCACAATTCGAAACTGCAAAAATATGCAACCAGTCAGATGCCCATCAATCAATGAGTGGATAAAGAAAATGTGATATATACATATATATCACATGTATGTGTATACATATGTGTGTGTGTGTCTGTGTGTGTGTATATATACATACACATATACATAGATACATGGAATACTACTCAGCCATGAAAAGGAATGAGATAATGGCATTCACAGCAATCTGGGTGGAATTGGAGACCATTATTCTAAGTGAAGTAACTCAGGAATGGAAAACCAAACATCATATGTTCCCACTCATAAGTGGGAGCTAAGCTATGAGGATGCAAAGGCATAAGAATTATACAGTAGACTTCGGGGACTCAGGGGAAAGGGTTGGAGGGGGGTGAGGGATAAAAGACTACACATTGAGTACAGTGTACACTGCTCAGGTGATGGGTGCACCAAAATTTCAGAAATCAACACTAAAGAACTTATTCATGTAACCAACCACCACCTGTTTCCCCAAAACCTATTGAAATAATAAAACTGAATTCTTCCAAGAAATCCCTTTAGATAAAGCATTTTATTATCAGCCTTCCCAATTCTCTTTTTCACCAACTTCACTGGTGATATAATAATTAGGATTTTAGAAAATTATGTGTTTTAAAGTGATGCCCTCTTTCAGAGTCTCTGACCATGGATTACACCCATTTCATCATTGCTCCCACCTTTGGCCTTTCCCAAACCAGGTCCTCCCTGAATTCCTTTCTGAAAAGACCTCAGGTAGAGTTGACCAAGCCATGTTTCACTTTCTTTTTTTTCTATTCTTCTGCATAGCTAACAGATCTTTCAAGTTCTGCTGATTTTACCTCCATGCACTTGTTCAATCTGCCTTGTTCTCTTCATCACTCTTGCTACCATCTCACACCGTTTCCTTGCTTGTGCCCTTTCTGTGAGTTGATCATATTCCCTGCACCAGATCTGCTCTCTGCTGCCAGATGGGTATTTCCAAGACACTATTTTAATAGCACTACCAGACTGATAAACATTCTGTAACATATTGAAAATTTTTCTAGGTCAGGCATGGTGCTCATGCCTGTAATCTCAGCACTTTGGGAGACTGCAGTGGGCAGACTGCTTGAGCCCAAAAGTTCAAGACCAGCCTGGGCAACACAGTGAGACCGCATTCCTACAAATAATAATAATTTAAAAAAATAGCTGGGCCTGGTGGCTCATGCCTGTAGTCCCAGCTACTTGGGAGGTTGAGGTGGGAGGTCCACTTTAGCCTGAGAGATCAAGGCTGCAGTGAGCCGTGACTGTTCCACTGCACTCCAGCCTGGGCAACAGAGTGAGACTGTGAAGAAAGAAGAAAGAAAGAAAGAAAAAAAGAAAGAAAGAAAGAAAGAAAGAAAGAAAGAAAGAAAGAAAGAAAGAAAGAAAGAAAGAAAGAAAGAAAGAAAGAAAAAGGAAGGAAGGAAGCAAGGAAGGAAGGAAGGAAGGAAGGAAATTCTTCTAAATCAATAATCAAGAAATATAATTGCCAATTTAAAAATCAAAAATTATGACTGAATATATCATGTTTAGATTTATCTCATGTTCTAGCAATTGATATACAAACATGATAAATTTAACAAGTTGACTCTTCTATAAGCATTAACAATTTTTTTCAATTAAATTTAGAACTTGGAAGGACAGTGATCCTAATAAGTAATTATTATAAACTTATAAAAAGGGAATCGTTTTTTTTTACCCATTGATGTTTCCTGTAGTTGCCTTAATTCATGAATCTACCTGAAAAACTGTGGGTGAATTTTACCTTCTTATTCTGGCTTGAAAATTTTTAATGAAGCGGTTTGGGTGGTGTAACCCATTAAATGGTCTTCAAAATGCACGAGGGAAGAAAAATGCTAGACAGAACTATCAGTCATTGGTACTTACTAATTCTTCCATCAAAGCTTTTAAAGTGTTTACTCTCATTAGAGTAAAATCTACTATGTGTAAGAAAAATGTAGGTAGGATGTTTGTCCAGAGAAATCTGAGTCTAAATGCACAGTTAAATTACCACTTAATAGCAAAAATTTTTATTTGAAATATATATATATAATATATTTCACTTCCAAATATCAATGAAAATGAGTGACAAATCTTATCACATTCTAACTCCCGAAGATTTTTTAATAGCACATGTTTGAGGTATAATCACTGTTTGAAGTTGTAATCTTAATGCTTTGAACTTTGTCATTACTGTTGTAGTTTCACTGACTTGAAACAAAATACGTTAAAATAATGACTAAGGAGATTCTTCACTCCTACTATTTCCCAGCAAGGAATAAGAACATGGTGCTTGGTGCAATCACTCAGTAGATAAATTCTCATTACATTAACAGTTTAAGTGAATAAAAGAGACACATATAGAAGAAGTAAAGTGACTCCCAGAATTAGAATTTCCTAAGATCTACAAATTGATCCTATACTTTGAATAATGCCATAGCAATTGTTTGCATTTGTTTCAGGAACTTTAAAAATTGAACCACTAATGTAAAAATAAGCCAGGAAAAAAACCAAGAGGAATGAAGAAGAGAGAAGTACCCAGAAACCACATGAAAATGTCCAGATATAGAAGTGTATGTGACCAAAAGTGAATTTCTTTAATTTAACCAGAAAAACAAAGCATGTATTTCTGGCACTGTACCAAACTTGTGTAGGTGTTACTCTGTTTGCCATTTTTGGTTGTATATATCTTGATGATTCTTTTAAAGAACGTTCCATCCACAAATAGGATAACTACTAAATAGATGTTACATTCAGAGGATGTTGTACAGGAAAAAAAAAAATGACAGAAATGCCTAGTATACCAGTGTAGCACAAAGAAAAGGGGATAAGTCTCTAGGGGAGGGGACGAGGCTGTTAGAGAAGAAAAGGTGAGTTAAGCTACGTTGAGTTGAAGGGTGAGCTGAATATTGTGTGCAGACAAAGAGCTAGGAAAGGCCTCTTAAGCAGGGACCATATCCAATGCAAAGGCCCAGAAGCAACAGTACAGGCTGCTTAGCAAGCTGCAGTGTTTGCTGTGGATGGAGCACAGACTCTGGAAGGAACATGGAGTACAGATTGAAGCTGGAAGCCACGGAGGAAAAAGAAGGCGTCATGTTTGGTACATAAAGTTATTTCAATAAATGTCCTATTACGTTAAGACCACCCTCAATAAGGGGCAGAGATTCTAAGATTTTTAAAAATCACCTGCAACCCATAAATACACATCAGTAATTACAAACACGTCAAACACTGAATTAATAAAAATGTGTTCAGGGTGGGAAGAGATGGTGTCACTAGTAGCTTTCTCCTGGGACATGACATGGATTCTGTCCCAATCATGCTGCTGATACATTGGCATAACCAAACCAAAGTTTCTAGTTTTCTTACTCTCTGTAAGTTACAGTGCTCTCTGCAGAAAGAAAGAATAATAATTGTAAACTTGGGAAAATAGCTTAAATGCTAAGCACATAATTATTATTTCTCTAAAGACCTTTGCAAGTAAGAGTAATCACCCAGATATTGGCAAATCTGAACAGTTCTGCCATTTCCAATGGTGTGATAGTGTTTAGCATCATAATTACAGGATTTTTAGAGACCTATAAAGGAATAGTAATTACAAATTTTAAAAATATACTATACATAATTAAAAGTCAATACACTGCTGTTCATTCACATTTACTATAATAATAGAGTATGAACAGAGAATATAATTGGGTTGAAAGGGGTGTTCTTTGAGAGTTAGGACATCTGGAATGAAGTCTTGGTTGATGGCCTTCTAGGGTATAATGATAAAATGGCAAGTGTTGGTTACATATGTCTTCAAATCACGGGGACCGAGTAGATGCTATCCTTTACCACGTACAACCAGTCATCTTGGAGCATGGCTGATAGGCGTGAAAAATTATTTTAAATCCCTGATTTCCTCTAGTGTTCCATAATTAAATCACATAAAATCTGACATGAGAAAATTTAATACATTTCTAAGAAATAATTGACTTGGAGAAACAATAAAAAACAGAATATGGTAGTCTCTGCCCTAGAACTTAGATTGTAGGCATTGCTTTGGGCTACAGAGTATTGAATGTGTGTACCTAGTTCAAGAATAATGGATCGGGATCCAGAGATGAGATACCTGTGGGGAGTGGTAGATGATAAGAGATGTTGAATCCAACTCTTACACTTTATTTTTATGATCTGAACCCATTTTTTTTTTCAGCTTATGTTCTTATGCATTGGCACACTGATGTAGGCCACCATAATAAAGCCTGTTAACTATCTGGAATTTCATTCCAGGAGATATTGGTCTGTGTCTCTGGAAGTCACTTCTGTCTCTACGACGTCTTGCAGTCAGGATTAAATCTTCCCAAGTTAAAGATTATCATTGTCCAGAGGCAAACAATTCGTATTATTTGAAGGGAATACGAATTGTTGACCTCAAAATATGAGCTCACCACACTCAAAGACAGCCAGAATATTAGAAGTTTCAGCTTACAGAGTGAGGTTTTTAAGAGAAATGTTTTGCAGCATGCATTTCACCAATCACCCATCTCCCTAGGATCCTTCTGTGTTTGGCTGAGTTCAGAGATTCTGCTCATCAGTTTTTGAAGACATGTATTATAGGTTGGTGCAAAAGTTATTGTGGTTTTTACTGTTGAACGTAATGGCAAAAACCGCAATTAGTTTTGCAACAACCTAATAATTTAGTATATATACTATATATGTATGTCTTCATATATATTATATATACGTAATATATTGTGTTATATATAATACAGAATAAGTATATATTATATAGTATACATACCATATTATAGTTTATATAATATATACTACTATATCTAGTAGTATATAATTATTACAAATTATATAAATATACAACATATATCACATATATAAATTATAGACATGCCACTATAATTTAAAGAAAAGCTGTGTTTCAAAAGATTATTTTAAAACGTACTATTATAATCAATAATAATATCAATGATAATAGATAACATTTTGAGTTTTCCATCTATGCTATATACTCTTCTAAGCTTTTTGAGTATTTTCTTTTCATCTTAAAAGCAAATATGTATACATTTGTCAAAACCCATCGATTGTGCAACACCAGGAGTGAACTCTAATGTAAACTGAAATTTGGGTGATGATGATGAGACAATTTAGGTTAATCGACTGTAACAAAGGTACCCCTGGCAAGGGATGGGGGTAATGATGAGGGAGGCAGTGTGTGTGTGGAGGTGGGGGTGGGGAGGTGTATGGAAATATCTGTACCTTTTGCTCAGTTTTGCTGAGAACATAAAGCTGCTCTAAAAAAAAAAGTCAATTTAAAACCAAAACACACCATGAGAAGTTACTCTCACTATCTGCATTTCACAGATGAGTAAAATGAGGCAGGGGAATGCCCAGCATCTTCCCTGGGTTCACACAACAAGTGCGTGGTAAAATTAGGATTGAAACCGGCACAGCCAGCTGCAGAGCCCACACTGATCTATATAAATTAAGAAAAGACATCTATTCCAATTGATAGGGTTTGGCTGTGTCCCCACCCAAATCTCATCTTGAATTGTAGCTCCTGTAATTCCCATGTGTCACGGGAGGGACCTGGAGGGAGGTCATTGAATCAGCGGGTGGGTCTTTCCCATGCTGTTCTTGTGATAGGGAGTAAGCCTCATGGTATCTGATGATTTTATAAAAGGTAGTTCCCCCACACACACTCTCTTGCCTGCCCCCCTGTAAGATGTGGCTTTGCTCCTCCTTCGCCTTCTATCATGATTGTGAGGCCTCCTCAGCCATGTGGAACTGTGAGTCAATTATACTTCTTTCCTTATAAATTACCCAGTGTTGGATATGTCTTTATTAGCAGCATGAGAACAGAGTAATACACCAATCTAAAAAAACTCTATATCACTACACCCTTTCCTTATGTGTTTGTTTTAAAAATAATGGAGATGGGCTGAGGGCAGTGGTTCACACTTATAACCCCAACAATTTGAGAGGCTGAGGGAGGAGGATCGCTTGAGCCCAGGAGTTCAAGACCAACCTGGGCGACATACGGAGACCTCATCTCTACAAAAAATTTTTAAAAATTGCTGGGCATGGTGGTGTGCACCTGTGGTCACAGCTATTCAGGAGGCTTGAACCTGAGAGGTCAAGGCTGCATTGAGCTGTGATCACACCACTGCACTCCAGGCTGGGCAACAGAGCAAACCCTGTCTCAAAAACAGAAGAAACAAACAAACAAAAATGATAAAAAGTAAAAATAGTAGCAATGTTGACGATTAAAAATAATGCCTAGGAGTTATTGAATATTTGTCTTGAACTTTGAGAGTTCACAGATGAATGACAAGTAAAAGACCCCTGCTTTAAAGGAATAGCCTGAAGAAGGATTTTCAGGCTTTGCAATTCCCTTTTCTCTTTCTCTCTTTATCACTCTTTCAATGCCACATCATCCTTCCAAAGAGCACCCTACTATATCCTGAAACCAGTCGCATTGCTATATGACAGCTTAAATAACTACATAGAATTTTTTCAAGAACCTGTATCTTAAAAAATGTACCCCCTTTTCATACTATTTGTCTTTTATTAGAATTATATGCCAATCGCTATTTTATCTTCGTCTGATTTTCCAGGTGTTTTTCTCAAATATCTTTCTTGGAATGTTGTCTTCCTCTCCAAGTTGCCAAATCCTAACCATCATACAATCCCATTTCCTCCAAAACATCTTTTTCAATGATCTTGGTAGGAAAAGACGGCACTTTTCTCTAAAATAAGGCAGCACTGATTGTGTGCCTCTGCCATCAAAAGCCACTTTTCATATTCCTCATATCTCCAGGTTGACGGTCTTGTATTTCGTTATATACAACATACTCTTGACTCCACAGAGCTAAGTGAAGCAGTCAGCATATATGAAGTAGCCAATGTCTTAATATTGATTGAAAAGACTTCCTTTGGCAGTCACCAACAGGAACTAGGTATAGTGAAATTGCCAGGTAAACCAGGAGAAAGGAGATTTCTGGGCAGTGTACTCATGTAATACTATAAAAAATTAGATTTAGATGGAAACATAGAGTCATAAAAAATTATATCTTTTATAATTTAGTCATATTACATACAAAAGCTATTTCCAGATGTTTGACTAATTAAAGGTACTGTGAATAAAACTTCATTTACTGCTCTAAGTTGCTTAATTTCCATAAGCAACAGAAATAAATAGTGAAAAATAGTTTATCCCTCCATATGGAAAATCTAAATTGCCTTACATCTGTGGAAACCTTCGGCTAGATGTAGGTATTTCCATTGTGCTGAAATCCTTTTCTTTAGTAAAATTCATGCTTAATGCATTCAGATAAGTCTTATTCTTTAAAAAAAGTTTATATTTTAGCACTGACAACTAATTCAAACTTTAGAAAATCAAGGCTCAAAAGCAGTAACATATTTAACCTATTTTAGAGAAGTATAACGGTAAACAACAGTTTATCAAAAGAAGCAGAATTGCATCTTTTAAAATCATTGCCTTCCAGTTTCTCATATGAGAATGGAAGTAAAGTACTTCCCCAGGTTCAGCGCCATCCAGGGTGGAAGCCGCGAGTCCATCGGTCCACTGAGTTCTTGAAACGTGGGTAGTGAAGAGTTGCAAGTGGAAAACACAAAAGGAGAAAGTAAAATAGGTCATCAATAATATTTATGTTGATTATATGTTCATAGAGTATTATTTGGATATACTGTTTTAACTGAAACATACATAAATATTTGAGATGGAATCTCACTCTGTCACCCAGGCTGGAGTGCAGTTGGGCGATCTCAGGCTCACTGCAACCTCAGCCTCTCCGGTTCAAGCGATTCTCCTGCCTCAGCCTCCTGACTAGATGGAATTACAGGAACCCACCACCATGCCCAGCTAATTCTTTTGTATTTTTAGTAGAGACAAGATTTCACCATGTGGGTCAGGCTGCTCTCGAACTCCTGACCTCCTGCCTCGGCCTCCCAAAGTGCTGGGATTTCAGGCATGAGCCACTATGCCCGGCCTGAAACATATTATCAGAACAAATTTCTCTTTACTTTTAAAAATGTAGCTATTAGAAAACTTAAAATTACACGTCTGTCTTGCCTTCTGTTTGTCCTGCACAATGCTGCTCAAGGCAGGAACTTCTAGAACGATTTCATTAATCCCCCAACAAAACGTTAGAATTACATAGGTCACAAAAGAACTTGATTTTTGCTGAAATGTACTAGTGCAAGATTTCCCTCCATCTGATAATAAGAAACAAGAATGATTTCTATTAGTTCAAACAGGAAAAAAAAAAATAGAAAAAGAAGGAAAAAAGTAATTCGAGCTTAACCTTTAAATTACTTTTAATATATGATTTTTAAAACATACCCACAAACACCAAGGCTTTCAGCTTTGGGTGGAAAACCTGATTTGGGGGAAAGATTGATCCCTTGTCCACCAACACGACGAGAGCGATAGTTAATAGAGGAAGCAGATGAGCTCATAAGAATGCGCCTCCATGGGCACTCCGGAGCAGATGTTTCCTTCTGTGCCATGTTGATAGAAAACTGACAGGGGACATTTAAAATTCATTGCTGGGAGACCCTATATTATAATGAATCTCATTAATAGTAATTAGGATTTTTTTTTTTTCTCCCAAGCTACCACGGTTGATCCCTTCCCTTTTATAGGTCAAAAGAGCTTAAATGCTCTATAGTCCCCAAGAACTGGCAACATCATTTTGTTGCTTAAAAATATGTCATATATTTAAGCAACTTTTACTCAGAAAGTGTTGATTTTCTTCATGCCCGAGTGTCCCCATTGGCCAGACATAAGCACATTGCAGGTTTTTTGAAGTCATGACTGGGAATGGAAAAGCATACTTGTCACAAAATCACCAGTGACTTTTCCTCACGGTTACAGGCAGGTGAGAGGTCAAAGCAGGCACTTCTCTTTGCCTGTCTGAGGAGCTCTCTTGGAATTCATTATGGAACATCATGACCCCTGCCCTGGGAACAACGCTGCGTAAAAATGGTGGGACGTTTATGAATGCAAATGGACAAGACGGACTGTTTTCTTGCACTAGGTTCAGCCTGGAACACTGTAATCTAATTACTCTGCTTGCTTTACAAACGCACACATTTGCTTCTGAGGCAGGGAAAGCTGTATCTTTTGGCGGGAACCTCGCAAAGTGGAATCCTTCCGTATCCACAGACCAGTAATACGACGGGCATGCTGGCACCATGACGGGGCACGGGAGGGCACACTATTAGAGAAGGGTTTCTGCTACATTACCCAGACAGCCTGCCCTTCACGCGTGTCCCTGCCATTGTGCTGCTCCGAAACCGCACGGCTCTCGAATGTTAATGCCTACCTAATTATATATTTTGGCTTCCGTTTTGGCAATAGGCTGTACTTAAGCAAAATTTAGTACTGTCTTACGTGTTCCTACAGCTGGATAATTACAAGGCATTTCAGTTTTCAGAGCAGGAAATTAATGATACGAAGATCAGCAGCTATTTAAAGACAGTTGTTCTCTGCACTTACAGGGACCTGCTACTGGAAAGCACGTCAGACTGCAGAAGACAGCCCCGAGGTGGAGGGGACAGGCATGGTTTTGATTCAACTGCAGCATCAAAAGATTTTTTTTTTTTTAATACTATAGGTGGGTCAGTGTAGGTGTCAAAGTCTCTACAAAAATACTTTTCCCATAAAAAATTCTTCTGAATTCTCCCTAATAAATTGAGCAAATAAATTGAGTTCTTCGGTGGCGGATTGGCTGGGTAAGATTTTGGCAAGGCGAAAAGCCAGGAAAGTGTAACTCCCAATATTCAAAATCTCCTGATTGGGGGAACAGACTATAAAACACTAAAGACTGAAACATGTGATAGAGGGGTTATTAAAATGTTTCACTTCTGATAACAAATAACTAAGCAGAGATTATGTGAAATCCTGTAAATCAGAGAAATTTGAGGCTGCCCTGGGCCCCTGGTTGCTCTCAATAATCTCATGGTATGAAAATTCCTGAGTTAGTATGCTCAGGACTTTTTGCAACATAGGAAACTGGCATTTTAGATGTAATTATTATATGATCAATATTATATATATCAAAGCCTTTAATATATGAGTTGAAACTCTTAGCTAATGCTCAGCACAGGAAAAAAAAAAAGAGAGAGAGAGAGAGAGAGCTCATTTGAGTCACAAATTGTGCTCCACCTTGCAATACCATTTCCCTGTCAACAACTGAAATAGACTGCTTGGCCTTGATACTAAATCTTTAGAAAATGGAACCTGTTTGTATTGAAAATGCTTTAAATTTCGCAGGTCAGAATCAGTATCATGAAATATTCCATATGGTCACAGGTGAAAATATTCTGAAAGAAAGTCTGTATTAAGCAAAATAAAGTCCACATATGAATAAATAAAGATCCTTGAACTTAGCAGAGGAAGGCAAACACATGATTGTAAATAAATGTATTCATATCCTTTCTGAATGAAGAAGTGACTTGGTCTTTGTCATTCTGCATTTGGCCTTGACATACATGGAAGGAGAGACAATGGTTATTACTGCAAATTCTTCCAAAGCAATGAAGAAGGCCTGACTCTGCAGAGGGTAATAGATCCTTGCAGGGCTCCCCTGGGCCTTCTGCTTTTGGATGCAGAGAGCAACAGTGCCCAAAGCTGCCCCTTGCCTATCTCAAAAGGCTTCCTTCCTTTTTTTTTATTAAAAAATATATATGTTCAGATGTGAGTCTGTGTGTTTGTGTGTGAGTGTGTTCATGTGTGAGTGTGTGTGTGTGTACCCAGCTTTTGATCCAGAGGGATGTGAATGAACATCATAATTCCATCCCCACTAGGTCTGTCTAGATCCTCAGAGATCACACTTCATGCTGTGTTAGCTTCTCCAGGAGGACTTGTCACACTGCAATTGTTGGGCCCACCTGCAGAGTTTCTGATTCATTAGGTCTAGGGAGGGTCTGAGAATTCAAATTTCTGTAAATTTCCCAGTTGATGCTAATGCTGCTGGCATGGGACAATGGAAACTCCATCTTCGTAAAATGGGAGACCCTATTCCTCCTATCCCTCCTGGCATAGTGGTTGTCAGGAATAAGGTATGTGAAGGCTCCAGCACACTGCCAGATACAATAAATCAGTGAATAACCACCAGCTATTTGTATCAGTTTCCTAGTGCTGCCAAAACAAAGGATCACAAACTGGATGGCTTGAAAAACAGGAATTTACTCCCTCTCAGTTCCTGAAGCCACAAGTCCAAAATCAAGGTGCTGTAGGCCCAGGCTATTTCTGCACTCCTGGTGCTCACCAGAGACTTTGTTGTTTGGGGCTTATGGTTGCGTCACACCACTCTCAGCCCCCGTCACCATTTGGTGTTCACCGTGTGTCCGTACTTTCACAGGGCACTTTCCTCTTCTGTAAGGACATTGGTAATATTGGATTAAGCCCTGCCTGATGACCTCATCTTGATTACATCGGCAACGACCCCATACTTAGAAAGAAGGCCGTATTCACAGTTTAGGAGTTGAGCAGACCTTTTTGGAGGACACGATGAGACCCATAAGGCTGACTACTTATGAAACCAAGGAACACAAAATGTGTGTAGGTGTCTTCTCTACACACCCTCTTCTCCTTCACTCCGCTTGAGAGTGTCATGAATGGAGAGTAGCCTCGGCCTGACGTGAGGCATTGGTCTAACCTGCTTTCATTCTGTGCTCACCGGGGTCTCTGATGAGTCAGGAAGAAAAGATAAACCCACCGTCGTGCATTAGTATCTGTGTGTTTAAAGGGTGCTGCTTTTTCATCTACAGTTATATCACAACAAAGAAAATGAAGCCAATTTTGAAGGGTGCCAAACCATATTCCATGGAAATGGGATACCTAGGAATTCTGTTTTTTATTACAAACCAGAGAAATAGTTTGAAAAGCAACTTAAGGTCATCTATGAGACTTAAACGTTGTGATGAAGCTGTTTCAATGATCGTTTTCAATATGTACAAATTACTTAGTTCTACTCTATATGAGAACATAGGTATCATTTTCTGAAAACTTACACTAAAGTTTGTTTCCTTTTATAAAGAGGTTCAATAGTTTGTGGACCAGTTCAAGTTTCAGAACAAAGACATAGATAGATAGATCCATAGATAGATCCATAGATCAATAGATGGATAGTTTTGGTCTTTTATATGACAGTATTCATTTAAACTGATTTCATTTAAAATGTCTCTTTACTATAGGAATTATCAGTCTTTAACTTTCCAACAAGCAAATAAGACATACTACATAGTATTTTCCCAGATTGTTTCATTATGGAACCCCTTTGTATAGTCTTATGTAAAGCCAAGAAGTCTTTAGGCCTTAAATTGGAAGATGGCTGCAAACCGAACTGCATACAAGGGTGTTGCACCCTACTGCCATCCTTCAGTACTTATACTAAATCTAGAATTCAACATGTTGGCTTTAAAAACAATTCAGAAAAAAATGTGTTCAAAAGGTAAAATTATCATTACCATAGTTCTCTCTCTTTGTATTTGGCACTGCACTGTGTGTTTGTTGTTCACTAGTGATCTATTTAAGAAAGGAGAGAAAATAAACAGTTGAAAACTTTGCCCTTCATCTGCCACATGAAAAATACTTCCAGGTTTAAGATGAAGATTTCCAATCATATGAGCCTAGTATTTGAAGATTCATCTAAGTTCTTTTGAATATTTCAATAGTACTGGTTTAAAATCCAATGTAAGTACTCGTCTTTTCTTGTGCTAAAAAAAAAAAAAAAATTCGCAGTAACGGCCTCACAGGCATGAAATATTGTAGCCCTTGATTAAATTTCGTAGCCTCTGATTGCATTAGAGCTATGAAATATGGCTCACTCACTAGCTGCCAATGGATAGGTTGTTAATATGTCTATACTGCTACTGTATTTAGGTATATCCAGATCTCTCAGAGGTAGATAAATGAGGAACAGTGCAATGACCATATAATACAGATGTGTCAAAAAAAAAAAACTAAAAAAGAGAAATTCAATTACTTCCATAATCCTTCTTACATTTCTACTTTACATAATTCTTCATCATTACAAGAGACCACTGGTTCTTTAATTCAGTTTTCATTATCGACAGTCTTGCCATTGCCTGCTCATAATACTCCAACGCAAGCTACATACTTGGCTACAAAATTCTAACACTTTCAAATAGAAGCTTTAGACTCTGCTTTCTACATAATGAACATGACCCAGATCCATCAGAATCTTTCCCTTTATTTGTAGCTCTAACCTGAACTACTGTAAGAAATGACTAAAGCTATGCCCAGCAGGCAAGATATTACTTAAGGCACAGACTTCACAGTGTTCAGATCATCATATTCCAGGTGCCAGGCACTTACCCAGTTGAAATGAACTGGTTTAATGAACATATGAAAAGTAAATTAGAGCTAATGCAGTTATCCCAGCCATTCGGGGCAGCCCTCCGTACTTCCAGATGACATATAGACATACTCACAGAAAAAAAAAAAATTGATATGCTGTAATGATAGATGGAATTTAAGTTTCGGATCTATCATAAAATATCTGCTATATTGTCACATACTTATTAAATCTAATTTTCCTGCGGCCTTGTCCCTGATCCCTGTTTCAATTTTTGCTCACCTGGCCCTGGACTATTTCTGCTCAGACCCATGAAGTCAATATTTCACACAAAGTGGTAAGGATGGGACTTGTGCTACAAGGACACACCAGCATCCATGTTTACCCCAAGCGCAGACCCAAGGTCTGTGGCAGCAAGATTAATGCCACTCACTCACAGCCTGAAATGGGAACGCATGCCTAGCACTTCCTTCAAGAGACCAAGGAACTATCCACTAAGATATCCATTGGTTGGTAGGGAGTTCAAGGCAGAAAGCAGAAATCAAAGGTGTTGCAACATGAAGACAGGCCACAGCATCCCCTGCCTTTTTAAACTTTTAATCTATGCATTCCACTTCGTAGCATCAACTGAGAGCAAACAAGCTGAAATCTCTGTTGATTTTGGGAAAAAAAGGGAAGGAAAGATCAAATCACTAGTCTTGTAACTTCCATCCAAGGGAAGAATGTCAGCCAGCACTTACACAGTCTCGTTCCTCCTGTCCTCTGGAACAAGTGGTTGTCTTCCCTCATGCCACCGAAGTTCCTCACATGGCAGTTTTCTCCATGACAAACACTCTACTTTTTGGGGTTTCCTTCTGTTTTCTCTTCTCAGAAAGCATTTGCGATGTTTCTGACAATCTTACTGATGAAATTATGGCTCGTTTTTCACTTTAGGGATATCAACAGAGTTGTCCTCTGGAGCTAATGAGCAATCAGCATAGCCCAGATCTCCATTTTGCATTCTTGCCCCCACACTATCCACAACGCTGATTAGAGGAGCAAACACGTGTGCACTGAGTATCTGCTGGAGTGAGCGTTATGACGGGTCCTTAGGATCTGCCTGCAGGTACCTGGTATCCTGGAAAAGTACCTCCAGCAAGAGCAGCCTGGGAAAGGCCAGCGGTCTCCTTAAAACTTCTTAGGAAGTTAAAAATCAGGATTCCAGCTCTACCTTTCTCACCAGGTAGCTGAAATAATCAACCATGAGAAAGATAATTACATTTAAGCCAAGTAATGTATAATCTATAAACTATTACACTAATAGAACGTAACACTTGTTCATATTGATCAGCAAAGCCAAAAGAAAAATGTGAAATGATAAGTGAGATTTGACTAGAACTTGGCCTTGAAGGGATTGGTAGGGAAAAAAAGGGCAATAAAAAGAGGGAAACCCTAACCCTTTTGTCCAACTTTCAATTACGGGGCTTCTTCTGTGTTACTTAACAGAGCAGTGCTGGAGAGTAGACCAGCAGACAAGGAACTACGCAGGCCGTCCGCACCGCTAAACGGAAATGGATGTGTGACCTGCAGCTGATTCATCGAACAGAACACTGCCTGAAGACAGAAAGCCGGAGAGTGTCCGCAAAATGTTACCCCACCCCCGCCATTCATTACCCCATAAGTCACACACAGGAGAAGACAAGATTCACAGTTTGTATTAAACCATGATCAGTTTGTCATTCCTAGAAATCGCTAGGAAAACAAAAGAACAAAATTGATGAAATAAATAAATGAAATAACCCGAGTCACACAGTATTAGAAAGATACATCTTCATACATGGAGTCACAAAAATTGATTGCCCTTTCAGCGTGCAGCACACCACATAACTGTATATTATCATGTATTTTACTGTCTTGTCTTTGCAGCGCTCTTATACGTGGAATGCATAAAACTTGTATCCATGTGTTGACTTTAAGCTGCCTCAAATCCATGCTGAATGTAGATGGGATATCAATCAAAAATAAATGAGATATGTAAGAACTGTTGGCTTTTATGTGGGTGAATGGAGGTGAGTACAGTCAGTGAGTGCCTCCGTGCTAGTTTTAATAAAGAGAAAAGTAGGAACAAGTTAGTTGCAAAATGGACACAAAGATCAATCTATTGCTGTTTTACTAAACAAATCACCTGTGCTTAGAAAAGGAAACATAGGGCAGAATACACATTAATTTAATGAGGGTTTGCTTTTAACTTTTGTTAATGTTTTTTAAGTAGGACTTATTATTCTCATTTTTTAGATGAGGATCTAGGGCTTGGAGAACTCACAAGAATTGCAGTATATCAGCTCTCAGCACTTCCATAACAAAGTACTGCAAGCTGGGTGGCTTAAAACCACAGAAACCTATTCTCTCACAGTTCCAGAGGCTGGAAGTCTGAAATCAGGAGGTCTACAGGGCATATTCCCTCTAAAATCTGTAGGAAAATCCTTCCTCACCTTGTCCAGCTTCCAGGAGGCCCAGGCATTCCTTGACTTGATGTCAATGTCTGCATCCCTCTGACCTGTGCTCTCAGCATCCCATGGAGCTTTCCCTGTGTCTGTCTCTCATCACCTGGCTGTCTTCTTCAAAGGACTCCAGTTATTCTGCATTAGGGACCCACCCTGCTCCAGTATGACCTCATCTTAACTAATGACCTCTGCAGCAACCCTATTCCAAATATGATCACTTTCCGAGGTATAGGGTGGGGAGTAGTTAGGACCTCAGTCTATCTCTTCGGGAAAGACACAATTCAACCTGTAGCACTGACCTAAAAGAACCAGGAAATTTAATGACAGGATTGTGATCTTGCACTTCAGTATCCCCGCTCCTTTTACAGGCACAGCAGAAACAATATTGGAGGAACAGGAAGGAGGGCAGGGGAGGGTGGATACACTCATGCATTTCTAAATGGGAACAGCCACTTCCAAAATGCCAGGCACTGTTGCAATTTTGGCAGAGACAAGAGTGAGTAAGAGGATGCTGGTCCCAATGTCATGTAGGTTCTGTTTTGGGGAGGATGGAGAGAAGCAAAGCAAGCAGACAATCCATCAGACAATAAATAGCAATGCAAATTAACAAGAGAAGTATAAGTCCATGTTAAGTACCACATAGAGAAAAGACTAGCCTCATACAATGAGGTCAGTCTGCCAGCTGCTATAGCCAGGACATCCCAGCATGACTGGTTTGGTTAAGGTTTGGAGCTTTCCACACCGGATGGCATACATAGCCCCTCTTTAAGTTTCTCTGGGCCATTTGCTAGTTTTGCATTGTCACAATTTACAAACTGCAGGTGCCACATACGTTGTGTTACAAAATTCCACATACCCTATTGCAAGGAGTTCCATTGTGACCCCGTCTTCACAGCCCACAGGACCCGCCCACAGCTGTGCTGCGCTTGTGCTCAACCCAGTTCCACCAAGCACATTCTATTGCGGGAAGTGTGAACTCTGCTTGGGATGTTGCTGCATTTTCGTGTTATACGACTGAAAATTAACATCTGAACTCAACATCCCCTAAATCTGCATGTCCTTTACAGAAGGGACAAGAAGCAGGATCTCTAATCCTAGACCCCGCCTCAGTGATTGCTCCATTCTCAGAGACAGAGTCAACCCTTCACTGTCTGGTATGTTCTCTGTGTGTGTGTGTGTGTGTGTGTGTGCGCGCAAAACTGTGCAGAAAGCATTACCTCTTCTAAACACAACCCTCTGGGGTGTCAAGCTAAGGTCAGTTAAAAACAAAGACCATGTTAGCTTGAAGACCCCAAGGAAAGTGTGCCAGCTTCATGGGTGTTCTCCACAGCATGGAACGTAAGCAGTCTCCTGGGCCAGGACTGACTCAGAGACAGGCCATGACAGGGTTTTATAGAAATCAAAATGGCAAGAAATTCTCATCTGTTTTTTCTAATTCAACCTTCTTCTTGGCACATGAGTTCAATTATCTCACAGGGTTGGGTGGTGCTGGGAGGATCTTATTAGTGGGCTCCTTTGCCTCCTTTGTCCTCTACATTCAAATCCACTGACATAGGGCCTTCCAATGTCCCATGCTGAGCCTTAGCCGAAAAGGAAAGCATTCGTTCTCCACCTCTTCCACCTGTAGGCTGGTCAACGTCCAAAGTATCTTGGCATGCTTCACCAGAATACTCCAGGTCCATTAAAAAAGAAGAGAAGGTGAAGGCTCAATCACAGCCATATGAAGATGTGTGCCCTGTTAAAGCCCAACTGACATGAAGAAACTTCTAGCATCAAACAGGGAAGGGATGAAATAAGGAAGGATTCTACACATCGAGTTTACCACAAGATGACCTAGCCATTGTCCCATCCCCTGCTTCATTTTACGAACCCATTTCCTGATTGTCACCACACTCACTCACTTGGCAGGAATCTTGTTTCTGTTCTTATTAAGCCATGGGAGCTCCTCCCTGGAGATCTCCCAGAAGCCCATCATCCACCGGATGCTCTACTGGCTTTGGCAGTCAACACCATTCTCACCCAGCAAATTGCTTCCTTTAGATTTGGGATCACATTAATTTTCCTCTTATCTCCCACACTGATCCTTCTCAGTTTCTCTCCTAGGCCTTTGTGTTTGACTTCTTTGAAGCCTGTGTCTTCTAAGGACATTTTGTCTTTTCAGCTTGCTGGCCTGGCAACCTATGAGCTATATGACCTTGGGGAACTCACTTTCCCTCCTTCAGCCTCCACGTATTCAATGACAAAATGGAGATGATTATGGCGCCAACTTCAGTGGACTGTTATGAGGATCAAATAAGGCAATGTCTGCACACTGCTTAGTACATCACACAGCACATGGCCAACAAGGAGGAATAACATGAATGCAGTTATTGCTTGCATTCATGCCTTCGCAAGAGCAGCTCTTCTTTTGAAAAAAATATTTTTCCATAAGCTATTGGGGTATAGGTGGTATTTGGACTGCCGTCTCCTAGCTGGTCAGCTTGTAGAACTTCAACTGATCTTTAAACGTCCCCTCAGTCACTGTTCCTCAGAGAAATGGGGTTAACTTCCTCTTTCTCCCACCATAGAACTGAGTGAACTGCCCTCTCCCCAAGTCTCCAGTGGTGTTTTGTCCATCTCTCTAGTAACATGATTATTTTATTGTTTTTGAGCTCCATTACTTTAATATATTTGTTGATTTCTTCTGTAGACTGTAATATTCTTTTTTCTGATATAGGGTCTTGCTCTGTTGCCCAGGCTGGAATGCAGTGGTGTCATCTTGGCTCACTACAGCCTTGACCTCCAAGGCTCAAGGGATCCTCCCACCTCAGCCTCCAGAGTATCTGGAACTACAGGTGCATGCCACCAGTCCCGACTAAATTTTGTGTTCTTTTTTGGAGAGATGGGGTTTTGCCATGTGGCCTAGCCTGGTCTTGAACACGTGGCCTGAAGTGATCTGCCTGTCTCCGCCTCCCAAAGTGCTAGGATTACAGGTGTCAGCCATCATGCTCTGCTCAGTGTAAGATTCTTAAAGACCAGAGACTTTGTCTTGTCCCCAGCTCAGGGTAAATGGAAAATTGATTCATGTTGATGGCTGTATTAGCTGTCTATAGCTGTGTAACCAATTACCCCAAAACCTAGCAGCTTGTATTAGTCTGATAGAGCTACCACAACAAAATACCACTGATTGTGCAGCTTAAACAACAGGAATTAATTTTCTGGCAGTTTTGGAGGTTGAAAGTCCAACATAAGGGGTTAGCATATTTGGCTTCTCTTGAGGACTCTCTCCTTGGCTTACAGACAGCTGCCTTCTGGCTGTGTCCTCACATGGGCTCTGCGTACAGATCTGTACCCTAATCTGCTCTTCTTATAAAGACACCAACTCCATTGCATCAGGGCCCCACCCTTATGACTGCATTTAACCTTAACTACCTCCTTAAACACACTATCTCCAAATACAGTCCCATTGGGGGTAGGGCTTCCACATAGGAATTTGGGGGGTGGGGGCACAATTCAGTCTATAAAGCAGCTCGAACAACACGTATTATCTCAGTTCTCATGGATCAGAAATCTGGACATGACTTAGGTGGTCCTTGGACTCAGAGCCTTTCCCAGGCTGGGACCAGGTTGTCATCCAGGCTGGTGTCACCTCAGTGCTGCACTGGAGAGAGCCACCTCCAGGCTCACTCATGTGGCTTCATCAGGCTTCACTTTCTTGAGGGCATTGAACTGAGGGTCTCAGTTGGGGACTGCCTGGAGGCTGCCCTCATCCTTTTGTCATGTGAGCTTTCCAGCTGCATCTTGCAAGGCAAGCATTTGGGAAGAGACAAGTGGAGGGGAGGACTGAGAGAGAGAAAGAGAGAAGAGAGGCAGGGGGCAGGCAAGCCAGCAACACAGAAGTCCCAGTGCTCTGTGACGTGATCTCAGAAGTGAACCCATCCCTCCTGCCGCACACACTCTATTCCTCAGAAGCAAGTCACAGCTCCAGCCCACACTGGAGAGAAGAGGATTATGTAAGGCCGTGATAGCCAGAGATGGGAATCCCTGGGACTCACTGTGGAATGCCACCCACCACAACGTCGGCCCCTCCTGGCCTGGGGATGAGGTTACACACAAGATAAGGAGGCTCTGCTTGCAGTGTTGAAACCAGTGATGATAATGATGATGGCATGACAGTTCCATTTGTGTCACAGTTGAACATGTACAAGGTACTTTCTTAGAGAATGTTTCTGAGAAATTAGACTTTTGACAGAACATATTGCCCCCATCTCAGGAGCCCTGAGTGAAGCTGGAAATCGTGGTTAGGTCTGCATGGGCAACACTCACACCTGCCACCTGTTTGAAGCGGCAAGCACGTCATTCCTCCTTTCGGGTGTGTGTGAGCAAGCGTGAGCAGCAGGCTGTAGGGGTGCTTAAAAAGGAGCCTCTTGGGGGCAGGGGGTTCCCTGCAGGCTTTGCTGCAAAGGGCCAGGGGTCAGCTTGCTCTGTTTAAGATTAAAGTGACAGGCACATGCTTGCTCTGAGCGTCCTTTCTAACAGAGGCACACTCTGAGCCCTGGGTTGTAGATTCTTTGGCCAAATATGATATGTAGTTAGTTTGAATTATTAAATATTTGTTATGAAATATTTAATATTTACCAGGATTGTTCTCTTCATATGAACTAATTATATACAACATCTTTTATTGCCAAGAACTATATGCTAGTAAAGCTCCTAGCATCACAATAACTGCCCCTCATGTAAGTAGGGTTATGAAAGATCAGGATAAATATTTAATTTTAATGCTGTTTGTGAGTTTTCTCTGATTATACAGGAAGCTGTGTCCAGGGATCTTAGGAGTTCCTGACAATAAACAAGTTCCACAGAACATGTCACCCAGGCAAAGCCTGATTTGGCAAAGCAGAGCTTTCTTCAGTACCCGTTGTGGGGTAGCTTGTGTCCCCCCAGTGCGTGCTGGAGTCCTAACCCCCATGACCTCAAATGTGGCCTTATTTGGAAATAGTCTTGGCAGAGGGGATCAAGTACAGATGACGCCATGAGGATGGGCTCTAACTCCTTGTGACTAGAGTCTCTAGAAGGAGAAATTTGAACCTAAATGCACACAGGGAGAATGGCACGTGGAAACAGAGGCGCAGCTCAGGGCGGTGCTTCCCTGAGCCAAGGAGCCCACAGATGGCTGGCAGACCCCCGGAAGCTGGTGAGGGGAGAGGGACAGGTGTGAAGCTGGTGAGGGGAGTGGGACAGGTGCTTCCTGCAGCTCCTTGCTCTTGGGCTTTTGCCCTCTGGAGCTGGGAAGCAATGGCTTCTATGGCTCAGGCCCCTCGGGCGGTGCTTTGGCTGCAGCAGCCCAGAGAGCATCAGCGCCTCCGCTTTCAGCCACTGGGCGTGTCTCTGGAATTTAGGGCTGCACTTATATTGGGACAATCTCTTTAGCCCTTTGACTCCTCCTTTTTTATTAACTCCCTCACAGACCTCATCTGCAGAAGCCTGCTGTGGGCCTCCATTTCATTAGGTGGTTTCATTCCCAGAATTAAGGAGAATAAATCTTCAAGGATTTGGCCTTTGAATGCGCCTCTTTTTTTTTGTTCGTTTGTTTTTTGTTTTTTGTTTTTAACCTTCTCACTTTTCTAATATTGCCTGCAGCTTTTTACCTAGACTGAACATTTAGTGTTAGGATGACCCCACATGAAGGAATTTATAGTAACGCCCAGTCCTTCTAACCATGCCTTAAGTGAAATAAAGATTAAACGAGAAAAAGAAAACCTCATGCAAATGTTTGCATTGATATCATAACAGACTGAAACAAAGAAGACTTCTCAAAAAAAAAAAAAAAATGAAAACAAAAAAAAAACAAGAAAAAGATAAGAAAAAACAAAGAAATGTGCTGATTGATTGATTCACTCACTGTACAAGCATAGTTTTAGCACAATTTTTTGACCAGATATTGTACGAGGTATTGAAGATAGCAAGAAAATTGGAAAATTCTCAGTTGAGTATTTCTGATTTGTCTTTTGCCTCCTCAATCATTCAATTTTTAGAGGCTTTTGCTCCAGAGCAGCTGCCCCGGGACACCAAGAAGACGCCGAGTCTCCCTCGGGATCCAGGGTTGCTTGGATGCTGGGAGCCGACCTGTGTCTGCTGAAGGAAGTGGAGCCTGGACGTCATGACTTCGATAATTCCAGCAAAACCAACGCCTCGCCTACTGAAAACTTACCTTCACTCATCCTCTACCTTGCTTAAACTCATCGGATATTTCTCAGTTTTCTACTCCCTGTTGTACTTTAAGCTTTGCTATAAAGCATCAATATCTATCATCACCCTAACTTCTTAAATCAATTTTAGTGCCTATTAAAAGTTGTCATCAAAAAAGACTGTAGTTAATAACAATGTGTTGCATATTTGAAAATTGCTAACAGGGCAGATTTTGAGTGTTTTCACCACAAAACCTATGTGAGATGATACATATGTTAATTAGCTTGATTTAGCCATTTCCTCATGGGCATATATTTCAAGACATCATGATGTACACCGCAAATACAGTATATAACATTTGATTTGTCAATTAAAACAAATAAATAAAAAGGCCTCTGTGTGTGTTTGCATGTGTGTGTCTGTCCTCATACACTGTCCCTTACGTAAAACTTCTGCAACCGATGTTTCAGGGCAAGAACAGGCTGATTTTTTAAGATCATTGTCATAGCAATAAGTTACCAGAATGCCAATTTATAGTAAAGAAGCCCCTGCCAGTGGCATGACAAAGAGCCACGGGCTGGCAGAGAGCAGATAGCACGCTGCAGAGGGATACTGTGTCTCTCCTTTGTTCCAGTTTCTCTGGTGCCCTGATTTTCACAGCCTTGGCCCAGTGTGTGTTGTTTTTGTCTCCATCCAGGCAGCAAGCGCTGTAAAGAGTAGAAAATGCCAGAATCTGTCGGCGGCAGCAGAGGCAGTGGCAAAAATAGAAAAATCCTTTCAAAGCATGTGGGTCACCAGTCTCAAAATTCCCAAATGGGAGCAGGCCGAAAAGAGGGATTCAACTAAGTTCCACGCCCTCCCCGCCCTCCACCTCCTGAGTGGGAAGCCGGGCACCTGTGCCCAGTGGGTTCCCCTCGGTGCAGCTGCTGTGCCTTGCCGCCAGCCTGATGAAAGCTCACTCACTCTTTCCCTGCTTGTTCATTCTGCAGCCTCCCTAGGGCCCTGGGGGTCCAAGCAGGGTAATGAGTGTGCTGCCTTATCAGGCACGAGGGCTCCTATCTCTTCCAGGCACCTGCACCCAAGAGGGAGAGAAGCCCATGATGCATCACCTCCTGGCCCAGAAAAGGGCTTCCTGGGGATTCCCGGCCCTTCCACAATCTAGAGGGAAAAGTTCCCCCTTTTCTGTGCTCTCCCTGCTTGACTCTGCAAGCCTATGAGCCTCCGGTAGTGTCGTGAATGGCGCTCGGTCCTGACCATGCCACCCACTGCTGAAGTGATGCCTGAGCTTGCAGGCCAAAGGCACAGAAATCTGAGTTTCCTGAGGTGGCCCAGGACTCCCTTCGTCATCTCACGAGAGAGAAAGCTCCTGTAGAATAGTGGAGAAGCAGCCACGAGTTCACTGCACAGATAGAAACCAACACGCTGTTCCAAGTGGTGTTATTCGTGTGTCCCCCAAACCGGGGAAAATCCAGGAAGTTACTGGAGGGAAGGGACAGTGTCTCCTGCTGTACTTAGCTTGTCCTCGGCCATTTCCCAGTTCCTGGGGCTGCTATAGCAACATGCACACTTTCCTCCTGTGCTCACCCCACTGTTTTCCAAAAATCACTTCCCAGGATAATGGGAGGCCAAGGGAACACCGCTTCAATTCCACACCCGCTCAGTCTCCCGATCCAGTGGTAGGCCCCCCATGTTCCCCTCGTTCTTCTCTACCTCCATCTCATAGGAAGGGGGGCGGGGAAGGAAACTCACACAGGTCACACACCTGCGAGGTGCCAGGCACCTGTCACCAGCCACGTGTGCCATTCTCCAATCTTCACCAGGACTCAGGGACAGGGTGTTCTGTAACTGCATCACAGCTGTGCCTCACAAAGGCCTTCCAGAGCACTGGCTGTGTTCAAGCTAGCCCTCACTAACTGCAAATACGGTCAGACCAGCTCCGGCACACCCTCTCCCTCAAACTCCAGCAGGCTGATGCACTCTTACGCCACGTATCCCACTCTCCTTTTCTTTGTCATCTTCCTGTCCTGCTCTCTGGGGTCATGGTTGCTGAATCCATGCTGCCAGCCTCCCAGCACCTGCCCCCAGCATTTTCACTCAGGGCTTGTTCACATTCACCCATGAACAGGACCTGAAAAGCAGGACCTTTCCTGGGACAGAGGGACAAGGAGCCACAGAGAGGACCCACCAGAAGTGTCTTTAGTGGGGAAAGGGGTTGCGGGGAAAAGTGCCCTCAGCCCTGTGCTAACTCAGAAATTAAGCTACCAGAGGCTGCAGCTCCAGGAGAGGCCAACCTGTCTGACTCTCAAGCCCTCTGTGGGTCAGGTTCACTTCTTCTGTGAAATACTTCTGTAAAACAAATTAACACAGGCGGCCTCTGTAGTGCATAACCCACTGAAACCCCTGCACTCCTCCCCAGGGAAGCTGTGCCCATCTGCCCTTTGGAAAATTCACCCCTCTGGGCAGGAGGAAATGGAAACAGGGCTGTCCCTCAGGGCTGGATTTGAGCCCTAAAGAAGTCTCAGTCTGGAAGTGTTTGTGCAGGGCACATGACTGTGATATATATATATATATCATAGTAAGGGTGTAGCACACTTAGTAACTTACACTCATATTTTATTCAGAAAAAGTATTTCAGAAACCATGTTTTATGGAGCCAATTGTACACAGGGAAATATTAAACTATGCTGCACATAAAACAGTTCCAGCTTCTAGTGTCACAGAAGAGCTGCATCTACATTGATTGACACAGCCTTCCATTTTTAAGCAAACATTTTACAAGCTTGTACTCATTCTCTCTACATTGCATTAAGTTTTATATTTGACATTGTATTTAAAGCATTTACCATATTATTTCAATAGTATTTTCTACCAATATTTCCATATAATTACAAAGTTTCCACAGTCATTAAACAGTTAGCTCAGCATTATGCTGAATAAATAGATAAATGTGATTATAACAGTTCCTCTACCGTTTTCCCTTTTGGTCTTGTAAACAACTCCATTCAACATATTTCTTCATCTATATACGGCTATAATAGTTCCTCTTCTCTTTTTCTTTTTCCTCTTGTAAACAATTTTATTCAACATGCTTCTTCTTCAAGCTTTTTTCTTCATATTTAGATATATTACATTAGGATGCATTTCCAGAAAAGTAATTAGAAATCAAAGAAGGATGCTACTAAATTGCCACCTAAAAAAATTATTCCAACCCAAGCTCCCATGAATGGGAGGGAGGACTACTTCACAAAACTCTCATCTGTATTAAGCATTATTGTTTTTAAAATTTGGATATTTGAAAAGTGGAAAACATAGACCTTCATTGTTTATTTTCACTTATTTGACATTTGAACTTAAATATCTTCTCAAGTATTTGCCAATTTTCACTTGCTGTGTAACCTGTGCCTCTGTCCCCACCAAAAGGCCCGCATGCTTTTAAATAATGGAATGGTTTTACACCTGCATTGCCTTGTCCAGGTGGCCACCCCACCCCAGGACCCCCAGTCTCCAGTGGCAGTTGCCCAGCACACCTCTCTGTCAGGGCATCTATAGCTAAACACTGGGGCCAGGCCCCCGCCGGGTCATGATTCCTCTCCTCCTGGAATCTTGGCATAAGGCACTGCGGGGGAAACCATGGCTTCAGAAGGAGTGAGAGCCTGTTCCAGTGGAAACAGCCCTCTGAGCTTAGAGTCTCTGGACCTCCAGAGCCCTAAGCCACAGGCCTGGAACATAGCTTCCCAGGTCAGTGAAGAGGGGGGTGAGGGGCCACTCCTACTTCTGACACTTCGTTCCCAGACCGTTGTCGGCTGGTCCTCCATAGCACATCACTCCCCTGAAGCTTTGTTCTTCTCTCTTTCTCTGCCATGGCAGTTCTAGCGTTTTCAGTTCACTGAGTGAGACCCCTCACCTTCTCTCGTCATCCACAAGCCCTGACAGCCTCAGCACCATTTCCCGGGGTCCTTGCTAAGGCATTAACCTTGCACAACAGGAGCCTCTCTTATCAGTGGACTTCCCTCTCTTACCCGGTGTCCGGCCCCCATATGTTTGAACACCCTCAGAATCCAACCCTACCTCCAGCCTCCTGGCTGCTGCTGTGAAGATTGGCTAGTCCCGTCTCTCCCTCAGTGTAAAGTCTCTTCCTCCCTTTGCAGATGCCGTCCTTTCCTAATTGGGGCCTGTTATGACCTGGAGGAGTTGGGGGATGGATTCTGCGTGTACGTGGTGGGCATACCTTGCAAGGTCTCCAAGCAATGCAAATGTTAGTCCTCAATGGGACACACAGGCCGCTCCTATAGGCTCAGAGGGTTGGGGGCATCTAGGGAGTCAAGATTTCCGTGTTCACTGGCCCCGGTATCCCTGCCCTGGTGTTCAAAGACCTGAGCTTGCCATGGCAGATTTGCTGGGGTTAAGAATTCAGTCTTCTCCAGGGCCCCACAACCCTGGCAAGAAAGTATTACCTCCACTTCCCAGCTTCTTCTGTCCTCCAGTCAAACTAGAGAATAGTCTTGAGACTTTGCCAAGCAGCGTGTCTTAGTCAGCTCAGGCCGCTGTAACACATTGCCGTAAGCTCGGTGGCTTCAACAACAGATGCAATCCAGAATCAAGGTGGAAGCCGGTTTGTTTCCTTGTGACGGCCCTCTTCTTGGTTGGGGGTGGGGGGCAGCCACCTTCTTGCTGTGTCCTCACACTGTTGAAAGAGAGAGAGACAGAGAAAGACAGAGAGAGCGCGAGCTCTGGTGTCTTCCTCTTCTTTATCTGGGCACTGACCATCACACAGTCTCCACCTTCGTGACCTCATCTAAACCTAGTCGCCTCCCAAAGGTCCCTCCTCCCAATATCATCATATTAAGGGTCGGGGCTTCAACATATGAATTGTGTGTCGGAGGATGCGGGGTGAGGACCAAACATTCAGTCCCTAATAGAGGTCCCGATTTGCCTGACATTAAACACTCTCAGCTTTCATTTTCTCTCTCCAATGCAAGGTTCCTCAATTACGGCACTATTGGAATTGGAGCCTGAACATTCTTTGTTTGGGGGACTGTCCTGTGCACTGTGAGTTTTTCAGCAGCATCCCTGGTCTCTACCCACCAGATGCCAGTAGCAACTCTCCCTCTCAGCTGTCAAAACCAAGTGAGAACCGTTGCTCTATTGCATCAACAGCCCTCAGAAAGTGACGTGGGCAACACCCAGATAATGCCTGTGCCGATGGGTTCCCTTCCACTCCCCTCTCAGCCCTGGTCACCTGGAAGTTTTGACAGTTGCAACACTATGGCATTCCAGAGGCTATCTATTCTCTGTGTAGCATGAGCAATGGTTCTCACAGCTAGACCACTGGCTGCTTCTGCCGGCTGCTTGGCGGTAGGTCTTTCAGGTCAAGTTCCACAGGAAGCAGACTGTGAGATGTATATCTGCATACAGAAAGGGTACTGGGGACGGTAGCTGGAACAGCACCTCTTGGGAGTCAGGAAGCAGGACTGCACAGCAGTTGAACTGTAATGCCCGTAAGTCAGAGGCTTCCACTGATTTTGCCGGGAGCATGGAGCTGGGATGGTCTTACATAATTGTTGGAATTAAGGCAAAGGCTCGGTTTTTATGTGCCTGCATCAACAAGTCACCACATGGGGCTGCCATGAGGAAGGACAAAGTCTTGCCCATGGTAGCTCCCTTCAGCTCAGGCAGGTCCCAGAGAGGGACTCTGCAGTAATGCTGCAACAGCCAGTGCTCTGCGGAGCGGGGAAATGAGTGCCTGTCCTGGAGAGGGGATTTGGGCTGCGCACCACGGTGGCCATCTCCTCTACATCTAGTTACATAAGCTATGCTAAAGTAACCCCCTGTTCTATTTACAGGACTCCTTTTTCTGTCTTTCTTACTGAACTCTGTGCTCCTGGAAGGCAGAGGCCAGGTCTTACCACAACCTCCTCAGCTGCCAGCAAAATTCTTGGCCCTGGTTCAATTCAATTTATGTTTGTTTTAAAAATAAGTGAATGAACCAATTTAACAACATGATTTTCAAGCAAAATACAACACCTTCCATATTTACAAAGGCTGATGATGAAAGACGAAAAACATGTGTTCTCCTCTTGTAAAATCTCTCCTGAGCTTAGAGCCACTTTTAGCATCTTTCATTTGCGGATAGTTTCCCGTTGTGTGTTTCTACTGATTTGCTGCAGGGAATGGGACCACGTGGGAAGGCTTCTTCTGAGGTGCTCTGTGTCTTTCAGTAGCGTCTTGGGACAGATTCTTTTGGCACCATATGCCAGATCCAATTGTGAATTGGACTTAAAGTTACAGCATGAACACATTATCTAATTAATTAACATTTAAGAGATTCTCTGAAGAAGAAATCACTGGGCAGACGATGTGATACCAGAATGTGTAAATGATTAAACTCCAGATTTGGGGAAATTAAAATATTGTAATGGGCACCCAAATGTATGCCCTGTGCATACCTGTTCAGTAGAGCTTTAGATTTCGGGAACATTACGAACAGGTGCCCGATTTATAGTTTAGGTTGGAGACCTTGAACTACTCAAACTAAGTTCTTAAGAATGTATTTTTATCACTAATTAAATAAGTTGTTGGCCTGTTTTCTCTTACCAAAAGGTCTTATTGTAAGAAAATGAAAACATTATGATAATGAGCCCTCTGTGCTCAGTGACAGTACCAGGAGAAAGGCACTAACAGCCATGATCACAGCACACAGAGGATGATTCTCAGAGTGTTTCCTGCGTATTTTCACCCTTCTGAATTTGTTCTCCCCAAAACAAGCCAACAGTGTGGGTAATGAAAAGATATATATTAAGGAACTTAATGTGAGTGACTGAGAAGTTTTCAATTGCATAAGGAAAAAAACTTGTCTCTTTTTCATTCTGGGAGCCAGTTACTCCAGGAGTGAGCTGTCCTCTGTCTGCATTAGTTGAGTCATGACACTAACTTTTTGGTTTGCAGTGTGAGCAGTAGGGTGAACTCGGGACTGAGCAAATACTCTCCACTGTTTTCCCCTTGGATAACCCCAGCAACCTCATTTAATCACCAGCATTTATTTATTTATTTATTTATGTATTTATTTGGAGACAGAGTCTCATTCTGTTACCTTGGCTGGAGTGCAAATGTGGTATCATGGCTCACTGCAGCCTCTACCTCCCAGGCTCAAGTGATCCTCCTGCCTTAGCCTCCTTCCCAAGTAGCTGGGCCTACAGACACACACTACCATGCTCAGGTATTTTATTATTATTATTATTTTTAGTAGATACAGGGTCTTACTAAGACAGGCCCAGGCTAGTCTTTTAAACTCCTGAAGTCAATTGATCCTCCTGCCTTGGCCTCCCAAAGTGTTGGGATTATATGTGTGGGCCAGTATGCCTAACCTAATCTCTAGATTTTAAGACTTTTTGTTTGCTACTTTTTCATTTTCCAAGCATGTAGCAATAAGACCTTTTCCAACCACCTGATGAAATGCCTGTAGGAAATGAAATCCGAGCCACCAGAGAGGCTCTTACACTCCTGTTGGATTGTTTGAAGATGCCATATACGGCCAGTTGGTGAATGTAGCCGGTGAAAAATACTAAAGCCAGGGACAGGTTACCTGTGAAAGGTGTCTAAGTGTGTATTTTCCCACAGAGTGCAGCAGAAAAATAAGTCCTTTTATCCTGTTAATGCAGAAAGGGGAAAAACATTTTCTCTTAATTTTCATAAAATTTTCCAAAAAATTTTCCTTTTAGAGTAGTTCACCTTAACTCTCAACTTGACTGTGCATGAGTGAATTTCCTTATTCCCAGCATGGAGAGCAGTAATACTTAGCTGTCCATCCTGAGAAAACGTGTAATGGACATTTTGAAATTGCACACAAATTCTACAGGTAGGAAGCTGATAGGGTTCTTTTTATTATTATTATTATTATACTGTATGTTCTAGGGTACATGTGCACAACGTGCAGGTTTGTTACATATGCATACATGTGCCATGTTGGTGTGCTGCACCCATTAACTCGTCGTTTACATTAGGTATATCTCCTAATGCTATCCCTCCCCCCTCCCCCTACCCCACAACAGGCCCCGGTGTGTGATGTTCCCCTTCCTGTGTCCAAGTGTTCTCATTGTTCAACTCCCACCTATGAGTGAGAACATGCGGTGTTTGGTTTCCTGTTCTTGCGATAGTTTGCTGAGAATGATGGCTTCTTCAACAGTACTTAAAACAGATCAACCATTTCACTCTTCTTTACAGGCAGAAAAGGGCGGGAGAGTTATTGCTGTCATTAGCTCATTAATAGCCTCTCCACTGAAACCAATAAGTACCAGCAATAGAATCAGATCCAAATAGCCATAATATAATATAATACATAATCTTTTAGCTGAAGGAAGTTTCCAAATATAAAATCCCAATCACCTACTAAGCCTTCATCTTACCCCTTTGATCAGGAAAAGAGGAAGGACTCTGGAGGCTCCGCCATGTACTGATGGAAGAAAAGAGTCGTGCTCTTGCCCTGGTGGAAAATGCCCGGTGAGATAACAATACGTCTTTGATACTAGACAGGGATATTGATCCGGGTGCATCTGTCTCTCTCAGCAGCTGAAAAGGACACCACATGTAGGTGACTTCCTGTGACTGAAGCCCAGAGGCTTTGCAGGGGCCAGGGCTCAGCCTGGCCAGCCCTGTTGCCCTCAGTGACTTGGAAGCCAGGTCCCTCTTGCCTCAGCAGACGCACCCGGAGCCCTGCTGCCCAGCACTGTAAACAACTTGTTTACCTCTTTCTCAGGGTCGTTTGCTTTATTTCCATTGGCTGTTGGAGCATACACAGAATATTTTTGTAAATAAAACTCTTACAAAATAAGCAACAAGAAAGAAGACAGCCTTGAAGGAAAGCAGGGTTTCTAAAGCCTTGATCTTCAGAGTGAGTGGCATTATCTATATCTGTTGTTTTCATTTCCAGTCAACAGTATTGCAGTGATACAGAATACAGCATAGCTTAAAAAAAAAAAAATACCATCAGTCCCATCCATACACGTTCCCTGGTAGGGAACACAAACTAAACCATGCGGAAAGCACCCTGAACTTTGCAAACCCACAAGGAATCTTGGGGAGATAAAATCTTACATTAACATTTTATTTCACTGCACCTGAGCAACGTGTCTTCAGCAACGTGATTGTCCTGCAGGAAATTCATGTCTTTGGTAATTATTACTTTTACTCAGTGATTTAAAAATATTTTATACATGCTAAATGAGTATGTTACTTTGGATTGGAAAATTAAATGCTTAGGGTTGAAAATATAATTACTTTAAGAGACATCAATTTCATTCATGTTTATTTTCTCTATGTTTTAACATGCAGTGCTATGTATATTTCCCTTTAGACAAACCATAATTGGATTTATTCTGTGGTGATAATAGGAAGATAAGGCTAGGAAGAAAAAGAACAGCATTGAAAGTAACACTCATCTTTAAAGTCTGAATCATTGAACCACAGAGCTAAAAGGGGCCTCAGAGATCATCTTCTTTGTCAAACATTAACATTTTGTAGACAAGGACATAAGGCACCCTTATTGGTTGAATCCTGTCCCCAAAATGATATGTTCAAGTCCTAGCTCCCTGTATATGTGATGTTCCTATATAGGAAGTAGAGTCTTCAAATTTGTTATTGAGGTAAGATGAGGTCATATGGTGGGCCCTAATCCAATGACTGTTGTCTTTAAAAGTGGAGGCAAGCCGGGCGCGGTGGCTCACGCCTGCAATCCCAGCACTTTGGGAGGCTGAGGTGGGCAGATCACGAGGTCAGGAGATCAAGACCATCCTGGCTAATACGGTGAAACCCCGTCTCTACTAAAAATACAAAAAATTAGCCAGGCATGGTGGCAGATACCTGTAGCCCCAGCTACTCCGGAGACTGAGGCAGGAGAATGGTGTGAATCCAGGAGGTGGAGCTTGCAGTCAGCTGAGATCCGGCCACTGCACTCCAGCGTGGGCCACAGAGCGAGACTCTGTCTCAAAAAAAAAAAGGTGGAGGCAAAAAGGCACTCAGCTCAAAAGGCACTGGCACACAGGGAGAGTGCCAGGTAATGTCAGAGACAGACAGATTAGAGTGGTGCATCCACAAGCCCAGGAATGCCAAGGCATGGTGGCCACGCCAGAGGCTAAGAACAAAATCTCTCTCAGAGCCTTCAGAGAGAGCACCGCTCTGCTCTCACCTGAGTTTCAGACCTCTGGCCTTCAGAACTGTGAAAGAATAAATTTTCATTGTTTTAAGCAACCCAGTTGCAGTAATTTGTTCTAACATCCATCGGGAACTAAGACAGGCACCTAGGAATCAAGCGATGGCAGAACAGAGGCTGGAATCCAGTAGGGGACTCCTTTTCAGCCCGCCCTATTGTGTCTCCAAGCTGGAAACTCAAACAGATCTCTAGAATGGCAAGTTGTTGCAGTAGGATTCCCAGAGAAAATTATTTCTACTTTAGTTTGAGTTACTGTAAAAGTAGAACTTGAGAAGTGTCTGTTCATATCCTTTGCCCACTTTTTGATGGGATTGTTTGTTTTTTTCCTGTAGATTCTGGATATTCGCCCATTGTCAGATGGATAGACTGTAAAAATTTTCTCCCATTCTGTAGGTTGCGTATTCATTCTGATGATAGTTTCTTTTGCTGTGCAGAAGTTATTTAGTTTAATTAGTTTAATTAGATCCCATGTGTCAATTTTGGCTTTTGTTGCCATTGCTTTTGGTGTTTTAGTCATGAAGTCCTTGCCCATGCCTATGGCCTGAATGGTATTGCCTAGGTTTTCTTCTAGGGTTTTTATGGTTTGGGGTTTTACATTTAAGTCTTTAACCCATCTTATCCAGAAAAAAGATCATGTCCTTTGCAGGGACATGGATGATGCTGGAAGCCATCATTCTCAGCAAACACAGGAACAGAAAACCAAACACCGCATGTTCTCACTCATAAGTGGGAGTTGAACAGTGAGAACACATGGGCACAGGGAGGGGAACATTACACACTAGGGCCTGTTGGGGGTTGGGAGACAAAGAGAGGGAGAGCATTAGGACAAATACCTAATGCATGAGGGGCTTAAAACCTAGATGACGGGCTGATAGGCTCAGCAAACCACCACAGCACCTGTATACCTATGTAACAAATCTGCACATGTTTATTTTACTTTAAGTTCCAGGATACATGTGCAGGACCATACATGTGTCCCAGAACTTAAAGAACACAAAAGCAGAACTTGATTCAATGATTTGAATAAAAAGAGTGCATGTGAGAGGCAATCCATAGAGTGGGGTTTTGAGGCAGGAAAGTTGGTAATCAATAGTGGAGCATGACTGAGCAGGTGCCTGTTGTGGGCAATAGGGTATGATCCTACTGGGTCTTCTGGGAGATGACATGGAACCTGCTTCAGAACTTTCCCACTGCGGGGTATGAGCTGGAGTACTCAATTACTCTTGATGCGTTAAGTTGGCCTCACTTCTCGTTGGCCCTGGTGTGTCTAGCATATTCTTTTGAACAGAGAATGTTTTCAGGCCAAAAAAACAAAGAAAGCTTCAAGCATGTCTGCAAGTTCTATTCAGGGTGGGTTGGGCGAAGGTAGGCAGGGTACAGACAGCATCTGCTACAGTTCTTTTCCATTGCTTAATTTCTATGTTAACAACAGCAACGCATGTGATCCTTTGTGAATTCAAGGGTAAGTACAAAGAGTGTCAACCAAGAAAAACTTCTGTAAATTTCAAAGGATTTTTCTAAAAAGAGAAAGTTACATAAGGAAGACTGAGAATAATCAGAAGTGACAGTATGGGTATTGACAAAATAATATTTTAGTGCAGGATAGAAATGCTTTAAATGATCCTTTCAGAAGTGTAATCAATCTTTATTACTCACAGATCCTGTATCTGCAGACTTGCCTCCTCATTAAAATGTATTTGTAACCCCCAAGTCAATACTCATGGTGCTTTCAAGGTCATTCACGGACATGTGCAGAGTGGCCCAAATTCGAGTCACCAGCTGAGGTTGAACAAGGCGACACTTTGCCTTCTTGTTTCAGCTCTCATAATGTAAATGAGTGTCCTTATTTTGGTCCATTTAGGGGCACATTGTCCACTTTTGTGATTTTTGTTGATGATCTTGCTATTTAAAATGGCTCCCAAGCTAGTGCAAAAGGGTTGTCTAATGTGTCTAAATGCAAGAAGGCTGTAATGTGTCTGAGACAGAAAATACACCTGTTAGAGGGGCTTCATTCAGGCGCCAGTTAGAATGCTACTGACTGAGTTCGGCGTTGAAGAATGCAATATATATTAAACAAGGTGTCTTTAAACAGAAACACACATAAAACAAGTCTACATGTTGATCAGCTGACAAAAATATTGTGACCAGAGTCTTGAAGGAAATGAACTCTGGCTTTCCCCTAGGAGAAATGGTTCTGTATTTGCTAATTTTGGGTTTGTGTTGATTTTATAAAACATACAGGTAATAAAAAGAATCATTTATACTATAAAACTTTTGATCAATTGTTTATGTATTATAAACTCCCCCTACTTTTATATATTTTAAACTCTCTTTCTCCAAAATATGACTGCAACTGGCTTTTCAGTAAAGACAATACTATCTAAAATATCTTTTCTTCATTTTATTTTGTTGAACTATTGAGCTTAGGTACAGTAAAAAAGTGAGAATAATTTTGTTTCATTTTGCTTAACCTCTCTCATCAAATTGGTGAGGTCCTTTGGATGGAGAATAAATAAATGCATACATCATTTATTAAAGTCATATGTTCATTTATTCCAGTTAAGACAAAAACTGGAAAAAACATAAATCAATGAAAACGTAACTGAGCAAAAATGATTGTGGAAATTATTGCATCAGAGAGCTAAACTAGTAAACTGAGGTGAGGAAGTTTAGAAAGAATTTATTGCAGAATGTTGATGATAAAGAGAGGATTAGGAAACTTAAGACCAAGTCTATGTTTAATTACAGATTTCAAGTCTTTTAGATATTTTAGCTCAAACCCCTAATTCCTCTCAAGGCAAAGTATTGGTGTTTACTGTTCTTGATGGCTGATTTTAGCAATTCTTCAAAGAATGAAGGAAAATGTGTGGGTGCCCAGCAAGTTGGAATTCATGTGTGTTCCATAATCCTTGTCATGTTTTCCCAATGATGACTCGAACCACATGCTTTTTAAATTCCATCTGGTTAGAGAAATTAAGAGCAGAGATTTCCTCCATTATTTCAGTTTCTCAACTTGAGAAAAACAGAGCATTATTGTTCAAAAGAGTGAGTTTTTCTAATTGACTTACCAAGGAGAATATGCATATTGTTTAACAAGTTCTCAAAATGCATGAGAATCTTGAGATTTTTGAGATTCTGACTCAGCCAGCCGTTCTCATTTTTGTTCTTGTTTTTGTTGTCTTCTCTAAAATGTTCATAAAAACTTCCTGTCTAGAAGGCACGTTTGTGTGGGATTCCAGATTGCTTGGGTGGCTGTGGTAAGAACTGAATGTGGGCTTTAAAGTATGCCTATGCAACCAGAAGAATGCAGTCTTTTTTCAACGTTTCCCTCTGTAAATCAAAAACCACTCCCTGTCCCAGGAAAAGGCACCCCTCGTTAGGTACAGAATATCCTTTTTTCTGCCCCCAAAAGCCCATAACATCTGACTTTGCTCTTCACTCCCTGCAACTCTTCCCCACCCCTTGGCATAAGCAACCTTGTAATGCAAACTCCTGTAAGTTGGGGACAAGACCTGCTGAGACAAACAGGGCAGTGCCTGAGTTGGCTGAAGTTTCCATTCACTGCAAAAAAGTGTAGGCTGGGCGCGGTGGCTCACGCCTGTAATCCCAGCACTTAGTGAGGCCAAGGCAGGCGGATAACGAGGTCAAGAGATCGAGACCATCCTGGCCAACATGGTGAAACCCCATCTCTACTAAAACTACAAAAATTAGCTGGGCATGGTGGTGCACACCTGTAGTCTCAGCTACTTGGGAGGCTGAGGCAGGAGAATCACTTGGATCCATGAGGTGGAGGTTGCAGTCAGTCAAGATTGCACCACTGCACTCCTTGGCAATAGAGTGAGACTCTGTCTCAATAAATAATAAATAAATAAATAAATAAATAAATAAATAAATAAATAAATATTGTAAGTCATCGCCATGGACTGTGGAGTAGAGGTGTGAAAAATGGACATCTTTTCATATTTCTGGGAGACCAGAAAGAAAAAGAGTAGAGAAGATGATTGTTAACAAAATGTGACTAAAAGTGGAAAGCTGAGTAAAGAATCCATTAGAAAGGAGAAAATACAAGAAAAAGGATAACAAGAAAGAGAAGAACTGTAAGAGAGGTTGAAGCATTGGCTGGAGAATCAGAAAGCCAGGCTCAACACTGTTGCACTTAAACAAATCATGTGGCCTCAGCATCACTGCTGCTAAAGAAAAAATGACAGTACCTATCTCATAGGATGGTTGGGAGGGTTGGGTAGATGATGGTGGGAAGTACCTGTCTCATAGGATAGGATGAGTCTTACCGCAGACTCTGGAATGCACCCATTTCTCACCTGGGCGGTAACAGAGGGACACCTCTCTCTGCTGGAGCATACAACGCAGGACATCACATTCCAAAGATATGTTAGAAAACCCCAGGTGATTTCAGGAAGAAGGGACTCATATACTGAAAGGAAACAGAACTGTGGCAGTGGGAAGTGAGACCCAGAATGCATAGCCTAATAATGAAGCAAGAAGTTAGACCACACACATTTTATATAACCCAAAGGCATAAAACCTAGACCAATGGGTGGCAATTCTAGGCAGGTGGAGTCTAGCTAAAGATAAAACAAGACAAAAACAAACAAATAAATACAACTACAGCAAGGACCTTGGGGCTAAACTCAACTCTCTACATGTGGAAGCGATCTGTTATCAGAGCTAGTAAATTCACGATTCAGGGATTAAGATAAGCAGTTCAAATAATTTGCAAGGAAGAGGTAGAGGCAATTGAAGCCTTGGATACAGCTTGGAGTATTATTTCCTTGGAGCACATATTGGAATAAAGTAGACCTGAGACTTTTTCCCTTTTGATGGAAGCCTGACCTGGGCCTCAGAGGTACCTGGTGCCATTTGCAGACTCCAGTCCATGTGAGGATTTGTCTTGTTAAAGCAAACTGAGAAGGACTCATATTTGAGTCCTCATGATGGAACAGTAACCTAGCTTAATAGGCAGACAATATTGAAAATCTAACATAATAGTATGCACTTGTAACAATAGCTGAGTGTTGGCCAATCCCAGTGGCCAAACTTCAACTACTCACAGACGGCTGAGAGTTCAAACTGTCTTCAAATAAGGTAAATGGGCAAGGTGCAACCAAACTCACTGTTTCTGTACCTCACTGCCAATTCCTGTACGTCACTTCACTTTTTTTGTCTATAAATTTGTTCTGACCACAAGGCACTCCTGGAGTCTCTCCACATCTGTTGTGACTCTGGAAGCTGCCTGACTCGTGAATCATTTCTTCTTTTTTTTTTCTCAATTAAACTCCATCAAATTTAACTTGTCTGAAGTTTTCTTTTCTTTACTTTTTTTTTCTTTGAGACAGAGTTTCACTCTGTCACTCGGGCTGGAATGCAATGTTGCAATCTCGGCTCACTGCAACCTCTACCTCTCAGGTTCAAGTGATTCTCCTGCCTCAGCCTCCCAAGTAGCTGGGACTACAGGTGCCAGGTGCCAGGTGTATTTTTAGTAGAGACAGGGTTTCGCCATGTTGGTCAGGCTGGTCTTGAACTCCTAACCTCAGGTGATCCGCCCACTTCGGCCTCCCAAAGTGCTGGAATTACAGGTGTGAGCCACCACACCTGGCTTTTGAAGTTTTCTAACAGTCTGCAATGCCTCTGCTGTGCCAGCACTGTGTCCAGAATTGGTTCCTTCTGTTGGGTTCTTGGTCTTGCTGACTTCAAGAATGAAGCCGTGGACCCACGCAGTGAGTGTTACAGTTCTTAAAGATGGTGTGTCCAGAGTTTGTTCCTTCTGATGTTCAGATGTGTCCAGAGTTTCTTCCTTCTGGTGGGTTCATGGTCTCGCTCACTTCAGGAGTGAAGGCACAGACCTTCGTAGTCAGTGTTACAGCTCTTAAAGGTGGCATGTCCAGAGTTGTTCATTCCTCCCAGTGGGTTCGTGGTTTCACTGACTTCAGAAGGAGTGAAGCTGCAGACCTTTGCAGTGAGTGTTACAGCTCATAAAGGCAGCATGAACCCAAAGAGTGAGCAGCAGCAAGATTTATTGCAAAGAGCCAAAGAACAAGCATGGAAGGGGACCCGAGTGTGTTGCCACTGCTGGCTCGGGTGGCCAGCTTTTATTCCCTTATTTGGCCCCACCCACAACCTGCTGATTGGTCCATTTTACAGAAAGCTGATTGGTGAGTTTACAAACCTTTAGCTAGACACAGGGCACTGATTGGTGCATTTACAATCCTTTAGCTAGACAGAAAAGTTCTCAAAGTCCCCACCCGATTAGCTAGACACAGCGCTGACTGGTGTGTTTACAAACCTTTAGCTAGACAGAGCGCTGATTGGTGCATTTACCATCCCTTAGCTAGACAGAAAAGTTCTCCAAGTCCCCACCTGACCCAGAAGCTCAGCCAGCTTCACCTCTCAATCCCCCCTTTAAACAGGACACCCCAACTGCTATTGGGAATTTGGCCAATAACCACTCTAGCTACTTCCTGCTGGATAGGGGCGAAGAAGGGGCCCTGCAGTTGTAGTGTCCTCTAGAGGGGAGCTCTTTAGGCCAGTGGAAGGGCCAGTGGGTCAGTCCAGGGGTCCTCAGCAGAAGTTGTTAGCTGAACTCATTTGGGGTTCCATTTGTAAGACCATCTGTAGCTTCATGGCCTCGATTCTAGAGGAAGCAAATTTGACAAGTAGGTTAAAAATACAGGTCCCAAAGGCGAGTCACAGCAAGATGGCTGCCACAGGACCTAGAAAGCAGAGGAGCCATGTTGTTCAACTCCAGAGGTTGGTATAAGAGTTTGAAAGGCGTTGTCTGATTTCAGAAGCCTTTTCCTGTAAAACCCGGGTGGCATCTCAAACTATCCCTGACTGGTTAGTGTAAAAACAACACTCCTCCCCTAAGAAGGTGCAGAGTCCTCCTTTCTCAGCAGTGAGGAGGTCTTGGCGTTGGCAGTTTTGGAGAGTCATTGCTGCCAAAGACTCTATTTGGGGTTGTAGAGTAAGGATAGATTTCGTTATTTCTTGCAAACTGTCTGAGAAATCCTTTGAGAGTGTGTGGTAGTAGGATAATGAAGTAGATAAACTGGCTATTCAGGTTCCTGTAGCAGTAGCCATTCCTAACCCTATAAGTAGTGGTATTAGTTGTATGGCCCTGCACTGACAGAATTGAGATTTCAGGGGCACAGATAGGGTCTGATTTCCATAAGAATAGAAGTTAGGATAATACATGTTACGCTGTTAACTTTCTTAGCAAACTTTACTTTTGTTGAAAACCTTGTAAGTTTGGGATTTTAATTTTTCTTTGCTATTAATACAATCTCATTCAGTCCATATTAACTTAGAATCGGTATAGATTTCTCCTTCCTAATTCTGCAAGTACTTTGGCTGAGTGCAAACAACTCACATGTTTGAGCAGAACAATTATTAGGCAATTCTCCTAATTCTGCTTCTATAAGAATTTCCTTATCACTTACTGAATATCCATTGTGTCTTTTTCCTTAATCGACCAGGAGGAACCATCTATCATCCTATCCTGAAGGGAGTTTCTCCCATGTCTGGTCGGACCTTTGTATGGTAATTAATTAAGATTTAGATCCCCTGTTAGGCAACCTGCTGGGTTAAGGATTTTTGATAAGAAGGTTACGGGTTGTCAGTGGCCTCAGTGCTTTTGGGCTGTGCCCTTGTTTACACTGACAAAAAGGGCGTATTGGAGTGTTATAGGGTTACAGAGAAGACCATCAATTATCAATTACAGGTTTTAAATTTACCCTGGCTTTTAAAGGAATAGGGTACTTTTTTTCTTTACTATTTCTATCTCTCTCTCTCTCTCTTTGACTTCTTCTTTGCCTCTCTCTTTCTGACTCCCTCTTTGTCTCTGTCTCTTTCTTTCTTTCTTTGATTTTATCTGTTCTTTCCTCTCTCTGTCTCTTTCTTTGGCTTTTTGTCTCTGTCTCTTCCTCTCTCCTTCTCTTTGACTTCCTATCTTTCTCTCTCTCTCTCTCTCTGACTTTCTGTCTCCTTCTCTCTTTCCTTCTTTGACTTTGTCTCTCTCTTTCTCTCTGCTGGTCTTTCCCTGCCTCTGTCGGCCACTTATGCTGCTGTTCTTCCGTCTCCTTCCCCTTTTTGATGGCTTCAGCAGTGTGAGACTGCCACCTCTTTGGGTTTTTGCACCGCGTGCAATAACTCCATAATTTTCTTGTGGTATTTAATGGGGGTTCCCCCAGAGGTTAGGAACTCCCTTTCTTTCCATATTGCAGCATGGGCATGTAGGATTAGATAAACATACTTGCTATCTGTATACACATTTATTCTTTTTCCTTTTCCCAGTTCTAAGGCTCAGATAAATGCCACTAGTTCTGCTAACTGGGTGCTGGTCCCTTGGGGAAGAGGCTTACTTTCAAGTATGGTTACATCACTAACTATGGCATAACCTGCCCTTCGTATCCCATTCTCCATAAACGAACCTCCATCGGCATATAGATTAAGGTCAGGATTAGCTGAGGGGACTTCTAAGAGATCATCTCGGGCAGCATAAGTCTGGACTATAACTTGTTGGCAGTCATGCTCGATTGGTTACCGATCCTCTGGGAGAAAAGCAGCAGGGTTGAGGGTCACACACGTACGTATTTGAAGCACTGGTCCCTCAAGGAGTAGTGCCTGGTATCTAAGTAGGCAGTTGTCTGATAGCCATAAACTTCCTTTGGCACCTAGTATGCCATTTACATCATGAGTAGTCCAGACAGTGAGATCCTTTCCTTGTATTATTTTGATAGCCTCTGACACTAAGACGGCCACTGCCGCAACTACCCGTAAACTATGAGGCCAGCCTTTTGCTACTACATCAGTTTCCTTATTTAGGTGTGCCACTGGTTGTGGGGTTGTCCCATGAGTCCAAGTAAGGACTCCAAGAGCTATCCCTGCTCTCTCTGTGACATATAAAGAGAAGTTTTGTCCTGTGGGAAGGCTTAAAGCTGGAGATTGTACTAGGTCCTGCTTTAAGGTTTTGAAGGCTGTTTCTGCCCCTTGTTCCCGTTCTACTAGATGAGTATTTGCCCTCTGGGTTTCCTTGATTAGAGTATAGAGGGGTCTGGCTATCTCACTGTATTTGGAGATGGAGATCCATAGTCGGCAAAAGCCGGTGATTCCAAGGAACCCCTGCAGCTATTTTAATGTCTTAGGGCGAGGATAACCCAGTATAGGCTGTATTCGTTCCTTGTTGAGGGCCCTGGTCCCTCTGGCTAATATTAGGCCTAGATATTTGACCTGCTTTAGGCAAAGCTGGGCCTTCAACCTAGACCCCTTGTACCCTTGATTAGCTAGAAAGTTCAAGAGATCTAGAGTAGCCTTCTGGCACGAGGCTTCTTAACTGGTAGCCAAAAGTAAATCATCCACATACTGAAGGACCAGAGTGCCTGGACTTGACAAGTGACCTAGATCTTGGGCCAGTGCTTGATCAAACGGATGAGGGCTATCCCTAAACCCTTGGGGCAAGACCGCCCACATAAGTTGGGACGTGTGGTCTGTGGGATCCTCAAAGGCAAAGAGAAACTGGGATCAGAGTGCAGGGGAATACAGAAGAAGGCATCCTTGAGGTCCAGAACAGTGAACCATTCTGCTTCCTCTGGTATTTGAGAGAGCAGGGTATAGAGGTTGGGTACAACTGGATATAGAGGAATTACTGCCTCATTATGAGCCTAAGATCTTGCACTAGTCTCCACTGACAGTTCGGTTTTTCTACTTCTGGAATTGGGGTGTTGCAGGGACTGCTGCATTTCCTTACTAAGCCTTGAGCTTTTAAATGTTTAACAATATCCTGTAATCCTTTATGAGTGTCAGGCCTTGAGGGATATTGCCTTTGATAAGGAAAAGTGGTGGGTCTTTTAGCTTGATTTTGCCCTTCCAAATTGTCCTTCCAATCCCCAGACCTCAGGGTTGATTCCCTCCTCAAGTAGAGGACAACAAATGGGTAACTTGTTCCCCATATTCATGTAGATAACAGCTCCAGCTTTGGCTAATATATCCCTCCCTAATAAGGGTGTGGGACTTTCAGGCATAACAAGAAAGGCATGTGAAAAGAGCAATGTCTCCCAATTACAACTGAGGAGGTGGGAGAAATACCTGGTTACAGGCTGTCCTAGGATTCCTCCGATAATAATGGACCTTGAGGACAGTTGTCCAGGACAGGAGATTAGCACTGAGAAGGCCGCACCAGTGTCCAGGAGGAAGTCAATTTCCTGGCCCTTAGTGGTTAAATGTACCTAGGGCTCAGTAAGGGTGATGACATGAGCTGGCGCTTGCCCCAGGCACCCTCAGTCCTGTTGTCAGATCATCTGGTTGGGGGCTTCTGACCCAGAGAACCTTTGTCCTCTGGGGCAGTGCACCTTCCAGTGATTGCCTCAGCATAGCGGACATGGACGAGGGGGTGGCTTGTTTCTCGTTGGACAATCATTTTTAAAGTGTCCTTGTAAACCACACTGATAACAAGCCCTACTGGGTGATTGGCCTGCTCCATTTTCTGTCCTCTCTGAATCACCAAGATCTGTTTGTCTGAGGGCCGTGGCTAAGGCTGTGGCCTTTCTCTGATCTCACTTTTCCTTTTGGGCCTATTCCTCTTGGTCCCTATTATAGAACACCGAGGTTGCCAGGTTTAATAATGCCTCCAGATTCTGTTCAGGGCCCAGGGCTTGCTTTTGGAGCTTTCTCCTGATACCTGCAGCTGATTGGGTAATAAACTTATGTTTTAGAATCAATTGACCATCTAGTGATTTGGGTGACAGGGGAGTATATTTTCTTAAGGCCTCCCATAGATGCTCGAGGAAGGCAGAATGATTTTCTTCCTTTCCCTGAGTTATGATGGACATCACTGAATAATTCAGGGGCTTTTTCCCAATTCTCCTTAGTCTTTCTAGAACACAGGTCAACAGATGTTTATGACTCCAGTCCCCATGATCTGAGTCAAGGTCCCAGTGGGGATCCATACTGGGGACGGCTTGCTGACCAGTAGGGAATTTGTCCCTTTCTTTGGCTGTGATTCTATCATTTACTGGACTAAGATACAAGGTATCTCCAAACTCTTGGGCTGCAGCTAAAGCCGCATTCTTTTCATTAAAGGCCAGGGTTTGATCTAACAATAGCATGACATCTCTCCAAGTGAGATTGAAGGTTTGCCCTAGACCCTGTAGGACATCTATGTACCTATCAGGATCATCTGAAAACTTCCCCAGGTCTGCCTTGATCTGCTTTAAATCAGAGAGGGAGAAGGGGACATGTACCCGGGTTGGGCCAAATTCCACTCCCCCTACAGCTTAAAGGGGACATAACCGATAGCCTGGGGATTTTTGCGGTCCTTTGGAGATTTCTTTGCTTATTTCCTTCTGGGTGGGGGAGATTAGAGGAGGATTATCATTAATAGGAAGGGGAGCTATAGGGAGGCTAGGATATGGGGGTGAGCTGAAAGGTCCTCCTGTGGGACGTAAATTGCAAGCTTTGCATAGTAGTTGTGTATTCTCCTTCAATGAAAAGAAAGTTTGGACATAAGGTTTTTCACTCTATTTGCCTTCCCTCTTACAGAAAAGGTCAAGCTGCAGGATAGTATTGTAATTTGTGCTTCCCTCAGGTGGCCAAATGAATTTCTATATAGATTCCTTTGTGGCCTCATAGTAAGTTTTGAGACTCCTGCGGGGGAGTAGGTGATCCAAATCGATAGCATTCCTTCAGTTCCTGGGAGCGTTTAATGACATAATAGAGGAGGACCGGATATCTGCCAGATGCAAACACCCACAAACCCAAGGTAGCCTGAACTATTCAGGCCATGGGAAGTGGGGGCCTCACGGTCTCACTCCGGGCGAGCAATTGCTACCAGTCAGCCAAGTTCCCAGGATGCTGGGGAACCACACAGTGTATAATGGCGGTCGGCAACTCCTGTATTCTTCACTGCTCTGGACCCTGTAACTGTTGCAAATGTGCAGATCACATGCACCGCCTCGGTCCAGGACCAGAGTGGGCTCCTCTAATGTATGTGGCCTTCTGCATTCCCTGGCTCAGCTTCCCTGGGTCAAATCTCCCCAGAATGGTTTCTTGGTTTTTACTTGGAATCATAACGTATGTCACAGGGGATTTCATAGAAACTAAAATTCTTTTAATGTATCCTTTTCTTTTTCCTGGCTGTAAGTGTTGTCTCTATTATAAATAATGATTACTAAGAATTTGTTAGGGACACTGAAAATGCACACACTCTATGTTAAGGGAAAAAACCCTGATGTAAACTTGGAAGTAGTGTGTACAGTGTTGGGAGAATCGAGTGAAAAATAACTACTGCACACAAATTAGATAGCGTAATACCAGACACATAGGGTTTAATAAAGACCAGCTCTTATTATCTTACCATTTTCTAGCCATAAACATTCTTCCATATTTGATTTGGCTGTTGCTGCTATTAATTCTGGCTAAGACACGTTTCACGTCCATTGCCTGTGATTATGATGATGCCAGCGCCTCACCCATAGTGTTACGCATTTCTCACTGGCCCCACAAGGGAAGACAGAGAGGCTCAGCCTGGGATAAACTGTGCACATCATGGAAAGTAGCATAAATTAAAGGCCAGCGGTGGATTAGTGCTTGTGCTTTGCCTTCCTTGTGGCATCTCAGCTTTAAGAGTAAGATGTGCTGTAAATAGCACTTCTTCAAATCATAAGGAGCAAAGATGTCACAGGAAAATTCATTGACTTGGTGGAGGGAGAAGAGAGCTCATACTGTTACAGGAATCACTTTTTTTCTCTTATGGAGCCTTAATAAATATGAATTTAAGAGCCACAATATCTGTTTAAAAATTAAACCACTTTGGTGGAATACTACTCAGCGATGACAGGGAATGAATGATTGTTCGCCACAAAAACATGAATGGATCTTAAAATAATTCCGTGGGGAAAAGCAGCCAGGCAAAACTGACCATGCATGACATTATTCCATTTATATATAATTCTAGAACATGCAAAGTAATCAGTGGTGACAGAAAGCTGAATAGTAATTGCCTGGGGAGGGGGTTGAGCAGAGGCGGAGCAGGAGCGATTACAAAGGGGTGAGAGGAACAGCTGGGAGACTGGGTTATGCATTTCCTTAAATGCAGAGGGGCTTATTGGTGTGCACATATGCCAAAGCTTATCCACTTGCACACCCTGGTTATGTGCCATTTATTATATATAATTCATACTTCAATCAACCTGTTAAAAAGTAAATCTATGTTTTTCTTCTCATAGAATGGGTTGGGTGTTGACATACCCTCATGGTTTGAATATTTCTCCAAATACTCAAAATATTTTGCCAAATTGGCCTCACAGATGGTTAGTTATCCCCAAACTCAGAGAGTTGTATATATTAAATATGTACAGCTTTCCATGTCAATCAATCCTCAATGAAGCGGTTTAAAAATATTTTACCAAACTTACAATCTTGCCAAGATTTTTTCCTACCACTTCACTTTCAAATCAGAGTGAATTTTCTCCTACTTCTCCTTGTGCCCTTTCGTGGGTTCCACATCATTGAACCACTTTTTCTTCATTGATGTTGTAAATGCTTAATTCAGGATTCAGTGATATATCCTCAAGTTTACTCAATATTTTAGGTACTTTTCATAAGTGTGAAGTGGGATAAAATGATAAAGACTATTTTCTAGGTTTTCTCATGAAGTCTAATTTCCTTCTTTTTGGTTTCTCAAATGGAAGCTTAGCTATAGCATGTAGTTAAATTTATAACACATTCCCATGTTAAACACTCAAGTGCTTACCTTCAAGAAAGAAGGAAGACAATGTTGTTAGCAACCTACTAAGTCAAGGGCTTTACATGTGGCCCCCAAACCAGCTCTCCTTACGTTGAAGGCATTCTCAAGTCAGAAAGATTCTCTCAGATGTTGACTGAACGCTGCCAGGGTTGGTTGCTCTAATGGGAACGGGCCTGGAAAAACTGTCCTCCCATGTGGTAAGTGCAGCATTTTCAGGCACTCAGCAGCCCCAGTGTGGCTTCCAGATCACCATGCAGGGTTTGTGCACAGCTTCCTCTCTGCAGGGATCTGATGAAAGCTTCTGTGGCATTGGTGCCACCAAAACGGCCACTGACCGAGGAAGACTCAGCCTACTGCCTTCCCACTCCACAGGGCAAGAGACAGCCGTGGTCAGCCTTGGACATCGGAGATGGCCAGAATGATGAGCACCCTCTGTAGTCTTTTTCACTTTCCAGAGGGAACTTAAATAAAACCCAAACAGGACTAGAGGCAAATATCCAATTGACTAAGGGCTCCACATCACTCGACTTGCCTGTTTGGGGAGAAGTCTGTATAATGAACCAATTTTAGTTCTTAACTTGCATGTCCATGAATGCAAGTTAAAGAAAGGCAAATCTGGTCTAAGTAAAACATCTTCTGCTATGAAAATTCTTCAGAAAATACTGTCTACATAAAATGTTCCCAGACTTTATCCCTGCATTTCACTTCTGAGAATGTATTTTAACTCTACAACCAAAAACACATATGAGGATTTGTATCAAAGATGTAGCTGTTTATAATTTCATAATTATAACAGAATTTATAAGACAATTAAAGTGAAAATATTTACATTATTTGTGCTAATAAAAAATTGGAAACATCCAATTGTTTTTGAGTTACATAAACCTGAAATGCAACATCCATCCCACAAAACATGCAGGCATTAAAAATAACATTTACTAAGAATTTTAATGATATGGAGAAGAACATACAGTAGGATGCTAAAGGAATACAATAAAAAATTGCACAATTTATGTAAAGTTGTCATGAGAATTAAATGTACAAATCAGATAATGAAATTTCAACATATACCACAGTGCCAGTACAGGGTGTTCAGTCAGTGCTATTATTTCAAATAATCTACATCTGTGCACGAGAAAAAATCTAGCATATGAAACAAAATCTTCATATAGTAGTTCAGGTAAATTTATTTTCATATCCTTATGTATATTCTACATTTTCTGCAGTGAGTTTAGGATGCATTATTAATTGAAACAAGCTTATTTACAGATAGGAGGGAAACTGATATCTGAATAGTCACAACTTAGGCCAGGCATGGTGGCTCACTCCTGTAATCCCAGCACTTTGGGAGGCCGACATGGGCAGATCACCTGAGGTCGGGAGTTCGAGACCAGCCTGACCAACATGGTGAAACCCTGTCTCTACTATAAATACAAAATTAGTCAGGCGTGGTGGTATATGCCTGTAATCCAAGCTACTCAGGAGGCTGAGGCAGGAGAATTGCTTGAACCCAGGAGGCGGAGGTTGCAGTGAGCCGAGATTGCACCATTGCACTCCAGTCTGGGCAATAAGAGTGAAACTCCATGTCAAAAAAAAAAAAAAGATAGTCACAACTTTTCTTAAAATGGCAAATAGTTAATCCTGGCATCCACAAAATGAGATGGAAAAATAAAGTAATCATGTGGGGAGGTAGAATATAATATAACCTCTAAATTGACCTATTTTTCACAGAAGTAGTTGTTATTAGTTTTATTGAATGACACAGTTATTCTGATTATTGTTGAGTTACTTAAATTTGCTGATTAATAAACAGGAACTTAATGGCAAAAGAGTTTTGGCTTTCCAAAATTCGTTTGTTTGAAAGTGTGGGGTTGGGGAGAGGTGAGAGAGAGAGAGAGAGAGAATGCATACATTTATGTGTTTTTTTAAATCATGTATTTTACCATGTTCCAGGAAACTTTTAAGGCAAATTGATTTGTGATGGGCTATCAACAGTCATATGTAAGTGAAAAATAAAGCGACCTAATGGAATAAAATGGTATCTTTCCACACCTCTCAGGACACCGCTTCCTGTATCTTTAAAGTCCACTGGCTCTGCGTACTACAACTGATTCATAATTTCATGTTCACTGTAGACCTGTAGTGAGCTTGCGGGCTTTCTCCATTGCTTGACGAAGGTGGCTTTTGTTCCTGAGAATGTCACTATTCAAACTGCTGAGTGAGCACTTGAAATTAGGAATAAATTATGAATTCTTGAGGGAACATTGTTCCCAGCAGCCCATTTATGGTGGCCTGAATGCATTTGTGTTTCTGTTTGTCACACAGGCCTTGCAGACAGTGGAGCCGCGTGGTTTTCTGACTATAGACCTCTCTTCCCCTGGGCTTCCGAACCACCATGGAATGTGTCACCTGGAATGGAGTCTAGTCCTCAGTTATTACTTAGTTAAGCTTAAAACATCTGATTTGACCAGCCACCATCAGGTCCCGTAATTTGTAATGGAGTTCTTTTTCTGTTTCTATGTTCATTTCCTGATACTTATAAAGAGCACTAAATCAATTGATAAACCACCCATAATAATTAACCAAACATAGTGAAATCATTTGTTACTCAAAACATGTTACTCAAGCCTGCATTATTACACAGAAGAAAAACCCACTACCCTTTGACAGTTATTGCCACATGATTACAAAAGAGCAAGTGGGTGAAAGTTGTAATTTTTTTTTCAGACACTATATTTGCCAGAGAACGTAGATTGCACCATTCCTGTTGCTCATACTTGTAACTCCATGATATGGGCTGTTTTCATAGGCAAATGAATTTGCAAAATCAGACCTACCCTTCCGGCCTACGCTGCCTTAGCTACACACATCAACAAAGTCAGCAAATCAACAATTCTCAAAGGAGCCTTCCAGCAAGTTCTGCTAGCATCATTGGATTCCTTTGGGAAGAATTATGCAACTGTTGTTTATCCATCTACCCCGTTAACCCAATCAATGAATATGTATTGAGCACCAACTGTGAGTAAGGTGCTGTGTTGGGTGGGGAAGAAGACATGGTGATGTGTAAAATACAGTCCTACTGCTTCGGCGTTTAACTGTACTACAGAAGGTAAATTATGTATGCAAGTATATAAAACATATAGGAGAAGGTAAATTACATCTAAGCAAATCTAAATGAAACCAGAAGCCCCACCTTTCCTTATCCCCCATGCAGAACTCAAAGCAGGAAAGACAGGTTCCACCTCCCAGGTAGATCTTAAGCTTGCCTAATTCTTGACATTCCTCCTCCCTGCTGGAGCAACTGGCACTGGGCTAACCTTGGCTAACCTTCTTGAGAGCCTTCCTGTATCTACTCTTGTCCACTTGCAATAAGTTCTCCCTACTGCAATAAGCAAGATGTTTTAAAAGCCCAGACCTGATCACTGAAACACCTGCATAAAATTCTTCAATCACTTTCCATTTATTTTTATTTTTATATTATTATTATTATTACTTTTCTTTGAGACAGAGTTTCACTCTGTCACCCAGGCTGGAGTGCAGTGGCATGATCTTAGCTCACTGCACTCTGCTTCCCAGGTTCAAGCAATTCTCCTGCCTCAACCTCCTGAATAGCTGGGATTACAGGTGCGTGCCGCCACACCCAGCTAATTTTTGTATTTTTGGTAGAAACAGGGTTTCACCATGTTGGCCAGGCTTGTCTCGAACTCCTGACCTCAGGTGATCTGCCCACCTCAGCCTCCCAAACTGCTGGGATTACAGGTATGAGCCACTACATTCACCTCTATTTTTTTGTAGAATAAAGAACAACATTCCCACCTTGGTCTGCAGTGTCATAGGTAATCTGGCCCCTGCCTGCCTCTCTAGACACATGCTGGGCCACTCTTTTCCTGCTTCACTCTGCTGAAGCCACAGTCTTGTGATCTCAAAGTGCTGTATTCTCCCGTTTTAGGGTCTTTGACATACTGTTCCCTCCACCTGGACTTTACTGTTCCCTCCTTCTATGACTTTATTGAACTCCAAACCTTCCCTATGATCTAAACCTGAAGTCTACTACTCTGGAAAACCTCCTCTAAGTCCCTTGACTGAATCATATTACACATTCTTAGAGCCCCCTCCATTTTTCGGCTGATCGCCTTTATTTTAGTTAGACCAAATGTGCATAACAGGATACTTGAAATACCAGTGGCTTAAAACAACAAGGCTCTACTTTCTTATTTAAAAAGAGCAGGTCTGAGTAGAGCCACATGGGCTCGGAAGGTGCCAGGAACCCAGGGTCCTTCTAGGATCTCACTTGAATCAGACTCGGATTTGGCTTCCACTGCACTGTCCACAATGACTAATTCAGCCCCATCCAGCAGCGAAAGCTACGTTCCAAATGGCAGGATAAGGAAATTGAAAACCAAAACAAAACAAAAAAACTTTAAAGGCATTTCTCCTCACTTCAAGACTACATCTCGTAAACGGTACATGACATTTCAACTCACAAGCTGTTGGTTAACACTTAATCACATGCCACATCTAGCTGCAAAAAAGGTCGAAAAATGTCGTCAATGATAGGTGGTCATTGTCCAGCTTAAAATAGTGGAATGAAGAGAGTGGAGTTACTCCTGGCAGTACCATCTCTGCCACAGTGCTTGTTCTAGGTGGTGACTGCTTGTAGGCAAGGCCCACGTCAATTTGCTCACCACCGTATTCCTGGAACCTACATGCCTACACCCAGCACATTGTAGATAATCTATAAAAACCTGCTGAATAAGCAAGGGGATGAATGAATGAATCAATGTTCCATGGGCATCCCTAGAGAGAACATTCCAAATGGAGGCCGGTGAAGGAAGTCATCAGAAATGTGTCATTTTAAAGGTATAATTTGAACTGGGTGAAAAGAATTGGCTTATTTCCCATGTGGAAGTGGGATGTGAATATTCCTGCCAGAAAAATGTTGTGAGCACTGGCCCGGGAAGAGTGAAGCTCCAGAGAAGACTGGAGAGCAGTAAGAGAGCCACGGCGGGCCGGGCGCTGTGTCTCATGCCTGTAATCCCAACACTTTGCGAGATGAGAGCAGGCAGATCACTTGAGGTCAGGAGTTTGAGACCAGCCTGGCCAACATGGCGAAACCCTGTCTCTACTAAAAATAAAAACCTAGCTGGGTGTGGTTGTGCACACCTGTAATCCCAGCAACTTGGAAGATGAAGCAGAAGAGTCTTTTGAACCCAGGAGGTAGAGGCTGCAGTAAGCTGAGATCACACCACTGCACTCCAGCCTGTGTGACAGAGTGAGACCCTGTCTTAAAAAGAGAAAGAAAGAAAGAAAGAAGGAAGGAAGGAAGGAAGGAAGGAAGGAAGGAAGGAAGGAAGGAAGGAAGGAAGGTCGGAAGGGCAAAGTGGAGAAATATGAGAAAATGTCAGAATTGTAGATGGGGCCGAAACTGCAGAGCATAATTAAGTGAGCACATTAACATTTGGGTAAAGCACCGCTAAGCTCAGTGACCATCAGTGGCTCTCATGATGACAGCACAGCATGCAGGGCCACTTGTCCTATCAGTTCTGGAATATAGACATCTTAGGATGTACAGATCACAGCCAATCAAAATAGTCCCTGTAGAGTCCACCACACTACCACACAGCACCTCCTAACTGTTGCATCTGTTCATCTTGCCTCATCCCAGGTTAAGACAATAGAAAGAAATGGAGAGGAACCCATCTGACTGCCACCAGCTCTACCAGCCTAACAGCTGTGGGGTTTTCCTAGATCTCAGCTTTGCCTGAGGTTTCAGAGGATGGTGTGTCCTTTTTCCTATCAAAGATCAACCAAGCATTTCTGCTCTGCTCCTATCACCTCTCTCCTCATAGAGTTATTACCTATGTCTTCCACACCACCCTCTCCCTCTACTGGGCCATTTCTATCTGCATACGAGCATGCTCTGGGATAGGCTTTATTTTCTTAAAGCAATGCTGTTTTTGATTTCCTATTTATTTTCTTTCTTTCTTTCTTTCTTTCTTTCTTTCTTTCTTTCTTTCTCTCTCTCTCTCTCTCTCTCTCTCTCTCTCTCTTTCTTTCTTTCTTTCTTTCTTTCTTTCTTTCTTTCTTTTGGAGATGGAGTCTTGCTCTGTCACCCAGGCTGGAGTGCAGTGGTGCGATCTCAGCTCACCGCAACCTCCGCCTCCTGGGTTCAAGCAATTCTTCTGCCTCAGCCTCCTGAGTTGCAGGGACTACACGTGCACCTGGCTAATTTTTGTATTTTTAGTAGAGACGGGGTTTCACCATGTTGCCCAGGCTGGTCTTGAACTCCTGAGCTCAGGCAATCTGCCCACCTTAGCCTCCCAAAGTGCTGGGATTACAGGCATGAGCCACCATGCCCAGCCTTGATTTCCTATTTCTATGCAATAAATGCCTTGTTTCTTTGATCCTCTGGATGACAGATATTCTTGAAAGCATCTGAAGCCACAGCCTCTGCGTCCTGTCCTCTTACTCTGTCCCTCACTCTCTCTCACCAGGCTCTTCCCACTTCATTCTCCAGAAACCGAAGCCGTTCTCTTCCAACTCACTTGGAAAGTGGCTACCAGACCCGGATCTCACCTCCCTCTCGCCTCTCCAGTCCTCCCAGCAGCACTTAGCACCCATGGATACACATCACCTCCCCAGGACACGTTTTCTCTCAGCTTCCATGGACCCCATGCTCATGCTTTTTCTACATCACAGTCTTCTTTACTGAACCCTAAATGGTGGGTCTGGATGGGATTCCTCTGCTGTATGTTCTAGATTGTCCATTTTTATCCAGTGGCTTTAAACAGAGTCTGTATACCAATAGCCCTCTCGTTCATATCTATAGCTGTGACTTCTACCCTGAATTCCTGGCCTGTACACCAAACATGCAGTTCCTCATTTGTCATTTCCCCTTGGAAATCTAATAGGCTTCTAAACTTAACCTGACAACACAAAACTTTTCATTTTTTACCCAACATTATCTGCCTGTTAGACGACCCTACAGTCTACCCGGGTGTTCCAGCCCATTCTTCAGATGGATCCTCTATTCATTGTCTTTACTGACCTTCTCCACCCAGTTGATTGGCAGGTCATAATGACTACATCCAAAAGACATCCCAGAGACGCTCCCTTCTCCCTCTCTGCTATATCAACCCAGCCACAGCCGCTATCATTTTATGCTTGGCGTGTGTAAGAGACATCTACTGGGCTCTCTGCTTCTTTATTTGCCTTTCTTGCTATTTTCTGCACATCATAGCGAGGATGGTTTTTAATGTACATCACCGCATGTCAGTATCCCGTTCCGCATACCCCACTTACAGGCCCTTCTGAACCCTTGGCTGAGTCCACTACTCATGATGACCTGGCCGCATCCATGTCTCTGACCTTTGCATATTGACTTGTCTTCTTTCCCAACAACCATCCTCACTTCCCTCTTTCCGTGCTTTCTCCTTGGGACACTTGCTTTCATTGTTTCCTCTACCTGAGATGTTTTTTCCATACATCCTGCATGACTGGAACTGACTTATCATTTATTTCTTTTCACAAATGTCTCCCCCTTTGAGAGGACGTTCTTGGGTTTTCATTCTAAGTTACTTTGTAAAAACTCAGGTTTTGTCCCACTATTTTTTTTTTAAACAAGACTCAACATTATCTGGTTTTTTGTTTATTTAATTTCCCCTTTTGTGAGTCTGCCTCCCTCCCCAGGGTAAGCACCAAGGTGGCAGGAATTTATCTGATGTGCTCGCTGACCAGCCTCACATACAGCACCGTGCTTGGTACAAAGCTTGTACAAACGTGTGCAGTATGTGCTGGAGAAATGAAGACAACAACGAGGACAGTGATGATTGCTGGCAAGTGCAGAATTAGCCACAGATTCTGAGTAAATACCAATGACCAGAAAAGTTTAGAGGACTTTTAAATGTCTCTCCCTCCCTGCCTGTCATTTAGATTCATCCTGTTAGGACCCACTTACTGGTTGGTGTTATGCTCAGGGTCTGCCCCTGCAATGGGCTCAATGTTTATCCCTGAAGTGACGTTATATGGAGGTGGAACCTGTGGGAGGTGATTAGGTCATGAAGGAGGAGGGCTCCTGAAATCTCATTCCAATTTGAGAACACGTGCTCCGGAAGCAAACACATCATGAAATCTCATGTTGAAATGCTGTCCTCCAGGTAATGCAGGTGGCACCTGTGGAAAGTGATAAGGCCATGAGGGGGGAGGTCTCATGAAAGGGGTTCGTGAGCTTATGAAAGAGCCCCAAGAAGCTCACTTGGCTCTTCCACCATGTAAAGACACAGTGAGAAGACGGCCCTCTGTGAATCGGGAAGCGGGCTCTCACCAGACACTGAGTCTGTCGGTGATTTTCTCCTGGACATCCCAAACTCCAGAACTGTGAGGAATCAACTTCTGTTGTTAGAAACGACCCAGCTTATGGGATTTTGTTATAGCACCCAAATGGACGTAGGCCTTGTTTTATGATTTGAAACGTGATAGGGGCAGGTTGATCTACATTAATTGACCTACCTAATTAGTCTTTTCCTGGAATAAAGTTTCTCAGAAAGTCGGTATAAAATCTTAGAGAAGTGATTACTTTATGGGTAAATAGGCAAATACAATTTTCATTTCAATGCAGTTCCTTTTCAGGGTGAAATCGGCTACTGTTGACAACAGGACAACAGATAGAAAACCAGGATTGTTCTGGGCATCATGGAAATTTTTGGAAAGGAAATTAGAAACAAGATGAACAGAGAAAAAGAAAGACAAAGGATATGGTGAAACATTTAGAAACGATGTTACAATGAAATTACTAGCGGAGGAACATACTAGTATGTAGTAAACAAACAAGTTCACTGAAAAAGATGGAGTAAAAACATTAGCGTAGGAAACGGCCAGCCTCTGGAACAGTAAACATCCCTGTAAATAGGCCACTGCTGTGACCACAGGGCAGGAGGGCAAACAAACCATTGCATGTGTCTGCATTGTAGAAAGAACATCAGGTTCAGAATGATTCATTCATACAACTCTGCCTCTGCGTGAAAGATTCACACATACACAGACAAGAAGATAGGAGATGGCCGGGCGCGGTGGCTCACGCCTGTAATTCCAGCACTCTGGGAGGCCGAGGCGGGTGGATCATGAGGTTGGGAGATCGAGACCATCCTGGCTAACACGGTGTAACCCCGTCTCTACTTAAAAAAATACAAAAAATTAGCCGGGCATGGTGGTGGGCGCCTGTAGTCCCAGCTACTTGGGAGGCTGAGGCAAGGGAATGGCGTGAACCCAGGAGGCTGAGCTTGCAGTGAGCTGAGGTCGCGCTACTGCACTCCAGCCTGGGAGACAGAGCGAGATTCCATCTCAAGAAAACAAAAAAACAAAACAAAACAAAAAAAGAAGATACGAGACGTCTCAGCTGCACCATGGACAGGCCTCTCCAGGCATGATCTTCAGTTTATCCTGAGAATATATTAACTGACAACTTGTTTTCTGATTATTCACTAAGGTCAACTCAGTTATAAAACAACAGACATTTTACAAATATATGGATCATAGAGTGACAGGAGGGGAAGTCACCTAAACAAAGCATTGATGATCAAGGATAGAAAATTGCAAAGCAGATGTAGAGGGGTCAAGGAATATTATATCTTGCGTACAGTAAAGGGGGGTGGATGAGTTATAATTTCATCTTGCTGCCCTCAGCTCTACTGATTCTTCCGCTCCTTAAATATGAAATAGAAGAAAGGCAAAGGGAAACACTTAACATATATTTTTAAAAATCTGAATGGTCTAAGCTAAATGCATATGGGCCCTTTCCACTTGATATGCAGATGAGCACATAGTCCTTTCACAGCAATAGTAAAGGGGAAATTACATCTGTATTGCTTTCTTGGAGCCTTGGTGAATACTGGCTACCTGAACTCCTCAAAAACAAGTGTGGAGAAAGGGAAGTCTGCAACAGGGTACCTGGTGTAGTTGTCCTGGCAGAAGCACTACAGGGAGAAGTCCTGCAAGTTGCAATCAGCTGAGTCAGGGAAGGACAGGACAGAGGTCCTGGCCAAGTTTCCTTGAAGAAAATGGCAATTTTCTCCCACAAGTAACATGACATTCAGTTTCACCCAATATCCACACCTGACCTTTGAAGGTCAGAGAATTGACACTGTGTTTTATTTTGTCAGCAAAGAACACAGGGAATGTGGGAGAGTACTATTATGCCTGTTTGTTTGTTGTTGTTGCTGTTGTTGTTGCTGTTTGTTTGTTTTTGTTTTGTTTTGTTTTGTTTTTGAGACTGAGTCTCACTCTGTTGCCCAGGCTGGAGTGCAATGGTGCGATCTCAGCTCACTGCAACCTCTGCCTCCTGGGTTCAAGCTATTCTCCTGCCTCAGCCGCCTGAGTAGCTGGGATTACAGGCACGCACCACCACACTGGCTAATTTTTTTGTGTTTTTAGTAGAGGCGGGGTTTCACCATGTTGGCCAAGCAGGTCTGACCTCAGGTGATCCGCCCACCTTGGCCTCCCAAAGTGCTGCTGGGATTACAGTGTGAACCGCCTTGCCCAGCCAATTATTAGGCCTGTTTTATGATGTACAATTTGATGTACGAAATCTTAAGGAAAAACAGCAAATGTAAGATATTTAATGCAAAGCAGAGACAGTTTTTCTTTGGTAGAATTGTCTTAACAATCATCATATTGTCTTCCACAATGGTTGACCTAATTTATACTCCCACCAACAATGTCAACACATTCCTATTTCTCCACATCCTCTCCAGCATCTGTTGTTTCCTGACTTTTTAATGATCGCCATTCTAACTGGCGTGAGATGGTATCTCATTGTGGTTTTGATTTGCATTTCTCTAATGACCAGTGATGATGAGCTTTTTTTCATATGTTTGTTGGCCGCATAAATGTCTTCTTTTGAGAAGTGTCTGTTCACATCCTTTGTCCACTTTTTGATGGGGTTGTGTTTTTTTTTGTAAATTTGTTTAAGTTCCTTGTAGATTCTGGATATTAGCCCTTTGTCAGATGGATAGATTGCAAAAATTTTCTCCCATTCTGCAGGTTGCCTGTTCACTCTGACGATAGTTCCTTTTGCTGTGCAGAAGCTCTTTTTAATTAGATCCCATTTGTCAATTTTGGTTTTTATTGCCATTACTTTTGGTGTTTTAATAGTATAATCTTTGCCTGTTCCTGTGTCCTGAAAGGTATTGCCTAGGTTTTCTTCTAGGGTTTTTATGGTTTTAGGTCTTATGTTTAAGTCTTTAACACCATGGAATACTATGCAGCCATAAAAACAGATAAGTTTATGTCCTTTGCAGGAACAGGTATGAAGCTGGAAACCATCATTCTCAGTAAACTAACACAGGAACAGAAAACCAAACACTGCATGTTCTCACTCATAAGCAAGAGTTGAACAATGAGAACACATGGAAACAGGGAGGGGAACATCACACACCCGGGCCTGTTGAGGGGAAGAATAGCATTAAGAGAAATACCTAATGTAGATGACAGGTTGATAGGCACAGCAAACCACCATGGCACGTGTATACCTATGTAACAAACCTGCACATTCTGCACATGTATCCCAGAACTTAAACTATAATAATAATTTTAAAAATAAGTCAACAACAACAACTAAAAACCATCCATCATATTGTGTCTGGAGTTGGTTCCTTCCGGTGGGTTCTTGGTCTCGCTGACTACAAGAATGAAGCCGCAGACCCTTGCATTGAGAGTTACAGTTCTTAAAGATGGTGTGTCCAGAGTTTGTTCCTTCAAATGTTCAGATGTGTCCAGAATTTCTTCCTTCTGGTGGGTCTGTGGTCTTGCTGACTTCAGGAGTGAAGCCGCAGACCTTTGCAGTGAGTGTTACAGCTCTTAAGGGTGGTGCGGCCCCAAAGAGTGAGCAGCAGCAAGATTTATTGTGAAGAGCAAAAGAACAAAGCTTCCACAGCGTGGAAGGGGACCCGAGTGGGTTGCCACTGCTGGCTCGGGTGGCCAACTTTTATTCCCTTATTTGGCCCTGCCCACGTCCTGTTGATTGCTCCATTTTACAGAGAACTGATTGGTGCGTTTTTACAGTGTGTTGATTGGTGCATTTACAAACTTTTAGCTAGACACAGAGTGCTGATTGGCACGTTTACAAACCTTTAGCTAGACACAGAGTGCTGATTGGTGTGTTTACAATCCTTTAGCTAGACAGAAAAGTTCTCCAAGCCCCCACTCCACCCAGGAAGTCCAGCTGGCTTTGCCTCTCAATATTATATCCCCTAGCCCATCAAAAACGTTTAGGGTACCAGATATGGTAGCTCACTCCTGTAATCCCAGCATTTTGGGAGGCTGAGTCTGGCAAATTGCTTGATCTCAGGAGTTTTAGACCAGCCTGGGTAACATGACAAAACTCTGTCTCAAAAAAAAAAAAAAAAATTGCAGGGTGTGATGGCCTGTGCCTGTAGTCTGGCTACTTGGGGGTAGAGGACTAAGGTGAGGGTTTCTTCTGGGGCCCAGAAGTTGAGGCTGAAGTGAACTATGTTATGCCACTGCACTCCAGCCTGGGCAACAAAGTGAGACCCAGTCTCAAAAAAAAAAAAGGTTTAGGGTACTATTCTTTCCTAAATTTAATTATACACTGAATTCCTTGGAAAATTCATCTGAATTGACTAAAACATGATAATATTATGTCAATTTATGTTTTTAATGTATTTTTATTATTTTCATCCTTATTAGATTATTTCCTAGCTGCTTTCAAATTAGCAATCATAATTCTCAAAAACAAATGTAAGTCATCAAAAGGTAGGCATGTCAGCATTCAACCTGTTATTTTTAGGATAAGATCCATTTTCCATGAAGTTTGTTTTATTGCTTCCTAGTTCTCTGTGCAGAAATGTGCTCCGGGAGGCCTGCCCTGCTCCGCCCAGCTGTAAATCTGCTGTGCGTTTCCCTCACCAGCTACCGCTTTCTCCTGGGCCTCCCGGCAATCACCAGCCAGGAGGCAGAACTTGGCCTCCCGTAATCCTGAATCGGCACTCAGGGTTATATGCTAGACACAAAGGAAGCCACAGCCAGCAGAAGGCGAGCCGACAAGAACAGGGAAATGGTTCTGCCGTCATATCCCCTGGAATCTCTGTGCCTTGGTGTCTCCGTTGGTAAAGACAGACTGTCCTAGATCTCCAAGGTTTCTTGAAAAACTAAAATCCATTATTGTTGAGTGCCTTCTAGAAGTTGCCTAGGAAACACTTTTTCTTAGAAAATATTCATAAACAGACCTGGAATGAATCCTTCTCGCTGTCCATACACTGAGACAGGATCAACTCTAAGACCGTGGCAGGGAGAAGCCGCACGTGGAGTCACCCTGTCAGGATCCAGGATCGGTAGGAAACAGGCTCGGTGCCCTGCTCTGGCACCAGCCAGGCTGGCCCTTATCTGAATCCGTTCCAAATGCTTGACGTTACCTTAAGCCACAGAACTCAGAATTAGATATAATAGGCGAGGCAAACGCTCACTATTAATGATACAAGATAAACCCTGATAAAGATAATAAAATTAGAAGTTATCTGTGATTAGCTTGAAGCAAAACGTCGCTGCCTTAAAAACACTTTCTTTTCCCATATCTATACCATTTTCTCCCACGGTAATTTCAAATCATGACCTTTTATTTGGAATTTGAGCTCTTTACTTTCCCCTTCTAAATGAACTATCCTTAGAAACATTAATTATCTTTGAAAGTATAATTTCAGTAGCAGCAAAAGAATTCATTTTAATTTAAAAATTCGAGTATTGGTTATTTCTATATTTTACTAATACAACTAACGCTGTCATAAGCACCCTTGTGATAACCCCTTGCTTCAAGACTGTTACGTTAAATTACCAAAATTTATTTTCATTTTTATTTTTTTGTAATTCATGCATTCAGATCTTAATCAGATTGCAAGTTCTTCAGCCCTGGAACCATATCATCACAGTGAATAGCCAAGTGTCAAGGGGATCCCGGAGAAACTCCGACCCGCCTGCGCGCTGGGAAAATGGGGTGGAGTCGCGGAAGTTCACGCGCTTTGCAGAGGAGAGAAGCATCGCCTCTCCTGATCCTGGGTAGTACCTGGGGTTCTGTCGCTGAGGCGGGAAAACCGGCCAGCAGGACTGTTGCTTTGCTGAGAGTCCCTGTTTCCCTTTTTTTCCTTTTGGCCCAATAAAGTCCATTTTTTCTCACCCTTCAAAATGTCTGTGACCCTAATCTCTCATGGCCGTGTGACAAGCGCCCTACAGAGAAAGTCCTACAACAATAGCTTTCATAGGATCGTATCAGTGTTAAGCTGTAGTTTATAATGGACGCCTCTCAGGAAGGTGTCCCTCAATAACGTGAACATTTTTAAAATGAAAAAATTGATTGTAGAGGGTCCACCTATGAAATGAGCACGTATTATTGCAGAGCTAGAAAATCAACGTGAAGAAACAGAGCAGCTGGCATGTCGCAAAACTCAACTTGAATGTAGTGGGAGATGTTAGCATAACCGAAGAAAACCGCTGTCAGCAGTTTGGGAGGGAAGGACTGGGTCTGAACACACAGACAAATTACAGCAAGAACCACCAAGGTGGACGTTGCTTACCCAGTGCTCATGGAGTCAGAGCTCTCTTCACAGGCTCCAAAGTATTCTTCCCCTGAGCAAAGCCATCTCTATTGTCAGATGCAGAAGCCCCAGCCAGTGCCCAGGAGATGCTGGATTCTTCTAACTCCTGCAGGTCTTCGAGACCTCTTCCAGCTGTGATTGGGTTTCCCGTGTAAGTGCCCAGGGGAGAGAAAGCTCGGTTATTGTGACTTTCAGTCTGCTGGACTTTGTAAAGTGATTTCTCATTGAATTTAAGAAATAACACACAGTTATTCAATTAGCAAAGCTTTAGTGTGCAGCAGCTGTTGACCAGATCTTATGCCACGCCCTGGGGATAAAAGGATGAACAAGATAGCCCCTACCCTCAGGGAGCTTCCAGTCCAAAGAAACCCAGGAGGCTCAACTCAATGTGATGATTTCTGTGACATGGTTAAGTCCAGGGGGCCATAAAAAGAGGGGCCTCTAACCAGGCCTGTGGGCAGGTGAGCACTGGAGAAAGTTTCTATGAAGAGACACATATCTGGATGAAAACACACAGAAGAGTGTAAATTAGTAAGGTAAATGAATGAGGATTAGAGATCAGGGATCAGGGCTACACAATGAGGAAAACATGGCTTCCAGGTAGAAAACAGGTGTGAGCCATTTTGTCTTCAAGAAGCTACAAACTGTTGTGTGTGGATGGGGCACAGGTATGAAGTTATAGACCAGTAAGAGATGGGGCTAGACATACACACATGGAGACTCCTCCCCAGTCATGTGCAGGAGATCACTCTAAGGTTTGTGAGCAAGGAAGTGACTTATCATTTACTTCTGCAAAGGAGTGGTGCCTTATCATTATGGTGAGCCTACTCTGCCCAGTACTATTATAAATACTTCCCATACATTGAGCTGCACACTGGGGCGTATTATCCTCATTTTACTGCTGAGAAACTGAGTCCCTACCTCTTCGGCCCTTGCCCAGAGACACACATCTGGCAGCTGTAGAGCTGGTGCCTTGACTTGGGTACCCTGAGCCCGGAATCTTGTGCACACAACTGCCCTCGTGCTACACTGCCAGCAGGCAGCTAGACTGACCCCTCATCTGCACGCAAGCAAGGCTGCTTCTTACTGTTCATGATGCTGGTAGGGTTTCCTAACCCAGGCCAACAATGAAAACATTAAGTAACCCTGGGTTCAGGGCCACCCATTGCAAAATACTGTTGGTAAGATCCTGTTAGGTCTAAATTGATCTGTTTTTTAATGACTCAGTTTCAGCTCCAGGCTTCAGCAGATGCGTTGCTGAGGCAGCGCTAAGATGAAAGTACATATGGCCAAGGCCATGAGCTAAATGCAGCAGTGGGCTGTGTCTGGAGAAGAGAGCCTTTTAAAGTGCATTGAAGAATAGTTAATGGCAAGAGAGGATGCTTTGGACATACTGTTCAGTTTTTAAAGAAGGCTATAAAGTTGATATGCTGTATAGTGGACACTGTGTTTTCACATGTACGCACCCAGTGTATAAATAGAAAAACACAGGAAAAGATTATATCAAAATACAGAGTAGCAGACTTATACATGATTTTAGCTTTCTTCTATTTTCCCCATTTTTTTTTAAATAAATACACATTGTTTCATATATTCAGGGATATTTTTTCTCCAGGAAGATGTCACCGGAAACTTAAGAAAAAGCCTTTCTATTGAAATATGCATTTAAAAAGTGCACAAATGAAAATTTTATAGCTTGACAAGGTCCCAGAGTCAACCCATGATGTAGCCAGTGCCCGGGTCTACCTAGGAGAATATTACCACCCTTTCCAGAAGCTTCGGGCTCTGCAAAGATAACTTCTGATGCCACGAATGGTTTGCCTGTCTCTGAAGTTTATGTAAGTGGAGTGCAGTGCAGTGTCTACCCTTTGGCACGTAGCTGATTTATACCAGCACTGTGCTTATGAGGATTCTCCCATGTTCTTGCATGCGGCAATCATGTTTCCTTCTCTTTGCTACTTCACACTCCATTGTATGAACATGCTGCATTGAGATTGTTCCCGCCATGACTAGCTGGGCCCAGTTAATGTAAGTGCTCCACTTTAATAAGATTTTCAGAGTTTTTCAAAATGATTCTACCACATTACACCGTTGCTAACCATGCAGGTGAGTACCAGTTGCTCGACATTTTTACAGACACCTGCGTTCATTTTGCTTTGTCTGGTGGGTGTGTAATGGGATTGTAGTGTGATTTCAATTTGCAATTTCCTCATGACAAATGACGTTATGCACCTTTTCATATTGATGGCAGTGGCCATCATACCAGTTGCAGCAGGGAGGCACAGCTAGGGCTGCACGCTCCATGGAGCCAGTGGGACCCTGCCCCTTCTGAGTTGGGGCGGGAACTCCCTGGGTGCTGCTGCAGCCACCCAAATGGCAGCTGTAGACCCAGGCCTCCTGCTCTACAGAGTAGGCAGGAGCTGGGGACAAGCAGGAGCCCTGCCCCTTTAGAGTTGGTGAGGGTAGGGAGCTCCTGGGTGCAGCCCAGGCACAGGACCCAGGTGTCTCTGCAGCCTGCACCCTTGGGGGCCCCAGAAAGGAACCCCCCCATGTCCCTGCAGGGTCAGGAGTATCTGCTCCCACTGCCTGGCCTCTCTTCATGCCACGAACCTGCTCCCATCTCTGAGTGGGGATTGGGGCCAAGCCCCAACAGCCATGAATGGCAGTGGGAGGCAGATTGATTCCTGAATGGAAATGGGCAGGTCCCCATGAAGGCCCCCCTTCAGGGTAGGGAGGGGCTAAAGGCTGGAGTGGGGATTCATGGTGCCTCTTCCAGCCCCGCCCATGGTTGCCCATGGACCAGTCAGCACAGATTTCCACCCCTCTGAGGTCCATAAAAGCCCTGGGCTCAGCCAGAGCAGGGCAGAGGATGGCCAGAGGACCAAGGGGGCAGAGAGAGGAGGAGACAACCAACTGCAGAGAGGAGTACCCTCTCTGCTGATAGTTGGAGATGATGTGACAACCAGTTGCAGAGAGCAGCTACCATCTCTGATGACAGCTGCTGCGGGCAGAGAGAAGCCACCCTCTCCAGGGCCTCCTCTCTGCTGAGAACTGAACGCTCAACAGATGGCCTGCCTGCAGAGAGGAGCTACCCACCGCAAGTCTCCTCTGAGCGATTCTAACAGGCAGTGAAGTTCATCTTGCGCACCCTTCACTTGTCTGCATACCTCCTTCTTCCTGGACACAGGACAGGAGCTTGGGTAAAGGTGCTGTGGCCACAGAGGTTTCCAGCCAGAAAAACTGACACCCCAAACATCCCATAACAATATGGTTAATGACTATGTGGCTGTTATCTTTTGTAATGTAACTTGAAGTTTTGTTTTGTTTTGTTTTGTTTTGAGATGGAGTTTTTGCTCTTATTGCCCAGGCTAGAGTGCAGTGGCACAATCTCGGCTCATTGCAACCTCCACCTTCCGGTTTCAAGCGATTCTCCTGCCTCAGCCTCCCAAGTCACTGGGATTACAGGCGCCCACCAGCACACCCAGCTAATTTTTTAATATTTTTAGTAGAGACGGGGTTTCACCATGTTGGTCAGGCTGGTCTCGAACTGCTGACCTCGTGATCCACCCGCCTCAGCCTCCCAAAGTGCTGGGATTACAGACCTGACCCTGTGTTTTTTTTTTTTTTGTTTTAAACCAATCATTTGATTGACTTGGTTGTCTGTGTCTTACTGATTTGTAGATCTTGTTTACATCTTCCAGATACAAGTCTTTTGTATAATATGGGTACTTGCAAGTTACTTGTTCTCTGTGGCTTGCCATTTCACCCTCTTACTGGTCTATTTTGATGAACTGAATTTATTCATTTTAATGCAGTCCAATTTATCATTTTTTTTTAAAGATTCGTGTTTTGGGGATCCTATTTAAGAAATGGTTTTCTACTCAAAGTCATAAAGATATTCTATGTTTTACTCTAAAAAGTGCTTCGTTTCACCTTTTAAATTACGATATATTATCCATCAGGAATCGATATTTATATTTAATGTGAAGTATGGGTCATGATATGTTTGTTCACTTTTCAAGTCTTCCAAATTAATTACCTAAAAATAATTTTTAAATTCTAATCAGCACGCCCCCTCTCAAAAGACAGTGGTCCTTCCTGAAAAAAAGAGTGTATAATAGCAAACCAAAAAAGAGTCCCTGAGTAGGAAAGAAGGAGGCAGAAGCCATCAGGTATTGGACATCAATCATATATGCTTTCACATACATCTCTCTCTATAGATATGGATATGTATGTACTTATATACCCTGTGAGCTGTATCTTTGCATTCCCATTTTATAGATGAAAATAATAAAATGATAATAACAGAAATAAAGTCATTTACCCATGGTCACACAGTTCATAAATGGCAGAGACAGGATTCAAACTCCCATCTTATCTCACTCCAACAGCAATGTCCTTTGACTATTCCACAGGCACGTAGCAAGGGAAACAGGTGATGATTATTCACTAGGATTTAGCTCCAAACCTACTTTCTCTAAGACTATCACTGGCAGTCCCATTGGCTGGGCACCATTAATTTTGTGCTTCCAGTCCTCCAGATCGATAGGCAGGCAACCGAATGGATGGAGTATATCCAATGTGATTTATTTTCTAAAATGGCTACAGTAACTGGATTGATTCTGCTGTGGTCCAGTTATTCCCGATATAAAGACAGTCCCTAGGAATGAATTATCTAGCCTGTAATGTCTCTCTGATAAATAAATTAACACTGCATTTGTCACTAACACCATCTGCATCTGAATGAACTTCTCAGACATCTCTGCGAGAAAAGAAGATCCCATACATAACTCGGCCTCTGGGACCCCTTTTGCAACACACTGCAAAGAATAATTTCTCTGAAAGTGACCCTGATGAAAAAGCGTCACTTGCCTAATTGTTGTGAAAATGAGAGCTTTATCTTGTGTTTTTCTCGGCCCTCTTTCCACAAACACATTAGGAGGCGATTGCTACTTTATGATCTAACGCATTGAAGAGGGAAGAAAGCTGGGGCTACTCAGCATTGTGCGAGGCAAGCTGGGTGCAAAGAGTCTCATGGCACACAGTACAGGGCATGAGTGTTTCCTGGAACCACACTGGAAATCAGGCTGATGGCTGGCATTAGAGCTCAGGCAGTTCTTCAGCACATCACATCTACCTGCTGGAATACATTTGCTCTTCTCATGATGTTAATATTCTAAACAAACAGACGAATACATCAATCCAATCAATACATTCTGAAATTCATGACCATCAAAATTATGGAAATGTATTTGGTACATCTTCAATGTTCAGCTAAAAATCAATAAAAATCCATTATCTAATATTTCAACTGCTACACACTAGAGAAACAATTAGAAATAAATCTCTGCAAAGAAAAAAATTAAGCTGTCTTACACAATTACTAATTATTGATATTTATTTATTATAATAGTATACCTGGTGGGCACTTACTGGTAATTAAATCTATATATAGTAGATAGCCTCAAAGGAAACAAAATGTTAAATTGTTAGATTGAGACCTTGCCTATATATATGGTGACCATTTCAGTGAATATTAAGATGCTAAGAGATGGACACTGGTTCAATATTCTTGGTTACTGCTCTAAACACTGATTTAGTTTCACAATGTTTCTTTAGGCACCACAGATAATTAATATTAAGTGAACAAAATGAAACACTGTAACAATCTAAAACTACGCCAGATTTAGTAACTAAGAAAAGGTAAGACGACAAAAATGTGGTTTGCTGTTTGAAGAGTAACACCCAACAAAACATGTTTGGTGAAATTGAGAATCTGGAAGGGAAGTCGAGACCCAATGAATTTAACACTGATTAGAAATGAGAAATTTCAAATGGCGTGAACTTCGGGCAGAGCTTATAGTGAGGTGAGATTGTGCTACTGCACCTCCAGCCTGGGCAGTAGAGTGAGACTCCGTCTCAAAAATAAAAAAAATTAAAAAAAGAAATGATAAATTTCAATGCTGAGAATAGATACAATCAGATGCTGACTTCTTTGAAGCACTCCATGCCCCCACCCAAAGAGATGGCCATATAAGTTAGACTTTTTTTTTTTTTTTTGAGACAGAGTCTCACTGTGTGGCCCAGACTGGAGTGCAGTGGCGGCTCACTGCAACCTCTGCCTCCTAGGTTCAAGCAATTCTCCTACCTCAACCTCCCGAGTAGCTGGGATTACAGGTGCTGGCCACCACGCCCAGCTAATTTTTGTATTTTCAGTAGAGTCAGTGTTTCGCCATGTTGGCCAGGCTGGTCAGGAACTCCTGACCTCAGGTGATCCACCTGCCTTGGCCTCCCAGAGTGCTGGGATTACAGGTGTGAACCACCATACCTGGCTAAGGTAGGCATTTGATAGATAAAACTTGCAAGCATGTGTTTTGGATAAAGAAACAGACTGAGAGAATGATCTGATTGATGTCATAAAGTCAGTCAAGGCTGCAACTTGAGTCCAGGCTTGTGTCACTCTCAAGACCTGTTCATTGCCATTCACTGGGGGACTTCCCTGTCCAACAATTCCATCTAAATTTATTTGCATTTTTTAATCATTTATTTTCTTAGGCCTGAGCCTCTTTAAATAGGGTACACATTTTTGCTACATTACAAAAAAATATAGCATAACCTAAATGTCACAATGAGGAATTATTTCTGGTACCTTAATGGTTCAAAAATCTGCTTATACATAGTCATAAACATTAACGGAGGGGCCCCTATACATTCATTCTCTTAACAAACATTTTTTGAGCATGTACTATGTGCCCGGTGCCATGCAGAGCACTGAGAATACCAGAATGCCCGGTGCCATGCAGAGCATTGAGAATACCTCAATGAGTGAAAATCATGCCCGCCTATGAGAGTTCAAGAAGTAGAGCAGAAAGCGGTGGCTAAAGGAAATGGCATTCACCCTGCATAGGCTCATAACTCACTTGGGGGTGCTCAAGGGAGTTTTTGGGGGCAGGTGAACACAGATCTGAGTTTTGTAGCTTTTTAAACTCAGGTTTATACTACTCTAAGCAGTATTTGAAGGATTCATTTCAGTACAATTGTTTTTTCTTGTGCTTTGTGCAAAGTACCTACTATTTGGGGTCTTTCATTGTTTTGATTATTTTGTTTTCACATTTTCCCCATTCTAGTGACTTACCTCCAGGATTTTGATTAAAGACAATTTTAGATAATATGTCAGGCATAAAACCAAGTGCTGGCCCATATGTCCAGAGTCTACAAAAATAGACTAAAATAGATGCGCTGTCCATGGCCATCTGCGGCTTGGGCAACCTTTGGTGTGTTTGGCTGCGTAGGAGCAAACCTTTGACTTTTCCTTGGCCGGGCTCTGTAAGGACAGGGGAACAGGACCGGGCCCGGGGATAAAGGTAGGCCCAGCTTGACTTTCCAACTCCTGCCAGCTCCTCCATGTTTTGCACCGTGTTGCCTCCGTGTGGCCTCCGTGTGTCTGAAGGTGAGTTCATTTGCAGGCTCCAAGACTGTCGAGAGGGTGGAGATCACCTGCCCACAGAACATGACTCTGTCTGTTTCCCACAGAACATGACTCTGTCTGTTTCCATAGACTGAAGAACTGGGCAGCAGAATGGCACAATGCCCACCTCTGCTGCTGCTCACACCTTCTTCGCCAGAGGTATAACTCTTTTAAGTAAGGACAAGTTCTGAAGAATTTCCTGTGCGGTATCTTTCAGAAAACTCCCATACCCATTAAGTTTTTTAATTGAACCTTGAAATCACAGTGGCAGAAATAGCCACATTCTTGGATTTTAAAATTCTGCCATGCTTTGAGTGAAGCAGTGAACATCTTCAAGATGCTGGCCAAATTCCATAGCCATATCTCAGACAATGTTTCTCAAATCTGTGTCATCTCTAGACAAAGGCAATTAATTGCACTAGTCTGTAAGCAGAGGGAACAGTTTTCATCCCTTAATAGGCACCAACTGGAATGAACCCTGAGATACACTGAAGCGTTTTTTCTCCATGTGCAAATCAGCACAGGGTACAAGTTGTTCTTAGCCAGGTACATTTTGCTATGTCACTTGGAGCAGAATAAATCATACCAAAAAAGGCACAATATTACTTTCCCTGCAGTCTTCAACAAGGGATGTATCCAGGAGCAAATTAGGATTCTTCAAAAGTAAATGCACCCAAAATTAACACAGGTTGTAGTTTTGCATCTAATAACCACCAACAGCTACTTAGAACAACAAATGTGTTCTCCTGTCAGACAAGGTAGAAGGAGAGCCAGGCACCCTGAGCAGGGAAGCCACATCACCATCTTTTGTAGCTGTGAACTCAGGTTGAAAAATGAAGAGAAATGTTTTAAAACTGTCAAAGTTACCAAGTTTTAAAACCCTGCACCCTCCTGATAACATTTTGTATGCTTTCTTTGGAACCCAAAATCCATGGAAATTTAGGTGTGGCCTACATAATTGTTTAAATTCTGAGTTTTTGCATTTTTGAATTCTGAGGTTGAAAACTGATTTTAAAATAAAATATCAAAACAGAATTTTGCCTTCTATGACAAGCAATGTCAGGTTCAAAATAACTTACTATTTGCAGTTGTGTCATTAAAAAAATCTAGGTGGCGTGTTGTTGTATTGAGCTTATGTCTAAATTTGAGGTCAAGAACCTAAGCCTCATTCGTCTCATACAGAGAACTGCACACTTGTGTGCACACACATACATGCATGTGAAGCGCGTGCACGCACACGCAGCAGACACTACTGCTCATCCGTCCCGCTAATTATCCCTGGCGGTTGCAGTCACTTCCCTGTTCCCCTCCCTCACACTGGGGTGTCTTAGAGCCCTCAGCAGCGTGGTGCTACATGGACTGTCTGGCCTGTGGAGACCTTTCTGTCTGGGACAGTACCATTCTGTCTAGACAGGGAGGGACCATATGTTTTGGTTGTTATTATCAACACCAAAAGCACCTCTCTAAAACCCTTTGCTGAGACTCCTTTTTTAAAAATTTTAATTCCACAAGCGCTTGTTGCAGAAACCCCGGAAGGTCAAACCCTGATTCAACAGCAATGCATCTCCTCCTTGATTCCGCAGAGCAGTCTGCCCTCCCCCGTGGCGAGTGGCTGCAGCCGCTGCAGTTATCTGTGCACCAGGGCCCTTTTGCTTGCAAACGATGAACACAATTCTGCCTAGTTGGGAAGCGGAGTGAGCCTGGCCACACAAACATGCAGAGCTGGGTTTAAAACGCTGCTGGTTTAGAAGAGCTCAGCAGTTCACAGCTCCCAATTAGGCTGGCTGTAAATGCACAGGCTTTAACCTCCAAAGGCAAAAGCTTAGATGTGCAGGGCGATTCCAAGAAATATTAAACATCAAATAGAAATATCATAATCCACACAAAGCTTATTACTATGCAGGTGTTAGCCCAGTAGTTCAAAGGTAGTCCTAATATTTAATGAAGGGAATTAGTTCAATAAAAGTTTATATGCTTCATGTTTTCCATATTGTACATGCATTCTTTATGTTAAGTGTTATTCTACTTGCCATAATGAAATCTTCAAAGAACTAAAACGCCCCGTGGCTAACAGATTTTACAGATCAGACACCATGGGACAAATAACTTTTGCACTTTCAACTGCACCTAGTGTAAGAGATTTTATTCTGTTTTTCATTGTATGTAGACAAAAATCCAGAACTCCATTTCTGAGACGTTTTAAAGGAACCATCGGTAAAAGGAAGAAGTTGCCTATTCACTTTGAACTTGTCCTAAGTTTCTTTGTCATAGAACTACTATTCCCTAAAAGGTATGCTTTGAAGAGATCTTTTGCATTTGTTTGTAAAGGAGTCTTACTATAGCTCATACTGAACTAAAACCCCGACAGCATAGAACTCATTTCTTCTCTCAAAATATACATCTTAAAAAATTGTCTTATTTATTTATTCAGGAAAAAGAAGGCAACAATATCATTTTATGTCAGGAAAATAGAAAAAGCTGGGTGCAGTCTGTTCTAGCGCATCGAATTTCTCTTCTACATTTGCAAAACTAATTTGGAAAATTCAGACTGATACTGGCCCGGTTTGGAGTCCATGTGGATATGTTTTAATACCCCACGTGCTTCTCAGTAGTAGGAAGTCCTCCTGCTGTTGGTCCTGCCAGTTTTCTCATCTCAGCTTGTCCCCTGCACATACTTTAAGTGAGTCACCAGAGGTTTGATAAAATATTCTAGGTTTATTAAATATTTGATCCTTACAGACATTAAAGTGAAGTCATTTGATTTTTTGGCTTCCGTCTGACTGATTGAAATACTCCTCCTCCTCCTCCCACTCCTCCTACTAATAATATTACTACGGAGAAGATATGGCTAGTACTCAAGATCACATAGCATGTGAGGAATAATAGGAAAAAATTTTGCTTTTTTGTTCAGACTCTAAACTTATTAAGCATCCTTGTTTCTAACAAATCTGAAAAATAGGCATATTAAATACTATAATTATTTTGCACTTTGATGTCATTAAATTGTAATAATAAATAAAAAGTAAAGCAAGAGGAAGAGAAAAAAAAGACAAAAAGAATGAGAACAAGCTCTTTAGTTTAATTGGATCCCATTTGTCAATTTGTGCTTTTGTTGCAATTGCTCTCGGCATCTTTATGATGAAATATTTGCCTGTGTCTACGTCCTGAATGGTATTGCCCGAGGTTGTCTTCCACGGTTTTTATAGTTTTGGGTTTTACATTTAAGTCTTTAATCCATCTTGAGTTAATTTTGTATATGGTATAAGGAAGGGTTCCAGCTTCAACCTTCTGTATGTGGCTCACCACTTCTCCCAGCACCATTTATTTAATAGGGAATCCTTTCCCCATTGCTTGTTTTCGTCAGATTTATTGACGATCAGATGGTTGTAGGTGCGCAGTCTTATTTCTGGGTTGTCTATTCTGTTCCATGGGTCTATGTGTCTGCTGGGGTGGGAGGAGGGAGAAAATCAGGAAAAATAACTAATGGGTACTGGGCTGAATACCTGGGTGATGAAATAATCTGTACAACAAACCCCCATGACACGAGTTTTTCTGTGTAACAAACCTGCACTTGTATCCCTGAACTTAAAATACAAGTTAAAAGAAAAAGTAGGATGCTGGGGGGAAATTGAGAAAAAGAAAGAGTATTTAACAACAGCTGCAGCCCAGGCCACTTGGTTCCCCCAAATGCTGAGCTTCTGGGTCGCTGCTCTAATTCCTGTCAAATAGCATGAAAGCTGGAGGATCCAGAGCCGTTTCTTGCAGAAACCGACTTTCAATTTGGCACCTCTTATGCTGTCTTGAAGAAAATATCAATTTAACTGACAGTTTTTGAAGGAAAGTGGATATCATAACGTTTTAAAATTTCCAAATATTAGCTCATGCTCATGACTGTCTTAGAACATGTTGTACTCAACTTAATCTCACATCCTGAGAAACTGAGGCAAAAAGTGGGCTCTAGTTATTTGCATAAAGGCATGGAAACTTAAAGAAAAAGTCACTTCAGAATCTGCCTGTTACAGGGGACACCATCTCTTAATCATGCCTTATACGCCATAATTTCCACAGTTTATCTTGAGATTTCTTTTCTTCCCCCTGTTTTAATAAAACATTTCCCAGGAAATTGCCCAATAACTGCCACATAAGGGAGACAGATGTTCTAAGAAAAGAGTAATTTTATTTTATAAGGTATCTTTTAACATATGCATGTGAAGTCTCATAAATTGTCTAAGAGTAACAACATTCAATAAAAGGTAAGGCTATAACAGAATTTTAAAAATGTGATTCTGCATAAAGCTAATCTAATATAATTATGTGCATCTAAAGATAAAAATGTATCAAGGAAAAAAAATTCTGAGTATCTAGGGTAGTGATGCGTAATGTGGCTCTTAGGCTTACCTCATTTTTCCCAAGTATAACTTCTCCAACTCTAGTTTTCTTTCACCCCATATGATTATGACAACTTTGGGAAAAGGCTGGGATTTTTTTCCTTATTATAAAAGCAAATAATAATTATTGTGAACATTTTAGAAAGAAAGAAAAATATGAAAGACAAAAGTAAGAACTTCCCACAACACCATTACCTGGATGAAACTGATGTTAATTTGTCTTATTTATTTCTAGCTCGGTTTTCTCCTGTGCAAGGGAAATAGGAGAAATATATTGAAAAATACATGAATACAAACGTGTTGCACTCTTTTCATTGTCATTTATGAGATGGTCTCTGTAGTCATCTCAAATACACAACTGCCTTGAGGAAATTAAGATTTTATCTCAGAAATGCCCAGAGAAATATTCCGCTTCTGACATTCAGAATAGGTGTTATTCCCCCAGAAGACACGGCTGCAAAAGACAAGGATTTGGTTTGTTTGGATCTCAGGCTCAGAGGTGTCAGTCATTCACACTTCTCGGTTCATGGAACATTTTCGTAATTGTTTTGAGCTGGGAAAGGGTTTTGTAAATCCCACCATCTCTTCCCTTCACAGGTAAAAATGAGCTTGCCCGTTGATTCCGCCAATGAAGATCAGGCGATCAGAGAGGGCGGGGCGAGACTGGAGGAGGAGTTCCTGGCTCCTCACCTGCCACTCCTGGTTGACCTTCACTGCAGACCCCGGCTCCTCTCAGCCTCTAGAGAGTTGCCCTCCTCAGGTGCTGGAAGCCACGCCTCCTCTTCACCTGCCCGTCCAGGGACCGTGGAGGCGTTCTGCAGTCGCTAGCCCCCCACCCACTTTCCACACGTCGGTCGTTTGTGAGTAAGTCGTTTGTTTCCTGGGGGCGATCTCGGCTGACACAGAGTGACATGCGAGTCCCAATTTCCCCTACAAAATGCAAACCCCTAAGACAGGGCAGTGTAACACAAAAGTGAGGGAACACCAAAGGCAGAAAGAAGACCCTGGTCCACCTTCCTGAGTGAACCTTTTGGGAGAAATCTGTGTGCAAAGTCAACTTGACCTAGTGAAGAAATCAAAAGACCGAACTCAGGCCACCAGGGACTCAACTTTCAGTCTCAGCTCTCCTGGTTCCTCAACTCCCAGGGCAGTGTGATGTGGCTCTGTCTGTCTGTCTGTCTGTCTCTCCATCTGTCATCTGTCTATCACCTGTCTATCCATCTCTCCGTTAATCTGTTTATCTCTCCATCTGACATCTATCCATCTTCTATCTATCCATCTATCATCTATCCGTCATCTGTCTCATCTATCTGCCTAACATCTGTTTATCAATCTCTCCATCTATCATCTATCCATCTATCATCTATCTGTCCCTTTTTATTTCTTATCTAGCCATAATCTTTTCATCTCTCCAACTATCATCTATCCAGCTATCATGTCTGTCTATCCCTTTCTCTCCACCTATCATCTGTCCATCTGTCAATCGATCCCTCCCTCTATTATCTATCTATCTATTACCTATCCATCTCTTATCTATCGTATCTATCTGTTTTCTATCTACCTTTCTATTTATCATCTATACATCTATTATCTATCTGTCCTCTGTCTATCTATCCTTCCATCATCTATCTAAAGGGTAAAGTGTTTTACTCAATTTATATTGTTTATAGCACACCCATAGGTGGGTATCATGACTTAGATGTTGCCACATTTAAATATGTACAAATATTTCTAAATTTTGACTAAAACTTCAGACTTTCTCCACAGATTTATCCTAATGTAATCTGCGCAAAACCTAACCAGATTTCATTGTAAATCTTTCTCTTTAAAATACTTTTTTCTAGATATATTCACCTACTATATAATCCCCTAAGTTTCAAATAGAATAGAAAATAAAATATTTTTCTCATATACCAAAAATAAGGTCTAATGTTTTTCATATGACATTCCTTTCAGCTCCCTGAGATCATCAAAATACATTGCTAACTTCAGAAATATGGCATTTTAACTTTCCAGTGAATTATTAAAACATCTTGATGTGAAATACTTATCAAAAATAGTAATTGAAATTTTAGTGCCCTGATTTTTAAGTTTTTTCAAAAAGTTACTATTTTATTTGAATAGATAAAATTCTTGTGATAAATACTCAAAAATCTAATTTTCAAAATAATGTCCAGTGTGATGTTAATCTTTTTAAAGTTCTGTTTAATATTTAGTGTCCAAAATGCTCAATATTTTCTTTTTTATTTATTTATTTGTATTGTAAATTCAGGGGTACCTTTGCATATTTGTTGCACAGGTATTTTGCACGATGGTGGGGACTGGTCTCGGTGTAGCCATCACTCAAATATTGAACACTGTATCCAATATGAAACTTCCCAACCCTCAGCCCTCTGGCCCCCCTCCCTGCCCCCAGTGTCCATTATAAAATGCTCAATATTTGCTAAATATTGAACAGTGTTTAAAATTATGGTGGCACATTCTAAGTATTTTCTTTTGCTTCATCAGCACCCTTTTGGTTTTCAAGAATTTTTGTTTTTCAAATGCTTTATAAGAACTAAATGATTCATAATGTTATCTTAATTTTCACCTTATTGATTATAAGTATTCTTTATTTGAACCATAAAAATAAACTGTATGTGACAGTTATGATGAAATAAATAAAAATTTGGCATGTCCCACTTTTAATGATAAAAGTTGTGAACAACATTTGCATTTAATATTTATACCAGAAGTCATAATAAGGCACACATTATTTTGTTGTTGAAAACATTCATTGCTTTTCCTTTACAAATGCAAATTATTTATGTTGATTCTTGTGCCGTCAAAAGACATCCTGGGCTGTTCAGGTTTTTACACACTATCAACAGATGTTTGCGGTGACATTTCATTATTAAATAAATGTCTTTTTAAATTGGTTTTTGCAATCTAGATTATTTAAGTTCATTATATTTAAAAGGAACGTTCACAATTATTTAAATATTGTCACCAATTCCTCCTGGGTTTTTAAGTGTTTTTATAGATGAACACACCCCACCAGTGAGCCCTTCTTGTGTTCTTGCTACTTTTCAACCCTTTAATGGACTGTACATTTTAGGATCAGTGTCTTGAATATCTTTAAAAGTCCTCTCTATGGTCATGGTGTATTCTTACGTGTTTTAATAAAATATTATTTTCTGCACAAAGGACTTGCACATTTAAGTTTTTTTCTTAGTGTATTCATTTGCTAGAGCTGCCATAGCAAAACCACATAGACCAGGAGGCTTCAACCACAGATGCTGATCATGTCACCGCGCCGGAGTCTGAAAGATCAAGGTGTCAGCAGAACTGGTTCCTTCTGAGGCTGAGGGAAAGATCTGTTTTGGATCTCTCCCCTTGGCTTGCAGGTGGCTGTGTTTTCTCTGTGTCTTCACGTCATCTTCCCTCTGTCTGGGTGTGTTACAGTTTCCTCTTCTTGTAAGGACGTCGGTAGTATTGCATTAGGGGCCATGCTAATAACCTTCACTCTAACTGAATCACCTCTCTAAAGGTCTTATCTCTAAACAAAGTCACATGCTGAGATACTGGGTTTAGGTCTTCCATATGGGAATTTTTCTAGGGACACCATTCAGCCCATAAGACTGAATAATTTATATTCTGGGTGTCATTTAAAACATTCTTTTAAATTTCGTTGTGTAGAATTTTGGTGTTGCTGTATTTTGAAATTATACCTGGGAAACTTGTAGACTCGCCCATGAATCCGAAAAGTTTTATATTTATTAAGGATTTTCTATGTAGATATTCATATCGTTTGTCAATCATGATAATGTTGTTCTTTTTTGGGGGGAGGGGGATGGAATCTCACCCTATCACCCAGGCTAGAGTGCAGTGGCACAATCTCAGTTCACTGCAACCTCCACCTTCTGGGTTCAAGAGGTGTTTCTGCCTCAGCCTCCTGAGTAGCTGGGATTACAGGCATGCACCACGGCGCCTGGCTAATTTTTGTATGTTTAATAGAGACAGGGTTTCACTATGTTGGCAAGGCTGGTCTAGAACTCCTGACCTCAAGTGATCCACCCGCCTCGGCCTCCCAAAATGCTGGGATTACAGGAGTGAGCCCCTACGCCTGGCCAATGTTGCTCTTTTCTTTCCAATCTTATTTGACCTTTAATTTCCTTTTGTTTTCCTGTGGCACTAACCAGTACTTTTTTTCAGAAGTGGGCTCATAGGTACCTTTGCTGCTGCTTCTCATTTACCACCATCCTCAGCACTTTACGATGATAATTCACATCTCAAAATGCACTAAACCATCATGATTGTAATTATATTTAGATATCTTGCTTTACAGGGAGCTTTTCACTAGCAAATGCAGGTGAAAGGTAGTTTCTGAGAGAAGGGTGAGCAGGAATCATTGGCCACTCCTCAGCTGAGTTCACTGCTCTACTCCAGTGACATCAGCCTTGGGTCATCAGATACATTCTGCATTTTCAGAAATATCACCACATCACATATCCTTGTGAGTCTTTGGGCATGCATGTGTGTTTGTGTTGGATGCTTATTTGGATTTATTTCTGTTGAATAAATCCCACAAAATAGCATTAAATAATTCATTAGTTATCCAACCATGGTAAAATCTCTGGTGAGAGTCTCAGAATTCTGAACTTGACCCTGTTCTGTCTGATATGTATTTTCTATAACAGCTTTATTGAGATATAATTCATGTGCCATAAAATTCACTCTTTTTAAGTGCACAATTTGTGGTTCCTAGTATATTCAGAGTCATGTAACCATCACAACTGTCTAATTTTCATCACCACATCAATAAAATCCGTACCCCTACCAGTCACTCTGCAAATGCCCTCTCCCTCATCCCTTGGCAACCAAGAATCTACTTTCTGCCTGTGAATTTGCCTATTCTAGGCATTTCACATAAATGGGATCACACAATCTGTGACCTTTTGTGACTGGCTTCTTTCACTCAGCATAATGTGTTCAAGGTTCACACATGTTGTGGCATGTGTTCGTAATTCATTTCTTTTTATTACCTAATATACTCCAGTGCTTTTATACATTTTTTCAGGGGGGCGGTGGTTGCAAAGGTTACAGTAGATCAGCTATTGTTGGCTAGCCTCCAAACTGGCCTCTAATTTGTCTCTGTTGACTGTTGCAAAATGGTTCAGATACAAACTCTGTAACACATTGTTTCCCTTTTTTGTTTATCAGAAATACAGGATTCAATTCAATACCTTTATTTATTTCATTAAAATGAAAATCAGTGGAAAAAGAGGTAATGTAAATAATAGCTAACATTTATTGAGTGGTTATTATGCACCAAGCACTGTGATTTATATACACAGCTCATATAAATGAAATTGTAACAACATACACAGGAAGTAGGAACTATTACTGTCTTTATTCCACAGCTGAAGAGAATGAAGCTTAGAGATTTTAAATACCTTGTCCAAAGTCAAACACAGCTAGTAAATGATGGAGCTGGAATCTCAACCCATCTCTCACAGACTTTGTGGAAGGAAGAAAAAAAGGGAGAAGGCAAGAAGGGAAGAAAACGTGAGAGAAAGAACAGGAGAAATCTGGTTCACTGTTCATCTATTAACCCCCAGGTAATTGTGGCTTTTGAAGTCTTCTTGCATTAGATTTACATACAAATACTTTATTTCCTTAAACACACAACCGACAAATTTACCTTCTAGAACAAAGATTATTTTTTCTATATCTCTTCAATGTTTTCACAAGCCCTAATATAGCACTCTTCTTGGTGCAGATAAACAAATGACATTAACAAACACCCGAGGTAAACAATTCTGAGTAGACATGTGTAGTCTCCAGGGTGTTATATTGAAAATGACGGCCACACCAGGATGAAATGCTCAAGCATTTAAAACAATATTCTGAATTTATGAGTCGGTGCTTAAAAATAATGGCCCCAAAATGCCTCAAAATATGCACACACCAAACACAGAACCTCACCTCTGTATTTATTGTTGAGTAATAAAAATGTGTAGAAAAAGGATTTGATGGTAAATAGTCTTATTAAACCTAGGAGCCATGCACACAGCCACGATGGAGCATTGGGCCAAATAATGCCCACTGAGCTATAATTCTGTCAAGAAGGGACACATAAACGCCCCTGATGGAATTAGAGGCTTATACAGGATGGTAAATATACCTTCTTGTTTATAAATATAATGTCAGATTAAACTGTGGTGGTAGCCATTGTGTCATTACTTCTCAGAAGCAAAACAATGTATGGAATCCTTTAGTTTTTCTTAAGAAAACTGAAAATGAGACACTGCACATGGGTAAGGTGAAGGGGGCACACTGCTGACTGGAATAAACATGGCAGGAAAATTCTCTTTAAGGAAAATATATAAACAATACAAAATGGTGAGCATTAAAAAGGATTAGCTCTGACATGGGGTGGGGAATTTTTTTCTTTGTCATTGTTCAAAGCTGAATAGCAATAAGATTGCAAACTGCAGCACTTCATAATAGAATTAAACCTCCTTGTATAATGAGGTTCATTATAAATGACATGCATAATTCCAATTCTATTCTGTGTTGATTCCATCTTTTGTTGCTGAGACAGACTGCTTTAATGGGCAAAGCAACCAGGCCACACTTAAAACACACTTAATATTTTGCGGGAGCGTTTTGTTTCCTTTCTTTTTTCAATAAGTCAGGGTATGCTTTACACAAAAATATCCATTTGGATGTAGAGTCCTTATGTAATAAAATGTACATCATTCAGGAGAGTATTTTAAAAATCTTCAGTGATGAAATAGTGCATGTAAAGATTTCCTGGTGAGACCATTTCATCTGCTATTAACCAAAAAATGCAAACAACATAGGAAAATTGTTTGATTAGTGTGGATTTTCAAGGCTGTATACTTGTTTCTGCCAGCCCACCACCACCACCCTCACTACTCAAATCTTTCGAGAAAATCAAACACAGTAAGACATGATGGAATCTCTGAGGAGAAAATAAAGGAAACAGTACTATACAGGATAAATAAAAACAAAGACAATGCAGGTAAAAGATACATGTGGCCACCTTAACAATGGATTTTAAAACTCCACTGAGTTAAACATGGGACAATGACAAGGTGAACCCACTGCTAGAATGTGCACCACTTCGCTCAGTCCCTGCCCCTTCCTTCCTTCCTTCCATCCTTCCTTCCTTCCTTCCTTCCTTCCTTCCTTCCTTCCTTCCTTCCTTCCTTCCTTCTTCTTTCTTTCCTTCCTTCCTTCCTTCTTCCCTTCCTTCCTTCCTTGCTTTCTTCCTTTCTTCCTTCTTCCCTTCCTTCCTTCCTTCCTTCCTTCGTCCTCTTCCTTCCTTCCTTCCTTCCTTCCTTCCTTCCTTCCTTCCTTCCTTCCTTCCTTCCTTCCTTCTTTCCTTCCTTCCTTCCTCCTACATCATGGCTTTCCCACAAGGCCCTGGAGAGCGCAGAGAAACACATTTCCAGGGATCTGGTGTCTGGGACATTGCACACCTGGGAAGGGTGCAACCTGATGTCAGCTTTTTTATCTGTCCGCTCTGTTCTCTTCTTGCTGTTTGATTACAGAGAAGTGAAAAGTGAAGTGCCCAAGCCTGAGAAGCTCTCTTCCAAGTGTGGTATCTTGGGCTGAGCTTCTCTACCCTAAGAGAATTTCAAATTTGCCCATGATTTCCCCACACACTTGCCCCAATCCATGCGCAAGCCAGAGAACACTGTGGTTTGTGTGGTTCTTTCTGGCACCATTCTTCAAATCATTTTGAAGTTTCATGAATTTCAATAGGAGGCAAAAGGCCACCAAATGTCTTAGATCCAGCATATATTCCATCCTTGCTGCAATAATAATAGATGATTTCATAAACATTCATGTGAATGTGATACATCACATCCAGTCAGGACCAATGAAGAGAATCATGGATTCCATGGAGAAATCAACACATTCCTTTGGCCCTAGGTTCTGTATCATTCCCTCTATTTACCCATAATACGGTTTTAAATGTATATCACAGAAAAAGAGTTCTACCTGGGCTTTCTTCCTTCTCTGTTACATGTACAACGATGCTTCAGAGAAGTCTGCAGTTTACAAGTAGTTTCCTGAAAGGGTTGACATCAAACACTGAGAAAAGTCCCCAGAGAAAGTTGCTATGGTGGAGTGGAGGAAGATTCGCTGGGTCACAAGTGCAGCACATTTGTGTGGGCAGATGAGAACAACCACAGGAATGAAAAGGAAGCCATAATTAGAATCATATAAATTAGACATAAAAGAAACCTATTAGTTCATCTCGATCATCCCTAAAGGGGCCAGCATAAGGCCATTCCCTGCAGAGCATTTTCAATACTTTGTCTATATCATTTTTAACAGGCTTATGAGGTGATGTGCTTTCATTATCTGGGTGAAAGGGGGCTGTAATTCTTTTAAATAACAAGGAATCTTTCATCTCAGCGGTGAACATTTTAACAAGGAGTTAATGTTTGCAAGACATGTATGGAAAGCAGGATTGTCCACATGTTTATGTTTTCAAGTACACATGAAACGTCCCTCAACACAGTCATTTCACAAATATTACCCAACGGCACTCCCGGATACATGTGAATATTTGCTCCTTTTTCAAGAATCTTGCAACTGATAGTCCAAGGAAATAATCTGTTACCTGTGAAAAGGCTAAAATCAGTAAAAAAATAAGAAATGATTTCCTTGAATTATTGTTCCCAGAATTCTTAAGAAAGAACAAAAGAGGAAGATGGGAGACAGGTGGGTTTGGTTTCTCTTCCTGAAGATGGCAGCACTTGACTCAGCAGTTCAAATAAACCTTTGGTTCTGGATCAATTGCCCTAATGTCACTTACAAAGAGCAGGATTGATCTTCTACAATACATGGAGGTGGGAGTGAGACTGTAGGTGAAATCCTAAAACACCTCATAAAAGGGGTACTCAGCCTTAAAAATGGAAGCAGTGACCTTGAAAGCTTAGAACAAGTCAAGTGGGTGGCCCACAACCAACATGGAGAAGCTCAATCAAAGACATTTTTACCAGCAGCTTTGCAGAGGGAAGGCTGAGATGCTCTTCTACTTACCAGTTTCATGATCTTTGGCAATTATTTGATCTCTCTACGGCCACAGTTGCTTTGTTTGTAAAAGTTATTTATTTTTTCTTTCAAGAAATACTAAGCATCTACTATGTGCCAGGCCCTCCACCGGATGCTGAGATTACAACAGTACACAAATCCAGCAATGTCATCTTTCATGCATGTAATGAGGGTGCCAACTCAAGGCTGTGGTGAGGACTGAATTAGGTCATGCTATGGAGCTTATGTTTGGTACATGGAAAGCGCTTCCTGAGTATTTTGATCAAAGCCATTCAACAAGTCTCTAGGAAGTTCCACAATTTCCCACATTTTCCTATCTTCTTCTGAGCCCTCCAAACTGTTCCAGCCACTGTCTGTTACCCAGTTCCAGAGTCGCTTCCACATTTTCAGGTATCTTTATAGCAGTACCCCACTACCCGGTACCAATTTACTGTATTCGTCAGTTCTCATGCTGCTCATAAAGACATACCCAAGACCGGGTAATTTATAAAGGAAAGCATTTTAAAGGACTCACAGCTCCACATGATTGGTGAGGTCTCACAATTATGTCAAAAGACAAAGGAAGAGCAAAGGCACATCTTACCTGGCAGCAGGCAAGAGGGTATGTGTAGGGGAACTTTCCTTTATAAAACCATCAGATCTTGTGAGACTTATTCACTACCATGAGAACAGCATGGGAAAGACCCATCCTCATGATTCAGTTACCTCACATCAGGTCCCTCCCACAACACATGGGGATTTGGGGGCTGCAATTCAAGATGAGATTTGAGTGACACACAGTCAAACTTTATCAAGTATTAAGTACAAATAAGTATTTAATAAAATATGCCGTTAGGTAGTTGTTTTGGCCTGGGCATGCTAGGGGAAAAAAAGACAAAACAACTGAGGCACTGAGAGTCAGAGAGTTTAGGAACCTCTTCTCTAAAGAAGGAATTACTGGTTAGAGTCCTTATTGGCAAGCAATAGATGCTGATTCTGACGACTTCTGCAAAATAAATACATTTATTAAAATAGTATTGTGTAGTTTTCAGAGTCACTGAAATAGCTTTAAGGTGAAGCGTGGAGCCAAAACTTCCAAGAACGATGCCCACAACTACACCTTCCAGACCTGTCAGGAGAGAAGTTGCAAACGTGCTTCTCTGTGCAGGAAACTCAATATTGCTCCGGAAATAGAGAACATGGAGACAGAGAGAGGAGAGAGAAACACAGAGAGACAAATACTGAAAGAGAAAGAAACACTGAGGCATACATTAAGAAAGAGAGATAAAGATGTATTGAGAGAGAGAGAGATTTAGGCAGGAAGAGAGAGGGAGGCAGGCAGAGAGAGATTGGGAGAGACAGGCAGAGAGGGACTGAGAGAGACAGATTAGGAGAGAGAAGTAAAGGCATATTGAGAGAGAAAGAGAGAGCAAGAATTACTGGGTAAATTGGTATAAGTACTTTAACAATAGAGTTTTTAAAATTATTATTCTTTAAGTTCTGGAGTATGTGTGTAGAACGTGCAGGTTTGTTACATAGGTATACACGTGCCATGGTGGTTTGCTGCACCCATCAAACTATCATCTACATTATGTATTTCTCCTAATGCTATCCCTCCCCTAATCCCCCACCCCCTGACAGGCCCTGTTGTGTGATGTTACCCTTCCTGTGTCAATGTGTTCTCATTGTTCAACTTCCACTTATGAGTGAGAGCATGAGATGTTTGGTTTTCTGTTTCTGTGTTAGTTTGCTGGGAATTATGGTTTCCAGCTTCATCCATGGAGAAAATGTTTGCAATCTATCCATCTGACAAAGGGCTAATATTCTGAAACTACAGGGAACTTGAACAAATTTACAAGAAAAAAATAACCTCAGAGAGTAGGTGAATGGTATGAACAGACACTTCTCAAAAGAAGACACTTACATGGCCAATAAACATATGAAAAAAAGCTAATCATCACTGGTCATTAGAGAAATGCAAATCAAAACCACAGTGAGATACCATCTCATGCCAGTCAGAATGGTGATCATTAAAAAGTCAGGAAATGACAGTTTCTGGAGATATAAAGAAATAGGAATGCTTTTACACTGTTGGTGGGAGTGTAAATTAGTTCAACCATTGTGGAAGACAGTGTGTCAATTCCTCAAGGATCTAGAACCACAAATATTATTTGACCCAGCAATCTCCTTACTGGATATATTCCCAAAGGATTATAAATCATTCTATTATAAAGACATTTGCACATGTATGTTTATTGCAACACTATTCACAATAGCAAAGACTTGGCTAAAGAAAATGTGGCATATATACACCATGGAATAGCATAAAAAAGGATGAGTTAATGTCCTTTGCAGGGACGTGGAATTTATTTTTTAATAAAGTTAACACAAGATTATTAAATAAACTATTACTAATTTAAAACATAAATAGCATCTTGAAGTAAACCTTTCATGTATTAAAATAATCATTTTTCAGTGTTTTTAATATATACTACAAAAATAAATTTGAATTATTTTTAAGATAAAAGAGGAATAGAATTGGACTTTCAGTATTATAAATAACATCAATAAAAAAGTGCATAATGAATGAGTCAAAGTATTCCTGTAGATTATAAAAATCATTACATTCCTAAAAGATGAAAAGAAAAAAGTTTTAAAACAAACTGAACTCCCAGTCAGAATAATGATGGCAGCTGAAACTCTTTATGGTAGCTGCCACTTAAAAAGGATGGTTTCCACGTCCAGGAGAAATTGGTTTCATACATGTAAGGACTCCTTCCAGTCTGTGATAAACAAAATAATAAACCAAATAAGAATTGACTTCTAGTGAGCTAGGAATAAACACATACTTTAAGGGAAAAAATGGTTCTCTCCCACATCAGTTTAAGCCAGTTCCTCTGGGAGGAGTTCAGCTAGAGTTAATTGAAAGATATGGAGAGACATAGAAAGATAGTTGAGTTAGGAGTGCGAATACGAAGTTGGTTGTCTGTTACAAGCCTAGGGAAGTACTTTGAGAACTGGAGAATGAGTGTTGTCAGTGATAAATCATCCCTGGTGGAAACCTGTCACAAGCTATGGAGAGAGTGTGTGGTTTGTGCAGTGATTGGTGTAGAAGAGAATGAGCCTGAAGCCTACCTTGGTGTTGTTCATCTCAGAAAAAAATGTTTTTGGCCTTTCGGCAAATGAGTTAAGTCTTTTGTGCTTTGGTTTTCCAAGCCAAAGCATGTCAGGCCATGCCCAAGTGGCATCCTGATGTGTTTGGCACCGGCAGGTGCCTATCACTCATAGTTTAACAGTCTCAGCACAATGGACTTGCATGCCACAATAGGATGTTCTCTATGCATGGGTACGCCAGTGCATCTATGTTGTACTAACCACATTTAGTGGCGCTCTTGGGAGACAATCATCTGTCTACTAGGCAGGTGGCTGGAGTTGACTGGCCTTTCCTGGTAATGAATGTTTCAGTAGATGTCTGGTCATCTGAAAAGCTGAGAGGTGAAGCATTTCTTGACATTAAACAACACTTAAATGTTCCTCAGTGTAGATATATTGTCTTTGTTTATTCACCAATCACTAATCAGAATGTGGCTGTGCCAACCCAATGACTATTTTGGCCACTGTTATAATCAATACCAATTACTCTGGCCAACTCGATTGTATAAAGATTGTCTTTGAGCTAGAAGGTATTCTAATTGACTGGAATGATTGTGCTAAACTGAGCTGGTTGCTCTTTTTAGTGGACTAGACTCATCTAAACTAGTAGTTAGTTGTTGAGCATTGAGTACTATCTTACCGAGTTATGGTGGAAAAGGCACAAATTTAGCAATCTGGAGACTCACATTTGAGTTGAGTCGCATACCTTCTGGTCATGTGATCTTAAAATATCTCTTAATCATCCTGTGTCTCAGTTCTCTGTCTGGAAATTATAACCAGTTCCCATGATTTCCTTTCATTAGGCACTGAGAATTTTAAAACCTTAGAATACTTGGCAATTAAATTTTGTACTCAATCTTTTTTACATCCCTAGTCCTGTTTATCTGATACAAATTTTCCTCTTCCTTTCATTCTGTCTTATTATTTTCAGACTTATTGCAAAGTATTTTATGCTGTGTAACATGCTCGTGTGTTTTTTGCTCTTATTAGCAGGCAAATTATAAATAGCAAATAAACTAGTGTCTGAATTATTTTCCCAATCAAGTGTCTGCAGAAATATATTTTTTAAGCATGTGAAAATATTTTGTAACTGAAAAGCCCAGGTACACCATATTTATATATAGTATAGATACTACATTACTATAAATCTCTGTGTGCATACTTATATACATACCTACATACATACATACATATGCATGTATGTGCATGTTTACCAATGAGATGTGGGGGAGAGAGAGAGAAGCTACAATGAAAGTATAGAAGAGACAACATAAGAAACACTACTATCTTTTTCTTTCATCCTGGCGTTGCGTACACATCCTCCCTGTCTAACTTATTCATCCCAGCAAGCAGAGGTGGCGGTGGGAAATCAGGCTGCTTGGACCTTGTGGGAGGGAGCTGGGTTTCGTGCCCAAGAGCACATGGGAAGATCCCCTTGCTTGGCTGACCACCAGGGCTTCTATCACCTCTGTGTTCCATAGTTCTTCACTTTCATTTGATATGTTGATTAAATAAAGGAGCCAGGCACCTCTCAAGGGCAGCACCATACCTACTTTAATTTTTCAAGAATTTTGACCTATTATATGTTAAACTCATAAATTTAATTAGAATTTGGGGTTTACTTGTGAGATCCATGCTAATTGACCTTTTTGACCTTTTATTATTATTATTATTATTATTATTACTATTTTACTTTTTGGCAGTAGTGACTGGCTTGTTGGATAACTTTCATTTTTCTGCTGTTTGGTATTTTGTACTCAGGTGATTTTGAAAGGGGTACTCATGTGCCCCTTCATTTCTTCACAGAAGAATGCTTTAAAAAGTGATCATATGAAAGAGTCCTTCCATCTGGTTTCATATCTGTGGGGAAGATCCCTCCACACCTCAGCACTCTCACAGACACACACACACACACACACACACACACACAGTTCAGCTCTTCTTCCACTCGGTTTATCTAAGAGAAACCAAGCTACACAGAGGTGCCTGGAGATAAAGACTTGACCTAGCACAGCTTTCATGCCATGAGAATTGGTACTGCATGTATGACTTCTAACCTGTGTCTGAACACATAACTTAATGGAAAAGGAAAGTAAATGTTCTAACATCTGTTTCTCCTTTGTTCAATGCATCTATTGCATCTCTTCTCCTCTGTAGGTTGAATATGGATTACTGTGGGGGATTTTATCTTCTAAAACACTATACCCCTTTTGCCAGGGATTGGGAAAAACATACCCTCTATCTGAAGAGTGTTCTCAAAGAAACAGCCTTTGGAAAAGCTGTTAAGCAGGAAAGGTTTACAAAAGAAAACTGTTCAGTCACAGATAAGGTAATTAGGTCCCAATTGTATCATCAACAATACATTTCATGCTAGAAAGTTTGTGTGTTATAATAGTTCATTTTTAAGTAAAATATAATAACCATTCCCCTTCTTCCTTCATTGTATTTATTTTTAAAGCTGATTTCTATACACAGTTCTTTCACTAGCCAGTCTAATCCCACAACTTAATAAAAACTTCTCACTACAAAAATATTCAGAAACACATCCATATAATCCATTAATTTATGATCATTTTTGATTACTTAAAAGACATGTCATTAAAAGTCAAACTACTAGTGTTAAGTTCACATAAAATAAAAATGATACAATTTTCAATACGATTAAAGAAACAGAAGGTAAAAAAGAAACAGAAACCAATGGCAGCCCAGGTGTTGTTATAACTTTTTAGTGCTTTATGAGACAACGCAGATTAGTTGTATCTTTATTTTCCCTTACAGTTATCCTAGAGTTCATTGATTATTTGTCAATTTACACACGCTTTTAGACTGAAGTTTGATTTTCCTTTAGAACTGCCTTTATTTTTTTCTGTTTATACACTAGGAAATTGTTGAGACTATAATTGTTTTATTTCTAAAGACCAATACTTGGCTTTGGTATACTTATTAATTCAGTAACTTCTTAGTGAGCATGTTCTAATTATGAGATTCAGACAAATCCTCCTAGACTCTACATCCTTTTGAGATATTCTCCTTTTGACCAATGCTGGCAGAGTCCTGAAAACACTGCTGGATTTATTACTGGATCAAGGAGCTGACAGAGCTGCCATTGTTTCCCCTCAGCATAATCCTCCTCTGAAATGCTACTATTTGACTGAAGCCCTCAGGTGGAGTGCTGCCTGCAAGAGTCACGCACAAGTGACGTCCATCCTGGAATGGCAGTTTGCCCCTAACAAATACGAAGACTCCTTGAGCTAAGAGAGAGAAAAATTGAGACCAACATTCAGTACCAGATACCATAAAATGATGACTGCACGCTCAAGTGAGGGGTTAAATAGAAGCATAATAAATAAAATGAAGTGCAAGACTGAAGAAATTGAGAAGAACAGTGTGTCCACACTTGGTGAAGCAGGTGCTCAGTGCTTATGTCCAAAAATGCTGAGAATCTGGGCATCCATCAGAGTTGTCCAGAACGTGAGGGCTCTGAGATCCTGCCCTATGTACAACCTGACAAGTTAAACTGTCACAGTTGCATGGATGGTAGCAGAAGACACAAGATTCCTGGGTCAGAAACCAAAGACTTTGTTAGCCAGATGCAGAGACTCACACCTGTAATCCCAGCACTTTGGGAGGCCGAGGCCTGTAGATCACTTGAAAGCCCAGGAGTTCAAGACCAGCCTGGACACCATGGCGAAACCCCGCCTCTACACAAAAATACAAAAATTAGCTGGGTGTGATGGCACATGCCTGTGATTCCAGCTACTTGAGAGACTGGGGTGTGAGGGTCGCGTGAGCCCAGGAGGCAGAGGTTGCAGCGAGTCCAGATCTCATGAGTGCACTCCGACCTAGGTGACAGTGACAGACTCTGGCTCAAAAAACAAAAACAAGACTTTATTATTCATAGCGCAGCAAACAGCTAAGCATTCACCTATTTGCATCAATATCCTTGGCCCTCAAGTCCCACAGGGCAACACAGACAGGCACATGCAGCAGGTTCCCTTACAGGAGAAGAATCCACATATATTTTATGGACATTAAGCCACTCTGCACTCTGCTCCAAAGAGACAGTCTCACTGCTTTGCAAGGCTGTTAGCAAACCTTCTCTTTTCTCTGCAAGGAAATACCATCTCTCTCTTCCAAGGCTTTTTGCTATGGAAACATCTGTGAAGTGAGTTCAGAATAGAGCTAAGAGTGGCTCTGTCATACAATGCACAGAAGCATGAGAGGCCCACAAAGAACAGTCGGAGAAAGGAGAAGGTGGCTAATGTCACTTCAGAAAGAGGGAAGATATGGCACAGAGGATGTATCAGAGGCACAGGCAGAGCGAGAAGAACTGATCTCTGAGAGCTTCCCAGGGGATGAAGGAAGAAAGGAGTCAACAGATAAGGAAAGTAGGTGACAAGATGCTGGTGTCCCAACTTCTCTGGAGCCTCAGCGTAGAGGGGATGGGGCAAAGGAAGTTGGAAGCAGATGTCATGTGCCTTACTTCCTGATTGAGGTTCATAATTTGGGTTCTCTAGAAGCAGATGCTGAGATGGAATTTGGGATGCAAGATATTTATTAGAGATCAACAACTGTGGAAGAGAGTCAGGGAGAAGCAGAATTGGACAGAGAGATGTCAAACTTCAGAACAGGGCCACCGAGGCATCAACCAATCTCACAGGGAATGGAGATGTAGATGGCATGTTGGCATCTTCCTGGATTGAGCCAAACTAGCCAGGCAGTTATTCCCCTGCTGCACTCAACTAATGGATGTCCATTGTCCTAGGAGAGGTGGACTCTTAGGTGAGGCAGCTCTGGAGCTGAGGCATACTGGGCAGGGGCTGACAGCTGGGAGATAGGATTGTCTGCTGACCACATTCCCGGCTGCTGTGGCAACAAGTTCTTCCTTGAATAGGGAACTAAAAGGGTCCCCTCTGCATTCCCCATGGTCTGCCCCTGTGTCCCTTGGGTCCTCTTTTCCATGTAAGTTTGTTAAGCAGTGACTCCTGGATCCTGGAGAGCCCTTTTTCTTTCTTTTTTATTTTTTATTACTATTATACTTTAAGTTCTAGGGTACATGTGCACAACGTGCAGGTTTGTTACATATGTATACATGTGCCATGTTGGTGTGCTGCACCCGTTAATTCATCATTTACATTAGGTATATCTCCTAATGCTATCCCTCCCCCGCCTTCCCCTCCCCACCCCACAACACGTGCCAGTGTGTGATGTTCCCCACCCTGTGTTCAAGTGATCTCATTGTTCAATTCCCACCTATGAGTGAGAACATGCGGTGTTTGGTTTTCCATCCTTGCAATAGTTTGCTGAGAATGATGGTTTCTAGCTTCATCCATGTCCCTACAAAGGACATGAACTCATCCGTTTTTATGACTGCATAGTACTGCATGGTGTATACATGTCACATTTTCTTAATCCAGTCTATCATTGATGTATTATTGAGACACTTTCAGAGGCTTGTACAGGATTATCCCAACTGTGATAGTCCTCATCCTGCAGGACAAGGACCCAAGGTGGGATTTTGCAAACTAGCAAACACGTCAATCCCAGTTATACATCTGGGGATTGGGGAAAGGCCACTGGGCAGAGGCATGGGACACGATGAGAAGATGAGGCTGCTGGGTACCCCTGTGCTAATGTGGTTGCCAGAGACTGAGACCAGACAAGCAATCCCAAGAAAGGAAGGGACCAGAACTCCCGAGTTACTCCCAAGACATGTTGGAAATGATGGGCAGACTCAACGGCCTTCCCTGCTTCCCTGAAGGGAGATAAGCCTGAAGCTGTAGGTTTCCAGCCTGAAACTCCACGCAGGACATTATAGATCCTCAAGGAGGCTGGGGACCTAGCAAGGGTCACTATGGGATAAATCATTGTGCAAGGCCTGGCCCCAGCACTGCCAGAGGCTGAATCAGGAACCGCCAGTCACAGGTTTCAGCAGACGCCCATCACCCATGGGGACAAGGGACGCCACTGTGGACAAGAGATAGTGCCAAGACCCATGCCCCCCACCCATCAGCAAACACTGCCAGGCTCATAGCCACCACCTCACTCACCACATCATCGTCTGGGAATTTAACAAGGGCAAGAGGAAACCTCAAAGCAGATGAATTTCTGTTCTTCAACAAACATTTACTGAGTGTGTTAGGCACCGTTTTAGGTGCCTTTACTGGGCGACCTAAAGACACTGTTCAAATGGTAAGATCACACTGAGGATGACAAATCTCATTGCATTTATCTCTCCTTCTATCTAAAATGGTAAGAATGTGTAAGAAAGACAGATTGGCTACAGATAAAATAATGAGGTTTTGCTTTTTTTTTTTTTTTAGCGTATTTGGGTTTCAGTGTGGGTAATTGTGTGACCACCCACCCTTAACTCCACTTAAAAAATTATATACATATATTATTTATTTATATATAATATATATAAAACACTATATATATAAATTATATATAAAATATATATTATACACATTTTATATATATATATTAGAGATGGGATCTCTCTATGCTGCCCAGGCTGGTCTCAGACTTCTGGGCTCAAGTGATCCTCCTGTCTCAGCCTCCCAAATTGTTGGGATTACAGAAATGAGCCAACACAGCTTTTTGTATCTTCATTCACCGTGCACGAGTACATGCTATATTTTAATTACATGGCCCCTTGGGTATACAAGTGGTGATCAAAATAGACACCATCACTACTGTTAGTCTTCAGAGAGTATAGAGGAAATATAACATTAAATCACCAATTGCAGAATTAGAAATGGAGAGAAGTAGTGTGAGTAAAAGTCGCAGGGCTGAGACTGAGGATAATACTGGGGACGGTGCAGGGTGGGACCATTCCGGAAAAGACCTGGCTGCGGAGGAAGGAGGCTGGGACTGGGGCAACACGGAAGAGCCCGTCGTGGGAAGAGTGATGAGCACACAGCTCTCCAAGGAGAACTCACTAAGGCAGACACGAGGAAGGCTTTTTGGAAATTTCTTACATTTTTCTGACAGAAGATGAAAACGTAGACATTATTAGCATTTAATGATATAACCTTCCAGGCCACGCGCACGCGCGCGCGCGCACACACACACACACACACATTTTGTTTAAAATTATCGGTGAATACTGTTTTGTGTTGTTACATTTTCTTCCACATTATTTTAATGGCTATGGTAATACCTGTATGAATATGCTATGATTGATACAAACTCCTATTTTTGGATACTTAAATCACCTCTACTCTTTTGCTATTATAAATAGTTCCCTACAGAACATTCTCATTTCCTTCAAATAAATTTCTAAACGTGAATTTGCCAATTCAAGGAGAATCAAACATTGGCTGTGAAACGTAGTATTTAATATAAAATTGTAAAATTCCTCCCACTTGAACCCTGGTATGCTTCATCATATTGTGATATTGTGGGAGATATATATATATATATTTGAGACAGAGTCTTGCTCTGTTGCCCAGGCTGGAGTGCAGTGGCATGATCTCGGCTCACTGCAACCTCCACCTCCCCAGGCTTGACTGATTCTCATGCCTCAGCTTCCCAAGTAGCTGAGACCACACGTGCTCGCCACCACAACTGGATAATTTTTGTACTTTTGATGGAGACTCTTTCACCATGTTGGCCAGGCTGGTCTCGAACTCCTAACCTCAAGTGATCCATCCGCCTCAGCCTCCCAAAGTGCTGAGATGACAAGTGGGAATCACCGTGCCCAACCAAAACTTCTATTTAGTTAATAATTTCAAATTAAATATGTGCATGCAGTAAACAATTTTAATAGTTCAAAAAAGATAAGATTCCTTCTTGCCTTCTGCTTCCAGCACTCCCCGGCTCAGTGTCTCCCTCCTGGAGGCAATTTCTGGTATGTTTCTCCAGAAATGTTTTATGTGTACACAAATACGTGCATGTGTGTGCATTTTTTTACATAAATGAGATAATATTTTAGAAATCAATATATATCTTGATATTTTTACCTAATGACCTTTTTATATCAGCCCATACAGATTTATCAATTTGTTTTTAATGGGGACAGAGTATTCTATGACTGTACCATCATTAATTTAGCCCATCTCTTATTATTGACTATTTAAGGTGATCTTGTTTTGCCTTTTAATATTTTTATTTAGATAATTTTACATACAATGAAATACTCAGATCTGAGGGTTCTTGTTCGTGGAGTTTTACAAATGTTCACACCCGTGGAACCCATGTTCTTGTCAAGACACAGACCATTTTTGTCATTCCAGAAAGTTCCTACTCATTTCCCAAAAATGGCCACTATTCTGATTTCTTTCACCCCAGATTAGTTCTGCCTGTTCTAGCACGTCAAATACATGGAAACCATAGAGAATGTATCTTTTTTTTCTGGCTTTGTTCAGCACAATGTTGGGTTTTGCTGTGGGATTCATCTATGTCATCTAATTAACATACTTTTATTTAATGATAAGGGATGTCTTATCATTTGAGTATACAGCCATTTGTTATCCATTCTCTTGTTGGATATTTGCATTGTTTCTAGGTTTGTGCTACTGAGTCAAGCTTCTACAAACATCTTTTCATATGTCTTGTTCTGGGCATGTATGTCATTGCTTTGGGGAGTAGAATGGTTGCATCACAGAGTAGGTGTATGTTCGACTTGTTAAGCAGCTACCAAACCAATTTCCACAGTGGCTATACCGTTTGATGCTCATGCCAGGAGCTCATGAGCATTTCGGGGAATCAACAATCTCACAGTCAATCACTGTTAATGGGCTTTTCAACTTTAGCTAGTGGCCATGGGGTTGTATTATAGTATGGTTTGAATGTGCATTTCCAAGTAACTAATGAGGACACAACATTCCAAGAAGAAAGAATAACAGTTTTGAAGACCCTAAAGCATAAAAGGAGTGTTTTTTGAAATTTCTTGTGATTGTATAGAAAATATGTATGTAAATATTATTAGCATTTCAGATTATATCTTTCTAGATCTCCCTCACACACACACAGACACACATTTTATTTAGTATATTTTTTAATGGTTTTATAGTAATACATTACATGAATAACCATAATTGGTACAGTCAAATCCCTACTTTTTGATATTTCCTCGTGCCTTTATCCTTTTACTCTTTGCTCTGAAATTTGGGCAGAACTAGAGTAGCCCATCTCCTAAAACGTGTTCTCTCTTAGGTTGTGATTAAATGCCCTGGATATTCTGGGAGGTATCTTCTTTCTGGCTGGCTGGAATTTCTGTCTTCTAGCTCCCTGTGGCGCCAGCATCCCCTGCAACTTACAGCTTCCCAGAGCTGTGCTTTTCCAGGCCCCAGGGATTCCACCCTACCTACACATGCACAGCTTAGCACTTGGCTAAAGACTTGAGAAAACTCTGCACATTTTTTTTTTTTTTTTTTTTTGTCTCTTCACTGCACAGCTTTCTCCTCTCCAACACGCTGCACTAGAATTCCAGCCACTCCAGAAGCCTCCAATCCTGCCTCACTTGGGCTCCACATTCCTGCCTCTTGGTCCACAAAGGGCCTATAGCAGAACACCTGGAAGATTATGGGGCGAACCGTGTGCATTTCTCTTCTCTCCAGGAACATAATCCTCTGCTTCTTGTCTGACACCTGAAAATAGTTGCTTCCTATATTTTGGGTAGTTTTGTAGTTACTTACACCAAGGGACGGCTAGTCTAGTACCAGTTACTTTATCACATTCGAAAGTTACCTTCTTGCTTTTTTTTGTAAAATGAATTTGCCATGAAAAGTAAATCTTCAGTGGACATACATATAGCTCTATAGCTCTATCTCTACGGACACCTCAAATAATTTTCTTTCAGTATCTATTGAAAGTAATAATGCTGAGTCAAGATGTACAATTTTTGAAATTTGTCTCCTATTTGTACTATTCTTTCAGCTGTACCCTGGCTTGCTTCAACAGTAAACAGTCAATTTTAAATGATTACTTTTTAATCATCATGAAAATAAATACATGTAAACTACATTTTTTCCGAAGGAGTAAAGCAGAACTATAATGAAACAGAAATTTTTCTTCTGGATCAATACTCATCATCTTTAGAAAGAAAAAAGCAATATTAATAGTTTTCTTCTGTATATTTCAAAATTTTCTAGTTCTAAACATTCCAATATGCAGTTTTCCTCCTTTCTTTGTTTTTTCATACAAATGGAAATATATTTTTGCATTGTTGTGCAATTTTTAAAAAGTAACAAAATACATTGAATAAATTTTTATATTAGCACAAACATAGCTATCACATTTTAAAAAGCTTGTAAATTATTCTTATTACAGGCACCATAATTTAATTAATACGGTTCCTGTTGATATGGTTTGGTTGTGTCCCCACCAAAATCTCATAGTGAATTCCCACGTGTTGTGGGAGGGACCCAGTGGGAGGTAATTGCATCATGGGGTCAAGTCTTTCCCAACTATTCTCATGATAGTGAATAAGTTTCACGAGATCGGGTGGTTTTCAAAACGGGAGTTTCCCTGCACAAGCTCTCATTCTTTCTTGTCACCACCATGTAAGAAGTGCCTTTTGCCTTCTGCCATGATTGTGAGACCTCCCCAGCCATGTGGAACTGTAAATCCATTACACCTATTTTTCTTCCCACTCTTGGGTATGTCTTTATCAGCAGCATGGAAACAGACTAATATGCCTATTGATGGACATTTATATTGTTTTCAGTGTTTTTTTAGTGTTTCAAATAATGCTACAAGGAAAATTCTGTGCAGGCCTTCATGTAGACATGGTAATATACCTGTAAGGTAAATTTCCCAAAGTAAAATTGGAAGACCAAAGTAAATATGCATTGCATTTTGACAGACATTGGAAAAATGCTCTCCAAAGAGATTCCACCAACTTACACTCACACCAACAGCAAATGAGACCATCTGTTGGCCCACATCCTGTGCACACTGTGAAAGATCAACTTTCCAATCTTTGCCAATCTGATAGGTTTTAAAAAATAGCATCTCATTTCAATTTGTGATTATTTAATTATGCATAAGATTATGCTTCTTTCTTTTTCTTCATATTGGCATATATTTGAACTGTTTGTTCATATCCTTTAAATAATAAACTTTAGTGGGGTCAAGCTGGGCCTGGTAGCTACTGCTGATGCTATTGAATTATGGTGAGTTAATCTAAGCAAGAAGCTCATGGGCAATGTAATTCACCCCCAAGAAACGTTTCTGAAGCTGTACGGATTTTTTTGGCATTGATTACAGATTTATTTTAACTACTTTTATTCTCAAAATGCTTCATTCACATCACACACTTGTGTATGTTTGATTACACCAATGTCTCTGCATACTATTGCAAAATACTGTTTAAAATTTGGGGTCACATCCTTTTTCACAAATCTGATAATGAGTGAAGGCAAACTCTTAGCTCACGTTTGGGTATCTGGCCTCCATTAAGCTGCTGTCTCTATTACCACATAGTCCATTCAACATTCTCTCAATGTCTTGGAGGTGTTAGGGCAGATGCTGGCACTGTAGGTATTAATAAGATGTCGGGCTTAGTGACAAGAGGTCTTGTTTATTATAATGAACAAATGAAGGCATTTCAAGTATATTTGATTTATGCGGCTGCTTAAGAGCCAACCTCCACTACTGTGAGACTTAGTGACAGGTGGCTACCAAGGACCTCCTCCTGCATGCCTGTTCCCAGGCTCCCCCAAGCATGACTCTGGGACACAGTGAAAGCTTTCTGTGAGCTTGTGTGAGACTCAGTCCCAGACAGAGGCTGCCTCCCACTTCTCAGCTGAATCTTGAGCTTTGGAAACCCTATTGTGTGCCAATGTAATCAACCTACACGTGATGTCACAAGACAGAGAAAGCACTATAAATGGTATCCAAGTTCATGGCACAGAGTCTCCAAGGGCTGTGAGGGAAAGGGTTGGTAATGCTGGCATGATTGCTTGGCTGAAAGAAGGGCCATGGCAGGAAAGATGTAACTGAACTGAAGGTGCAGCCACTGCTTCAACATAAGACCTCACCTCGTTAATTTGGGTGATCAGAAAATCAGACATTACCTCCTCCTGTCAATCGCCTTATTTTGGTGAATTCTTAAATAGCCTCTTAGCCACTGTTGTGACTCAATAATTGTGACCTTCTAACAGTTACCATGGAAAGAATTCCTAGATTATAAATAATGACAATGTGAGTTTCCTAGTTACCAAGTGTATTTATAAAATGAATTCCAAAGGTACATGACATTTAATTCCAGCCTATTTTTAGACACTAAAGGATAATAAAGGAAAATACTTTTTTTTCCAGAAGAGGAAGAATTGTAACATTTTTCCAAATCTAGTTGTAGAGCAGCACATCTATATGACTATAAGGAAAAAAAGGGGGGTTTTAGTAATATACTGCCCTTGGCAATTTAAAGGAAGCATTTACAATAATATAGATTTCACAATCAAATGGAGTCTCCAAAATCATGTATAGAATTTGATCCATACAAATTATCTTGGAAATAAAAAGATACAGTACCCTTTAATAATTTTTTAAACACATAAGTTGGGAAGACTTTTATGCCTTCTACTTTACAAAGTATTTCTTATTAAAGGAAATCATTATTTCTCATAAATAACTCTTCCTTATTTTTTTAATAGAGATGATAGGGTCTTGCTGTGTTGGCCAGGTTGGTCTTGAATTCCTGGTCTCAGGTGATCCCCCCATCTTGGCCTCCCAAAGTGCTGGGATTACAGGAGCGAGCCACTGTCCCTGGCCCTTCATGAAGAACTCTTGGAAGCAGAAATTTACCTAGTCAAACAGTTACAATCCAAGAAAGGGAAGTGAAGATTCTGAAGGAATACATTACAAAAAAGAAAAGCTACCTAATGGCATCGAAATCACATTTTGATGTGCTGCAGAAATGATAGTTCAAAAAAATTAGAGCGATGGAAATATAATAATTTTTATGTCCTGTCTAGTATTTTGTCTTTTCCAAACACTGTTCCAGGAGATACTTCAAAGAAGTTGATGTATAATGTTTCTTAGACTTGCATGTAATGGTCTCATAATCGAAAAATTTTTTCCTTTCTGAATCTTGAATCAAATCCTATCGCTTGTCCATACTCTGAAACAAGAAATTTGAGAATTTGATGGCTGGAATCTCTAGTGTTCACATTTTTCTCTCTCCATGTATACTTAATGTATTGTAAGTTCTTTTGGTACAATTTCAATAAATATTTATGGTGAACTGCATTCATTTTCTGTGCTGCTTTAGAGAGTTACCACCAATTTAGTGGCTTGAAACAGCACAAATTCATTATCATGTGGTTCTGAGGGTCAGAAGTCTAACATGGCCTCACTGGGCTAGAATCAAGGTCCCTCCTGAAGGCTCCAGGGGAGAGTCTATTCCTTTTGGTTTTCAGCTTCTAGAGGCCACCATGTTCCATGGCTATGGTCCCTTTCGCCATTTTGAAAGCCAGCAACAGCAAATGGAGTCCTCCTCACATTGCTTAATTCACATTCTGTGATCGCGTCACTGTGACCTCTTCCATCCCCACATCTCCCCAAGACTCTCACCTCCTGCCTTCTTCTCCCTCTGATTAAGACCCTTGTGGTGACCTTGGTCCCACCTGGATAATCTGGGAGATTCTCTCCATCTTTAACTTTTAACTTAATCACATCAGTTAAGTCCATTTGCCACTAAGGTAGAACATACACAAGTTCTGGAGATCAGGATGTGGACCTCTTTGGAGAGGGGGACCATTATTCCGCCTGCCACAAGCATTTGTTTATTCTCTCAAAAATATTTCTTGAATATCTGCTATGTTCTTGATACAGAGCTAAACGGATGATTAGAAGGAGAATGAGGGGTTACCAGGGTATCTATGCATAAGTCTAGAAAAGGAATCAAAGGAAGACTGGTGTTTCATTTTCCCTTCTAATGCCTTTTCTATGTGTTACTCATTTTCTTCTTTCTTTTCTTCCAAATCTATAGGAAATCACAGTGTTATGAAATTAAAAGGTATTTTTGACTGAATGTAATAATCACATTAATTAGTTTAATTAATAACAGGCAACTCATTATTCAAATTACAGCTCAATGTACTAGAAACAAATTAATACAAATTTTGTAATGATGCTAGTTACAGGTCAATTTTAGTTCCAGAAAGAAGTCAGGGCTAGCAATTACATGCCTCCTTTCTTTTGAAAGCTGTCATCTTTGAAGCAGCCTCAAATGTTTGAAATAGAATTGGGTCAGATCTAGAAGCTAAAGTTTAGTGAAAAGACTATCATCATCAAGTTCCGAGAATGCAAGGGAAATCAAGTCAATTATCAGCATCCCTGTAGATTTGAAGGTCATTAGAAACAGCAATGATCCTTACATGTCAGGGCAAAGACATAGCAGAATCCAGAAATGCTCAGAATATTAGAAAAAATTCTGCCAATGCCACCCCAAACTACAGCAGACTACAAAAGCCAATGCCTTTGCCACAAACAGGAAAGGGACCTGGAGGAAGAGAGACTGGAAATTTGCAGCAGACAGCTGGGATCCCACACAGCAGTAGTGGCCATGGGAACTTGTACCAATGCCTTCATTGTGGTGCTAAAATTTTTGTTAAATGAAGATTTTGAGCTGTTATCAATCACCTCTAAGACTTTTTTTCATTTAAAAAGTATATGTCTTTGTCTGCAGTTCTCAAGTAATTTGGTCTCAGGATCACTTTACCTTCTTAAAAAATTATTGAGGATTCCACAAAGCTTTTGTTCATATAGGTTATATCTACTGAATTTATTGTATTATAAAGTAGGGCTTAGAAAGAAATTTAAATAGTTAATAACTTATTTACAATTGATAACAAACCCATCACATAGTAACACAAATAATATGTTTATTAAGAAATAACTCAAAACCAAAAACATTTACAACAGAATGGCATTGTTTGACATTTAAAAAATCGCTTAGATGTCTGGCTGAATAGAAGAAAGCTGAATTCTTAGACCTGCTTCTACATTTCATCTGTTTTGCTATCATAAGTTATACAGCCTTGGGAAGCTCCACCTGTGCTCTCATGAGATAAAGAAAGTGAAAAGGCAAATGATGCCTCAGTATTATTATGGAAGTAGTTTTGAACTCTCAAAATCCCTAACAGGATCTTGGTGTTCCCCTCGGGATGTTCTACCATCAGGATTTAGTGGTGCCTCCCCACAGGAGGAGTTATTTGTAGAGTCTCCTGAAATGGGAATGATTCAAATCCAGCTCATTGGTCTATACTGTTGGTTCTCATTCCTGCTATGAAAGCCATAGCTCAGCAGTCTAATAAGTTCTTCAGGGTCAAGAAGAACCCAAGTACTATCCCTACTGTTGCATTTCTTTCTTGTGCTTTTCACTGTTCCTCATAGTACCAGGTAACTGACATGATTTCAAGCATCACAGGCATGACAATCATTGTCTTTGACTCCCTTTATGGATTTTTGTAAGTGCAAAGAAATATTTCGCAAATCTCCCAGCAAACCTGTTTTTTAACATCACTGGTAAAAATTGAACCATGTGCCTTTACCTAAACCCAATTTTAAAGAGGATGATCAGCCTCCAGGATGGACTTAAGCTAAGCCAGGTCCACCCAAGAACTGCAGTTGGACTCTGGTTGCCCTAAAGCTGTGGCTAATGAAAGAGAACTTTACTTTCTTTGGAGAACTGGCTGTGGTGAACAGGCAGGCAACCCACAGTTTCTGGCACAAAGGATTTCATAAGTGTAAGTTATAATATAGATAAGAAACAACTGAAAGAATACTGTAGTCCCTTAGAAAAAGATGAGTTGATGCTTTCATCACACCAGCTTCTCCGTCTGGATGATTGAAGGTGGCCTCCTTTGTATTTGGATGGCACAACATCCACCAGAATTTAAGGTTATTCCTTTTTATGGCTGCATAGTATTCCATAGTGTATATATACCACATTTTCTTTATCCAGTCTATTATTGATGGGCATTTGGGTTTGTTCCATGACTTTGCTATTGTAGATAGTGCTGCAATAAACATATGTGTGCATGTGTCTTCATAGTGGAATGATTTATATACCTTTGGGTATATACCCAGTCATGGGATTGCTGGGTCAAATGGTATTTCTGGTTCTAGATCATTGAAGAATTGCCATGCTGTTTTCCACAATGGTTTAACTAATTGACATTCCCACCAACAGTGTAAAAGCATTCCTATTTCTCCACAGCCTTGCTAGCATCTATTGTTTCTTGCCTTTTTAATAATTGTTATTCTGACTGGCATGAGATGGTATCTCATTGTGATGTTGAAGGTTTTTTTTTTTTTTTTTTTTTTGGTGTGGGGGACAGAGTTTCACTCTGTCGCCCAGGCTGGAGTGCAGTGGCGCGATCTCGGCTCACTGCAAGCTCTGCCTCCTAGGTTCACGCCATTCTCCTGTCTCCACCTCCTGAGTAGCTGGCACTACAGGCACCACACCCAGCTAATGTTTTTTGTATTTTTAGTAGAGATGGAGTTTCACCATGTTAGCCAGGATGGTCTCAATCGCCTGACCTCGTGATCTGCCAGCCTCAGCCTCCCAAAGTGCTGGGACTGATGTTGAGCTTTTTTTCATATGTTTGTTGGCCACGTAAATGTCTTCTGTTGAGAAGTGTCTGTTCATACCCTTGGCCTACTTTTTGATGGGATCAAATCCTTTACAGGGACATGGATGAAGCTGGAAGCCATCATCCTCAGCAAACTACACAGGAACAGTAAACCAGACACAGCATATCCTCACTCATAAATGGGAGGTGAACAATGAGAACACATGGACACAGGGAGGGGAACAACACACACCATGCCCTGTTGGGGGATAGGGGCGAGGGGAGGGAACTTAGAGGACAGGTCAATAGATGCAGCAAACCACACATGCCACATGTATACCACATGTATACCTACGTAACAAACCTACATGTTCTGCACATGTGTCCCAGAACTTAAAGTTAAAAAAAAAAAAAAGAATTTAGGGTTTTTAAACATTTTTATTATATATCATCAAACTACAGTTATATGTATTTATGGGATACAAGTGATGCTATAATTTTAAAATATAACATGGAATAATTCAATTAAACTAATTAACATATTCATCACCTCAAATATTTAATATTTTTGTGATAAGAACATTTGAAATGTACTCTCTTAGCAAATTTAAAGTGCACAGTATTTAATTATTAGCTATTTTCACCATGTTGTACAATAGATCTCAAAAAAAAAAAAACCAAACAAAGTTATTCCTTTTATCTAATTAGGGTTTTGTGCCCTTTGTCTTCCCCCACCCCCTCTCACAACAACGTCTGGTAGCCACCATTCAACTATCTGATACTATGAGAGCAATTGTTTTAGATTCCACACATAACTGAGAACAAGCAGTTTTTGTCTTTCTGTGCCTGGATTTTTCACTTAGCATAATCACGAATTTCATCCATTTGCTGAAAATGACAGAGTATCTTCCTTTTTAAAGGCTGAATGGGATTCTATTGTGTACATACACGACATTTTCCTTATTGATTCATCCATTGATGGACATTTAGGTTGATTCCTTCACTTGGCTATTGTGCATAGTGCTGCAGTAAACATCGAAGTACAAACATCTCTTCCACGCACTGGTATCAAACCCTCCAGGTAATTACCCAGAGATGGAATTGCTGGATCATATGGTAATTCTATTTTTAGTTTTTTGAGGAAGCGCCAAACTATTTTCCACAATGGCTGTGCTAATTTACGTTCCTACAGTGCACAAGAATTCCCTTGTCTTCACATCCTTGCCAACACTTATTATCTTTTGTCTTTTTGATAATAGTCTTGTTCTAAGAAGTGTGAGGTGTTAACTCGTTGGAGTTTTACTTTGCATCTCCCCAGTGATTAGTGATGCTGAGCATTTTTAAAATGTGCCTGTTAGCCATTCACATGTCATTCTTTGGAGATATCTATTCAAGTATCTTACCAATTTCTTAATCAGATTATTTTTCTTTCTGTAGAGTTGTTTCATTTCCTTATATATTTTAGATATTAATCCTTCATCAGATACAAGGCTTGCAAATATTTTCTCCCAATCCACACACAGTGTCTCTTCACTGTGTTAATTGCTTCTTTTGTTATGCAGAGGGTTTTATTTTGATTTAATCTCATTTGCCTATTTTTGCTTTTGACACCTATGCTTTTGGGGTCAAATCTAAAAACATAATTGCATAGACTGATGTGATGTAGTTTTTTTCATTTATCTTTTTCCAGTAGTTTTACAATTTCATGTCTTATGTTTAAGTCTTAATTCATTTTAAATGGATTTTCTTATATGGTGTGAGATATGGGTCTAATTACATTCTTTTGCATATAAATATCCAGGTTTTCCAATACCACTTACCGAAGGCACTGTCCTTATCCTTCTGTGTCTATGTTTATGTCAGTACTATGGCATTTTAATTACTATCACTCTGTAGTATACTTTAAAATCAGGTAGTGTAAAGTCTCTAGCTTTGTTCTTTTTGCTCATGATTGTCTTGGTTATTTGGGATTTTTTTATAGGTCCATATAAATTTTAGAAAATTTTCTATATTAATGAAATATGACATTAAAATTTTGATAGAAATTGCATGGAACCTGTAGATCACTTTGGGTAGTATATACATTTTAATAATGTTATTTCTTCCAGTCTATGAACACAGCATACCTGTCTATTTATTTATGTCTTCTTCAATGTGTTTCATTAATATTTTACAGTTTTAAGTGTAGGATCTCTCATCTTTTTGGTTGTTTTTTTCCTAAGTATATTTTCTATAGCTATTATGAATGGGATTGTTTTAATTTATTTATCAGATTGGCCTGTTGCTAGTGTAATGAAACATTACTGACTTTTTGTTTTAGTTTTGTATCCTGCAATTTTACTAAATTTATCAGTTTTACAGTTCTTTGGTCAAATCTTTATGGTTTTCTATACATAAGGTCATATCATCAGCACACAGCAACAGTTTCACTTCTTTCTTTCACACTTGGATGGTTTATATTTCTTTCTCTTGCCTTATTACTCTAGAAGGCACTTCCAATACTATATTGAATTAAAGTGATTAGAGTAGGCATCCTTTTGTTGTTCCAACTCTTACAAGGGGTTCTTTTAAAAGTGTTCCAATTCTTTTACTATTAAGTATAATGTTCGCAGTGGGCTTATTATATGTGGCCTTTATTACCTTTATTGCATAGAACTTCATTACTTGTATACCTAATCTGTTGAATGTTTTCTTGACAAAATAATGTTACATTTTGTCAAATATTTCTTCTGTATCTAATGAGATGATTATATGATTTTTGTCTTTCATTCTGTTAATGTATTAATTGTATATAACATTTATTGATTTTCAAATGTTAAAGCATCCTTGCATCCCAGTGATAAATCCCACTTGATCATGGTGAGTAATCCTTTTCACATGTTGTCAAATTCATTCTGCTAGAATTTTGTTGAGAATTTTTTTATCTATGGTCATCAAGGATAATAGCCTATAGTTTTCTTTTATTTTTGATGTCCTATTCAGGCTTTCATATTAGTGTAATGCTGGCCTCATTGAAGGAGTTTGAAAGTATTCCCTCATCTTTGACTTTCTGGAAAAGTTAGTTGAGAACTGGTATTATTAATAGTTCTTTTTTCAGTGTTTGGTAGAATTCAGTAGCTAAGCCATCAGGTCCTGAGCTTTTCTTTGATGAGAGACATTTTATTATGGATTTAATTTTTTTATGCCTTATTAGTATGTTTAGGTTTTCTATTTCTTCATGATTTAATTTTGGTAGATTGCACGGGTTTAGGAATTTATCCGTTTCATCTAGGTTATTCAACTTGTTGATGAATAATTGTACATAGTCTCATGGTTTCTCGCATTTCTGTAATATCAGTTATAGTATCTCTTCTTTCACTTCTGATTTTATTAATTTGAATCTTCCCTCATTTTTTTCTCAGTCTAGATAATAGTCAGTTTTGTTTATCTTTTCAAAAAAACAAACTCTTAGTTTTGTTCATCTTTTCTACTGCTTAGCTTGGCTCTAATATATTTACTTCTGCTCTGATCTTTATTGTTTTCTTTCTTTTACTTAGTTTGTTCTACTTTTGTTAGTTCCTTGAGTTGTAACATAGGTTGTTTATTTGGGATCTTTCTTCTTTTTTGATGTAGGTGTTTATTGCTATAAACTTCCCTCTTAGACGTGCTTTTGGTGCATTTCATAAGTTTGGTATATTGTATTACCATTTTTATTTATTCCAAGACATTTTAAAATCTGTCTTTTAATTTCTTCCTATATCCTTTGTTTATGTAGAAACATGTTTAATTTCCACATATTTGTGAATTTTTCAAAATTCTTATTACTGATTGCTGGTCTCTTTGTGGTTGGAAAAGATACTTGATATAATATCAATTTTTAAAAATTAGTTATGACTTGTTTTGTGGCCTAATATGGTTTTTCATAGTGTGGTATGTTTAAAACCTTTTTATTTTGTGTGTGTGTGTGTGTCTCCTATAGATTTTGCTTTTGATTAATAAAGATTACATGAAATATCTCACTCTTATAACAGTTTTCTGATAACAACTTAACTTTGATTGCATACAACAACTCTACACCTTTATTTCCCCCACATCATGTGCGTTTTTGATGTCTAAACTTATATCATTTTGTAACATGTATCCCTTCCAGCTTATTTAGCTATAGTTGTTATTAATAATTCTATCCTTTAAGCCTCATACTAGGAATAAAATAACTTTATACACCACCATTATACTCCTAGAGTTCTCTATATATTGCTCTGTATTACTTATACATTACTTACACATTTTGTGGTTTCTAAGTTTTATGCTATCGGTTATCAGCCTTTAGTTTTAGTTTAAACAGCTTCTTTACCAAATCCTGTAAAGCAGACTTAGTGGTATGTACTTCTTTAGCTTTTGTTTGTCTGAGGAAGATTTTACTTTTCTCCCATTTCTGAAATACAGGTTTGCTGAGTAAATTATTCTTAATTGTCAGGGTTCGTTTCTCTTCAGCATTTTTAATATATCATCCCACTTTTTCCTGACCTTCAGAGTTTCTTCTGAGAAATATGCTGATACTTACATTTGGACTTTCTGTTATGTGATGTATTTCTTATCTCTTACTGTTCTCAGAATTTTTTCTGTCTTTGGATTTTGGTACTTTTGTTATTATGTATCATGGCAAACTCTTCTTTGGGTTGAATTTAATTTGAGACTTCTGTGCTTCCTGTACCTAGATATTGGCTTGTTTCCTCAGATTGGAAGCTTTGCAGTGATTGTTTTCTAAGGACTTTCTGGCCTTTTAAATCTTTCTTCTCCTTGAATTCCCATTATGTGTAGGTTGGGTCTCTTAATAGTGTCCATAATTACTGCAGACTGTCTTCATTGTTTAATTATTTTTTTCTTGTTGCTTCCCTAATTGGTTGATTTTAAATGTTCTGTATTCAAGCTCACCGAGTCTTTCTTCACGTTAATAAAGCCTGCTATTGATGTTTTCTTTTGCATTTTTCAGTTCAGTCATTGTCCTCTTTATCTCTAGGATTTATTTATTTATTTTACTGTTTCTGTTTCTTTGTCAAATTTCTTATTTTGCTTGTGCATTGTTCCCCAAATTTTATTGAATTCTTTATTTAAATAAGTAGGTTAAAGTTCACTGAACTTTTATAAGATAATTTTTCTGAATTTGTGTTTCTGTCATTCATAAATCTTTCTTTTTTTAGGGCCCAGTGTTGGAGCTGTGTTAGTTTTTTTTTGTTTGTTTGTTTGTTTGTTTGTTTTTGGAGTTGTCATAATTTCCCAAGTCTTTGTAATCCTTATTTTCTTGCACTGATGTTTGCATATTTTTGGAGAAAGCCATATTTTCTGGCTTTTATAGGTATTCTCTGGCAAGAATAAGACCTTCACTATTTAGTCTACCTGTGATTCTCTACAAGAATGTATTACTATTTTAAGTGTTGGTTACAATTCCTAAGAAGAATTAGAAAAGTGCCAGGATTTTCATTCCACAGCTAATTTTTTAGCATTTACCAAATGTACTATTTCAGCTAGATGTTAAAACTTTGAATAAAGAAACCTCAGTTTGGGGCTAGTTTATCCATTTATTTTTGTGTTCTGCATATTTTGGGATTTGAATTTTTGCTGACTTTTCTAAATATGTTTGAATTTATGCTGATTTTCCTAAGTATGTTTGTAAAACTGTAGTTTTGTTATTATTTGTAATTCAAGCTTAAAATGTATACCCTTGCCTCTAGGTATTTGATGCAAAAAAAAAAAAAAAAAAAAAAAAAAAAAAAAAAAGCTTGAAAAGATCAATGGCAAATAGTTCCTGTGACTTATTACTGTTTTATTGTGAGTATAAATTCTTCCTTCCAATCTACACTGTGATTACCAATTCAGAGGAAGCACTTAGTCTCCACTTAAAATATAGGAAGACTTCCCATTAACATCAACTAAAAGACTGTGAGCAAAGCAATAGCAGACTTTATAAGCACAAAACAGATGCCCTAAAGCAAAACATATGAAGCTTCAAACCACCCAAATAAGTCCATGAGAAATCCTGCCCTTTTCTAAATGAACAATTGATTACAAAATCATTTTTATGTTTAAAATGTGTGTAGCAGAGTGGAAAAGTTTCTATTCCCAAATAAAGGGAAGAAAGAGAAAGAGAGAGACAGAAAGAAAGAAAAAAGGAAGGAAAGAGGGAAGGAGAGAAGGAAGGAAAAAGAAAAGAAAATGAAAAAGAGGAGAAAATAATACAAATTCAGTTTAGGATAAAAATGGCAAGTTATACACATAGGTACATTGATGAGTGTTTACTTACAGTGAACCTTTAACAGACATCACAGTGATTAGAGTAAAATTGTACCCTATTGCAGTCAACAACAAGCAGAACATCCACTTCCTCCAATCCTAGGATGCTTTGATCAGCTGTCAGAAAGAGAATCTGGGACTGGACATTGCAAAGACCAGCAAATTCTTTATTTATTTACAGCAGATGTGGGTTTACACAAATAATTCATGAAAGCTGGAAATCTGCCATAAATTAAAAGTTTATGCTGATGTTGCCTATAATTACCTAGAAGTTATGGTACCATGTTCTGATCACACGGTTTTGCAAAAATTGTTCCTAGCGTCTTAAATTCATTAAAATAAAATTTTACAGTCCTTTGTTCAATGTTTTGGTGAGAAGAAGAGAGCATTACTGTCAGTTATGAAGCCTTGGCTTATCTGATTTTGATTCCTGACTTCAGTACAGCTGTTTCTCCATGTGCATGCTACAGAAAAGCACAAGAAGGTAGGTGTGGTTGCCATGAATTGCATCACTCAGCTATCCTGCCACAGGGATCATAAATAGCTGATGCTGTAGGCACTACCACTCTGGACCCACTATCACAATTACTCAGCAGTGATGATCCTCGAAAGCTGTTCCCAGCCAACAACTAAACATGACAGGTAGTTTCTATAAAGATGTAAGACTCCTGCTGAGTCACTTGCATCCAAGGACCATTTCACTGAACTGGCTGAGCCTCGCTTAAAACTGTGCTGTAGTGCAAGACTCTTGCTACTGAATCGATTTTCCTTTCTTCTCTCCTTTCATAGGCATAGGCTTGTGTCAAGGTCTGAATGAACTCTGCACTGTGTTCTGCACCCACCCCAATCAATCTCTCTTGTCTAATCCTGTCTTGGAATTTGCATATAGACAGATCTGTGGGAACTCGCTTTGCTTCCCATAAGTTCATCAAAAGACGTCACATCTGAATAGAATGCAGGATCTCTGATGAATAATAAAAACTTATGTTCAAAATATGAATTATAGAATTTTCAAGAAATATAATTTTATCATAGTCCAATAAACACACAATAATTAAAGGTAACAAGGAATTGGCCAACAAAGTACCTTTAATAAGTAAATATTGGAAGCATGTATTATATCACTTCTTTGGGAGGAAAATGGGCCAACTCTATAGGTGGGTCCAAGCTGGAAAAGAACCACTACTGAAATGTAGCTCCATCAGGATGCCACCGGAAGTCAATGGCGAGGAGAAACTTTCCCAGTGGGCAGAGTTTCAGCATTTTCACCTGTTTATCCACATTGTATAGAAAAAAGTGGCAAGGTAAGAATTTAAAGCGACTCATTGGTAGTGACCAATGACTTGGCTACTGCATATTACATACAAAATGTCCAGCGACGATGTAAAGATATATCTATGGGGACAGTCACTAGTAAGCAAATCTTCTTATTGCACGTTAATGTCCATCAGATATTATTTACCATGGAGGAAATACAGAGATACCATGTAGAGAGAAAGGTGTGGCCAGGTGACATCAGCCAGCCTCTTCACTGGCTACCCTAACTCTGGCACAATGAGCACCTGAGAAGAACTACCATCATGTCAAGAATCAAGAGTGTTTGGAGCCCCAGAAGCAAGATCTTCCCTTTTCCATGGCTGTTTGAGTACTGCTACGGCAGAGTATTTGACCTGAGAGCAATGAGGACCGAGGGCGAGCTCCCCAAAATGGCACCAACCTTTGAGGAGGCGAACTAGCTTCATGGTGGGAAGTAAATTTTCTTGGAAGTAACAGTAATTCATCTTGCCTAGAATTGATATATATTCTGGCCATCAGGTTACCTTTCCTATCTTGTAAAATGTTAGCCCACACCATTCTCGGAGGACTTACAGAAGTTGAGTTATCTCACTTGGCATTTCATGTACATTGTGTTGAACCAAATGACCCACATTACAGCGTAGCTGCAGAGGCAGCGACCATGCAACTGTGGGATTCATGGGTTCTCTCACACACCACAGCTCCCACAAGGCTGCTGGACTGATAGAGCAACGGGGTGGCCTTTTGAAGGCAGACCTAAGGTGTAAGCTTGTGATACCATGTGATAATGGGTGCCATCCTCCACTATATGTCATGTACCCCAAATCAAACACCACTATATGATGCTGTGCCCTCAATAGGTAGAATGCATGGGGCCATGAATAATGGTGTGGAAATTGGAGTGGCTCTGCCAATCCCCTAGTGATTCACCTGGAAAATGTATTTTTCTTGTAACTACAATTTGAGACTCTGTGGATCTATAGGCAAAATATATCCACAAAGATACACAGCAAGAGTCCTGTTAACTTTCAGTTATGCCTCCTGCTCAGTCACTTCAAGCTCCTTTTGCCAAGACAGCAGCAGCAAGGAGAAGAGCCACCCATCCCGGCAAAGTGAATTAACCATGATCATGAAGAGAAACCAGAGCTCCTATCACAAATGGGAGTAAGTAAAAAAATGTATTTGACACCCAGGTGCTCCACTAAGGCATCCATTTATAGGCCCCTATCTGATTTTGATGATGACTGAACAAATGCATAGCCTGAGAAAGGAACACTGACCAGAAACTTGAGTCCCTTAGGGATGATGGTCTGGGTGCACCAGTAAGCTACATAGATTGGCAGAGATGCTAGTCAAGATTAGGAGGAATCTAGAATGGGCAGTAAAAAAAGGAGATGATATGGACCATTTGAAGCCCTATAACCAGTTGTTGTGTTCTGTGTTTTGTAACACTGACTTTACATTTAATGGATTCCCAGGACAAAGACAAAACAGCATATTGGAAGACCTGTTCCCAGTAGGGTAAATGAGTTAAGACTAAGAAAGCAGATCTGAGTGGTGCCAGCAGGGGACTGCAGTGGGGGCAGCAGGTCCTCAGGCTCTCCCTTCAAGATGGAGGCACTCATTTCCCCACCTGCCAGGAGTTTTCCCAGCCAAGTTCTTCTCAGAAATGGTATTGGCTGAGCAGATGGTAATAAAGGAGAACCAGGTTACTATAGGTTTGCCTTCAGTCCGGTACATTTTAGAAGGGATTACTTAAGGAATTCAAGCATCCTGAAACAAATTTTCTTAAAGCCACCCATTTACCCCAATACCACAGCCAAGCCCTATGCAAGGGTATTTGTACTTCAGCTTAAGACTCCCCCCACTCATCATCCATTCACACTTAGAATATCATGGCTTTATCCTTACTGGAATTCTGGTGTGCACTTTTCCATGCCACCTCTTTAGCTCCAATGTTATGGTTACTGTGGCCAGTGACACTTTATAAACTGAAATCATGCCTCCTTGATACTTTTCTCAAGGCAACTTCCTTAGGAGACTGAAGCCATTCCCAGCAGGAAGCACCAGCCTTGCATGGTCCAGCCCTCTGGGCTCTGCAGCCTCCTGCACTCACCAGGGTGGGGCGTCGTGGACTTCAGCTCTTTCCCTTCTGCCCAGCACCTTCCCTCTCACTGCCTTTCTTCTGGAGTGTCCTCCCCTCCTTCCATTCCCTTCACCCAGCTGTGCTCTAATCAAACTTCAACTCATCAACTAGAATTTTACTTTCCTGGGAAACTTTCCCAAATAAGAGAGAGTAAATCTTCTATAACGAAGGTGACCATGTGTCTTGGTTTGTCTGGGCTGTCCAGGTGTCCACCAGTAGTCTGCTTACTGCCCCTTCTTTGCTAACCTAAGCCTTCTGCTCCCAACCTGTAACGCCAGTTGGAGGTGGAAAATGTAGGCACAGAATATATAATCCAGTTCAGTTTCCAGAAGCCTCATAATATATTCTGTATTTGTGTTTTACAGGAGTTACGAGTTACAATGAGAAGACGGCCATCCCAAGTATTTAAAATAGTATTTGTTCCTTCTAGACATGATCTCAACTATTTAAAATATGTATTATCTTATTTGTTAATATAAGTTTCCTTAGAGCAACTGTAAGAATCATGAAGGTACTATGTTTATCTTGTTCATCATTGAATTCCCAGCATAGGGTAGAGTCATTGACAAATTGTAGAAGCTCAACAAATAATTCTTGAATGGAAGACAGGTTGAATGAAAACTGTTGGCACTGAAACATTATTCAATTGCTTTAACTGAGAAAGAACATTATTAGTTTATACTACCAATTATTATGGAATATTGTATGTTCCATATAATCGTCAACGGTATGGAATTTTATCCTTTTTAAAACATTTCACCAGGAATGAAGTGGCTTCTGGTCTTGCTTTAATTTGCATTTCTTTGGTAGCTAGGAAGGTAGACATTTCTCTTTATTATTTATATCCTATTGTTAATTTTCCATTCATTTCCTGAGCTCTTTCATTTATTGTGATCTTGGTAATGTTCTCACATCTGCAAATAAATTTACTGATAATAGGTATTAATCCTCTATCTCATATATGGGGTGCAAATGTCTTCTTCTTCCTGCTTTCTTACTCATTTCATATCTATTGCTTTTCACATTCTATATGGTTAACATCTTATGGTAAAAGATCTGTCAACCATTTGTGTTATGGACTAAGTGTGTTTCCCAAAATTCATGTGCAGAAATCCTAATTCATAGGGTGATGGTGTTAGGAGGTGAAGCCTTTGGGAGCTGATTAGGTCCTGAGAGTGCAACCCTCTGAATGGGATTAGTGGCTTTATAAGAAGAGACATGAGAACTTCATCCCTCTGCTTTCTGCCACATGAGGACACAATGAGAAGACGGCCATCTGTACACCAGGAAGCCAGACACCAGATTTGCTGGGGCCTGGATCTTGGACTTCCCAGCCTCCAGAACTGTGAGCAATAAGTGTTTGTTGTTGAAGCAACCCAGTCTGTGGTAATTTGTTACAGTAGGCTGAACTGACAGAGAATTTTTTTTCATAATTTCATTACTTCTTTGGCATACTTCTCCCAACATTGTGAGAAATTCTTTTTAAAATGTTGTTCCTGGTTTTTCAAGAATTTTTAGTTTTTTTTTTTTAGTTTTTAGCCAAATTTTCTTTTGACATATGATATATATGATGAATTTAAATAATTTTCTCTCCATTCCTCTTTGCTACATAATAACTTTTTAAACATATCTAGTTAAGGATAAACTTTAGTCCAGCTCATTCTAATTCAGAATTATTATAGCTCATCCAAAGTACTGAGGTATTGTGTGTGTGAAACAGTATCATGAACAGGATGGGGGCACAGTGAGATCAGCCCCTGCGAAGTGATACCTGGGAATCTAGCAAGGTGAGTGTACAGTCTTCTCACAGATTATGGTGTATTCGTGACCACCTGTGGGCCTCAAGGGTCCCCTTTTGCAAGGGACTGCATGATGTCCTTCAAATTAACATTGTCTCCATATGAATGGCACATGAATCTGGGACAGTTTCTCCTTGTACACAACATGATCATTCTACAAAATGCTATCTAGTAAGGAATCTAATCTTTAATAACAAGATTTCCCCACAACCACTGTTAGATAAATCTCTGTCTGGTCATACAGAGGGGCGGCTAGAGAGAAGTGAAATTGTAAACATGAAAACATACAGCTCACTTCTCATCTGGACCCTAGATGGAAGTCAAAGATGACAACAGTAGTCTGACATTCTTAAGTCGTATCCTTTCATTTGTTAATTTCTTTATATTTGCTGGTACTTTCCTAGAATCTTATACACCATGCCCAGATTCTTACACACATGACCTTGTGAGGACATGCATGTATTTAAAAGAAGGTGAATGATATACAGGGTGCAGTCTGTGCTTACGGAAGTACACATGCCTGACCCAAGGGAACGTTGAACTTCATTCACGGATGAGCTGACTGCACCAAAATGGTGGCTCAGAGCTGTTTGCAAAGTTATGCTTTAGAAACAGATGTGAATGGGGGCCAGGTTAGGCCACATGTAGCTGAAACTTCATGCACCAAAAGTACATCCTTTTAGAAGAAGTTGAGCTTCAACACAAGCCTGAGCTTTCTAATAAAGACACTGACAAAAAGTGCACTCCTGCAGCTGACTTGAGATCATTAGTCTCCAAATGCCTCATAATAAACCTCATTTGTATTCTTTCTTTTTCTCAGGGAATGAAGTGGATCTCGGCCCATTTCTTTTCACCTATTTGAACTAAAAATTAGGTCTCTCATTTGTTTTACTGCTTTCATTTTTGAGAGAAGAAACTGATGAATGCATCCATGAAATTTTTCAGCAAAGAATGGCAATAAGAATTATTCATTACCCAACATATATCCATTGTATTTCTAACTCCCTTTATCACTGTTGGATTAAAATTTGCTTTTATGAATATGAATACCGCCATTTCCTTCTAAAAAAATTGTTCTGTTTTGTTTGTTCTATTTTCTCGGCTCAGCTGACCTTGCACTTTAAATGTGATGGTGACTTCATTCAGATAATGTTACAAAAGCTAAAATGGAAAATGAAAATAAAAACTGTAAAAAGAAAATTGAAATATCAGTTTTTGTTTGCTTGTATTTAAGATTTAATAATGTTTTTGAATAACGAATGCATTGTAACCGGAGATCAAACTCAGGCAATATTGAATCCTGCTTTTAAAAAATGTCCTTCAAGTTTTAGTTGCCCCCTTCTCAAATGCAAATCACTCACTCAGCGCATCTTTATCTGTTATGCTAGTTACCATGATAGATGTTGGCATTACAGCATCAAACAAAACAGACAGAAATTCCTGAGCCTATGTGTTGAATACACAGATGGTATCTGTCTTATATATTCATCCAATGTTCTGTTTCTGTAGCCCAGGGTATACTAGTATCTCTTATTTCTCTTCCTCTGAGCCTGGTGTTGAAAGAATTTTAATAGTGCATAGAATTGAAACCAGGTTAAAGATATCCTGAGACCACAGCCGTTTACAGAAAACTTCGAAACGTTTAAGATCCAGTTAAGCTGGCCTGTGGCTGAGGCTCTTGACACAATCGTGCCCTCTATATTTCTATAAAAGGGAGACAATGTATTTTACTTGTGGTCCTTTAAGCCATGGTTCAGGCTGAGACAAGCATTCTTTAAAAAAAAAAATCACCTTTGATACTCTAGTGTCTACAAGCCAAATTTTGTCATGTCTAGCATTTAAGTATTTTAAAGATTAGAAAATTCATCCTCAGAAAGAAAATAAGAAAACCATTGTTGTGTGTTTACCAGGCCTGTCCTAGGCCTATTCACACATGCTACCCAAATTCAATGATTGCAGCCACCATTGAGATTATATTTTTTATAATATAACTTTGCTCAAAAACCACACATCTAGAGTCATGATGGAGTCTCACAAGGGCAAGACCGGGGAAGAGGAGGACCGCCGGCCTTCAGGGAGTCCGTGGTGAGAATGGTAGCCTTTCCCTCTGTGGATCCAAGGAGGACTACAAATCTCTAATGCACAGATCCAAGGCAGACAGTCAGACCTGAATCCAATTTCATGCTCAGATGGTCAGAACAGGACAGAAATTAATTGATTAATTAATAAGAAAAAAGAAGAAGGGGGAAGGAGCGTCTTGTTAGACTTCCATTTGCCCATGACACTCTCTAATATGAGGGACATGTTCAGAAATAGGCCATAGCCCTCAGCAACATGTCTGACAAGCACGGGATGAAGACAGCCAGCGCCTGTTCAAAGAAGTAGAAAGACAGAAACCTCGGACACCCTCTGCCTAGAAAAGTGAGGGACCCGAAGACAGCAGGCTGAGGTATGCCCGATGATCATTAGTGGTAGATGGAATTTGTCTGAAGCTAGGAAAGAACTGAGAGTCAACACTTAAACCCATGTTTACCAAATGTGACACCCGACATGAAATGGAGGCTACCATGCTTAGCTCCATCTAAAGGAGGTGCAGTGAGAACCCAACGCTTGTTAAGCCTGGATAGGCAGCCTTGTGCTGTGCTGGAGCTGGCCCAGTTCACCAAATGAACTCAAGAAACGGAAGCCCAGTCTTGTATGTGGAGTCTCAAAGGAGAAATGCTGGGGTAACTTGGAGGGATGCTGAAACTCTAAACACGTTTTTAAGCTGTTCTTATCATTGCTGATGGCATGTTTCTGAGAATGGGGCCAATGAGTGAAGAGACAAGACTGAAGGAAGTTTCAGGAGGAGGATTCTGGGCTGTGATGGTAATGCCTTTTGGAGCTGTGTTTCAGTGTCAGTGTTCAGCTCTGCAGCATTCTCCCTTCCTTGCATAAACCTTTTTCACCATGGCTGAGTGGATTTGTTTTTTAAATTAAAGTGCATTAAAATACATTTTGGTGATAATAGATTGAAATGTTTACAATAAATATAATTACAAATGTACTTTGCTATCACAAAGCAAGAATGGAAATCACTAATGTACCAATTTAATGCTGCTGTGAATAAATAGAAAAAAATTTAGCTGGTAGGCTGAAAAATTTTTACCCACATTTGAAAAATTTTGTAAATAAAGCTAAACACTCATCAGTAGCTTTGCACTGTATTTTAAAATCTGTATTGATACATAACTGAACCTATTGATGGGGTAAGTGTGATATTTTGATATTCACATACAACGTGTAATGACCAAATCAGGGTACTTATCACCTAAAACATTTATCATTTCTTTGCGCTGGGAGCATTTAAAATCTTTTCCTCTATTTTAAAATATATAATAAATTATTGTTGACTATAGTCACCCTACTGTGTTATCAAACACTGGAACTTATTTTTTCCATCTAATTCTATGTTTTTACCCATTAACCAACCTCTCTTCACCCCTCCCAGCCTCTGGTAACTGTCAATAAAAGCATTACCTTGACTGAAGTGTGTCTCTCTTTGTCCGTCTTTCCAGAAGACAACCCTGGCATGGGAGGTTTTCTGATCTAACTGTTGGATATCAAATTTTTGGCAGCTTTCTGACATTGTTTCATAATTTCTATGGCCTGCTATTTGCTTTTCTGTTAATGTCTGTATATATTTTCTAACTTGGAACCAACCAGACGGGCCTCCTTATCCAAAGTATTTCACGCTGAGATGTTAAGGGGGAAAATGCTTTTCTAGCAATTGCTTGGCCTCACTCCTCTGAGACTAAACCGTTCTGTCAGTTGTTACATCTGGCACACCTCTGTTCAGTCGCATTTCATCTGGTTTTATTCAATTCTAATTCAGCAGCTAATTCTACTTGAAGAACGAACACAAGATGGAGTTGGTCAGATTTACCGTAGTATATGAAGACAGAGATGTGGGGATCTGGGTGCTGCCGCTTCTGAAGCATTGCTAAGTTGACAAAATAATTTTGTATGAAATGGTAGCAGTCAGGGTAGTTGGCCACGTTACATAGTCAACAGGAAGGTCAGGCAAAGGGGACAGGGAAGCAGCACATTCAATGATTAAGCCTTTGCTATTCACATACATTTTCATGGATCACAATCTCAATGAAAAACTCAGAGGTCCAAGCAGTGAGTAACCGCTGCCAGTACCATTTCAAGAGTTGAAAAGAAGACATACATGGGAAATGTTAGCTCTGAAACAGTATATTGTCCAGTCCAAAAACACACATAAAATGACCTTTTAGTAAGTAGGGTGGGACGAGACTGAGAAGCCCAGAATCAACCCTTTGCTCATGGCTTCACAGGCACTCTGCCTTTCCAAAGTAATCCTTGGGCGCTTCTGAGCTAGTGTCAAAAGTGGCCATTTGAATTGGCCATGGTGCTCATCAATGTTGCCTGCGTGTTCAGGTTCACTTCGGAAACATAGTGGTAGAACATTTGATAACAGAGATTACATGACACACTGTGGGCATTGTCTCAGAAGCCTGTGTGTTTATCTGTTTTGTTTGTTTGTTTGTCTCACATCCATTTATTTAACAAAGGTTCATTGTACCAAGCACTGTGCTTTGTGTAGGGGAAACGACAGTGAGCAGAAACAGATTTTGTCTGTTGCAAATCTGTATATACGTCAACGGAACCCGTTATTCAGTAAACAGGAATGGATCCGCTTCGTTTTGTTTTCTGTAAACTGGGAGCTGTCTCTTCTCTGTGGCATGAACGCAGAGCTGTTGATTTCCAGCCTTACTCTTTTATTTGCTCATTTCATGGTCTTAAGCCATAGAATCCCTCAATTTCCTCATCTATATAAATGGGGAAAATAACTCTAAACTCCCAGGGATTAACCAATTAGGGATTTCAAAGGATTTGAAAGTCTCTTTCATGGTTTTTCAGTGTTATTTTTCTAGCAGTCTTATTAATATGCTTCATCTGTTGTAGTTTTGTAAATTGTAACCAACAAGTTCTTTGTCCTTTATTATACTCACCACCATGGATCTTTATTCTTGATTAAATTTGTTGTTATAAAGATCCCTTTTCACTCTTGGAATTGTATTTTCTATTCCAAAGAATTCCTCAGCATAGGGAAAACTGTGTTTTCATATGTCCCCTTCCAAACTACAGTGTTTTTATGTTTTTTAAATTATCTAAGTATTTCATATTATTTCAATACAGAGGAGGGCAAATTTGCTTGAGAGACGGAGATTGAAGGAAGGAAGGAGAGAAAACACATTTAAATGTTCCTCACAGAAAATGTAATGTCTAACAGCAGACTGTTTGAATATATAGTCTTCAATGTATTTGTATATGTTGAAGATAAAACAGAATTGATGAATAAAATATTCTAATAAAATTCCTGAAGCCAAAAATATATCTACTATCTGTGTACAGGAACACATAAGTGCAGTGAAAATACTTCCTAAACTGTAGTTAAGTAATAAATTATATGACTGAGATATTTTAAATCATACTTTGTTTATAATATCTTTTTATAATCCCTAACTTCTAATTAATGCAAAATAAATCACCCACCTAACACGTTCTATAATTTCCAAATTACCTGCATCTCATAACCAAATCATTCTTTATTGTGTTTTAAAATTATAGTTATATGAAAATGTCTTTCACTGACAGTATTTTTGTAAGTTTACCAATTCTCATATTTTTTCTGTATGTTCTACAAGACTAAAATTTCTATATCTTTATCAGTCAGGCTAAAACTTAATTTATTTATGACACTGTGACAAGGGTATATTCCCCTTTCTTAGACTAAAACACACCCCATTCTTATCCAAGAATATTATGTCTCTTCCATTTCACTCACATACGCATTCATTCTATATGTGGCATACCCTGCAAGCAATTATGCTCTTTTTATTTTTCAAGCGACTTTATTTACTTATAAAATCCTCAAAAGGGCACAAGCGACAGCCTCAGCCTTTTGCCACAGCCCTTATTGCTGTGCATACTGATGAGCAATTCATAAAATATTAACCAAGTTTGTGTCTAGGGTAAAATATGAGGTAGAGGTTTGACAGTGAGCTGTGTAATCAACTGGAGGTTTCCATTTTATGCTTCAGAAGGTGCGAGGAAAGCAGTTTTTTCAGCTTTCCCTCCCAGGGCCAGTGGGGCAATGTCGGTGGACAGCGTGAATCCGTGCACTGAGACGCAGATTCTGGGTTCATGACTAAAGTATCTTCTTCCCTATCTTTCTGATGCCCCTGCCATTTTTATGAATCAGAGAGAAAGAGAGCACTCTATCAAAATGAGCTCCACTATGAGATGTGATCAGGTTTTCAAAGGAAAGAAATGGCGCTGTGATAGGAAACAGCAGTGAAATCTGTGTGATATTGTGAGAGCATTTGGGCTGAGACGTGAGGAGTGGAAAGCCCAAAGCCTGGTGAAGGGCAAAGGGAAATGTTTCCAGATGAGGGAAAAGCAAGTGCAAAGTCTGCTCATGAAATAAACCATATCATGTCCACGGGGATAATGATGATCTCCACAACCCCTACATGGAGTACGGTTAAATTGGCTACAGACTACAGGTTTAATCATGATTATGTCCATCAGTGGCCATAAGAATTAGGTGTCAGTCAGGAACAGTAAAGTGAAAGCAACAATTAAATTTCTGCGGGGGGCAGACAGGAAGGGTTGGTGTGTACACTTTGCCCGGCACAGGCACACAGAACATTAGAGCAGGTCCTCAGAGATTCTGTTTGTAGTGGGCATCCAAATTGAGACCGTCACTAGGGTGTCCAGGCAGGGGGAGGAAAGTCAAAGAAGATGGTGTGGCCTAGGGAGCCCCAAAGCCCCAGATAAAGGGGGCAGAGACCTGAAGTGCCTGGATACAAGTTGGGGGCAGTAGTCTGTGTTCAGCCCAAAGAGCAGCAAGGGCAATAAGCCACGCAAGGCGGTGTCATATGGTGACCCTCCAGACCAAGTCCTGGGCATCTGCCCCACAGTCCTCACAGTGGGCTGGAACAAAGACAGCCAGGTGACTTTTGGGAGCAAAATTAAAACACCGGCTTCCATGCCAAACTTTCGAAAGTCATGCTAAGAGGGATTCTTTGTGCAACTTGTTTATGACATGCCTCAACATCTTTGTCTTCGTGTGTGTGTGTGTGTGTGTCTGTGTGTGTGGTGTGTGATGTGTGCATGCACATGCTTGGAGTGGTTGAGCTGCTGGGATCAGCGAGTGTATATTTTTCATTAATTTGAGACATTTTGGAACATCACTTTTCAAATATATCTCTTCTGCTTCTCCTTTCTTCTCTCCTTCAGAAACTCTAATTATACACAGAGTATAATCAGAGGCCACTTGAACTTGTGCCACCAATCACCACACTGTTCATTTCTTGTCTTTTTTTCTCTGTGTGTTTCATTTTGGATAGTTTTCTATGTTTTCAAGTTCACTAATCTTTTCCTCTGCAAGGTCTCATCTGCTAATGACTTCACCTAGTGTATTTTCACCTTTGCCACTGTCACCTTCAACACTAGATGTTTGATTTGAGTTATTTTTATATTTTCTAAGTCTCTGCTGATAACAGGCTCATTTTCTTCCTACAGTTTTTTGATCATGTGGAATATAGCTTTAATTCCCATTATAATGTCCTTATTCACTAATTCTATCATCTGTATCTATATATTTAGATCTGTCTTGGGAGATCTGTTTATCTCCTTCTTTTCATGATAGATAGATAGATAGATAGATAGATAGATAGATAGATAGATAGATAGACAGACATTTTGTTGTTTGTTAGGTGGGGCTGAAACAGCTTTAGTTGAGGGCTGCGTGTGCCTCCTGCTGAGGCAATACCCTTCTGTGTGCCCTGATGATGTCCCATGAATTACAAGCACTTTTCTCTCTGGTTGGTGGGAACACATGATGTTTCTTGCCTTGTGTCAGCTCCAGGGCTATTCCTCCAGGCCTTTTTGAGTGGTTCTTTCCCCAGCCTAGGGTAGTTTCCTGGTCCTCCCATGATGTACTTCAGCTAAAGACTTGAGGGAGGCCTCTGTGACTTTCGAAGTTCCCTCTCTCTGTGCAGCTCTCTCCTCCTGGGTACCCTCCTGGGATACTCTATCCACTTGGCCTCTACGGGGTCTCAGCCCCACCTCCTCAGTGCAAGGATGAGCCAGGTCCTCCTGGGGAACCCCCGCTGCACAGCAGCCTGGATGCACTCTCCCGGCAGGAGGTGGCGGTGCTTCCAGAGCTGATGCTGTTTCCCACCTCCAACTGTCATTGTCCTGTGCTGGCTGATGCCCAGTGTCAGAAAACCCATTTCATAGTTCTGACTGTGTCTTTAGTTGTTTCAGATGGGGGGAAATCCATTCACTGTAACTTTATATTGGTAAGAAGAAGAATTGAAATAACCAAGATCTACTTTTCTGAAGTTATTAAGCTTAGATTATTAAACTTAGATTATTAGTTATTAAACTTAAGTTATTACCTTAGGTAAGTGCAAGAAGTGAAGCTAGATGGAGCAGAGAATCGGTCACAAACTGCATCCAATAATGAAAAATTAAATAACATAAAACAACCAGAAGAGTCGCTAATATTTATTAATGGCTTCAGAGTACTTGGCACTATTCTAAATGTATGAATTATTTTACTTATTACTCTAAACAATTATTTGAAGTAGGTACTTTCAAAACCTTCACCATATATATTTTTCAAAAAACGTAAGAAAGAAAGATATAAAGTTAATTGTCCAAGAAAGTGCAATTTTCCAGAGCTGGGAGAGGACCCAGGTCAGTTACGTCGGGTTTAGAGATGAGTTTAGAGATGGGACTGACAAAAGCTACTCAGAACAAAGCAGAAGCTGCAGGAACCTTAAGGAAGGACATTAAGATAAACCCTACTAGCTTTGTTAGATATTCAGTCTCATCATCACTACTGGGCACACCCTTGTCTTTTCCTCAAGGCCAGTGCAGTCTGGAACAAACACAACTCTGTACTGCTATGTAATCACAGCTTGTTGTGTGACCCTCATCCTCTGCACGCACATGACTTTCTGCTTCTCTGAAGACCATAAGCCAGACACCCCCATCTTGGTCTTGAAGTGTTCTCATGTTTTAGACAATACCACCGACAAAAAGTATCCTGTTTCCTTTGTTATTTTCTGATATGTCTGTGCTCAATGAACCTGTCAAAATGAACATACTCCACTATATAAACACATAGATACATATCATGTACCCATGAATTTCAAGTAGGGGTAAGTTCTTAAATGATTGAAATTCACCCATCCAACTTTCTCACCATCCATCTCTGGCACTGTTGCATAGGACCTGTGAAAGCCACATCATACCAGTATAGTGGTACGGATGGATTTCCTTTACCATTCCCTGTCTTTTAAGATTTGATATAAACGTGTACAGGCCCTAGTAGCACATGGGATGGAAGCTTGTGGAAGGATGTACAAGGGCAAGCTGTTTGTGGCTTTCATGTTTGAGGATCCTGCAGTGCCTCTGCTGGTGCTCTGAGCTAACACAGCACCTGTGCCTACAGTGTGCAGCCTCCTCCCGGGGCAGGTCAGGCCCTTCTCAGTCTTGCATCTCCTTCAGGTCATTCCTGCCACCCTCCTCCCTCACGTGTCCTCCATCACCTGGGGCAACATCCCTGGACCAGAGGCCTTTCTTGAAGAGCCCACTGTGCAGCTTTTGTAACAAAAATGTATACAGCACAGCATTTCCTCAGAAGGAGAAATAGAACCAAGATCCTATAATTTGAGGGACACAAGAGCTAGAGATGCTCCAGGTGCCAATTAATGGCGACACGTTAGGAAACACCCACAGGTGAGAAAATATCATCCAGGCAATCGAGAGTACACTATTCACTAACAAACATCTGTCAAATTGCAGAGGCTGCGGCAGCGCACATTTCTGTCTCCCTCGTGTTACAGATCTGTCTGGGGTTTGGCTCTGCTCAACATTCTGTTCAATTTATGAGCAAGTCTGATGGAGTCACTATCTGGGACACTGCCAGTCTTCAAAGCAAGGCAAGATAAGGGGACTCACGAGCCGGCTCTTGACACGTCTGCTCAAAGATGACGCAGGTTATTCTTTCTCATGTTACGCTGGACACACAAGTGGCATGCCACTCAGCAAAGTGGGTCCTCAGCTTAGGGGACCCTCCCAATTCTCCCATCAGGAAGGATAGTGCAGCCCCATGGCCAAGACTGATATGCTCTAGGGAAGGAGGGTGAGTATCTAGAGCAATAATAAAATCTACCGTGAGGAGTAAGGAATTTCCCCATTGCAACAGACTTCACTTGTGACTTTAACTACTCAGCCTTGGGGCCTCGCAGAGATAAGCAGAGTTGCAAGCTATGTAGCCTTGCACGTAGAAGGAAATGTTAGAGTATATCCTGGATTACAAGAATTGGCAGTGGAGCAGCTAAGTTATTGTTGTCCCCAGCAGGGTACAGGCTGGAGTAAAAGAGCTACTGACACCGAAGACCATATCATCATGTAAAAATGGAGTGAGACCCTCAGTTTCTGATGGGCAAATAGCATGCAAGTCTAAGCAATTCAGACTGGCATCCCCAGGGTGGCAGCTCAACCCCACCTTGTCCTGTCCGTGTAACACAAGTGTGAGAAATTCAGAACACAGATGTCAGTCAATAAAAGAATGAAAGCCATTCTGTCAGAGGATTGAACAAAGATGTTCTTTCAGTTTAAAGACCTCACAGCCCTGGGGAAGCCAGGTAAAATGGAGTTTAATTGTCTCATTTAAGAAATCGAGATTATTTTATTCACATAAAAATGTCTTAGATAAAAAAGTATAATTGCTGAGGCCATAGACAACACCCAGGAGAGGAGCTCTCTGAATTGGCAGCAAGTTTAAAAGCTTCATTTCTCTCTTTCAAATGTGACGCTGAAGATCAATTTAGCTATGGGATTAGGAACAACAAGCTGCATAGAAAATCACTGAATGAAGTCTACAGGAAGGGCTGACTTAGAGAGGACGTCATGTTGTGGATCATTTTGAAAACAGAGCACGCTGCATGGAGATGTTTTAATTGTCCTCCACAGCCATTGCATAAAACTACATCGATGCATTCGGAAGTCCCTTGGCAGACAGCATCAGCCCACTGGGGTAGAGCCTCAGGCTGACTCACCACCCATTCCAGCAACTTCCACTGGTTCAGAGCTTTCCCCGACTGGCGATGGGACTCTGTTCTGAAGGCCCACCATTATTGCTGTTGTAACTTCACTGTTACTATTAATAATCACAAAGAGTGCATCAGCACATAACTGTGTATATGCAAAGTGGCTTACAATACAATTTTTTTTTCAAACTGATGAGAATATCAGGAACTGCGCTCCCCACCTCTCTCTCTCTGCATCTCTCTCTCTCCGTCTCTGACACATACACACTCTCTCTATATGTAGCACACAGATACACTATATATACTACATAGCCACATACAACGTGTCCACTGATTATATTGCCAGCGGGCCATACTAAATAAGAGAAGACTATAACAACATAATCGAAATGTAGCACTATAAACAGACCGTCTGACAGTGAGTCTGATCCATGTATAATCACGTTCCGGATTGCTATGAGAGAAGGAGCTCCCCAAGGGACCTGGGAAATGATTCAGTTGATGGGATCATGGGATCAGCAACAACGACCAAAGGACAAAAGGAATGGCCCATACCAAGTAGGAAAGCCAAGAGAAAAGAATCAGAAATAAGGAGTTTATCAAGTACTGAACAAAATAAAATGAGAATTGAAGAAAGGGCACTGAATTTGCTGTGTCTGAAGCCAATGGTGACTTATTTAAGGAGAGTGGTGGGCAACGCTATATTGTAGTGTCTAAACCATTCAATCTCTCATCTGTCCAAGTCACGGGTCCACGGGGGGAGTCACACACAGGCAGCCCCTGGCCTCATGGAGCATCTACTCTCTCTCTGTGATTTCCTACATTTTAGACAACGACCTCTTATAAGAGATGCATTTTCCACTACAAAATCATGTGTGGGCACACACATACACAAACACACACACACGCACCCCACTGGAACAAAAGTTTCATTAAGGAACACCTGTATTTATAAAATGTGATCAACATTTCTTTTCCATTCTATTTAATTCAATTAAAAACCTAATGGTGATGACCAACTGAAGCAATTCCACAACCACGCACTGGGTTTCAAGCAGTGCTGAACACACACGCAGCCAATATGACGCCTGGAGCTGGCAAGTCCTTCCAGCCCTGGGCCTTTACTGGAGAGGAACTGGGTGTATGGGGCCTCAGTCCTCAAGAGCAGAGGCGGACCCTGAGGGGATTTCAGATCCAGGAACTCTGGGTATTGGTGAGGGAAGAAAAGGGGGAGAGGGAGAGGGAAGCAGGGGGCCGGGTCAGTGGGGAGACCTGGCCCCCACAATGGATTCCAGGTTCCAATGCTGCAGCTGAGAGGACACGGTGAATAGGGATCCCCAAACCCAAGATTCTCTTCCTGCGAGAGCTTCCACTTCGATCCATCGGTACTAACTGACGCCAAGAGCAGGACCACCCAAGGATGGAGTGATTCTGGTGGAGGGGGCAGGCAAGAGGGCCACCTGGGGCCCTGAGTGGCTGAGCAAGCAGGGCAAGCTTTCTCTCCTTCCCTACGCTTCTCCCACCTTTGCTCTACCCTCATGGACATTCTGCAGACCTTGCTCCAGTGTGCTTTTCCTTGTGCTCCAGGCAAAGGCAAAAGACATGGCAATACTCCAGGGTTCTCCAAGGAGGCGTAGGTCACTCCGGTCCTCCTAGGACTCAAGACTGAGCTAGAGCAAGTGGAGGATGGGGTTGGGCCTTGGAGCTTCTTCCCCTCCTTTTCTAGGTCAGAGGTACGTCTCCTTCCTGCTCACTCCCATCCCCTTCCCCGCTCCTCCTCTGTCCAAGGAGAAGGTGTGCAACACCTGCCCTGTGCATTTCATGGGTGCATAACAGGTACTAAAGGAGGCCTTTCCTTCAGTCTCCCCAAGGCTACGTCTTGCTCTGCCAAAGTTCAAAACACTGACATACATGGAGATGAAGGACAGCATCCCAGGGAGAGCTTCACAGTCATGCGTTCTGCAGGGGGCACTCGACAGCAGTGAGATCTCTACTCTCTGCCCTTCTCCTGGGAGCTCACACATGCACAAGGGCACACGAGGCTCTGGCACGCAGCCACGGAAGGGCTGTCTGTGCTCTGGGTCCCACACTTTCCAGCTTCATTATTCTCTTGGATTCTTTTTCTCTGTCCCCACTTCCAGCTGACCTGGCAGTGAACCCAGAGTTGAATCCCTTGGCCATTTTCTATTTAGTATTCTGTCCTGGTATTTCCTTGGCTACTTCCCCTCCTGGTGGAGAAAGTGCTGTTGAGAGAAGAGTGAAGTGACGCAGAGCCAGCCTGGGAAAGGATGTTGACAAAAAGCAAAGTTCCCCTCACTTCCTGCTCTGCTCAGGACAGAGCTGCTATCTCTCCACCGTGTGCAGATGCAAAGTAGAGTTTGTTTTTGTCCATACCAAATACAAACTAATTTTTCTGTATCACTGGCCACAAAAATATATAATCAAGTCACCCACAAAAAAACGAAGTAGGGACCTAAGATTTTTATTCTCTAAATTTTTCTCAAAATAGATGATCCCCCAAAAAACTTTAATAAGATTGAAGACTGATTCCCAAATAGAGGTTAGACATGCTTGAATTTGCTAGCCTTTGCATATATATATAAGTAAGGGAACTCTAGAAATAAAACCCTTAGCACATTATTGATTTGATATAAATATCTATTTTGTGGCAAAGCTGTTGTGCTAAGCACAGAATTTCCCATAAATTTGCTTCACAATATAAGATAGATGCTATTAGCTCCATTTTGTAAGAAAAAAATGAAGAGACAAAGAGGTTAACAACTTTGCCCATAAACACAAGCAGCAAGTGGCAGGTTCGAGACGTGAATCCCACGTGGCTGCCGACCCGCTTGCTTAGCTACAAAAACACACCCTCTCAGCATTTAAGGAGCTCTAAGGAGCTAAGAAAAGAGCCACTGTTGAGTATTGGTCTTATAATTATTGTCCCAGAATGTTGCTTTGTAAGTATAATGAATTAAATACTGTTATATCAAAGACAACTAGACACTATCCTTCAGGTACAGACCATAGGAAAACACACAATAATCTAAATTAACTCCCCAAGCCAAAGGATAAAACCAGCTTCAGTGAAAGCCTTAAGAATAATGCTTTGTTCATTACATTAAGGAGTGTAGGGCAAATGACAGACATTGGCTGTACTGCCTTGTTTTAAGGAAACCTCTTCCCTGCTGGAGACACGGGTTGTACAGCTCCAACTCAGTCATTGCCACTGGAGACCATAAGCTCCCTAAGTTTACCACCATATCCATCAAGCAGCGTGTTGAGTGAAAGCAGAAAACTCATTTGATTTTTCTATTTGTCAGCAATGTTGAAGATTAAATGGGAATAAGCTGGAGGCATTTTCTTTGCAGGCAAAGAGAAAACTATCTAGTCTCTGTCTGTCTGTTACCCTGTTTGTCTTTATCTTTGCTCTCACCTGGAAACTTTGATGTCAAAAACATTATCAATTTCCAAACAGTTGTGATAACTAAGCAACATACACTTAAAGGATTCTGCTTATAAGAAATAAATATGTGTCCTTTTCCTGAAGAAAAAAAAAAAACACTCTGATTTTACTGGGATTAGACAATCGGCACACAACACGGTCGCTTAGAAACTTTTCTTTCTCACACACAAATGCAATATAAAATAGCTTCAAACAAAGAGAACAAGTGCTGCTAACTAAAGATATCTTCCCAGCACCCAAATCCTTTGCCAACAGTTACATGTCCTTTAAAATCTGTTCTGAAGGATAATCTTTGGTCTTATATCATGGATGCAAGCTATAACCATGCAGAGATTTTACTTTTGTTATTTGCCTTAAAACACTGCAAGCCACTTTGCTTACTAATTCATGATACAAGTTTGAAGCATCTAGATTTGATTCAAGGCTCTCTTATAAAGTTTTCTCTTTTGCCATTGCTGTTAGGAAACGTCCTAGCTAAACTTTCAGCCATTTTCTATTGTTTTGTTTTTAAATTTTGACTTGAGCTTTGACTGGCCAAAAACCTATGTGACGTGAGAGTATAACAGGGTGCCCCCCGCCACCCTGTTCTCTGCCTCACAGGTTATGGGGCGCTCTCAGGATGGGTTTCGTTACCCTTGCAATAGCAGAACTTAACACTCAGGTCTTTGCTTCAGGGATAAACACCTTTGAGCACCTTCTCTCATTTTCAAATTGGTTGGAATAATGAACAAGGTTCAGAAAATTCTTTAACTGGACGAGACCCCAGGTTCCTGAAATTTCTCGAACATTTGTCTCTTTCTTCACCTTCTGGCTCCCTTTGACATTCTATCAGGGGGGCAATGTCCAGCTCCGCCTCCCAGCACATCCTAACTGCTCAGTATATACTTGCCAAATACACACACAGATTAACGTAAATTATTTTTGATAATATCCTTTTTTATTATTTACATTACAGATTTTTATGGTAACATAAAACATACATACAGAAAAACACCCAGCACAAAGGTATGGCTGAGTGAAACATCACAAGGGGGACATTCCCCATCCGGGTGTGGAGACAGAACTTTGACAGAGCCCTCAGAAGCACTGCCCTGGGGCCTTTGGAAACCTCCCAAAGATCCCTTCCACATCCTCATTTTCGTGGTAGTCACTTCCTTGAATTTCTTTATGGTTTAATCACCCAAGCCTGGGTCACTACAAGTACTGTTTACGGTTGCTCACTAAAAATGTTTTTAAAAACTAGATGATATGGGCCGGGCGCAGTGGCTCACGCCTGTAATCCCAGCACTTTGGGAGGCCGAGGCCGGCGGATCACGAGGTCACGGTCAGGAGATCAAGACCATAACACGGTGAAACCCCGTCTCTACTAAAACTACAAAAAAATCACCCGGACATGGTGGCGGCGCCTGTAGTCCCAGCGGCTCGGGAGGCTGAGGCAGGAGAATGGCGTGAACCCGGGAGGCGGAGCTTGCAGTGAGCCGACATCGCGCCACCGCACTCCAGCCTGGGTGAAAGAGCGAGACTCCGTCTCAAAAAATAAAACATAAAAAAACACTAAATGATATGATTTGGCTCTGTGTACCCGCCCAAACTGCATGTTGAATGGTAATGCCCAGTGTCGGAGGAGGGAGCGGCTGGGTGAGACGCTTGGATCACGGGGACAGACTTCCGCCTTGCTGTTCCTGCGATAGTGAGTGAGTTCTCACGATATTTGGTTGTTTAAAAGTGTCTAGCACCGCCCCTGCTTTCTAGCCCTCTTGCTCCAGCCACGTAGGATATACCGTCTTCTCCTTCACCTTCTGCCGTGATTGTGAGTTTCCTGAGGCCTTCCAGCCATGCTTCTTGTACAGACTGCAGAACTGTGAGTCAATTAAACCTCTTTTCTTCATATATTACCCAGTTTCAGTTTGCTCTTTATAGCAATGTGAGAATGAACTAATACACTAGACTTGGGGCAAGTCTCTTTTACTTACATTCCCTTCCACAGCCCTTTATTTGCCTGATAATTTATCTGCTGAAAATTCTGGACATAGTATCTGACAGTACCATCTCCTTCAGCCTGCATTTTGCTGATTGTATGTTCCTTGTGCAGCTCAACTCACCTCTCTACCTTTTGTTTTTCCTGCAGATTGACAGCTGTATCCAGAGACTTGATGAGACTCAGGTTTGATCCCTTTGGCAAGAGTTGATGAGACTCAGGTTTGATCCCTTTGGCAAGAGTTGATGAGACTCAGGTTTGATCCCTTTGGCAAGAGTATGGGTGTCACTCTATTGTTTCATCAGAAAGCACAAAATATTGAAATTTCATTCATTTTTGGTGGTAGCTGCTGTTTATGGTCAAAGCCTACACCTATTCTTTCACAAGGATTGCAAAGGAATATCCTAATTCTATCTTTTTAAAAGCTGTCTGGAATAATTTTTAAAAGAAAATAATTTCTGTTATCTCTTTTTTTAATTATCTAATGCTACATTTTGCATTTTAAAAGTAAGTACAAGTGCTCGATTCTTTTCTTGCATTTACCTAGTTCTCAAGACAATGATTTTTTTCCTGTCATCTTCAAAATGCAACCAGTTGTTAATTTTTAATATCATTATGAACTTATGAATTTAAACCTATCTGTTGGGTTTCAATTCATTATAATTTTTATCCCTTTCAAAGCTCAAATTGTCCCATATTTGGCCAAAGGGGCCTTTTAAAATAAACTCCTGAGTCTTTTGAAGTGAGTCTACAAATCTTTGATAGCTTCCTTATTATCTGGTATGTCAAGATGTTCCGACTCTGTTTCTTTTAATGGAAAATGATAATTCAAGGCCACAGTCTTGGCATTAAGGATGTTCATTGCTGTCTGGTTAGTCATCATTGTTAGGCCTTTTCAGTAGAAAAAGCTAGGAATAATAGACAGGTAGATATGTAATTTAATTATCTATTTAAAGATAAAATACTTCTTGAGGACCTACCAATGCTTTTGATTTAAACTTCAAGTCTAAAGCATTCATATTTCTCTTCTTCTAATTAAATCTCTATATTCGTTCTTTAATACGAAGAATCCTGGCTCTCAAAGACACAGATGATAATTTATAATGTCTCCAAAGGGTTCATTGCTTTCCCACATTGCACAAATAAGTCTCAGAATAACAGTACTAGGCTACCAACACTGAGTTTGATTGCTAAGAATAGTTTAAATATATGTATGTATGCTCATTCTCTCTCCAATTTTTATCTTGTACTTTTCTACATTGTCATGTCTCATAACCATTTCATACTATGCTGTCTGTTTTATCCATTTAGTCTTAGTCCCATCAGTAAGTATACATTTATTTCACTCTATTTAGAATAATGTCAGTTTGTGTGCAGTCATTTTGGCTTTCTGAAGTTTGCTCTCTCGGTAATTCTGTAGGAAGAAGTCAGGAAAGAAAATTCCCTAGATTATTAAACATTGACAATTGTTTGTCTGGGGTTTGTGTACTTGAATGCCAGTTTTGCTAGCTATAAAATTCTTGGCTCACATTTTTCTTTACCTTGGGTATTTTAAACATGTTACTCCATTTTCTCCTGGCATAAAATATTGGTGTCTTAAAGAAAAGCTGATGATAATCTAATTTTCTTTTCTATATAAGCCATGTCTTATTTTGCCTAGTCATCAAATTATTATTGCTCTTTTTCTGTAAAATTTAGTAATTTTACTAATGTATGTCTTAGTTTAGTTGTTTCCTTTATATTTCCTGGTTTATAATGAGTTATTTTGATTCATAGCTTCAAATCTATTTTTTAATTGAAAGAAAGTTATTGATCGCAAATTTTAGTATTTGTCATTATCTGTTGTTTTGGCTTCACACATCAGTCTCCTATTCAGTTGTCTTTATCTGTTTTCAATGTTTGCCACTTTCATGCTTTCAGTTATCTTCATTGTCTTTTTAATTTTTTTTCCTTTTTCACCTTCTGCTTCTCCTAAGGTAACATAAGTTGTGTCCATTCAATCTTTTTTTTAAGACTGTATTTCTAAAACTTTTATTTTGTATTTATATTATTTCTTAAATTTTTCACCTCATTGCTAAAATGTTTGTAATTATGATTTATGTTCTTTTATGTCTCACATCTTTTTTAAACCTTTTATCTCATTCTGAAATTATACTTTACAATTTTGCTGTTTTCTCAGGATGTCTTTTTATCTTGTTTTCATTGTCTACCAAGATGTTATTCTACTTCTTATTCTCTTTTTTCTTAAAGTAACTTTGTATGGAATTTGACCTCTATGCTTTCCTGTTGATTTTATGTAAATTTAATTTTCCTGGATTTTTAGAAGGAGGCTTGCTTCAGATAGCTTTTTTATTATCTTGTAAAGAACTCTTTTATGTTGTTTTGTATCATTTTTAAAGATATAGCAGTTTGCTTTTTGACATGTCATGTCCCTATTCCTCTCCTCCACTTTCTCTTTCTTTCTTTTCCATGGTCATTTTCTCGCTCAGTTATAATCCTCTAAGTTGGGGTCCCCAATCCCCAGGCGGCGGACTGGTACTGGTCTGTGTCCTGATAGGAACTGGGCGCACAGCAGGAGGTGAGCGTCAGACCAGAGAGCTCAATGACCACCTGTGCTCCGCCTCCTGTGGGATCCCAGAGAACATGACCGCCTGAGCTCCGCCTCCTGTCAGATCAGTGGCATTCAATTCTTACACAAGCAGGAACCCTGTTGTAAACTATACATTCGAGGTTTTGTGCTGCTTATGAGAATCTAAGGCCTGATGATCTGAGGTGGAATAGCTTCATCCTGAAACCATCCTCTCCACGAAACTGGTCCCTGGTACCAAAAAGTTTGGGGACTGCTGCTCTAAGCAATTTTCCTCATTCCAGCACTCTACCCTGGAAGGATGCCCTGGAAGACTAGTTTCAGCAGTTAATAGGGTCCAGACCCAGCCTCTTCCGACCTTACCACAGACCCCTTGCACGCAGACTCAGAAAAATCCTCTCAGTTTGAGTTTGTCCCCCCAAATTGGCACGTCTCCCTTGCTCTGTCTGTTGGCTCTTTGGGGGCTCTTGTGTCCACCTCCCTGGGGGTCCTTGTGTCATGTCTACATCCCCGGGGGTCCTTGTGTCTACATACCTAGTGCTCTCTGACATTCCTTTCCATGTAGGTGCTGGCAACACATGACCTTGTGGGTGTTGCTGGCTTGCTCGGGAGACTTGTAAGTCATCTTTCAGGGGATATCTTATTGTTTTATTTTATTGTAAATGTTGATGTTGTCGATTGACTTTTTTGGGGGGGAGAGAGAAATCTAATGGCTCTTTTTATAGAGGGATTCAGGAACATCCCAAACTATGCTGGCACCACCAACACCATCCTTTCAGAACTCCTGGTGCTCGTTTTTCAAAGTCTTTTAATTAGCTCATAGATTTATCTCGCTGCCTGAACCACATTCTGGATTCTTTTAGGGGTGAGGAATTTAACACAAATCTTCTGTTTTATGTTCACTTAGGGTAAGTCTAGTGTGTATGGCTCAATAAATGTGAATTATTAAATACATTAAGTTAATGGAAATTTAGAGCCTGTAGGAATTTTAAAGGTTAACTAGACTAATGTTTTCAATTTATAGCATTGGAATTTGTGTTTTAAATATTTTTTTCCAAATATATCATATCTTTATTTTTTGGTGTTTTTATTAATGAAGTGTTTGAATGAGTATAATGTGATAAATACATCAGTCCTTTTGAGTTTTCTGATTTTTGAGCATTATTAGAAAAGCTTTCTCCCGTCTAAGTTATCAAGAAACAAATCCTCATGAAAACCTGCTTTATCTGTATGTTTGTCGGGGTTATTTTTGTTGTTCTTTTTAACGTTTAAGTATTTAATGCAGCTAAAGTTTTTCTGATGTTGGCTGAGAGGAGGGGAATCTCACTTCATTATTTTTTTTCCTGCAGATGATAGTCATTTGCAATTGTTCCAACATGATTTATTAAATAATCAAACCATTTTTCTCAAATGATTATAAATGCCATCTTTATCACATACAGAAATCTTGTATGTGATAAATATGTTCCTGAATTATTTATTTTTTCTCTCTTTTTCTAAATTTGCATCCCTATTCCTTTCTCTTACCTAACAGTGCAGATAGCTTCTCCGAAACATCACATATGGTGATGATAGTAAACACTACTGCCTGTGACTGATCTTACCAGGAACACTGCCTCATGTTTGCCTTTTAAGCATCATATAATATTGGATTTTGAGTTGATACATAGAAATATTTGTATTTTGCTACTATCTACTTATTCCTATTTTGGTAATTATTTTGTTAAATTGGAAATAGATGCTTAATTTAAATAAATAGATGCTAAGTTTTCAGCTTCAATAGAGACAAGCTTGTGATTTCTTTTACTATTTTCACATAAAAATTATAGAATTTTCTAATATTGAGTCATCTTTGTATTCTAAAAGTAGACCATCGTACTTCTTCATAGGGTGTTTATTAAAATAGAGGTTTGGATTTTATAAAATATTTTATTTAGCATTTTTGCATCATTATTCATAAATAAGATTGATCTGTAATTTTGATTTCTTTTTCTTTTAACTATCTATGCAAGAATTATAAACAGAATTTGCAATTCTTTTTCTGCACTTTCAAGCAGTTTAGATAGCATTGAAGTTACCTGAATATTGGAAGATTGCTGGGCTTCCCCTATGAACTTCTTTAAGTTGCTGCATTGTGGGAATTAGCACTTAGTCAACTTTTGTTTTTTCTTGCTCCAATAATTTATCTGCTTTGTTTGTATTTATCCTGATTCTCAAATTTATGTGCACAAGTTTAAGCAAAATAATCTCATCTAATTCATCCATTTTTTGTCTTTCTGTTTCTGTTAAGATTATTGTTTCTTAACAATCACATATAGAACTTTTTTCTTTTCTGATTCACAAATTTCCATTTTTATTAGTACCTTCCATTGCTGTGTTAGGTGATATTTCTTATTCTTTTTCAATTTATTTAATTGTGTGTTTATTACCTTCGTTTTGACTCTTATTTATATTAATACTTAAGGCTATTAATCACCCTTTGAGTGTTGTTTTTGCTGTGTGACACAGATTCTGATGTAGAGTGTTCTAGTATCTCTATTTTTCATATATTATAACATTTTGGTTTTGATTTTATCCTACGGTTGAGATTTTTGTTTTGGTTTTGTTTGTCTGGTAAATATATGTAATTATATGCAGTCATGGTTTTGTTTGTTCGTTTTCTATCTTTAAAATTAATTTTGGACTTAATTCCCTTGTGACCAGGGCAACAATGAAAATCTGTCACTCGACAGATCTGAAAAAGTTAATGGCTAAACATGACTTCCTCTCCTAAGGCCACACCTCCCTCTCGCTCTCGTCTTGTCTGTCTTCCTCACACTTTGTGAGTAAACATTTATACAATTATTCTAAACCAATAGCATTTTCAAGCAGAGAAACTCCTTTTTATGAGGTCTTTGTGCAAAGTACAGAAAATAATAATAATTATTATTTACAAATATTAACTCCACTAAATTCTTATGGTTTTTCAAATCTTAGTCATGAAATTTTAAATCACCAGTGGTAACTGAGGCTTAAGCTTATAGCTGGGTCCTGTGCATGAAAACACCAAGCCAATGATCTTTGTGATGGTAGAACCTAGTTGTTTCAGTCGAAGATTGTGATTACAGCCAAGCAATCTTCATGAGATTTGATAATGCACATTATGTAAATGGAAAATAGTGGCAAATTAATTGATCCCATTACAGTTTTCCATTGCTGACATAAACTATTTGACTTGAAAGCTAAAGTGTGCAATGGTTCCTATTTACCTGCTCATAGGAGATAGAAAATGCTATTAGGCTTATGATAAACTTTTTTATTGACATAAAATGTATAACTATGTGATATGGTCACAGAGATTTAGGTCAAATGTGACTGATGAATAAACAGGTCTGAGGGACTCAGGAAGGAACAGAAGGCCCCCAGGCTGGAGTCTGCTGAATGTATATCTGCAAGTTAGGCACACTTTTCTTCTAGAAATCTTCTCTTTTTTTAATAAAAGGGATAATCAGGATTAACAAGAAACTAGTGAGGATGGGGTGATTGATGATTTATCTGATATTAATATAGACTCCATAATCCCTCTTAGTTTACTAAATGAAAGGCCATTACCAGCATCAGCATCATATTAGCTAATTATTACCGTGCATATTCACTTTACCTACAGATTTCATTTCATTATCACAACAACCCTTGGAGGTAGTTCTTATTATCCTAATTTTACAGATGAAGAAATAATAAATATTTATTGTACTAAGCACTTTAAACACAGTAAGTCATTTAACAAGACAAATTTAGGTGTCAATTATGGAGTATTAAAAACTATATGAGGCTTTCTAATATGCTGGGGTTTTTTTTTGTTTGTTTGTTTGCTTTTTTACATCTGGTAAAGTATTCCCCATTGAAATGATATGAATGTTGGACACACATCCTTCATCCAATCAATTTTTAACTGTCAGGGCCCTTTTGTTATACTACAGAATGTCTCAATTTCAGAATAATATATTATTCTGAAATGTTTTCTCCATCAGTATTGTAAATTTCTGATTATCCTTGTCAAATGTCCTAACTACTGACCATCCTGGGGAACTTCTCATAGCCTGATCATTCAACAGTTACACAGAGGCATATGTAACTAAGAATGTAAAGTTAGTAAGTAAAAATGGAGCAAGAGACCTTCTGCCGTCATGGGCATACCTGTCAGGTTGAAGCATTGCAATACCTGGATGAAAGTGTCCATTCTATTTTGGAATTATGGCCCAGAAAATGTGACTGATTTAGTTAAAAGCAAGGGACAATATCCACAGCCAAGCCAATGGAGAGAAGAGAGCACACAAAAGTGGTTGAGACAACTCCACCTAATCACAGCTGGCAATACTGCAGTCAAATCTTTCATGTGATTTTGTGTTAATTTCTCTTAATTTGTGTCTGTGTTGTATCACTAAGGGTAACCTTACTTGACATTAAAGGGATGATAAATGAAGGTTCTACAGTTCTCGAAGGTCACCGTGTCTATTCTGTCGTGTAGCTTAGTCACAGAGACATCACCATGTCACCCAGGATGACCTGGAAGGAGTTAAAGGCAGGATTTGGCCGGGCGCGGTGGCTCACGCCTGTAATCCCAGCACTTTGGGAGGCCGAGGCGAGCTGATCACAAGGTCAGGAGATCGAGACCATCCTGGCTAACATGGTGAAACCCTGTCTCTACTAAAAAATTTTTAAAAATCAGCTGGGCATGATGGCTGCGCCTGTAGTCCCAGCTGCTTGGGAGGCTGAGGCAGGAGAATGGCGTGAACCCGGGAGGCGGAGCTTGCAGTGAGCCAAGATCGTGCCCCTGCACTCCAGCCTGGGCGACAGAGTGGGACTCTGTCTGAAAATAAATAAATAAATAAATAAATAAATAAATAAATAAATAAAACTGGACTTGGGTGGCAGTGGACCATGGGTCATCTGTGTGACCTTGGGCCACCATTTAACCTCTCTGCCCCTTGGTTTCCCCATCTGCAAACTGAGATTGGGCCAGTTGGTCTCAGAGCCTCTTGCAGCTCTTTAATTGGATAGAATTTGGGACTGAAATTCACCACATCCCTGGCATTTTACCAGATGCTTCCTCCAGCAAATGCAGTGGTGTTAAATACGTTTCCCCTTTTGTTTTGCTCTCAAGAATCCCTGTAAACTGCTGCTCACCTGGGCACATGGCTATGACTAAATCGCCCTTCTGACGCACTCGTGAATGGAAACAGCAGAATCATCACTCTCTCTTTCAAAAATGAGGCAAGCCTAGACACAAGCAGAGAGTACTGAGACTCTAAAGATTAAATACAATGTCCACCTACTTCCCAATTGTGGTGAACAATCACAAAATAGAACCACCGCAGCCCCAGACCTGGCCCCTCAGACAAGCAGGCCTGAGCCTCCCGCCCCGCTCTCCCTGCTGCCCCTCGTCTCTCAGAAACTGCACTTTTCCATCAAGCTGGAGACCTGTGTTCTCCTCTCCTCATGGTGTCATCAAGTGTCATAATGTACACGTATCGTATTTGCCAGGGATCGCTTAGCAACGGAACCCTGTGTTCTGCCAATTTGCTTTTCATGCTGACAACCTAGATTTCACAGAAGTTGTGTTTTCTAGAAGGCTTTACAGACCAGAAAGGGTGACAAAGGGATGTCTCATCGCAGATGCAGACAGAGACTGGCCCTGGCCGCCCCTGTTTATGATTTCTGGGGATATTTTAGATGCTATGATGGCACAGTATTCAAAAACAATTTATTTTTAATCTCCGGCTATTAATCACAGTAGATTGACGTCAGTTAGCTCATAAAGCTGAGGATATAAAGTACTGTATTTGTGAAGAAATATCAACTTGATTTTAGTCACAAACATTAAAAGCTAGCATAAAACTAATTTATTGCCAATGGGGTGTTCATAGTGCATTAGTGATGTCTGCTCACCTTGCAAAAAATGTTATTTTATTGGAGAAACATTCGTTTTGAGAACTTAGACTTCTCCTGCAGGGTAAAGGGGAGAGCATAGAATCTGAGGTGATTTTATCTTTGTCCTTCAACTTGTCTTTACTCATGCTGTGTGGGGAGGGGAGGCAAATATTGTATCACACATTGCAAAGCAGAATAATGTTACCAATGTTTGTAATAAATGCATCTCATTTTAGTGCAGGCCTTATAAAATAATTTAATATGTATGATTTATTTTAAAAGAGTATCTAACCAGGGCAATAACAAAGTGCACAATGGATTATGGAGTGTTGTTCCCTCTAAAGAAGTCACTGCTTCTCATTAATTATTCCCCATACATACTATAATAACTAATATGATTAATATATAATAACATAATTAAGCCAATTCATTGGCTGATGACAGTTTAATCTATTTTCCCTCATATTTCTTCATGAGATTATGTGAGTCTGAATTAATCATAGGTGAATTGGTATAAAATTATGCACCAATTTTCCAGAATTTCTCACCCCAGCCATTGCAATAAATGAACTGAAGTTCCTGCAGGTAAGTTTCCAGACCAATTACATTTTTCTCATACTTCTCTTTTGAGGTATATGGGGCTAAATTATGAAATGAGTTATTTTATGTTCAGACGGGCTGCAGCTTACAGAAATTAATGGACTGGTGGCGGTTTAATAGCAAGCTGATTGGCAAGCTGGACTTTATTATTTCTTCTAGTGTGTGCTCTAAAGGACCCCAGCACTCAAATTGTTTCTGCTTATCATTCATTCAGCCTTTACTTAAGGAGCATCTATTATGTCCCAAACATTAGAGAGAAGCAGAACTGTAGTAAAGAATCAAGTTCTCTTAGAGCTTACATTCCACTTGGCCACAAAAGGAAGGGCCTCTCCCAACAGTAAATGAGTGAATAATCCTCGGGGTCAATTCAAAGAGCGGCAAGGACTCGGAAGAGGACAATACAGCATAACACTGATGTGGCCGTGCTCCCGTGGCAAAGGGTGCCGTGGCTTGGACTATCTATAAGCTTGTAGAATGCGCTTCACAAAAACGCTCTTCCTCTCCTGACCCCATCCTGATGGGTTTCTTGGAAGCACAGGTGTACAACTGCAGGCTTGCCCTCTACCATTTGAACTTTCTAAATGGTAACACTAGATCCTCCATAAAAACATGAAGTACCCCACTCACAGAAGTGGATTTTGTGAGCCTAATATCTTTGTTCTCTCTCTGCCTCTGAAAAAAAGATAAAAGACAGAAAGTTTTCTTTTGACACATCATATAAGGAATGCATTGTGAAAGTTACCTAAGCTTCTAGGGCACAGTTGGTTTCAATTACGTCTTCAGTGTTACAGGGAAAAGTCTCGATTTTATTGTTCCTGTTTTAATAATTAAACGTTGCTGGATATTTATTCCATGCTTTTGGACTGAAGTAAAGAGAGCTTCACAGGGGGCAGGAGGATGTTCAGAACAAGAAAAACCCAAGAGTGGTCCAGCTAGGGCTAACTTATTAAAGAACCACGTGTCTGGGGACCTGTGGAGAGTGTCGCATGAATTCCTATCAACCTGAGTCTGGATGTGAGGTGGCACCGTGAGGAGTATGCCCTCTTGGCTTATTCGGTACCCAAAATCTGAGAGAAAATAAATGTGGACAATTTGTATACATTTGAAAAATAAATGAGGATAAAAATGAAAGCCGAGAAAGTGAGAAGGAAAGGAGAAAACATCTGTCGTTCTCTGTGTCTGCCTCTGTCTGTCTCTCTCTCTCTTTCACACACACACATACACACCACATAAAACCTTAACAGGCTTCAAGCCATTAAGCAAGCTCAAAATGGTTGAAATAATAACTATATGAAATGTTTCTAGTTTTTCAAGTTGGAGCTGGTGGCATGGTGGTGGGAATATTCCCAAGAGAAAAATTGTTCTAATTCTTTAGCTCTTGGAGAGGAGTATGGGTGGTTTAGGGTGGTAGGCTTTGAAGTCACACGGATCAGGGTTTAAAATCCAACTTTGATTCTTTCTCACTGTGTCAAACCAGACAAGTTAGCATACCCTGCAAAGCTTTGGTGTTTACAAACACAGATCAGCGGGAGAGAGGTTTCCACCATGTAAGGTCTTTGTGAGCACGTGGGGAGTATTGCACCCGTGGTTCCTCCACACAGGGCTTGGTGGAGAGTGCCACTGAGTCAGTGACAGCTTCTTCTCTGTCTCCACGCCGGGGCAGTTCAGGCTCAAGGTCTTGCCCCTCCAGGTTGGATAACAGCTGCTATGAATTTATCTTGGTTGTCCCAGGAAAGTCATTTGAATCTAGGAACAAATACAAATATTATAAGGCAGTGTGGGGATGGGAGAGTCAAACATGAGGCCCAATCCATTCTTGTTATTCACAGTAGTTGCATTCTACAGAGTCAGGCAAAGGCAGAGCTAGTGGACACTGAAGCTTTGCTCCCTGATGAGTACAGGGTTAGGTTTCTGTGAGCCTCTGGTCACGTTTTTATCAACTGATCAATACATAACCTGGTTTTATGTGTGTGCCTGTTTAAAGACACCTCACTTAGTTTATGTTGCTGGCTCATTAGCCCTGGACCACACCGAACAGCACCGTCACTCACGCCCTGCCACAGTTTGTCTCACAAGCCGGTTCTCTCTGTGAGATGCATCGCAGCCTCCTTGCTCTTCTGAACGTTCGGTAGCAATTCAGCACAGTGCACAGAGGCCATTTTAAACAGAAAAATCACCAACAAAAACTTGAAAATGTGAAACACAAGGCACCCAGTAGACCATGGCAAGGACAGCGGTTCACAGTACGGGCTGAAACAGGGAAGCTGAGCCCCTGTGCACCACAGCTGGGAACGTGCGGGCTGGGGGTCTCCAAGTGTTGGCTACTTTCTTCTTCGCCCTGAAGAACTACAAAAGCACCAAGAGTATTAATTTGGGTGTTTACAAATAAACTTTGGTGAGTAGGCAAATTCACAAATACAGAATCCACGAGTAATGAGGATCAACTGTATATAACACTCAACCCATATGATCTAACAGGCAGAGTTCATAAATGCCTGGGAATGGCCAGACAGCATTGAAAGAGCTTGTTTTCACCTAAGGCACCAGGAAGTCTTACGGGGTGATGGAATCACACTCTGTGTCCGTAGTTATTAGTTAATCTGTTTATTGGTGAAGGAAACAAATTGAAACCATTAAAAAAAGTAGTTTCCACAAGATTTGCCTGATTTCAGTAAAACGTTTTCATCACAAATGGCAAAAGGCAAAAAAGTTTTGGATCACTTTGTCCATTATTTTTCAAATATTAAACAATGACAGTACTTGTAGTCATTCGGGAGGTGCTATGAGAGGTAACAGAGAAGGAGAAGATAAAATCTCTACCCTCCTTTAGGTTAGAGTCTAGGATTCCATGACTCTATATACCATATTTAATATCAGATTTGGGACTCATATGCACTTCTCAAAAGAGTGGCCTCAAGACTAGGTGGGTCAGAGCTGGTGGTTCTGAGAGGTCAGCACAGAGACAGCCATGGCAGGAACAGCAAAGGGCTGGCCTCATGCCCCAGAGTTCCCTCCCATCTCATCCATCCTGTGCAGGAGGGCAGTGTGTGCCCATGTGGGGGTTCTGGAAAGCGAGGTGTGAACCTGTCCAGACCCACAGCTTCCGAGCACCCTGCCTTCGCTCAGTATGTGATGTTCGGAGAGGCCGGGGGAACTGCCCACTGAGGCCAGTGTGCTGCTGGCTCTAAGATGTGTGGTAGGAAGGCAGGACCTCCCTGTTCAGATACCTTGATGACTGGGAAACAAGGATGCGGAGAAGATTCGATGGGTATTTGGGATGGAGAATTTAACTCGGTTTGCTTCAGCAAAATGTCACGAAACTCTGCTATCCGTGGACAGGAGGGGCAGGTGCTGGACACAGAACTGAACAAGATGACCCCAATCTTGCCTGCAGGGAGCTTGCAGTTGACACAGGTTAAGCTTGTCTGTTAACAATCATAAATTAGGTAAGGCAGGGCACTGAAAATCCAGAACACAGTGGGTCGGCTAAAAGTAGAGTCTGGAACGACTTCTCTGAAATGGACTTTAAATGGAAAAGAAATTAATACATTAATACGTTGAAGAAGGGGTGGCTCTAGGCTAGGGAAAATCAACAGAAGCTGCAAAGGCCTCGAGTGAAGAAAACGTAAACTTCTGGCATGGAGGTGCTCTGTACTTTGGAAGAATGAGAAAGTTCATATTTCACTTTTTAATTACTGTTTTTTGCTTACTCTACAATCTGCATTTAGGATCATCTTGAATTTGAGTTTTTAAATCCCTGCAGATAGAATTGCTCCAAACAGATCTCAAAGAGCAGGAAAGCAGGAGGATGGTGCACTTGGGAAAGGAAGTCCCCTCTGTTGGATTCATGTTGCTCTTATGGAAATCAGTAACATTTACAAGGTGGAATAAGGTAATAATGTTCAGAATTTCAGTGACTGGAAGGATTATAGGGGAATCATTCAAACTTTCTTAATCAAGTCATCTAAAATAACCCAGTGGGGTTTTCTTATTCACAGTGTGATCAATTGCTCATCACAAATAAGAGGAAAAGTCCAGGTGTCTTCTCAAGGCCACACAAGCACACTTCGCTTCTGCAGGGCTTTTTACATAGGCATTAAAGTAGGCAGTTGTAAGAAACATAGACACCCTAGGGGTGGTGCTTTCAAGATAGATTCACCAGGTCACATCAGCATCTGCACACAGCAGCACAGTTTGTGGACGGAAGCAGGATGGGGATGGGAGAAAGGACAGCCACGAAGCCAGGCAGCACCAGGCAGATAACTCTCCATCTTTCTAGGCAAGCAGCCACCAGGGGCAGAGGAGTGGGGGTGTGAGCTGTGAGCTGTGAACTGTGAGCTGTGAGACAAAAGCAGAGACAGCTGCAAGGCAGGGAAGACCGGACTTGCCCTGATTATCCCCAGGAACTGCCTGGCAAAGAAGATTTGACCTGGACTTGTGTTGGGGGAACATCAAAGTCTTTGCTTTTAGAAAAAGAAGGTTTAGGATATGTCAGGATCGAAGGAAAGTAAACAGCTTTGTCACTGGAGGGCATGCATCACCAAAGAGAAGGAGACTACTGCTATAGATATTTTTAAACATGTTAATATTAAGAAGGATACATAACATGTATGTGCAATAAATGTATGGAGGAGTCAATAAGATAAATTAATGAATTGTGTTGCTTTTCCATGCATTTATCTTTTTAGTTTGGTACTTTTTAAAAACAGGATTTCAGAAATTACATCAGTTATTTTATTTGAATACAGACCATTATCAGGGATATTATATACAAAGATATATATTCTTACAGATGTGAAAGTGGCAAAATGCCTCATATCATGAGACTGAGATTTCAGTGATGATCAATATGAAATATGGAACTTTTCTTTAAAACTATGCATTCAGTCCTAAATTGGTTTTGAAGATTCCAGATTTGGAGTCCTGATTGTTCTCCATTTAGGCCTGTGACCATAAGCCATAGGAAATACGTATAAGTAAAAATGAGATATCCATGTCTGCCTATCAAAATGGCAAAATGAAAAAATATGCAACCTGTATTGGTGAGAGTCCACTTTGAAATAGCCATTAACAATGTGGAGACTTTGTGAAGGGTATTTTGGCAGTCAGTATACAAATACTAGAAATTGGTGCATATCATATCCAGCAATTATATTTCTAGAAAATTTTCTTAATAAAATAAACAGGGATCTGCACAAAGATTTATCTATCATGGTAATTGGAGCAGTCCTCTTCATAACACTGAAAACCTGGAAATAATTTAAATGTCAAAAAATTATGACATGTTCATAAACTGTCATTATGTCATGTTGTGTTTAATAACATAGAAAAATGTAGACTATTAAAAAATAAATAATAAAAGAATGTCTGTCATGTAGAGAATATATACCTACATGCATATATTTATGAATAGAAAAAGAAAATATATGTTCTAAATGTTTAAAAAAGTCTTATTATAAAAAATTTGTAATATATGCCAAGTGGACATAATAGTATAATGAACTCAAATGCACCCATTTACTCAGCTTTAATAAATGTCAACTCATGACCGATCTTGTTCCATTTATATCCCAGTCTATGCTCGCCCACCCCCACTGCCATCAGGAAATTATTTTGAAGTCTTCATATCATTTCATTTGTAACTATTTTATTAAAATGACTAAAAGATAATGGCTCTTAAAAATCAAATCACCACAATTTAATTATCACAGTCCAAAAAAATCAAAATAGTAATTTCCTATTTTATTAAATATCAGTCAATGCTTAAATGTCCTTAATTATCTATCTATCTATCTATCTATCTATCTATCTATCTATCTATCTATCTATCTACCTACCTACCTACCTACCTACCTACCTACCTACCTACCTATGTTGGTTCTCTAAAATCAGAATTTAAAACAAAACAGATATTGTGATGTTTGATTATATCTTCTAAGGCTCTTTTAAATTTTAAATGATCTGCCTCCCCACTTTTCTGCTATTTATTGTTGGAAAAATTTTGCTGATTGCATTTCTATGGTAATGTTTAATGTGTTTTTCTTCCACTTAAATTTGCTAAAAGCTGGTGTTAACTGTGATGTTAACTAATCGATTATTTCATTATGGGTGATAAAATGATGATATTCTAATTCTATCATTATTCTTTTTTCATTGCTAAGCCAGAAAATGTTATGAAATGAAACTTCACCTCATCAACTCTGATTACATTGTGTCCCTTTAGGAAATGCAGGATAAATGCTTGAGTCTTTGAGTCTTTTCCTTTCTGTGATGCTCCCCACCCAGTGTCCAAGTGCTCTCATTGTTCAGTTCCCACCTATGAGTGAGAACATGCAGTGTTTGGTTTTCTGTCCTTGCAACAGTTTGCTCAGAATGATGGCTTCCAGCTGCATCCATGTCCCTGCAAAGGACATGAACTCACCCTTTTTAATGGCTGCATAGTATTCCATGGTGTATATGTGCCACATTTTCTTAATCCAGTCTATCACTGATGGACATTTGGGTTGGTTCCAAGTCTTTGCTATTGTGAATAGTGCCACAGTAAACATATGTGTGCATGTGTCTTTATAGTAGCATGATTTATAACCCTTTGGGTATATACCCAGTAATGGGGATTGCTGGGTCAAATGGTATTTATAACTCTAGATCCTTGAGGAATCGCCACACTGTCTTCCACAATGGTTGAACTAGTTTACACTCCCACCAACAGTGTAAACCTGTTCCTATTTCTCCACATCCTCTCCAGCACCTGTTGTTTCCTGACTTTTTAATGAGTGCCATTCTAACTGGTATGAGATGGTATCTCATTGTGGCTTTGATTTGCATTTCTTTGATGACCAGTGATAGTGAGCATTTCTTCATGTGTCTGTTGGCTGCATAGATGTCTTCTTTTCAGAAGTGCCTGTTCATATCCTTTGCCCACTTTTTGATGGGGTCGTTTGTTTTTTTCTTCTAAATTTGTTTAAGTTTTTTGTAGATTCTGGGTATTAGCCCTTTGTCAGATGGGTAGATTGCAAACATTTTCTCCCATTTTGTAGGTTGCCTGTTCACTCTGATGGTAGTTTCTTTTGCTGTGCAGAAACTCTTTAGTTTAATTAGATCCCATTTGTGTACTTTGGCTTTTGTTGCCATTGCTTTTGGTGTTTTAGTGATGAAGTCCTTGCCCATGCCTATATCCTGAATGGTACTGCCTAGGTTTTCTTCTAGAGTTTTTATGGTTTTAGGTCTAACATTTAAGTCTTTAATCCATCTCAAATTAACTTTTGTATATGGTGTAAGGAAGGGATCCAGTTACAACTTTCCACATATGGCTAGCCAGTTTTCCCAGCACCATTTATTAAATAGGGAATCCTTTCCCCATTTCTTGTTTTTGTCAGGTTTGTCAAAGATCAGATGGTTGTAGATCTGTGGTGTCATTTCTGAGGCCTCTGCCCTGTTCCATTGGTCTATATCTCTGTTTTGGTACCAGTACCATGCTGTTTTGGTTACAATAGCCTTGTACATAGTTTGAAGTCAAGTAGCACGATGCCTCCAGCTTTGTTCTTTTTGCTTAGGATTGACTTGGCAATACGGGCTCTTTTTTGGTTCTATATGAACTTTAAAGTAGTTTTTTCCAATTATGTGAAGAAAGTCATTGGTAGTTTGATAGGGATGGCGTTGAATCTATAAATTACCTTGGGCAGTATGGCCATTTTCACAATATTGACTCTTCCTATCCATGAGCAAGGAATGTTCTTCCATTTGTTTATGTCCTCTTTTATTTCATTGAGCAGTGGTTTGTAGTTCTCCTTCAGGATGTCCTTCACATCCCTTGTAAGTTGGATTCCTAGGCATTTTATTCTCTTTGTAGCAATTGTGAATGGGAGCTCACTCATGATTTGGCTCTCTGTTGTCTGTTCTTCGTGTATAGGAATGCTTGTGATTTTTGCACATTGATTTTGTGTCCTGAGACTTTGCTGAAGTTGCTTATCATCTTAAGGAGATTTTGGGCTGAGATGATGGGGTTTTCTAAATATACAATCATGTCATCTGCAAACAGGGACAATTTGACTTCCTCTTTTCCTAATTGAATACCTTTATTTCTTTCTCTTGCCTGATTGCCCTGTCCAGAACTTCCAACACTATGTTGAATAGGAGTGGTGAGAGAGGGCATCCCTGTCTTGTGTCAGTTTTCAAAGGGAATGCTTCCAGTTTTTGCCCACTCAGTATGATATTGGCTGTGGGCCTGTCATAAATAGCTGTTATTATTTTGAGATACGTTCCATCAATACCTAGTTTATTGAGAGTTTTTAGCATGAAGGGCTGTTGAATTTTGTCAAAGACCTTTTCTGCATCTATTGAGATAATCGTGGTTTTTGTTGTTAGTTCTGTTTATGTGATGGATTATGTTTGTCAATTTGTGTATGTTGAACCAGCCTTGCATCCCAGGGGTGAAGCCCACTTGATCATAGTGGATAAGCTTTTTGATGTGCTGCTGGATTTGGTTTGCCAGTATTTTACTGAGGATTTTCACGTCGATGTTCATCAGGGATACAGGTCTAAAATTCTCTTTTTTTGTTGTGTGTCTGCCAGGCTTTGGTTTCAGGATGATGCTGGTCTCATAAAATGAGTTGGGAGGATTCCCTCTTTTTCTGTTGATTGGAATAGTTTCAGAAGGAATGGTACCAGCTCCTCTTTCTACCTCTAGTAGACTTCAGCTGTGAATCCATTTGGTCCTGGACTTTTTTTGGTTGGTAGGCTATTAATTATTGCCTCAATTTCAGAGCCTGTTATTGGTCTACTGAGAGATTCAACTTCTTTCTGGTTTAGTCTTGGGAGACTGTATTTGTCTAGGAATTTATCCATTTCTTCTAAATTTTCTAGTTGATTTGCATAGCGGTGTTTATAGTATTCTGTGATGGTGGTTTGTGTTTCTGTGGGATTGGTGGTGATATCCCCTTTATCATCTTTTATTGCGTGTATTTGATTCTTTTCTCTTTTTTTCTTTATTAGTCTTGCTAGCATTCTGTCAATTTTTGTTGATCTTTTCCAAAAAACAACTCCTAGATTCATTGATTTTTTGAAGAGTTTTTTGTGTCTCTATCTCCTTCAGTTCTGCTGTGATCTTAGTTATTTCTTGCCTTCTGCTAGCTTTTGAATTTGTTTGCTCTTGCTTTTCTAGTTATTTTAATTGTGATGTTAGGATGTTGATTTTAGATCTTCCCTGCTTTCTCTTGTGGGCATTTAGTGCTATACATTTCCCTCTACACACGGCTTTTAATGTGTCCCAGGGATTCTGGTACGTTGTGTCTTGGTTCTCATTGGTTTCAAATAACATCTTTATTTCTGCTTTCATTTTGTTATTTACCTAGTAGTAATACAGGAGCAGGTTGCTCAGTTTCCATGTAGTTGTGTGGTTTTTGAGTGAGTTTCTTAATCCTGAGTTCTAATTTGATTGCACTGTGATCTGAGAGACAGTTCGTTGTGATTTCTGTTATTTTACATTTGATGAAGACTGCTTTACTTGCAACTATGTGGTCAGTTTTGGAATCAGTGTGATGTGGTCCTGAGAAGAATGTATATTCTGTTGATTTTGGGTAGAGAGTTCTGTAGATGTCTATTAGGTCTGCTTGGTGCAGAGCTGAGTTCAAGTCCTGGATATCCTTGTTAAACTTCTGTCTCATTGACCTGTCTAATATTGACAGTGGGGTGTTAAACTCTTCCATTATTATTGTGTATGAGTCTAAGTCTCTTTGTAGGTCTCTAAGGACTTGCTTTATGAATCTGGGTGCTCCTGTATTGGGTGCATATATATTTAGGATAGTTAGCTCTTCTTGTTGAATTGATCCCTTTACCATTACGTAAGGGCCTTCTTTGTCTCTTTTGATCTTTGTTGGTTGAAAGTCTATTTTATCAGAGACTAAGATTGCAACCCCTGCTTTTTTTTCCTTTCCATTTGCTTGGTAGATCTTCCTTCATTCCTTTATTTTGAGCCTATGTGTGTCCCTACACATGAGATGGGTCTCCTGAATACAGCACACTGATGGGTCTTGACTTTTTATCCAGTTTGCCAGTCTGTGTCTTTTAATTGGAGCATTTAGCCTATTTACATTTAAGGTCAATATTGTTATGAGTGAATTTGATCCTATCATTATGATGTTAGCTGGTTATTTTGCCCATTAGTTGATGCAGTTTTTTCCTAGCATCAGTGGTTTTTACAATTTGGCATGTTTTTGCAGTGGCTGGTACCGTTTGTTCCTCTCCATGTTTAGTGCTTCCTTCAGGAGCTCTTGTAAGGCAGGCTTGGTGGTGACAAAATCTCTTCACTTATGAAGCTTAGTTTGGCTGGATATGAAATTCCGTGCTGAAAATTCTTTTCTTTAAGAATGTTGAATATTGGCCCCCACTCTCTTCTGGCTTGTAGTTTCTGCCAAGATATCTGCTGTTAGTCTGATGGGCTTCCCTTTGTGGGTAACCAGATCTTTCTGTCTGGCTGCCCTTAACATTTTTTCCTTCATTTCAACCTTGGTGAATGACAATTATGTCTTGGGATTGTTCTTCTCGAGGAGTATCTTTGTGGTGTTCTCTGTATTTCCTGAATTTGAATGTTGGCCTGCCTTGCTAGATTGGGGAAGTTATCCTGGATGATATCCTGAAGAGTGTTTTCCAACTTGGTTCCATTCTCCTTGTCACTTTCAGGCCCACCAACCAAAGATAGATTTGGTCTTTTCATGTAGTCCCATATTTCTTGGAGGCTTTGTGCATTTCTTTTTATTCTTTTTTCTCTAAACTTCTCTTCTCACTTTATTTCATTAATTTGATCTTCAATCACTGATACCCTTTCTTCCACTTGATCAAATTGGCTATTGAAGCTTGTGCCTGTGTCATGTAGTTCTAGTGCCATGGTTTTCACTTCCATCAGGTCATTTAAGGTCTTCTCTGTCTCTACACAGTTTATTCTAGTTAGCTGCTCATCTAATCTTTTTTTCAAGGTTTTTAGCTTCCTTGCAATGGGTTCAAACATCCTTACTACTGACCTTCTGAAGCCTACTTCTGTCAGCTCATCAATGTCATTCTCCCTCCAGCTTTGTTCCATTCCTGGCGAGGAGTGGCAATCCTTTGGAGGAGAAGAGGCACTCTGGTTTTTAGAATTTTCAGCTTTTCTGTTCTGGTTTCTCCCCATCTTTGTGGTTTTATCTGCCTTTGGTCTTTGATGTTGGTGACTTACAGATGGGGTTTTGGTGTGGATGTTCTTTTTGTTGATGTTGATAATATTCCTTTCTGTTTGTTAGTTTTCCTTCTAACAGTCAGGTCTTTCAGCTGCAGGTCTGTTGGAGTTGACTGGAGGTCTACTCCAGACCCTGTTTGCCTGGGTATCACCAGCGGAAGCTGCAGAACAGCAAGTATTGCAGAACAGGAAATATTGCTGCCCGATCCTTCCTCTGGAAGCTTCGTCCCAGAGGGGCAGCCTCCTATATGGGTGTCAGTCGGCCCCTATTGGGAGGTGTCTCCCAGTTAGGCTACATGGGGGTCAGGGACCCACATAAGGAGGCAGTCTGTCCGTTCTCAGAGCTCAAACATGGTGCTGGGAGAACCACTGCTCTCTTCAGAGCTGTCAGACAGGGACATTTAAGTCTGCAGAAGTTTCTGCTGCCTTTTGTTCAGCTATGCCCTGCCCCCAGAGGTGGAGTTTACAGAGGCAGCAGGCCTTGCTGAGCTGCAGTGGGTTCACCGAGTTTGAGCTTCCTGGCTGCTTTGTTTACCTACTCAAGCCTCAGTAATGGCAGACATCCCTCTCCCTACCAGGCTGCTGCCTCGCAGGTCGATCTCAGACTGATGTGCTAGCAGTGAGGAAGGCTCCGTGGGCATGTGACCCACTGAGCCAGGCGTGGGATATAGTCTCCTGGTGGGCTGTTTGCTAAGATCTTGGAAAAGCACAGTATTTGGGCGGGAGTGTCCCGTTTTTCCAGGTACCATCTGTCATGACTTCCCTTGGCTAGGAAAGGGAAATCCCCCAACCCCTTGTGCTTCCTGGGTGATGCGATGCCCCGCCCTGCTTTGGCTTGCCCTCCATGGGCTGCACCCACTGTCCAATCAGTCCCAATGAGATGAATCAGGCATCTCAGTTGGAAATGCAGAAATCACCCATCTTCTGCGTCAATCACACTGGGAGCTGCAGACCGGAGCTGTTCCCATTCAGCCATCTTGGAACAGAATCCCCCCTTTTTTGGGGGGGGACAGATTTTCACTCTTGTCACCCAGGCTTGAGTGCAGTGACATGACCTCAGCTCACTGCAACCTCTGCCTCCCAGGTTCAAGCAATTCTCCTGCCTCAGTCTCCTGAGTAGCTGGAATTACAGGTGCCCACTACCACACCCGGCTAATTTTTTGTATTTTTAGTAGAGATGGGGGTTTTACCATCTTGGGCAGGCTGGTCTCGAACTCCTCACCTCAGGTAATTGCCCACCTTGGCCTCCCAAGTACTGGGATAACAGGTGTGAGCCACTGTGCCCAGCTTCTTTTCCTTTCTTTACCAGTTACCAAATAATTAGTTGCTTCTCTCACCTCTTCCCAAAGAACAAGAAGGCAAATGAGGCATCCTTTTGTTTTTCAACATCATCAAGAACCAATGGGCTTAAATGCATCTTATGTATTTCAGTGTAGTTATTATTGTTGATGTTCTTATTGACCATTGGTCAAGGGGAATTTATTCAAGTTGACTTGCATCTTTCCGACTTTACCCCAGTAATCTCTGATAGTTCTTAGGATGTGCAGAGGCCTCAAGTGGCCCAAGAGGTGGGAAGGAAGGAGAGAAGCAAGGAGAAAAGGAAGGAAAGAAAGAGGAGGGAAAAGCAATATAGAAGAAAGAAAAATAAAAAATAAATTGGCTACTTGTTGATTCAGTTTCAATTTAGGCCACTTTAATGGCACTGGTGAATGCACACTCCCCACTAAATGCACAACCACTGGTGATTGTAAACCCATATCCAGAGTTTCAAACAAAAAGAGATGCAGCACCTTCAGGAAAGCTTGAAGCATTTTTATCCTCATTTCTGATATTTAAACCAAAGCTGAGTACTCTTCCCCCGCCGAGTAAAACATCTGTGAATCTGTGATGGTGTCTCAGGATCTGATCACAGAGATTAGGGTCGCTTCCCAGCTGTGACTCATAAAGTAGTTCTTCATCTTCACTAGGATGATTAGGGTATGTGCCTAGACAATCATTTTTCATTTCCTTTCCCATTTAAATAAAGCTTGGTATAGTCTACTACCTTTGAAGGAAAACAAGAGTTATAAGACTGGTGTAATGATTTGCTTGTGTTTGTGATACCTTTGCTTCACAGAGCTGAACTTTGCACAAGCTTTATGCAATGGGTACCCTGTATCATTGCAACCATATCCCAGGACAACACTCTTGAGTGATAGCTGCTTATTAGGGCAGGTTTAAATAAGTAATTCAGTTGCTAGGTACATCATGTCCCAGTATGCAATGTGGAAAAACCAGTCCTTTCTACCTACACAGGATTTTCAGGGCAGACAGCATCCTTGCTAAATGGCAACACTGGGCCCACGTTTGGAGTTTTTCATAGCTCATATTCCAGTTACTTAGAATGTATTGGGCACATCTATGTGTTCAACACCATGAAAATCCAAGCCCAGCACAAAAGAATGGCAACAAGAAAGAGGCACAAATTGCGGGTAAATGGTAAATATTTTTAACTAGGAGGAGAGACCTTTATCCACTTTGCCTAGCAACACCCAGCATTGTTCAGGAAGTTTGGTTTTTATTTCTGGTTCTGTACCATTGGTAATTGTTTTCCAAGGTTTTGACCATTGGCTATGGAAGTAGCTGAAACCTGCCTTTGCCTGAAGAAAGAAGAGGACTGAAGACAGTAATTGAAGGGACAGTAATTGGAGGGACTCTGGGATGGTATAGACTGTGCAGATTTGGAGGCAGTGAGACTGTCGCTTGCATTCCTGAGCTCCTACCTGACCTCTGTACATGCTGAGGAGCTGACCTGAGGCCAGTGCATGCCAGAATATCACTTGAGAACTTTATTAGTCTATTAGTGTAAATACTCATGAGGTAACTTAGTAAGCCTGCACTTCTATTATCATAACCTCTTCCCTAATGAAAAGGTAGTTTAGGCAATCCTGGTTGAAACCACGCCTCTCCATCTTCTACTTTTAAACTGATGCATGGGCTTATTCCGACTCATTTCCTGGACCTGGACTATGAAGACCTTTATTGCCTTTGAGTAAAGATGTTTTCTTTCCATTGATACACAAGCACTCGTTAATAATTACAATATTCTGGAACACCCTTTCTAAACCACTCACTTTGACTTTCTTTAATCTTCTATTATTCTCATAAAAGAGAAGTTAAAACTATTTCTTTTTCAAATGAACACCTGTAACATATCCCTTACCATCTTGTAAGAGCTGGAGAGAGATAGTAGTATAATAATTAGCATTGCAAAAATTTTCGTTCTCATTTCTATTTATTAAGCAAATGTTCTTGGAAAGGTTCTTAAATTATAATTTATATATTACATGTACATACATATTCTTAGAATTCTACTCAGATTTTTCTGCATAATTTTAATGCCTTAAAATGCTTACATTTGCATTTAGCTACTCTTCTGAAGATTAATAGAACCAGCAAAAGTAATCACATTATGAACAACTTAAATATAGAATTTCGAACATGCAGTCCCCTTTTTTTACTTTTCATTTTTTTCAACTATCATTTGGCCTGGTATCTCAAAGATTTGAGGAAACAAAAAATCTAAATTACAAAGCACCTTAGTTCTTTATCTCTTTCTTCTTTGACCCCTTAAGAATATAAACTCAATTCTAGGCCCTTGGTTTACGGATATTACTTGTGATTACTCTTAAAGGGCAGCCCTTGCAGGGTTACCCTAGGAGAAAGAAGTGACAACCTTCTGCTGGGGCGCCTCTGAAAAGAGGGGCAAGAACTCCCTGCTTCCCAAAGGATATCTCTAACCCCAGGTGGGAACAGCCTCCAGAGAGGCAGTGAACTCTTCAGTACACACAGAGATGCAGTCACATTTGTTTACTGGCCAGCTGAAACCTGGCAAGATATATCTTGTTTTCTCAGACTGGTGAAAGTCTTTCTAAAATGTGCCCTATCTTAATAAGCAAAAAAAAAAAAAAATATGATTGAGTTTCTTGCTTAATGCTGAATATTCATATAATGACGTTAATTATTCTGACCCTCAAATATGATAGTATCACATATAGAGCAGTGTTTTATCAAACTGGTCCCTGGACCAGCTACATTGGCAAAGCTTGGAGAAACGGTTCAGAGTTAGACCAAAGAACCAATAAATGAGAATTTAAAGGCTTACGAACTGGGAAACTGCATTTTAACACATTTTTAATCATTCTGATGCTCAATGAACAAGTGACTGAATAATTTTTTTTTTTTGCAATTTTTGTGGCATTTTTACTGTTTTCTTCAAATTTTTTAGTGCCAGATATAAATATCTCCTTACATGAGACTAACCCTTTTCACTGGTTAGTCTCATGTAAGAGACTACATGAGAGAACAAAGAACTGAATGTTTGTTGTGAAAAGCTCTATCTATGAGGTGAATGCCCTAAGGGGAATGCGGACTTAAGAGGGGCTCCGTAACACACATTCCCACCAACTTGGAGATGCTAAAATGAGTTGATGAAATTTCCAGCAGACAAGTGACTGAATATTAATTATACCACAGGGAAACTACAGCATAAAAAACACTAGGATATAATGTTTATGAGACTAAATTGAAACAATAGCAATGCCAGCACAGAAGATGATACTATGTCTGAGAACCCATCTCTGATCACTCGAGGCAAGTAGTGTAGTGATGGTATAATACTTTCTTGTTTTAAAACCAAAGTGGATAAAACCCCAATGATTTATTCTCTTGACTGGCTCATTATAGATTTTCTGTAGCATGGTAGCTGGCACGATGCATTCAGTGATACATGTTTTTCTTCAACCCTGAATTTCCTTCTCAACTGAAAGCAAAGAAACTATATGTAAAAGAGGTAGGAAAGGAATGGTTCCCTTTTTGTCCAGGGGACCAATTCTCTTGCCTGGAAGGGTAAATGCGTTGGCACATGTAGTGGCAAGTGGCATGTGGCATCAATAGCACCAATATCAGGGTTGGCAAAAGGACTCTCCAATTTCCCTCAATCCACGTTTTCCTGCCCTACTCCAACCTGGCTCCAGAACAGACCCCGTTAACATCACTGTCACACAGATCACTAGGTGCAACAGGAATGCTTCATTTCTCTAATTACTTCATCCAATAATAGCATGTAACCCTGGTGATCACAGCTTCCTTCTTGAAGCACGCTCTTCCCTTTGTTCTCCATGACACCACCTTCTTCCGGTTTTCCTTCTATTTCTACAGTCTTCCATCCAAACTCTAAGTGTTGGGGTTCCTCAAAGGTTAATCCTAAACTCTTTTCTCTGACTTCTCTGTAGTCTCTTCCTATTTGTCAACATCTACAATTGATGTGATTAAAATTTTCAGCTATGAGGCCAGGCGTGGTGGCTCATGCCTATATCCTAGCACTTTGGGAGGCCAAGGTGGGCAGATCACATGAGGCCAGGAGTTTGAGACCAGCCTGGCCAACATGGCGAAATCCCATCTCTACTAAAAATACAAAAGTTAGCCGGGCATGGTGGTGCATGCTTGTAATCCCAACTACTCCGGAGGCTGAGGCACAAGATCTCTTGAACCCGGGAGGTAGATGTTGCAGTGAGCCAAGGTCGTGCCACTGCACTCAGCCTGGGCAACAGAGTGAGACGCTGCCTAAGAAAAAAGAAAAGAAAAGAAATTTTCAGCTATGCACAGAGGACTTCTAAATTCGTTTCTTGAACACGGAACTCATCTCTGAGCTCCAGACATGTGTTTCCCACTCAAAATCTCCATCCGGGTTAGGCTCTTATGATGATATTTATGCCCTTATAAAAAAGAAGAGACATGAGATATCATTCTCTTCACTGCATGGGGATATAGAAAGAAGGAAACCACCTGCAAATGAAGAAACAGGCCTTCACCAGACAGTGATAAATCTGCTGGCAATTTGGTCTGGACTTCTCAGCCTCTAGAACTGTAAGAAATATTGTATTTAAAAAAGAAAATCTCCATCTGACTGTCTCAGAAGCAGATAATGTTGAATAGAGTTTTATCTTTTCTTCACTTCACTCCTAATTTGGCCCTTCTCCACTAGTTTCTATTTGTGAATGGCCTCTCCAACTGTCTGATAACCCATCTTTGATTTCTTTGTTTCCCTTACATCTCATATTTAATCATCAAGCCCTGTCCTTTTTCTTCGTAAATCTCACCAACACTCCCCCATGTATCTCCACCTCCACCACTACCCTTGTCTAAGCTACAGTCATCTCTCACCTGGACTGATGCAAAGGTCTCCTGCTCTGTTCTATTCTTTACACCACAGTCAGAAAGAGTTTTAGATAATGACTATCTTGGCTGTGTCATTCCTTTTTTAAAGCCATTCAAGGACCTTCTCCATTCAAGTCCACTCCTCCTGTGGGCTCTGGACCTGGTTGACTGAGCCCTGCGACTTTTAGCCTCCCTCTGAGCTTCTCTCTCTCTCCTCACTGGGCTCCAGTTCCTCAGTAGGACGAGATCCCTCCTGTGCTGGGCCGGTGGACTTACTTGCTGTTGCCCCTGCCCAGATCTGTCTTCTCTTTCTTTCTTTGACCGGCTGAATCTTCGTGTGTCTTTAAGCTCAGATCAAATGGTGTTTCCTCAGAGCAGCCTTCTCATCATCAGAAAAGACTGCATCCCCATTACGGACTCTTCTAGAGCTCCACAGAACTGCATGTCCTTCCTTCTTATCACAGGTTGCACATTTGCATTTATTTGTTTAATTTTTGGATGAATGTGTATCTTTCTCAGAAGACTGGAAGCTTCTCAAGGATAAGGACCAAGACCTTCTGCCCTGAATCACGACCGTTGCAAACCAAGCCAGCACTGGCTGGTGCCGAGCAAAGACTCACAGCCCGGAAGACAAAGGCAGGGACCCACAGCACTGAGCCTATGCCCGTGGCCAGCTCCCAGTGGCCAATCCCTGTGGACCGGCCCCACCTGCCTGCCTTCCTCACATCCCTCCACACCGGCTCACACAGAGGCCCTAAGTCGGCTAGATCTTCTCCCTTCACTCTTCAACACACTTCACAGTGTTCAGGGAGAAAGGTGAGGGCCAGGGACCAGGAAGCACAGGTATGAAGGCCGACTCACTGCAACCAAGAAGCCACATGCAAATTGGATTAGTCAATAGTTACTGCTATTGTTATCGTTGTTATTATTTTCACAGGTCTAAGCATCTTACATCTATCTGTTCCTGAATGACACCAGCTCATGGTTTTCAGTTTTCCATACTTTATTTGTTTGATTTTAATATCAAGGTTATACGAGACTCAAAGAATGGCTGGGGGAGTCTTCTCTCTCTTTTTCTATTTTTGATACGAGTTTGTATCACTTTAAAACTGTGTTTTCCTTAAAGATTTGGCAGAATTCACCTGTAAAACTGTATGAGTCTGGTGTTCTCTTTGTGGAAGGATTTTAAAATATTCATTCAGTTTGTTTAATACTTATGAGATTATTCAGGCTTTCTAATTTAAATACAGCTAATCTCAGATTTTTTGAAGCTAGTTTTGGTATATTTCTAGGAATTTGTTTAAAATTTTAAAATTCTTAACAACCTTTGAAATCTACCTGTGATCTCCTCTGCAGGTCAAATACTGAGTATTTGTGACCCCTCCCTACATTTCTTGGTCAGAGGTTTATTCTTAATCTTTTCAAAGAACCAGTTTTGACATTGTTGGCCCTCCCTGTTGAATCTGTTATTATCTCCTTTTTTTCTACTTTCTAGGCTTCCACTGTTATGCTTTTTCTAACTTCTGAAATAGAAAGATTAACCAGTTAATACTTTATTAATTTTCTCTGCTCACATAATCTTCTACACTTCCTTTTAAGCCTTACTTGAACTGTCCTTCACATATTTTAATGCGGAATTTTTATTGTTGTTGAGGTGCATTCTTTTCGTTTGCATTTTGAATTTTTTAAATTGATGGTTGACATTGGAATTAGAAAGCTATAACATGTCAGAATACGTGCATTTTTAATGTTGTCTGTCTCTTACTGATTTACAACTTGATTGCTGTGTAATCAGAGAATGTGGCCTGCTTTAATATAATCTTGGAAATTCATTTAGACTTCTTTTGTGACACGGCACATGATATTTGTATAAATGTTCTTTGTAGTAATGAAAATAATGGCTCTCAAATTGTTAAGCAGCTTTCATTATATGCCCACTAAATCCAGCTCGTTAATTGTCTCATTCAAATATTTCTATCGGTACTAAATATTTTTGGCCTGGTCTATCACTTTCTAACCAAGTTATATGAATATATTCAAGTGTATTAATGAATTTGCCTATATCTCCATGTAATTCTGTCAATTTTTCTTATATTTTGTGGCATTTTATTACATCCATAAATATTTAGATCTTTATAACCTCATGGGCAATTTAAACTTAAATAAAAATATAATGACCCTCTTCATCTATAATAATGATTTTTGCCTTTTAGGCTTTTCCTCTGATATTAATATTACTAGGCCAGATTTCTTTGAGTTGTTATCTGCCTGGCATACATTTTTCAATTAATTACCTAAGTATTCTATTTCTATATTCTTAGGCTTTAGGCATATCTCTTGCAAAAAGCATATAATTTAATTTTTTGATTCTCATCTGGAAATCTTTGTCTTTTTACCTAATCCATTCCTGGTGATGACTAGTGCATTTGGTTTATTTCTGCCATCTCATTTTTGTGCTTTCTATTTTTCTGTTTCCTGTATCATGCTTACTTTTTTCTTATTTCTTGCATTTCTTTACTGTATTGGCTCTCCCTGTATATATCCAATTAAAATAATAAATCTAAAGTGAATTTAACATATCTACCCTTTTCATGAATAGAACAAAGACCTTAGGATGTTTTTTTATCATCCTCCATCTGACTAATCTGCTATCATTGTACATATACTTTCATATTTTAAATTTTAGCCCCAGAAATTAGACATTTCCATTATTGTTCTATAAGCCAATGTTGGTTTAGATTTTCCCACTTGCTCTCAGTTCCCTCAGTTATCACATCTTCTCTTGGGATGCTTTACATTCTTTCTGAGGTTGATCCTGCCAAAGTTTCTCTACGTACGACTCTGGTTGTAAGTGCTTTCAGTTTTTGCTTTTCTGAAAAATATTATTATCCCATTCTTGACCTTGGGAGATCACTTGATCATGTACAGCAATTTGTATTGCATTTGTTTTTCTAATTTTTTAAAGATACCATTCCACTTTCTCCTGGTGTGTCTCTTTGGTTTCCTTTAATTTTGTCAGTTCTGAAAACTTATCAGTTATATCTTCCTTGTTCTCTCACTTATATTCTTTCAATTTTCTTGGCTATTTTTATTTGGTATTTAATCTTTACAATGTCTGAAGTCTTTGAGAATGGAAATAAATTACTTGTGGCTTCTGCTTATTCTCACTCAGTGACTTTTTTCATTGCATGTTAATGGGTGTGTGTGTGTGTGTGTGCATGTGTATGCACTAATATTTGGCCAAATACAATATGTGAGAATCCCTAGGAACCAAGATTCAGGATTGTTTTCTTCAGAGATTTGCCTGAAAATGTAATGGGTGCTGCCCGCCTGGAAATGTTTAATGCCTCAGCCTGGGGCTCCTTGAGCGTGGGGGTGGGGGGGTGGTGCACATTTGGACTCCAGGTGCATGAGACCAAGCTTTGCTCTTATATTCTCATGGAGATGATATTTTTCCATTTGGAAAAAGGACAGAGCTCAAGATGTTCTTCCTTGGTTCTCTTGCAGGCAGTCAGATTTTTTTTTTCACCCACCATTTCTCTGAAGCTAGAGTTCCTCCAATTGTCCTGGCTTTGTGTAGGAGGTTTTAATTCAACTATGCAAATTTGCAAGCAGATTCAGAGTCCTATCTCTCATTCCGCTAAGTGGCCACAATAATTCTCAAAACTATGTTGCCAGTTTTGACTTTTGTATGCAAATTTTGGTACATTGGCTTCTATGATTACCTTCACCCAGCTCTGGTTTTATTTTATTCACGTTTTTTTCCAGCTTTTAAAGAGTTCTGGTGTGTGTGTGTATGTGTGCGTGTGTGTGTGTGTGTGTTGAGCAACAGGCATTTTAAAATAACTTATCCAGCATGAAGCCATTTTAGAAAACCTGATCTACCCCTCTTCCATCAGCAGATTTCCTAGAAAAGCTCTGTTCTTCTTAAAAGAGGTTTCTTGACAATTGGATTTCCTTAAATGTATAGCTGATGTTCTTCTATAAAATGACTGAAGCAGAGTTGGTGCTAGATATAATAGAATGTGTGTGTTTTAAGGCAGAGATTGGGTTAAAATAATTGCTAAGACTTCTTTTAGCTTTAGTATGCTCTCTTTCTTTCTCACCAGTGAAGAGAGTTGGATGAGTCATGTAGCACAGTGCTATTACTGGTTTGTCAAGGACTCTCTTGTTTTATTTCATTTCATTATTTTTCCCTTCATTGTCCATCAATGACCCAATCCTTCCCTTACCAAAGCATCAACTGAATTGTGTTTATTAAATGTCCTTGGATACAAATGTATCCTTGAAAGATACACCATAGATATGTGATTTTAAGCCACACAGTTTTGTGTTACGGATCCTGTTTTCCCATTCAGTGCTGTTTTCGAGATCTCTCCATGTTGCTAAATTGCGTTTCTGACTGTGGGATGGAATTTAACAATGTGTTTTCACTACATGGTTACTTACATGTTCACCTAGCGAAGGACACCTAGGTTTCTTCTAACTCTCTCCTCCCACAAACAATGCTGTGCATATCTCTTATGAACTGGATAAGTCTCTCTGATTCCCTGAATAGATGCATGCTTGCCTTTAATAAATGCCATAGAGTGCTCTGCAGGGTGACTGTCTTCTTCCCACAAGGAATAAGGGTGCCCGTTTTCAATTTCACAGCTGTTTGAAACAACATGGTTTAAGGTTGGACCAAGTAGCAGCAGTAGGGAGTGGTGAGAAAAAGATTATGGGTATATTTTTAAAGTAGGTTCCAAAAGATTTTCTGGTGAAATCAATATGGGATATGAAACAAAGAAAGGAGTGAAGGAAACACCAAGTACCTGGCACTTAGTAACTGGAATTCTCATCAACTGAGGTGAGGGTTGCCGAAGGTGCAGCTTTTGGGAGTGAGAAAAAAAGTTGGGAGTTGTCTTGAATATGTTAAGTTTGAGTGTTTAATTAGAGATCCACATGGAAATATGGAATAGGCAATCGGATATATAGTCTGAATTTCATGAGAGATACCTGTGATAGAGACAGCAATTCAGGAATCAGTTGCATACAGATGGTGTTTAGAACCACAGTGCTGGGTGAAATCCCATAGGAAAAGCATGCAGCCAGGGAAGAAAAGGGGGGCAAATCCTAAGCCCTTGTCTATTCCAACTTGGTGAGGCTGGAGACAAGGGGGGGATAGTCTACGAGGAGCAACCAGTGAGATAGAAGGAAAACCAGTGGAGCACGTAGTCCCAGAAGGCAAAAGAAGAAGCTTTATCAATGAGTGAAGAGGGATATGCTTTGCCAAATACATTTGGAAGGTCAAGTACAAGAATGAAAACTGAAAGTCAGAATTATTGAGGAAAAGACCATCAGTGACTTGGGGAAGGGAATTGGAGAGGTGTGATGACCATCTATTTTGGGTTGGGTTTGAAGAAGAAAGAGTGAACACAGACAACATTTTTGAATAGTTTTGCTTTTAAAGGGAAGCAGAGAATTACATGGGGGCAGTAGCAAGATAGAGACATATTGCAGCTTGGGATTTTCTTAAGATAGGAAAGCTCATAATGTAAAGATGTCTTAATGGAAGTGATCCAGAACAGGGAAAACTGATGACATCGAAGGGAAGAAAGAATTACTAGTTCAGTATCGTGGAGTAGGCAGGAGGGCCTGAGGCCTGTCAAAATGGAGAGGTTTGCCTTAGATAATGGTACAGTACCCTCTGCTAGTGGGGGGAAGGCACAGCGTTCCATTCCTGATGTTTAGAAGTGGGTAGAAACAATTAAGGGAATTATGTGAACAAGTTCATTGGATGACTCCAAGTCTGTGAGCGAGGAGGGGAGATTTGTTGGGGGCTTCAGGAGAGGGGGCAAATGGAAGTTACTCATGTAGAGGAGGGAAGAAACAATTGGAGCAGGAACGAATAGTGTAAATACCAGCAGCACCAAAGCCCCACTGAGGTTCATGGCCATTAAGTTAACGTGAGACCCATATAGTGCTTGGCTTTTCTCCAGTGAAACTCGGGCTGAATTGATGCACACAGGAATTAGACAGAGAGCGACAGTCAAGCTGTGGTTTCGATGGGTGAGGATCAGGAAGCAAGAGCCGGGAAGGGAGCTGGATGTGTTCAAGGGCATCATGATGAATGGCCGTGGCAGTCACACTGGGTCACACTGGGTGGTGAGAAGAGAGGACTTCAGTGGATAGAGCGACACTGAAAGCTTGAGGTGATCTATGGATTGTAGTTCAAGGTGGAACCAAAGGATGGTTCAGAGTCAGGGAAACGGGAAGGGAGCTAGAGAGATAAGAGGTGGTAGCCAGAGTGCAAGATTCACGCATCTGAATTTGAGGTGCAAAGGTATTTGTTGATAATGACGAAGCTGGATTGTTGACCTTGAAGGTGACTGTGTGTAGTAAGGTGAGGGATAAGGCCAGGGGAGAGTGTGTGAGTATCATCCTTAACTCTTCTTATGGTAAGGCCAGTCTCCCTCTCAGGTCTCTTGACCTCGTCCTCTGGACAATATAGCCAGTCTTGAGATTTTAATAGAACCCGCTTGTAAGAAAGCATGGGCCTTTTTTGCTCATAGAGGTCTTCTCTTCCTATTAATTTTTTAACGATCATCTGTCTATTTGATTTTTTTTCTGTGATTTTTTCTGACCCTCTTTGGTATTTTATTTTTTCCCCCAGAAATTTGCCCTGTCAATTGGTTTTATAATGTATTGTCGTTGTTTCTAATATGCTTTTTTCTTTTAAAATCAGTTAAATCTGCAGTTATTTTTCCTTTCCTTTCAATATTGTTTTTAAATTTTCTTTGCCAGAGATTTTCTGCTAACATTTCAGAGAAGCAGATTTTATTATTTATGTTATCAGGGTTTTTTTTTCCTGAATTTTGCTGATTTTTTTAAAAAACGTATTTTGTTCCCTTCCATTTCTTTGTGTCTTCTCTTTTTTTTTTTTTTTTTTTTTTTTTTTTTTGAGACGGAGTCTCGCTCTGTCGCCCAGGCTGGAGTGCAGTGGCCGGATCTCAGCTCACTGCAAGCTCCGCCTCCTGGGTTCACGCCATTCTCCTGCCTCAGCCTCCCGAGTAGCTGGGACTACAGGCGCCCGCCACCTCGCCCGGCTAGTTTTTTGTATTTTTTTTAGTAGAGACGGGGTTTCACCGTGTTAGCCAGGATGGTCTCGATCTCCTGACCTCGTGATCCGCCCGTCTCGGCCTCCCAAAGTGCTGGGATTACAGGCTTGAGCCACCGCGCCCGGCCGTGTCTTCTCTTTTTTCCCCTCACTTTCGGGGTTGCATGTTGAGTTCTTTTGCTTTTTTATTTTTCTTGTTTTTAATTAGTATTGTCACAGTTACAAGTTTCTTTCTGAAGTACAACTTTAACAGTTTCCAACAAAGTTTAACGTGTACTGTTTTCACTGTTATTCAGTTCTAAGTATTTCCCAAGTTCATGTCTCATTTTTAACACATTTAATATGGATTTGTTTCTTTCCTCCTATATGAAATTTTGAAATAATTCTTTTGTTTACAGTTTTATTGGACTATGGTCAGAAATATTGTTCAGAGCTAGTTTCTGATTTAGAATTTACTGAGTTTTTCTTGATACTCTAACACAGAAGATGTTCATGACAGCTTCCTGTGTCTTCAACAAAGTGCATTTTCCACTGATGGGGAACGTGTGTGCCTACTGTCACCCTTATCCACTTGGTTGAATGTGTCATATTATCAGTAGTGTCCCCTCTGTGTTCTTTAGGATGATTTTGCCCTAAATCTTCTGTTGCCTGGTAACAAAATCACCATCTTAATTTTATTATTGGTTTGTATTTGGTAGCATATCTTTCTTAAATCCTTTTACTTAAAAAAAAAAAAGTCAGTACATATTGTTTTCAGTGTGTCTTTTCATGACAAGCTGGATTTGTTCATTTTCTTCATCAAGCAAATTTGAGATCTGTCCTTTGGGAAGTTTAGCTTCTCTGCATTTGCCGATATTGCTGATACCTCATATTGTGCTTTATTTACTAAACTTCGCTTTTATTTCTTTTTCTTTTCTTGTTATTTCTAATTAGGTATATTTTCTTCTAGTGCTTTAAAAAGCTATTTAATTTTAATTTTCTTAGAGTTGTCTTTATTTTATAAAGACCTTTAACTTTCCCTCCTAATTTCCATCTTTACCCAAAACAAGATACAATATTCACCTGCTTCTCATGGTCTCATATTCTGATGTTCTGTCGGCCACGCCTCCGCCTCTGCTGCCGTCGGGCTCTGCACTCCGTCGGGGCCTTGTCACCTGGAGTTTGGGTTCCGGTTCCTGCAGATGTGCTTCTCTTTGTTTTGTTGACGTGGTTTTGGTTTTAGTCACTGCTTACTGAAAATACAATAAAACGCGCCTGTTTATTGGTAAATGAACCTTGCTTTCCATGTATCCCCGTGTGCGCCTCAGTTTATATCTCCTCATAGAATCGCGTCCCTCAAGTACCTTTTGGAAGAGGAATCTTGTGGTCACCATTCTGTGGTCCTTTGTCCCAGGGAATTCCTTTCTGCCATCCTCGTGGTGCGCTCAGATCTCGGGGCCGCCCCTCCCTTGGGGCTTTGGGTCCCGCCTCCCTTTGCTGCCGGGGTTTTCGCTTCGCCGGGCCCCGTGTTTATCCCTCCGGAACACCTCACAGTTTTCTTTCTTTTCTTTTTTTTTTTCCATTTTTTTTATTATTATTATACTTTAAGTTCTAGGGTACATGTGCATAACGTGCAGGTTTGTTACATATGTATACTTGTGCCATGTTGCTGTGCTGCTGCACCACCCATCAACTCGTCATTTACATCAGGTATAACTCCCAGTGCAATCCCTCCTCCCTCCCCCCCCCATGATAGGCCCCGGTGTGTGATGTTCCCCTTCCCGAGTCCAAGTGATCTCATTGTTCAGTTCCCACCTATGAGTGAGAACATGCGGTGTTTGGTTTTCTGTTCTTGTGAAAGTTTGCTGAGAATGATGGTTTCCAGCTGCATCCATGTCCCTACAAAGGACACAAACTCATCCTTTTTTATGGCTGCATAGTATTCCATGGTGTATATGTGCCACATTTTCTTAATCCAGTCTGTCACTGATGGACATCTGGGTTGATTCCAAGTCTTTGCTATTGTGAATAGTGCCGCAATAAACAGTTTTCTTTGTGTCTGACATTCTTTTTGGAGGCGGAGTCTCGCTCTGCCGCCCAGGCTGGAGTGCGGTGGCGCCACCTCGGCTCACTGCAAGCTCCGCCCCCCGGGCTCCCGCCATTTTCCTGCCTCAGCCTCCGGAGCAACTGGGACTTCAGGCGCCGCCACCACGCACGGGTAATTTTTTGTATTTTTGTATTTTTATTAGAGACGGCGTTTCATCGTGTTAGCCAGGATGGTCTCTATCTCCTCACCTGTGATCCGCCCGCCTCAGCCTCCCAAAGTGCTGGGATTACACCGCGACATGGCCAAATGGGGTCTCCCCTGTCGCTTCTGCTTGGCACTGCACGCTTTTCCATCCTCGGCCTTCTGACTTTCTTTAATACTGCAAGGCTCTCTGTCATTATTTAACAAAATGTATCGTCTGATATTTTTTCTACTTGAGTCATTCATATTAGGACTTTCGATACTTCAACTTCTTTCTTCCATTCCTCTTAACTTTCTTTTTAAATTTGTTTCCATCCGCTTATCACTAACGGAGTTATTTGGAGACCTCCTCTCCTGATTTTCCCAGCTCACTTCCGCCTGCTGTGAGCTAGTCATTTTGCGATTAAGGTGGTGTAAAAGTAATGGCAGTTTTTGTAATTAGGAGTAACTGCAAAAAAAAAAAAAACACTATTACTTTTACACCAACTTAATATTTAGCCTTTCTTTGTGTTTTTCGTCTAAGCGATTGTATTTTTCATAAAAATATTTTCATTTCCTTGACCTGGTGACAGCCTGATCCTGGCTCATATTTCCCATATGTTCTGTTAGGGTCTTTTTGAGTTCCAGTCTGTGGGCCCTGTGCCTAGACCTCCTGGTCCTAACTGAAACTCTGTCTTCTTTTTAGCTGTGTAACTTTTAGAAAGATTCTTAGATCCTCCTTGCTTGAGTTTATTCATCTGCAAAACAGAAATAAGTGCCTATGTCACAGAGCTACTGAACAGAGCAAATGAACAAAGTAGGTAAGTTGCTTAGAACAGTTCTTGAAACATAATAAATACTAGCAATTATTGTTCATTTAAATTAATTTTTGTATTTTCCAGTAATTATATTCTCCCTGCTAAAAGTTTCTCAGCATGTGGTCTTTCTTTTATGGGGTAGTACTGGATAGATGCCTTGTGGCTGTTCTTTTCTGTGAGCACATACTCAATGAGAGCTCAAAGAGCTCTGATTCCCTAGAAAATAGTCACAGATTTCTGTTTAGATTTCCATCAACTTTCTTACTTTTTTGCTATGGCCTGGGATAAATTCAGAGACAAAACCACCAGAGTCCAAAGTTAATCACCTATCTTATCCTCTGAGGAGTCTATTGATGCTTTATTTTCCTGTTTAAATTATTGATAGGAATAACAGGAAAGAGAGAATGTGGAATTCTGGCATGATGGCACTCAAAGGTGATGAGGGATAAGATATTGCAGTGTTGGACCTGTGAAGAAACATCCTCCTCCTCCCACCAAACATATGTACTGGCACCTTGAGCGCCTGAGTAAAAGTATTCAGGAATGAGGGTGTCAGAGGAAAAACGAATGGAGAGGAAGGGGAAGTCTCATCTTAGGAGCAGACATGACCCTAGTCCATCATATTGAAGAAAGATGGCTGGGAAATGAAGGAAAAAACCTCACTTGCACTTGCTTCTTACCTGACTGCGCCTCTCACCCACGGTGCTCCATGTAAGCAAGATGCAAACCTGCAGAGCTGCACCAGAAACATAACAGAACTGGAGACGTGTCTGTCATGTTCCACAGGGTGATGGTACCTCACAGTTTGAGCCAGATATTCTCAGTCATGCCTACTGTGTCCATGTAATTTTTTTTTTTTTTTTTTTTTGAGAAACACAAAAACACTCCATCACCCAGGATGGAGTGCAGTGGTGCAATCTCAGCTCACTGCAACCTTTGCCTCCTGGGTTCAAGCAATTCTCATGCCTCAGCCTCCCGAGTAGCTGGGATTACAGGTGCCCGCCACCACACCCATCTAATTTTTGTATTTTTTATAGAGAGAGAGTTTAGCCATGTTGGCCAGGCTGGTCTCGAACACCTGACATCAAGTGTTCTACCTGCCTTGACCTCCTGAATTGCTGGGATTACAGGCCTGAGTCACTGTGCCTGTTTCTGTGTAATTATTAATGACACCTCTTTCACTCCCAAGAATGGGTCCTTATTTGCGTGATAATTATATCATTATATCTGCATCATGTATCTGTACACTTTATAAACTGTTTAAAAATGCCACTAGAAATGTAGCATTTGAAGATGAAGCAATGCATTGGTTTTGTGTTGCTGCTGTCACAAATTACCACAAACTTAGTGGCTTAAAACAACAAAAATGTATTATCTTACAGTTTTGAAGGTTAGAAGTCCAAAATAAGGTTCAGCGGGTTACGATGGAGCTGCCTGCAGAGCCTCATTCCTCCTGGAGACCCAGGGGAGAATCGTTCCCTTGCCTTTTCCAGCATCCAGAGGTGCCTGCGTTGTGAGGCTGGAGGTGCACTCCCCCTCTTCAAAGCCTGTGAGGGTGAGACAAGTGTTCTGATATTGGGACACACTGATGTGGAGTCTCCTACCTCTCCTCTTCATTTCTGAGAACCTTGTGATTACCTTGGGTTTGTCCAGATAACCCAGGATCATCTCCCCATTTTAAGTTCTTGACTATTCACATCTGTGTGGTCCCTTTTGTCATGTAAGGTGACAGAGTCCCAGGTTCTGGGGATTTGGGCTTGTACAATTGGCGGGGGTGGAGGGGGCAGATGAGTCTGCCTACCACAGGTGATTACAGAGGCTGTGACAGTCAGATCTGACTCGGAAGTGGCAGCTTCCTCTTCCGAGGAGATGAACTGAGCGATGTTTGATGGAGCGGGACACTGCAGGCAGAGTCCTTCAGCTCAGACCAATGGGGACATTGGAGTGAGCATGTCCTTTCAGAGTTCTAAAGAAATAACACAGCAGCAACAACCACCACCTCACAGCCTTGCGTGGAGGACTAACAGAATGATCAGCATACGTATGGGGGTTAGGGAAGAAAATTGACAGCATGGCACAGGCAGCCCGAGTCCCTGGCACCCTCCACGCAGGAGGAATGAGCGCTCGCCACAGCGCCAGGAAAGGTGATCAGGAATACTTGGGGCTCATTACGCTCAAGAAGGATGCAGCAAGCAGCACCAAGAAGTCACTGTTTTATACCTCCAAGTAAAGGTGTAAAACACTGTTTTATACCTCTAAGCATAAACAGTTTGAACTGTCCCGGGCCAGCTCAAAACTCCTCTGCTCTTCCTCTTTTGTTGTGCTTCAGCCTGCCTCTCAGCTAGTGGGAAACTTGTCCAGGGGGACACCCAGAGCCCGTCCTCCACTGAACCCTGAGTCCTCGGCCGCCAGCCGCAGGGGCATTTTAGAAGCCCGTAGGTTGGGGACTGCAAAGAGGGTTGCTGGATTTCTTAAGGCATTGGAGCTAAAAAGGACATAGAAATGACTAGGGTAACACTGTCAGGATAGAATTATATCCGTCTTCAAAGCCTCGTGTAACATTCCAGAAAGAGCGTCCTGGCAGTCCCATAGGGGCATCTTTAAAGCTGCCACCAACCACTTGCAGGTGCCCTCCTGGCCTTTTCTTAGAGACTTCACAGAGTTCTCTGAGTTTTTGCTTCTTGTGAAAACAGTCTGAAGTGTCCTCTCCCAACAGGTGCCTGTGGCAGTGCATCTGGTTCTGTCACCTTCTGTCATTTGGTCTGGAAATTGCCATAACAGAATTTTTATTTGCTTTATGTAGCATAAAGTATATACATATATGTATGTATTTATGTGTATATGTAATATCAAGTATGTGTACTATCAAGTATACACAACATAATTAGATACAAAAATCACACACACACACACACACACACACACACACACACACACACATGAATTGTCTTTTCTGGGAGAAGCACATGGCTGCTGAAATGGTTGTTAAATCAGGTGCACAAGGATTACCCATAGTGTAACAAATGTGCATAGTCACTTTAAGAACCCAGTTAGGATGTTAGCTTGTGTCCACGTGAAAGGATAAAAGATGGCATGCAATGATATGATTCATTGTAGCACTAACTAAGTATTAATACCCATTGCCAAGGTTGTCAGTTCATATGTCCCCTTCTGTGCCCTCTGTAAATGCACTCCAGTCCAGCATTTTATTCCTTCTATCTCTAGGCCAGAAATCCTTAAATGGCATATAACTACCATTTAATGGTAGGAGCACAATCTCCTACCTTACTCAACAAAAGGACTAGAGTAGACCCCTTGCCCCGTGTCTGCAGTTGCAGTGTAGCATGGGGTTAAATCTAGACTGCAGGACCATCTGTCACACCACCACAGAAACATAGAGAATCTGAGACCAGGGTCACCACAGCATAGTGTCAGATGCTGGCTATGAAGCTGTTTCTGGACCCTTGCCTACTATTTCTTCCTACCACTACATTACATTCCAGGTTTATGCTCAGAGGAATGAAATTAATCCACCTTAATTTAATTGCTTAGCTTAGTTATTCACTGTCTATTCTACCAGACATCCTCTTTCTGTAGGGAAAATCAGCGCAATTCCTTGACTGTCCTGAGCTCTACTTCATGTCAGCAAGGCAGGATTCATTCTTGGGTGCTGTGTGTGCAAACATGTCTGGCTGGAACACCATGGGCTGGAGTGTGAGTGAAAAACCAGCCCCACGCACACTTTCACCCTTGCTACTGAGCCATACCACGTTTCTCCTGGCACAGGTTCATCTCTGTTCTCCCACTGTCAATCATCTCAACTTGACTCAAACATCCATCTTTCTGTTAGAAACTTTCCATCCTGCGTCCATGGGATTTCAAAGTTGTTGCATTGGCTGTCAGTTTACTGACTAAATCTGCAATGATAAAAGCATCCCTAAGAAAACTCTTGCAGAAAGATATGGTGCCCCTAAAACCAATTTGCACTGCCCCTCATTTTATAACCCCAAACATTTCACCTAAACATTTCAAGCTTCTGTTGTTGGAATGAGACAAAGGGGGCCTTTGACTTAATTATACTCTTTAAAAGCATCTTCACTCATCTCTGCCAAGGATTATCTTCCCTGTGTGAAAATGGACCCACCTTGCACAGAAATACACCAGGTTGTAATGACCACAATTACAGGCAGTCAGAACAGCAGCACAGCAACACCAGAGCTAAAAGCATATCTGATTTTCAAATGATGTTGGAGTTGCTCACTAAAACCCATACTCTATCTTGCCTGGCAGGACTAGAGGAAAAAAGCAAATGTTCCTCATATTTGAAAATTCAATGACATTTTATTTCCATGTTACATTTGCATTTTTCAAATCTACGTTTTCTTTTTAATCAGGGTCATGGATTATACCTTCACTGATTATATTTATACCCACTTATGTTTTCCTTTTACTTTCTTTTTTCCCCTCTCTTCCTGCCTTTCTTCCTGCTGTCCTGCCTTCTTCTGTGCATTTTTTCAGGTACATCTTCTTCATGTATTTTTAAATTTAGTGACATATGGTTGGCTTTTGCTTTTTTGGATATCTAGTCTGAGAGTGTTATCTTTTAATATTTTAAGCCACTCCCATTGAATGTTTTTAAAAAAGGAATAACACCAATGTGTCGATCATTTTGTTTTCTGTTTCCTTTCTTATACTCTTCTTTCTTCCTTTTCATTCCTGACTCTCTTTGTGCTGTTCACCATTTTTCTAACACCTGCACCTTGCAGGCATAGTCGAATTCTTTCCCTTCCACAAATGTGGCCCAGTCTTTCTAGCTCTCTGTCTGGTACGTACCTCATTTGTCTATTGTCACTGCCTTCACTTGGCTAGTTCTTATTCATCCTTGATTCTCATATTGAATGGTTTTGCCCTGAGAGACCTTTCCTCAGCCCTCTGCTCCTATGACACTCCTGACTTCCTTATCTTAGAGGACTATGCACTGTGTCCGTTTTCTGGGTATAAGGATAAGCTCCATGAAGTCAGGAATGATCTCATACCCCAGTGCTTAGCATGGTTCCTAGGATAAAGTAGATAAAATAAAAATTCAGGGAATAGTTAAATGAGTAGTTGATTACTTAGAGAGTTTAATTACCCCACAGATTGTTGAAGACTGTAGGAATGGCTAGCAGCCTATGATGAAGAAACTTGATCTTTGTTGAGCTTCAGCTTCCTTTGTACCTGAAATCAGCTCTCTGTTTTCACATCCATCTCACGCTGGCCTCTACAGAGTGCAGTCCAGCAAAGTGGCACCACGTCTGTGAGTGGATCATTTTTGCAAGCTGTGAGTCAGGGTATGAGCTATGTCAGTGTCTCTGAGCGCTGTGCCTCCTGGCTCCAAGTTTGGCAGTCTGGGCTTACTCTCTGTTTCCCGATTTCTCATCCACCAGGTGGAGAGAACAATGATCCCCTCAACTTGCATCTCTGAAATGTTAGGAAAACTATAGGTTTATTTTCCACCAGAACTGGGTTAGACCATCAGCGGGCTCTATACCTGGATCACACTGCTTTGCCTTTTCACAGAACTGCGTTGAAGGACATTTTAAGAACCATTCTCCTGAAATTAAAGCTATTTAATATGGAAGTCCCCATGATTTCACATGTTCAATTTTTGAGGACCCATGGGAAAAATCCCACTTGTATATAAGTATTAGAAGAAGATTTGCGCTTCTTGTGCGGCTGCTCATTTGCTGTCTGTTTAATCTTATCATACTAGAAATCATGTATCCATCTTTGACTTGGTTGCAGGGAAGGCTTACAGCAAAAGGTGTTGCCTGCCCCTCCACCTGTTTGGCCACAGGGGTCATCCTGGGTCCTGCCTTACTTGTATTTTCTTCTCCTTGCCCAGATTGCCTTACCTATTGATTTTATCTCTTTTTTTGTCTTATAAGTATTTTGCAAAACTTCCTTTTATAAATATTTTTTATGCCCCAAGGACAGACAGCAAAAAAAAAAAAAAAAAAAAGATTAAGTTTTGAAACCTGGATTTTCACTGCTATTCCCAATCATCACAGTCAATAAGGAGCTGATAAAAATTTTCCTTGAAGTCTTGATACTCACAAACCCTATTACCATTATGATTATAATCTTTTACTTAATAGAATGGAGAACATTTCTTCCTTTCTTTCATTTTCTGTTTCTCTATTTTCCATGAATTTATTTATATGTGATATAAATGCTTGTTTTAATATCAACTTTTTTGAGATAGGGCTTTGCTGTGTCACTAAGGCTGAAGTGCAGTGTTGTAATTACAGCTTACTGTAACCTCGACCTCCTGATCCTCTTGCCAGCCTCCCAAGCAGCTGGGATCATAGGCATGCGCCACTGTGCCCAGTTAATTTTGTGTTTAATTTTTAGAGATGGGGTCTCTTTATGTTACCTAGGCCGGTCTCAAACTCCTGGGCTTAAGTCATCCTCCCGCCTCAACCCCTCAAAGCTCTGGGATTACAGGCATGAGCCACTGTGCTCAGCCCTAGTATCAATTTTATAGGTTGGTTGGTTTGTTTGTTTTTTAAAGACAAAACCTTGCTCTGTCACCCAGGTTGGAGTATAGTGGCGCGATCTCAGCTCACTGCAACCTCCACCTCCCAGGTTCAAGTGGTTCTTGTGGCTCAGCCTCCCGAGTAGCAGGGATTACAGGTGCCCACCACCACACCCAGCTAACTTTTGTATTTTTAGTAGAGATGGAGTTTCACCATGTTTCCCAGGCTGGTTTCAAACCCCTGACCTCAAGTGATCTATCTGCCTTGGCCTTCCAAAGTGCTGGGATTACAGGCATGAGCCTCCATGCCCAGCCAATTTTGTGTACCATTGCTATTCTGTCAGTGGTCTGATATTCATAAATCCCAGGGCTAGAGAGAAAATGTGAGCTCTGCTGCCTCTCGTATGCAGGAAGCATGGATGCTCTGAGGACAGGCACAGTGCACTCGTGGCCTGGTTACCTCTCACCATTCCCCACTTCCAAACTGTGCTCTTTTTCTTCCTTCATTTTTTATAAACCCATAATGCTTGTAAAGAATGTTCACATCTCTTTTGACAAACACTAAAATCCCCCGAGGGTGTTATTATCTTCATCCTCAGTTTTTCACACAAGAAAACTGAAACTCTGATGGGAGTCTAAGGGTGGATGCTGTGTCATTTGCCCAAAGTTGTGCAGCTGGCAAGGGGGCGACTCAGCATTTTCATGGAGAGCATCCTCTCCGGGGCTGGCTGGAGGCGGGTTCAGATCATAGCTTCTGCATGTTCTCTGTGTACCATTCTACTTAGCATCTCTGCCTTCATTTCCATAACAGCAAATGTGGGTAACAAGTGAACCTGCTTAAGGGCCGTTGTGAAGTTAAGGAGACAACGAATGCAAAAGTATCTAAAACATAAGCTCTCAACAGATGTTTGTCAAAAAGATAAATGATAAAACACTGGGTCTGAATGTAGGCCTTTTGACTCCAGATCCAGTATCCCTTTTCATTAAACTACCATCTCTCTTGGGAGGTGGTTGAGAGATTTGTGAGCCACATAGAGAAGACTTGAAGGTGTGAATTGGATACCATGGCAGCTGATGTCAGGACAGGCCATCGCTAGATGACCGTACCCTGCATCCAAAGTGAGCTTTCCTGTCTGTGTTTTGACTTCTTGTGTGAATAATGATTGACATGGTTCATTCCTGCAGAGAAGCCCCTTGCTTCTCACCACGCACCTTCTAGGGGCTGGACTGCAAAGGTGAAATGGACAGTCAACACACTGGAAAAGTGACTGCTGGGCTGTAGGAAAGGGCAGGGCTCAGGGCCTTGCTGTCCAAACACCACTCACAAGTCCAGCAAAGGGAGGGTTAAATGAATCTTCAAAGCACTTTGAACCTTCAGGGGAGAATAAAACAGAAGGGAGAAGAGTAGAATAAAATAACCCAGACCAACCCACTCCAGGCCATAGTAACCCCAAAGAAAGACTTACTAATTGTGATCAGCAATCACTGAGGTACTAGGTGAGCCTCTTCCATCATTGCTAGTGTCTCACTGGAGTACTATATCTTAGCAAATTCTTTTTTTTTATTTTTATTACTATTATTTTTTGAGACAGAGCCTCGCAGTAACTCCCAGGCTGAAGTGCAGTGGTACAATCTCAGCTCACTGCAACCTCCGCTTCTTGGGTTCAAGTCATTCTCCTGCCTCAGCCTCCCGAGTACCTGGGACTACAGGTGTGTGCCACCAAGCATGGCTAATTTTTGTATTTTTCGTAGAGACAGGGTTTCACCATGTTGGCCAGGCTGGTCTCGAACTCCTGGCCTCAAGTGATCCACCTGCCTCGACCTCCCAAAGCACTGTTATTACAGGAATATGCCACCGTATCCAACCCATCTTAGCAATTTCTTAAGCTGCATCTGCACTGAGAGGAAAGGCATTCACCCATCAGTGATGTTTGCTTTGAGCCCAGGAGAGGGGGAAATGTCCAAATGAGCAATCCTTGTCCTGGAGATGACGTCTGCCCTCACCATCCCACCTATGGAGTTATCTGTGGGAGCTGGATAGAGAACTATGTTCTTCCTATCCATTAAATAACAGAACGTATTACAAAGGAAAATCGAGTATCCACAAGACAACATTATATTTTGGAGTGGTATGATACTACTGTGGCTTTTCTAGTAATTGAAGGGTCTGAGCTATGCAAAATGATTCTCACTGGGAATAAAACATTTGCTTCAGGAACTTCTAAAGGTGAGGGCAAAACAATTTGTGTTTGTTTAAAACATAATGTCATCCATAATTAATGGGATAGCTCTGGCTCAGTAGAGCTTGAAACTACTGTATATATTTGAAGTCAGATTTCTGATTCCTGAGATAAGGAATAAATTTACCCTTAAGCGTTTATTTTATTTTTTTTCATGGTAAAGGTTATTTCAGTGACTGAACACGTGGTTCCTTTTCAGTATGTTTTCTAGTGTTATTTACCATCAAGTTATAAGAACAAGAAAATTGCTGAAACCAGCTTTCAAATGATAGGCCTGAAAACCAGAGTATTAACTAGGTTACCAAGAGTTCTTTTAATGCTGTTTCTCCATACCATAATTTGAACTCTTGACACAGTCTTTAGAGAGTGTCTTTAAAAAAAAAAAAAAAAAAAAAAAAAAAAAAAAAAAAAAAAAAAAAAAAAAACATTAAAAGGGATTTTTTCCATCTGGATATACACTTTTAAAAAATTAAAACTACCATTTGTAAGCCAGGGGCCAGAATAAAAAAATATAATCTATTATGACATCATTGAAATCTACTCAATAATTATACATCTAAATGCATGCAAGACAGCAATACAGAATGACTCGTAGATGATCATATCCCAGTGGAAATATTGCTTAACCCATGTGCAGGGAACTGTGACAGGGAACATACAAGTGGAATTTTAAAAATTCCTTTAGTCAGTCAGCCTTGAAAACTTTTTATTTTTTATTTGTTTGGCTACATCCTGTATGTAAGTGTATTAGTCCATTTTCACACTACTATAAAGAACTAGCTGGGACTGGGTAATTTATAAAGAAAAGAGGTTTAATTGACTCACAGTTCCGTGTGGCCTCAGGAAACTTACAATCAGGGTGGAAGTGAAGGGGAAGCAGGCACCTTCTTCACAAGGTGGCAGGAGAGAGAGAGTGTGTGAAGAGGGAAATGCCAAGAACTTTTAAACCGTGAGGTTCCTGGGAACACACTATCATGAGAAAAGCATAGGGGAAACTGCCCCTATGAGCCAATCATTTCCCACCCATTCCCTCACTCAATATATAGGAATTGTAATTTGAGGTGAGATTTGGGTGGGGACACAGAGCCAAACCATATCAGTGAGGTTTTATGCTTTGACTGGATTCATAGATAGGCACTTTCCTATGTGAATGCTCAAATAATTCCAACACAAGGAAGTTTGTGGCTCCTGACTTAAGTAGAATATGGATATGAGTATCATGTATAAAGGTTCAGGAGGACAGGGATTCAGAGAGGTTCCATAAAGAAAGCTGCTGCACTTGTAGGGGGTGAAAGCATGGTACAATGTTCACAGAAATCAATAAGAAGAGAAAAGGTAACCCAAGTAGGCAAATGGCTGGAGCAAAAGCAAAAATAGAAGGTTGCCTAAAATAATCAGCAAAGACTCATCTTTTCACCCTCCACAGAAAAGAGAATCACACCAGGAAGATGACTAGATAAGGAAGACAGTGGTTTTTGATACTAAATTGTAGGGCTCTTGAATGGCTAGCAAAGAGGGTTGAAATTTATTGCTGACATTATAAATCCTTAGAGCTGTGTGTGTATGTGGGTATATGTGTGTGTGTTGTTGTTGTTGTTGTTGTTTGTTGAGCTGGAGAATGTCCTGATTAAAACTATGTTTGGTAGTGAAAGAAATCAGGCACATTCCTCAGCCCCGGGCTCAACACAAACAGGCCCAGTACAAACACATCCCACCATATATCTCTCAACTTCCTGAGCCCAGTACAAACACATCCCACCATATATCTCTCAACTTCCTGAGCCCAGTACAAACACATCTCTCAACTCAGAGACTACCATATATCTCAACTTTAGAAAAACACCACCTGGAAAGTCCCCGATAAGGACACAGCCGTTTGTGGTTTTACTGAAAGCGTGGGAACCAATAGAAAACTGCTAAATGTATAACTTAAAATGTAAACCAATTGTAATGCTGTAACCAAAAGAATTCCCTTGTTCCTCTGTAACTTTACGTATCTTATTTACATCAGGCTATAAAAAGCAAGCACTCGCATTGTTTGAGGCCCTCTTGTATGCTGTGGAATGGAGGGACCAAGTTCGAACTTGCAGTAAAAGATCCTTGCCGCTTGGCTTTGACTCTGGACTCTGGTGGTCTTCTTTGGGGAACAAACGGTCTGGGTATAACATCTGGGGGCTCGTCCGGGATTCCCCAAGCCCACCAGACCCCTGGTCAACGGATCTACCAGGATCGATCTGCTGATAGGTGAGCCGGCTTGTCTCTGTCTGTCTGTCTGTGTCTGTTCTGAACCTGTATCTGTGACTCGCAAGGTCTGAAACTGAAGCTGATGCAGTCCTGGCGGACGCGCTATAGGACGGCCAGCGGAGACCGGTGGGAGACGTCCCCTGGCTCTCGTCTGATCTAGATTTTTATCTGAACTGATTCTGACCCGGGCTTCCGGAGCGTGCTTGTGGCTAGATATTATTAATACACCAGATTTCCTTTACAGGAATTCTAACCCATATTCTTTTACAGGAAGAGACTACAAATTATTACAGGATGGGTAATACGCAGAGCACTCCCCTATCTCTCCTTACAAGTAATTTCAAGGATGTTAGAGCAAGGGGCCATGAACTTAGTATGGAAATCAGGAAGGGAAAGCTAATTACTCTGTGCTGCTCCGAATGGCCTGCCTTTGATGTGGGGTGGCCACCCGAAGGGACGTTCCGACTTCCTGTCATCACTAGAGTAAAGTCCAAGATTTTCCTACCTGGGCGTGCGGGCCACTTAGATCAAATCCCATATATCCTCGTATGGCAGGACCTTGTTGAGAACCCGCCTCCCTGACTGTCCCCTTTCCAATCAGCTCCTGAACCCTGTAAGGCACTGGTTGCTCGGCCGCTAAAATCCAAGCAACCGACTGCCCGCCCCCATCCTGTTCTACCTGATAGCGGGGACCCACTGTCCACAGAACCCCCTCCGTACCCCTCCGGGCCCCAGGCCCCAGCCCCCGGGCTGAGCCGCGGGAAGGAGCAGGCGGACGGGAGGCGGCCGGCGCACCCGGACCCGCTGAAAGTGGAAGTAACTCTGAAGGGCCGGCGGGGCGGACGCAAGGGCGCACTTTGCGGGCTAGCCCCCGCCAGCCGCCTGACTCCACAGTGGCTCTACCCCTTCGGGAAATAGGACCCCTAGATGACACGGGAATCCCTAGGCTCCAGTACTGGCCGTTCTCCACCAGTGATCTGTATAACTGGAAGACTCAAGAGTGCTTGGTTTTCAGACAACCCCAAAGATTTAATGGCTTTACTGGATAGTGTCATGTTCACCCACCAGCCCACTTGGGATGATTGTCAGCAGCTCCTCCGAATCTTGTTCACAACGGAGGAGCAAGAGAGAATACAGGTAGAAGCTAGAAAGCTGGTCCCGGGGGACGACGGTCAACCGACTGCCAACCCCGACCTCATAAATGCGACCTTTCCTCTGACCAGGCTGGCGTGGGACTACAACATGGCAGAAGGTAGGGGACGGCTACACCTTTATCTCCAGACTCTAATGGCGGGTCTCCGGGCAGCTGCTCGCAAGCCCACTAATTTGGCTAAAGTATACTCTGTTTTGCAGGGAAAGACAGAAAGCCCAGCTACCTACTTAGAAATATTAATGGAAGCTTTTAGACAGTACACCCCCATAGACCCAGAGGCTCCAGGAAGTCAGGCAGCTGTTGTAATGTCTTTTGTATATCAGGCGGCCCCAGACATTAAAAGGAAACTCCAGAAATTAGAAGACTTAGAGGGAAAACAGATTCAGGACCTCCTTCAGATAGCCCAGCGGGTTTGCAATAACAGAGATACTCCAGAGGAAAAGCAATTTAAGGCCACTGAAAAAATGACCAAGGTTCTGGCAGCAGTAGTACAGAAAGAGCATCTACAGCCAGAGAACACCCAACCTAGGCGGTCCCCCAGACATGATAATCTGAGCAAAGACCAATGTGCCTACTGTAAGGAAGCTGGCCACTGGGTAAGAGACTGCCCCAAAAAGAAACAACGAGGACAGGGACCCCCTAGGTCTACACCTGTACTAGTCACTCAAGACGAAGACTAGGGAAGACAGGGTTCGGACTCCCTCCCCGAACCTAGGGTAACTTTGCAAGTGGAGGGGTCCTCAGTTCAGTTCTTGGTCGATACGGGAGCGCAGCACTCAGTCCTAGTTAAAACTAATGGAAAATTATCCTCCAAGTCCTCGTGGGTACAAGGGGCCACAGGAATTAAGAAATACCCCTGGACAACACAAAGAACAGTAAACCTCGGAGCCAGGAATGTAACCCATTCTTTCCTGGTCATCCCTGAGAGCCCCTGTCCCCTATTAGGGAGAGACCTGCTAACTAAAATGGGAGCACAGATCCATTTCCTCCCTGAGGGGCCCGTCGTGACTGACTCCCAAAATCAGCCCGTGTCCGTCCTGACTATAACCCTAGAAGATGAGTACCGGCTCCACCAGGAGCGAGCGGCCCCTGACCAGGACATAGCAACCTGGCTCCAGCAATATCCAGGAGCTTGGGCGGAAACGGGGGGCTTAGGACTAGCAAAACACCATCCTGCCTTGCTTGTTGAGCTCAAGCCTGGGACAGACCCCGTTCGGGTACGCCAATACCCGATGCCCCTAGAGGCCAAAGAAGGGATTACACCACATATTCGCCGGCTCCTCGACCAAGGGGTCCTTCGCCCATGTCACTCGCCCTGGAATACTCCATTGTTGCTGGTACAAAAACCTAATAGCGGAGAATACAGACCCGTACAAGACTTGAGAGAAGTCAATAAGAGGGTTATGGACATACATCCAACTGTGCCTAACCCGTACACCCTCCTGAGTACTCTAAACCCTAAACATCAATGGTACACTGTTTTAGATTTGAAAGATGCTTTCTTCAGTTTGCCTTTAGCCCCTCAGAGCCAAAAGCTCTTCGCCTTCAAGTGGACTGACCCTGAGAGGGGCATAAGTGGCCAACTGACATGGACCAGACTGCCGCAGGGATTCAAAAACTCTCCTACCTTGTTCGATGAAGCCCTCCATGAAGACCTGGGTGAGTACCGACGCAAACACCCTGAAATAACCTTACTACAGTATGTTGATGACCTCCTGATTGCTGCCAAGACCCAAGAAGCTTGTATTCAAGGGACCAAGGGTCTCTTACAAGCTCTAGGGAATCTAGGCTACCGAGCCTCGGCAAAGAAAGCTCAAATCTGTAAATCAGAAGTAACATATCTGGGGTACCTGCTAAAAGGAGGGCAGCGCTGGTTAACAGACGCCCGGAAGCAGACTGTTCTGCAGATCCCCAGGCCACAATCCACCCGACAAGTAAGGGAATTCCTGGGGTCGGCAGGATTTTGTAGACTATGGATACCTGGGTTCGCAGAGCTGCTAAACCCTTGTATCAGGCAACACGGGGGCAGCAGCCATTTAATTGGACAGAAGAAGCCGAGTCGGCTTTCCAACAGATCAAAACCGCCCTACTCTCTGCGCCTGCACTGGGACTACCTGATGTCACCAAGCCCTTCCACTTATACGTGGACGAGAGCAAGGGTGTCGCCAAGGCGGTAATAACTCAGAACTTAGGCCCCTGGCGGAGGCCGGTTGCCTACCTGTCAAAGAAATTAGACCCAGTGGCTGCTGGGTGGCCCCCTTGTCTCCGAATGATTGCGGCCACGGCCCTGATGGTACAAGATGCTGATAAAATTGTCATGGGTCAAGAATTACGGGTCATTACCCCACATGCCATTGAGGGTGTACTCAAACAGCCACCTAATCGATGGTTAAGTAACGCCCAGCTCACCCACTATCAAGGACTACTACTAAATCCCCTCAGGATAACTTTCCTGCCCCCAACAACCTTAAACCCTGCCTCGCTGCTGCCCAACCCGGACCTGGACGCCCTGCTCCATGATTGCACCGAGATACTAGCTCAGGTGCACAGAGTTCGAGAGGACCTGCAGGACCGCCCACTTCCTGACGCTGACCTCGTCTGGTTCACTGATGGGAGCAGCTTCATACACCAAGGCCAGAGGTATGCTGGAGAGGCAGTGACTTCAGAGACTGAGGTAATCTGGGCGGAACCCCTGCCCCCGGGGACATCGGCCCAGAAGGCCGAACTGATAGCGCTCACCCAAGCTCTTACCTTAGGGGCAGGGAAGAAACTGACAGTATACACAGATAGCCGATATGCTTTTGCTACGGCGCACATACATGGGGCCATTTACAGGGAGCGAGGGTTACTAACGGCTGAAGGAAAAGAGATAAAAAACAAGCAAGAGATCCTATCCCTGTTAACATCCCTATGGAGACCAGAAAAATTGGCTATTGTACATTGCCCAGGGCATCAGAAACCAACCACTCCAATTTCTCAAGGCAATTTTCTGGCAGACCAAACTGCAAGGAGTGTGGCAAAGGCTCCCAGCCAACTCCTTGCACTCCAGCTCCCTGATCAGGGCCCCCGGGACTTGCCATATCTCCCTGATTATTCAGAACAAGATCTCCAGTGGATCGACAAACTTCCCCTGAAACAGATCCAGAACGGGTGGTGGACTGATACTAATGACCAAACCATCCTACCAGAACAATTAGGACAACAGGTGTTAGAACACATCCACCGAACCACCCACCTGGGTGCCCGGCAGGATGATAGACCTGATCAGACGCTCCAAGCTCAAATTCAGACATACACCTGAGACGGCCAGCAGCATTGTGACAAGTTGCAAAGTCTGCCAGCTTAACCACGCCTACCCCCAATCCCAGGCTGCAACGGGAACAAGGCTCAGGGGAACCAGGCCCGGTATCTACTGGGAAGTAGATTTTACTGAAGTAAAGCCAGGAAAATATGGGTATCGGTACTTACTTGTCTTTGTAGATACGTTTTCAGGGTGGACTGAGGCATTCCCAACCAAAAGGGAAACTGCTCAGGTTGTAGCAAAGAAAATTCTGGAAGATATCCTCCCCAGGTATGGCTTCCCCGTCCAGATAGGGTCAGATAATGGGCCGGCCTTCATCGCTAAGGTAAGTCAGGATTTGGCTTCCATCCTTGGGGCAAATTGGAAACTACATTGCGCTTACAGGCCCCAGAGTTCAGGACAGGTAGAGAGGATGAATCGGACCTTGAAGGAGACCTTAACTAAATTGACTATGGAGACTGGTGCTAATTGGGTGGTCCTTCTCCCCTACGCTCTATTCCGGGCCCGTAATACCCCTTGCAGACTGGGCCTTACCCCTTACGAAATCATGGATAGCAGACCCCCACCCCTGATTCCCAGCCTAAAAGATGATCTGCTCAAGTCTGAAACAGAAAATGTCTCTGAACGCTTTATTTTCCCTACAAGCCTTGCAGAAAATTCATCAAGAAATCTGGCCCAAGCTGAAGGAACTATATGAGACCGGTCCCCCACCGACACCCCATCCGTACCAACCGGGAGACTGGGTCCTGGTTAAGTGACACCGACAAGAGACCCTAGAACCCAGGTGGAAGGGACCACTCCAGGTACTCCTAACCATACCCACCACCCTGAAGGTAGAAGGCGTCGCGTCGTGGATCCACTACACCCACGTCAAGCCAGTGGACCCAACCTCCAACCTTCTGGGGCCAATCACGGCGGCAGCTGAAGCACCGGCCACGTGGACTGTGGACAGAGCTAAGAACAACCCCTTAAAGCGCACCCTGCGCTGGCAGCATAGCTCACTGCAAACATGCAGTTAGGTAGTCTAACCCTAACGTTAGTTGCCCTAGTGGCCGCTGGGGAAATCACAAAACCAGCTCCTAATCCCTTTATCTGGAGATTCTGGCTTTATGAAAACCAAACCCACCCTGGGCAACCTCATAAGCCCGGGAAATTATTGGCCAGTGCTGACTGCCCCTCCTCAGGGTGCAATAGCCCAATTCTACTAAATTTTACTGGTTTTCAAATAGCCAAACCAATGGCACCAATAATATGCTTTGAGTCTGATCAGACTAAATACAATTGTAAACACTATTGGTGGCACCAAAATGCCGGCTGTCCTTATAACTATTGTAACATCCATAAATCCCATTATTGGGGAAAGGAAGAACAGTTAAATCCTAAGTGGCCCTTCCATCGTAGACGGGACGGGGACTTTTCATATACATGGATAGTCAGAGACCCCCGGAACTCCCGCTGGACCATGCCTCAACATGGGGCTGTATACTACTCCTCCTCCTCCACATGGCCTAGCAGTCACCTCTATCTGTGGCGAGGTCTAGTGCAGGTACGGCCCCTGGTCCATGGGAATATCCAACGATAAGAAAACAGACTAACACAAGACTTACGTCCTTTCTCCTGGTTAAAATTATTACAAGAAGGATTAGAACTTGCTAACCTTACAGGACTTCACAGCTTGTCTGGCTGCTTTTTGTGTGCCACTCTAGGGCATCCACCGCTAACCGCTGTCCCTCTGCCATGGGGATCCTCTACCTCTGCCCAAGCTAACAACCTCCAAAACCTCTCATATGCCCCTATCCCTAACGAGCCACTATACCTAAACCCCAGTCAGGAGAAGTTTCCCTACTGTTTCTCAGGAACCAATTCCAGCCTCTGCAACATCACTGCAATGCCCCCTAATATCACCCTAAGGGCTCCGCCGGGCATATTCTTCTGGTGTAATGGAACATTATCTAAGAACCTATCTGGTCCCTCTGTTACCAACCTACTGTGTCTTCCTGTCACATTAGTTCCCCGGTTGACTCTACTAACTGCCGGTGAGTTCCTGGGGTACACCGGTAACTGGACTAGTACTGCTATTCACCCAGTCCCTAGACCGAGACCTGCACGAGCCATATTTCTCCCCCTCATTGCAGGAATCTCCCTCACCGCATCCTTCATTGCGGCCGGGCTGGCAGGGGGAGCCCTAGGTCACACCCTCATAGAAAGTAACAAGTTGTACCAACAATTTGCCGTTGCTATGGAGGAGTCGGCTGAGTCCCTTGCCTCCCTTCAGCGACAGCTCATGTTCCTAGCTCAGGTAACCTTGCAGAACCGGAGGGCCCTAGACCTACTCACTGCTGAAAAAGGTGGTACATGTATGTTTCTAAAGGAAGACTGTTGTTTCTACATAAATGAATCAGGGCTTGTAGAGAACCGGGTCCAGCAGTTACGCAAGTTAAGCACAGAAGTAAAAACACAGCAGTTTGCTTCAGCTGCAGACCAATGGTGGAATTCCTCTATGTTTTCCCTGTTAGCCCCCTTCCTTGGACCCCTGCTAAGTCTACTATTACTGTTTACCGTAGGACCTTGTGTTGTTAACAGAATTTTACAGTTTGTCAGGGAAAGGTTTGACACCGTACAGCTCATGGTCCTCAGAGCCCAATACCAACCTGTAAATGCTGAAACAGAATCAGACTTATAAGACCCAAGATTGGCTCTAGAGGTACCTGAGAAAAAGGGGGGAATGAAAGAAATTAGGCACATTCCTCAGCCCCGGGCTCAACACAAACAGGCCCAGTACAAACACATCCCACCATATATCTCTCAACTTCCTGAGCCCAGTACAAACACATCTCTCAACTCAGAGACTACCATATATCTCAACTTTAGAAAAACACCACCTGGAAAGTCCCCGATAAGGACACAGCCGTTTGTGGTTTTACTGAAAGCGCAGGAACCAATAGAAAACTGCTAAATGTATAACTTAAAATGTAAACCAATTGTAATGCTGTAACCAAAAGAATTCCCTTGTTCCTCTGTAACTTTACGTATCTTATTTACATCAGGCTATAAAAAGCAAGCACTCGCATTGTTTGAGGCCCTCTTGTATGCTGTGGAATGGAGGGACCAAGTTCGAACTTGCAGTAAAAGATCCTTGCCGCTTGGCTTTGACTCTGGACTCTGGTGGTCTTCTTTGGGGAACAAACGGTCTGGGTATAACAGTAGTAGCAATTTGATAAAGTTAAGAATGTTGGACATAAAACAAAGGAATTATCAAACAATTTCAAGTCAATTAGGGAAAAAATACTCAGAAAGAGCAAAAGACTAGCCAACATAATCCCATCAACACTTACACTCATGCAAGGAAGGCTGGCTGCACTCAACCTGCAGAGGGCCCAAGGAGCCTGGTTAGGAGCTGGGAGAGTGAGCTGAACCATCAGGGGCGGGATGGGAATGATGGAGTGAAGGAAAATGCAAAGGGCCTAGAGAACGACGGTGGCAAGAACCAATGGGAAGGACAAGCCAGTGAGGCTTCTCCTGTCTGTGCTGGAAGGTGAGGCAGTGCCATCCTGTTGCCATGACACCAACTCAAACCCTCTGCTCTTATGAGCTGGCTCTGTGAGACCCAGCCTCCACCCACTTCAGACCAGGTGCCTGACCTGACCATTGCATCTTTGGTAACCTAACTCAAACTGTTGGCTGGTGATTATGTCATATCCTTTTATTTGTACCTATCAATGTTCTCCATCTCTGGTTTCCAGTGTCATTAAAGAAGTGCCGACATTTTTGCTGGTCAGCTAAAGATGCTAGTCCATTTTTCACTCTACCTGCATTTTACATAAATCCTTTAACTTCTCCCTACTTCCTTTTCATAATTGAGGGGACAGGTTTGGACTGACATCCTTCAGATCTAAAATTCAACGGCTGTCTCCCTCATCTGTGAAGTCTTCCTTTTGTCCAGTAGCCTATGTCCTTTCTGTAATTTTCCCCAGTGTGGTTTCAGCCATTGAGTTAAATCCTCCAAGATTAGATGTACTGACTTGTACTTATCCAATTGACCCAGACATTAAGGAAATACTTTGCCCATAGATTTTTAATCACAACAATTTGTGGAATTAATACAGGAGACAAACATTGAGGAATAATTTTATATCTCTCTAACAGTATATAAAACTCTGTGCTAAAGAGAATTTTCTGCTGACACTTTTACATCTAATTGGAGGATAAAAACTTCAATAGATAACTATTGACAATCAGATGGCAAAAACTTTTTTAAAAACTGAAAAGGTATATAGTACTTAGAGATTTACAACTATGCAATCCTTCTGAAGTGGGGTAGCATTTTATGTAACTTGACATAGTTCCTAAAGTATCAATACTAAAAAGATAAGGAAATATCTGCCCTCTCCTAATAGGAAGAAACATACTTTATTTAGTTTTATCCTCAAGATTCTCCTGGAATATAAAATTCTCAGGAGCTTTCTGAACTAGAGCCGGTCTTCACTGCCTCGGTCATTTTTTCATATTAACCTTTCTAATCGCTGGGCAGTTTTGTTGTCAGAGAGACCGTAAATAGCATACAATGCAAATCAGCAAAAGCAAGGCGATAGAAAATGTTTTGCTGACAGTCACACGTTTTGATAGGTCATATTGAAAGTAGGCTTGCAACGCAGGTATGACAAGCTGTACCTCTGTAGACTTGCTGAATTGTCACAGCAAAACCTTGTATTTATAGAGCTCCTTATCCTGGGGAATACCGATCTACTGGGCTGTTCCCTGCCATTCTCTTTTGCACTTGATAACACTTGAAAGCACTAAGAAAGCAAGATCATTCCCATTCCAAAAATTAGGAAAATGAGGTAGAGAAGGACAAATTCACTCATCCTAGAAACTAATGCCTGAGTTACATCTATCAGTTTCCAGAACATGCACCAGCCTCTATCAAGCCCGCCTTCACCTCTGGCTTCAGTTTTGCTCTTAAACTCTCAAGAGTTGCAGCACCTTCTTCTTTCCCAAGGGCTACTTGTCACTTCTCAGTTCTTAACCTCTCAGTTTCTCTCCTTAACTTAAATTGCTGAGCCCCAAAACCTCCTTCCAAGGCGGTTCTTCTCTACCACCATCAGAGAATAGTTTTCCTCAATTTTTTATCACTGTTATCTCCATGCCATCATAATGCTGATGTAAGTAGAAACCCCTCTATTTCAACATTTGAACATTTTTCTTTTCTTCAGTGGTCATTCTAATGCTAATGACTGGTTTATTTTATCTTCTGTGTGCCAGGCACTGTTCTAAGTTCTTGGATAAACACTACTGAACAAAATAGACCCAACTGCCTTCCTTCATAGGTTGTCATTCTATCCGAAGGAAGGTAGATAATCAACACCTGGCATAATAGACAATTACATAACGTGTTAGAAAATGCTACATGATACAGAAAAACAAAAGTTATATCAGACTAAAGAGAGCCAGAAGTGACAGCAGAAGGTCATCATTTTAAACAGGGTTGCCTGGATGCACTTCATTGAGAAGACTTGGACAATGACTTGAAGGCTGTCTGGGGAAAGAGTGTTCTGGCAGAGGAGACAGGCAGTGCAAAGGCCCTGAGGCCAGCACATCCTTCATTTGTTTAAAGAATAGGGAGTAAGCAAGGATGGCTGAAGCAGAGCGGGTAAGAGAGGGAGAGTATTGCCATCAATGATGTCAGACCGGGTAGGGCCTTGCAGTCCTTTTAAAGACTCTGGCAGTTATTCCAATTGAAAAGGTGAGCCTCTGCGGGGTTTTGATTAAAGGGTTCACTCTAGTTATTGTGTGAAAATAGAAAAGAAGCAAGGAAGAGTAAAAGAAGGCAGACCAGTGAGGAGGTGATTGGAGCAATCCAGGCAAGAGTTTTTGAGGGCTTGGAGTGGAGGGGCCGCAGTGGAGGCGTGAAAAGTGTTTGGTTTTGACTGCAGAGTATTTGCAGGGCAAAACCAAAAGGATTTGCTAATAGATGGTTTGGTGGCCTGAGCAATAGGAAAACTTGCTGCCTCGCTTAGAGAGGGGAAGGCTGCAGACGGAGCAGCTTACATGGGACAGATTAGAAGTCAGTCTTGGATGTGATGACTTTGTGGTGTCCGTGAGACAGTCAAAGGGAGATGCTGAGATGCCAGCTGATTAAACAGGGCTGGGGCTTGGGAAAGAGGCCTGCGGGGACTTCAGCACACTGATGGCATTTACATCCCCGGGAGTGGACAAAATTACCAGAATGAGCAGTGATCCAGAAAAGAAGAGGGTCAAGACCGCTGCTCTTAAAGAATTGAAAAGATAGGCCAGGTGCGGTGGCTCACGCCTGTAATTCCAGCACTTCAGGAGGCCAAGGCAGGCGGATCACCTGAGGTCGGGAGTTCGAGACCAGCCTGATCAACATGAAGGAACCCTGTCTCTACTAAAAATACAAAAGTAGTTGGGGGTGGTGGCACATGCCTGTAATCCCAGCCACTTAGGAGGTTGAGGCAGGAGAATTGCTTGAACCCAGGAGGTGGAGGTTGCAGTGAGCTGAGATTGCACGATTGCACTCCAGCCTGGGTAACAAGAGCAAAACTGTGTCTCCAAAAAAAAAAAAGGAGTAACATTGTTTTGGTCACTACTATATCTTCATTGCCATTCAATTCGTATTTATTAATTTAATATTTTCAGCTTCATAACACAGAAAGCTTTATGTAACCACTGAATTCTCAGTATATACAAAGTTTACTTTGCTTTTGTACCACCCTACCCTTTATCCCTCCCTCAAACACTCACTTTCCACAAATGGTAACACTAAAATAATTTTAAAATAAAACATTTTTCACAGGCAGTGATGGCTTAAGTGAAAGCAAAGCAAATCCCTCAGCAGTTTTTTTCTCAAATTAGAGAAAAAGGGATCCAACTGTGTGATCAACCACTTAGAGAATTTTGCATCAAATCCATTTTTATGCCTAATTGTTTTAACGTTAAATTTACAAAAGGATGTATTCATCAAGAAATACCTTGAGAAAACATAAAAAACATAATTAGAATTTGAGCTTTTCTATTTCTTCAAAGCCTTTTGTGGAGGGAGACATCAAATTATCATTCTCTAGTGTTAAGAGCAATAAATAAAGGTAGCAGAAGGAATGATAATAGGACTATTATGAAGTCCACAGAGAGGAAGCCCCCATTGTTCACATTATAAGCAATAAAATAAAACATCCACTGCTGGGTTTGATGTCTGCTAGACAAGGAATGCAAGCTTACAGAATGGCTACTGATCCCTGTCCAGAACATATAGACAATTACCCTGAGATCTTTCTATTTGTTTTCCTTTCTGTGAAATGACAGCCAAGCGCTACGTGAAACATTCACCAGCATCACTGTAATATCCTGGAAAACCCGAAGGGAACTAGGAATAACAAATCTGAAACACTTCAAAAGGAAGGAAATGTAATATGTGGAGCTATTCGTCTTTACTCAAATATACATATAGACTACACTGGGTGAATATTTGCCTCTAATTTTACAACGTACCTAGTTTAATGGAACAAAATTAACATTCCATTCTTCGTGCAGTTCAAGGTCCTTTTACGTTGTGGTAAAGCCTCAGAAAAATACTTCATAAAGTACTTTTCCTATGTACATAACTTGGGACATGCCAGTTAGCAAATATTTAGCAAACAAATCAGCATATCTGCTGCTATGAGATAGGCAAGAGCACGTTCATTTGGTTTCCAGCTTCACGGGGTTTACGATCCAGTGGGAGGGACAACGTGTGGACGGCAGTGGCACTGAGGGGCTTCCCTTGCTTTGGTCGTAGTCCCCCTGTTCTCCATGGGACCTACAGGGTGTGAAACGCGCCACGTCTGCAGACACCTCAGGTACCTCTCACCTGCTTGGTGCAGTGTGCTTGAACCACAGTGGCCTCCTTTCTTTTTTTTTTTTTTTGAGACGGTGTCTCGCTCCCGTTGCACATGCTGGAGTGCAGTGGTGCCGTCTCAGCTCACTGCAACCTCCACCTCCCAGGTTGAAGTGATTCTCCTTCCTCAGCCTCCTGAGAAGCTGAAATTACAGGTGTGCACCACCACGCCCGGCTAACTTTTGTATTTTTAGTAAAGACGGCATTTTGCCATGTTGGCCAAGCTCGTCTTGAACTCCTGGCCTCAGGTGATCTACCCGCCTCGGCCTCCCAAAGTGCTGGGATTACAGGTGTGAGTCACCATGCCAGGCACAATGGCCTCCATTCACACCCTCACCATGGTCGTTCTCACTCCAGGACTCCCCATGCTGCTCCCGTCAGTCTGGAACGTGCCCTCTTCTTCTCTGCTAGATTTACCCAACCATTCCTCAGATATCAACTTCAATGTAATATTCTCAAAGAGGGCTACCCTGGTTCTGAAAATCCAACTGGACTCTTATGCTAATCTTCCTCAAAGCACCTATTGTACACATTTGTTTATGTATTTAAGTGTACTAGCTGCCTCTTCTATGTAATTGTAAGCTCCATGACAGAAGAAGTGAGTCTGCTGTATTCACCTCTCTTACACCTTGGCTAGCATCATTCATGGCCCATATTAGGCGCTTGACAAATAGGGTTCGATTAATAAACAAATGCATTTAATTAAAAAATTCATATAATAAAACTACCTACACATTATCATAATTCTATGTGGGATCAATATCATCATTCCTGATGTTTACAGAGGGAGAAATTAAGGTTGAGAGACCTCTAGTCATTTCTGGAAGGTCGTTTAATTAACAACTGGATTCTGAAAAGGTGATCTTTCCAACTTTCCACGCTGATGTAAACGTCTTGGTCTAAAATATCTGGGCTCCTGAGTCTCGAGGGAGAAGCAGTTTATAAGGCATGTGTGGTGAGAGTGAAACGAGACTGATTTTGCCTCCAGGTGCCACATCCTGCATCCTGGCACTTGGAGCTGGACTTGGAAAGATGGAATGTGAAGAATGCACCCAGCTTCTATCCAGGTGAATTTACAAGAAGCCTGAGGTCTCTTGTCATCTGAAAAATGAAAATACTAACAGTGATGCATGGTGGGATGCTGGAGAATCTTGAGGAAGGCCAGTTTCCTTAATTCCACACACTTTTATCTCAGATTAGGGCAGTGCCCAAAGCCCACACCCCCAAAGCCATGACTGGAATGCTTATGACGGACTTCCTGCCCAGGGATGTGGCTGTAGCAACACTCTGACCACAACACCCAATACCCCAAGGCTCGAAGGCACCAACTGCAACCTCGTCTGGACATAGAGCGAGGAGATGCAACTTCAACTAGCAAACGTTTTCCACTTCAATTCCTCTAATGCTTGGGGAATCTTTATTTTAACATTTCCAGTTCTAGTTTTACCATCACTAAAGTGGTTAATGACGAGAAAACTATTAATTATCTGAGGGCAATAGTGTACACTACTGCCATGGACTATATAATGAATAGCCATGAAATGGAAGAGGGGTGACATTTGGTGAAGGCCTGTTTCTTGGTTGCTTCTATAAAAACTACATTCTTTCTACAAAACAAATGGAAATGTTTATATGAAATTGTGAGGCTACTTGGTCATCGTCACAACTTCCAAACCCTAATATCTGAGGGCTTCTTAAAAGACCACATAAGAAACCTAACAGTTAATATTGCTTTAGGTTGACCCATCTAAAATGACTTTCTCTCTCTTTTTATTGAAATGAAATTCATCATTCAACGTTTAATTAAAATCCTGCCTCCAATACGAAATCTTCCCCGACTATGCCATATTAGCATCCTCGCTCTTGAACTTGTACAACATTACTCATGTATAAGGCTAATTTGCATTATCAATTATCACTTTGTTTAATCAGCGTCACTCTTGTCTGGACTCTAAGCTCCCTGAGGGCAGAATAATGTAGTCAGGGAAATCTGGCTCTTACATGTATCCTTTTTATCCCCTTCATCTTCACGCCTAATGAGATTGGAGGCAGGGACTCACTTCTCTTCTCGCTCTAGGTCTGCCCAAAGGAGGAAGGGATTTGGGCTCAAAGCTCTCTCTCTGTTTCTCTCCATTTCTCTGGAGCTATGAGTGTGATACACACATACACCTTCGGCTGTGCCACCTACCCTATGCCACATTGGAGGAAATTCTAATTCGACCAGGTAGACTCTTGGACCAGGCATTAGTAATGGGTGGGATTGCTGCCTCATGAATAAAACACTCTTCCCTGAGGTTATTTTGGTAGGTGGCCTGATCTGTTGGCATTTTGCAGATGAGATCTGCAGTAAGTGGGCTGAGTGTGGCCCCTCATCCCCAGCCTGCCTTGATACCCTCTGCAGTTACATGGCTAAATGGAGTCTGGCTTCAGGGAAAGACTAGGAAGCAAAAATCCTTGCTTACCGGCTCTTAACTTTGCTGAATCATTAACCCAAATTGTTGAATTCAGCTTTCACCAGACATTAGGGAGCATTAGGGACTGGCCCCACTGTCTGGAAACTCACATTCCGCTTCCCTGTCAGCTGTGGACATTTGTGTGCGTAGTAAGCTCAGCAGGGATCTTCAGAGAACAGAAGGAGCAAGGAGGAATTCTGATCCCAAAACCCACCCCCAAATCACTGCAATCTTATATTAATAAATATTATTCATATGAAGATCTGTTCTAAAATTAGGAATATCAAAAAATAGCACATTCTCCAAATAGAATGAATAAAATGGTGGTTGCTGGGGTCTGGGGGAGGTAGAAAGAGCAGCGATGCAGAGGTCAACAGGGACAGAGTTTCCGTCTCACAAGATGGAAAGCTCTGGAGATCTGCTGCACAACACCGTCCGTGGAGTCAGTGCTGCTGTGCTGCACACTCAAAAACGTGTTCAGAGGTTGGGTCTTATGTGGTGCGTTTTTTGTAATAATAATAATAAAAGATAACACATTTTCAACAAATGCATTTAGAGCTATTCATCTCCAGAGACTCCTCAGCCACTGAGTTCCTTTCAAAGGGAGCTTCTGCTTTGTTTTCTGGTTTTCCCTGTGTTTCCTCCTGCCTGAGGAAGGACAGAATGTTTGACTGATAAACACTCGCCCATGCTTGAAGGTCAGATTCCACTAAAATGGTCTCTCCGTGACTGTGAGCAAAGGCTTGTCCCTTGATGGGACACACACATCTGCACATCTGTTAAAGCTTCTGAACCACTCACCACACTGGGATTGGGTGAGTGGGTCTCTCTCTCTCTCTGATGGTGCATTTCCACAATCCCAGCATCTGTCTCTCTGTCAGAAGCACAGGGAGTAGGTGAGTGTGCCAGTGAGGGCCACCGAGGTTGTCCGTGTCCACACATGCACTTCCCAAATGGGATCCTTCCGCTTTAACGTAATTTGCAAATCATGTAACAGAAGATATCTTGAAATTATTTCATTTTTTATTTTTTAATAAACAGATGCTTGGGATTAGAAACCTTTTGCATAGACTTTTTCTCTTGCTGTTCTATTAAAGCACTCGCTCTATTGCACCGTAGCTGGGATCGCAGAGTTGTCTTCCTAGAAGTGAATTTCATGGACCGAAGATGATTTGACTCATTTCTGCATCTGCAGCCCTAGCAGAGCTCTATGACAGACGGAGGGCTCACATATTATTGGCAGAACAGAGATAAACCTCATGCTCCCTGCTCCAACCACCATGTTATATAAACTGTGCACCTTCTGATAATGCTTACTGTTGAAGACCAACTCTCTTCTGCCTTCCTTTCTGATGCTATCCCATGTGCAACTTTGGAAATTTACCAAGCAAAGCACAAAACAGAAGGTGATGGATGTGATTCCAGGGACAGAGGGGTTCTGCAGGCAAGAGCGGCTTTGCTTCTGGAAAGCGCTCGTGAGTTAGAAATGTTCTGCTCTGAACAATAAAAGCATCTCATCTTTTCTATTTGAAGACAGAGCTGTGCACACGATTACTGAGCTGTGTGCTGTGATGCAGTGTCTTAGTCTGTCTATGCTGCTGTAACAAAATACACAGATGGGGAGATCGATAAGCAATGGGCATCTCTTTCTCATAGTTCTGGAGGCCGGGAGTCTAAGATGCAGACACAGTGAGGTTCAACTGTGTGGTGAGGGCTGCTCTCTGCTTCTCATTCTGGCCTTCAACATCGCGTCCTCGCAGGGAGAAGGCAAAAGGGCAGAAAGAGAAGAGCTCCCTCAGTGAAGCCCTCTCTCAGGGTACCAAATCCCGGTCACAAGGAGGAGCCCTCATAGCCTAATCACAGCCTGAGGGCCGCACGTTTTAATACCATCACATTGGCAACACCTGAATTTGGGAGGGGACACATTCAAATCTAACGTGGGCACATTTAATTATTTAGCTATGTATTAAACGCCCAGGCTGGAGGGTAGTGGCGCAGTCTCTACTCACTGCAACCTCTGCCTCCCAAGTTCAAGCAATTCTTGTGCCTCAGACTCCAGAGAGCTGGGATTACAGGCATGCGCCACCACGCCCAGCTAATTTTTGTGTTTTTCTTTTTTATAATCAGAGATGGGATTTTGCTATGTTGCCAGGCTGGTCTCAAACTCCTGGCCTCAAGCGATCCACCTGCCTTGGCCTCCCAAAGTGCTGGGATTACTGGCATGAGCCACAGAGCCCAGCCTGCAATTTCATTTTTTAAAACAGATTCCTTTACTAACATTTATTTCCTAATGCAGCCAGAAATGCTGGAGAGGTGCTTTAAATTGGAGGAAAAAAATGCTGAGCTATATGCCGCAGAAATACTTTGTTTTACGTTTCTTACCCTCTGTTTCTTCTTCTCACCAGGAATACTTTTCTTGTGATAGGGTTACTATATTGCCCCTCAGCCCAGGCCAGCCAACCTTGGCTGTTGAGTCAAAGAACCCCACACCATTCCACACCACGGAACCTGTGTGGCCAATCAAAGCCTGACCACCTGACCAAGGACTTTCCTACCAAAGCTGTCAGTGAACACTGACCAACTTTGCAGGCAATACTAAACTAGCAGTGAGTTAAGAATTCTTAGTGGGCTTCCCACCTGCCAAGAAGTTATTTATCTGACCATCCTAGCTGCCATGATGCTAATTTATGCAGATAGTCTCTCTGCCTACTTTACTGAACTGTTTTCAACTTGTCTCTCGGACCCTTAATTGATTTTTCTGCTTCCTCACATATGCTTGCTCTGGTCTGTTTTCTACTCAGCTGTCAGAGTCCAGCTTCTAATGTACAAGGATGATCATAGTCATCCATCAGTATTTTCAGAAGATTGGTTCCAGGATCTCCCTTGGATACCAAAATCTGAGGATACTCATGTCCCTGATATGAAATCTCATGGTATTGGTATATGACCAATGAACATCCTTCCATACACTTTAAATCACTTCTAGATTACTTATAGTCCTAATACAACGTAAATGCTATGTGAATAGCTGTCACACTGTATTGCTTAGGAAATAATAACAAGAAAAAAGACTGCACATGTTCAGTACAGTTGCAATTTTGTCTGAGTATTTTCTATCTGGTTGGTTGAATCTGTACATGTGGCACTCACAAATTCAGAGAGCTGACTATATTTATTCTTTTGCTGGAAATATTTAAGTGACTCATGCTAAAGTACCAACTCCTTTATAATAGCTTGTAAAATGCATCATAATCCTGTTCACATCCCCATCTCCTGCATAGTACCACTTTACTCTTCCGTTTTTACTGTTTTCCAGCCATGCTGAGCTACCTGCAGGTTTTGGAAGATAGTGCTCTTTTTTGTCTCTTTGTAAGAGACAAGAAATTACCCTTTTCTTCCTCTTGCTGTTAGCATTTCTCTGCCCGGCTTCCTCTTATGTGTTCCCGTGATGCTCTGTGTGCCCCTTATCTAACATTTATATCTCACTGCAGCATAAATGACAATTTTCTTGTCTATCTCTTGTCTGTCTCTCGGAGGCAGGGACGTCATAACATGTGCAGAAACAACTCCAAGACCAGGCGCAGGTGCCCTGTAGGTGCCATGAGTAATTCCAGAGGGAAAGGCTGGATGAGAGCTTGCAGCTTGAAGAATGAAGAGGTAGCCTCAGGAGTGCTAACATGTGTTGTTCAGGTAGGAAAAGAAGACTGAGCAAAATAAATGGAGAACATTGTCCAAGAGACAGATAGGAAAAAAGGCATTCGAGTCATGTAGACAGAGGGAGGACATGGTGTCAGCATTAGGGAGTGTCTCAAGCAGGATTAGCAGATGCTCGCTCACCCACCTCCAGGTCAGGAAACTTGGGGTTGGGAAGGGTCTGTTGGATCCACTTCCATGAAAAGTTTCAGTGCAACAGTGGATTGGCAAGTTGGACACGGTGGATCATGGAAAGTAAAATGGAGAGTCAGAAGGAAGGATGAAAGAAGAGATGGAGGAAAGGGGGAGAATGCATCAGAGGATTTTAAGTGTATGAACGATTTTCACAAACAGTTTCAATCACGTGGTAGGGCTAGAGGGCCAGTTGCACGTGTCAGCGATTGGGAGTGATGATGAAGAGAGAGTTGCTTTTGCACACACTTGGACTTGAAGAAGAGGTCTGGAATATCCTGGATGATGGCACGGGGAGGAACACTGCTGGGGAGAATACATTCCTAGCTGGAAAAGAAAGAGTGAGGGAAGAAGTAGAATGGGAGCTGCAAACACAAAAGGCCATAATCTGAGTGAGGAAAAGAGAGATTTTGTAACCTGATATCTTGATCTTACTTAGCTCATAGAGGAGGCCATCTGTTGAGAGTTATTGGGGCTTGGGTGGAGAACCTGAGGAATAAGGAAATATTTGGTGTGTCCTCTGTGAGGACACTGATAGGGAGTCCTCAGATGTCCAGAGCTCTGCCTCATGAGTCTCAGTCCTTGACGCTATGTGTGTGTGAAGCAGATTTACACAATCCGATCAGACAAACCTCATCATGCACACCAAGACTTCCCAAAGATCTAAAAAATAAACTATTTTATACAAAGTTGTGTGTGTGTACGTGTGTGTGTGTGTGTGTGTATTGTAACAGGGCTTTGTAAGATAACCCCTCAAGCTTCCCATCCACCCCCTCCAAAAAGAAAAAATGCCCAAGGAAAAAGTTTTTATTTCACTGAAAGTTTTGATAATTTTCAAATAAAATGATACTGATTAAAAACCTTTCTGCAATTCTAAATCCAGCCAGACACAAACATTTGCAATGAAAGGTCTTTCATAACTCTAATGCCTACCCTGAGAGACTTTTCTTTTTCTGAAATATGAGTTGTATCTCAGGAAAATACACAAGCTACCAAAGAAATCATCAGAGAATTCTCTAGAAATCTCTTAAGCAAACATGTAGGTTAGGTCAAACCAGGCTGTCAGAGTTGCCATAAAAATTGCTTTCCAGGGTCATTTTAAATACCTTCCTCCATGGGTACAAAACAAAATTGAGATAGTTGACTTAGATGTACATTTCTGGACCTTTGACCTCATGTTTAAAAGATCTATGTAAGTTTACTTTGCATGTGTAGAGTTTTAAAGCATTGGCCATTATTGCTTTTGACTTCAAACCATTTTTACAAGCTCTATAAATAGAAGGTATTGATGTTTCTTAAAAAGGTGTTTTCACTCTCTTGCATTTTCTCCAATGAAAAGCTAAGTACAGGAGTGTGTGTTTCTGTCACAACTACAACTGTCCTTCACCTCAGGACCTAATTTCCATTCCCTCAAAAGAATCAACACAAAAGGAATGCATCCAGCTTGTTGAAAGAGAATCTCTAGAGAGTCGTTTCCCATTTACTTTGGAGCTCTCTTTTTTTCTCTGTCACCAATGCAATATTCCCTGCCTGCAACCCCATGCCACCTTTTGGAACAGACCACATGGCTCTTGGAGAGTCTCAAAGATCTTTAAAAGTGACACTAGCTTTGGTCTCTCCCAAGAGAACAGAGGGTCTCTCGTCTGTGATAATTGGAGTCTCTCTCAGCCCAGGGCACAGGATTCACTTCCTGATCAGGGTCCTCACATGCCACACTTCTTGACTGCAGAGGCTTCAGGAAGACTTATAAATATGCATTAGAAACACATCCCTGCAGAGGGGCAAGCATAAATCCCCATACACTGTCGCTATGCAAAAAGTAAATCGCAGAGCGCTTGCCTCAAGAACTAACTCTTTTCTCTTTCTCCCCTTAAAACAATTTAACCTTTTTGTTTTAGAAAGCCAAGATTCTCTCTCTCTCTTTTTCAATTTGATTTTATAACCTTAAAATTTTCTCCCAGTGACAATGTTTCCTAGTCTACATCCTGTCAATGTTCTCCAAATTGCAGCTCATTCACCTACATTCTTTTTATGTCCTATCTACCATATTCATTTTAAAACAATATGCCACTGAGGGTTTTCTAGCATTATCACTTCCATACAGCATTGCCAATATCTGTCTAGGAAGCATCACAGAGTTTCTGGGGGTTGTAATGATAGAAGGAAAGAGCCTCCTTTTTCTCAAATGCAGATATAAAAGATAAATACAAAATGATATTGCAGATTACATCTATGACAAAAAAGAGGGGATTAACCACAGGCCTTTCTCTTCCTTCTCCCAGATGCCTGCCCCTCCCCAACTCGGCCATCTGCACTGACTCCTGCACTGGGTTTCCTGATTAACAAAGCCCCACCTATTGATTCTGCTTTAATTCACCCACCCAAGCTCCCCTCCCTCTTCTTTCGCCCCCAGAAAACATAATTTCTAATGGTGATCCCTTTGTCTGCCGAGTGATGTCCTGAAAAAGCAGGTCCTCCCCTCGTGGGGAAGGTTTCCAATGGCAGGGGGTTTCCAAAGTCCACTCAGGTTACAAATCAGAAGAAAAAAATCAGAGTTTAACCCTTCGAATTTCTTTCAACAGTTTCTGAAACTGGCATGAGAAAGCATTCAACAAAGATTTTATTTAGTGCCCCCAAAATAATAAAGCCCTCCCACTGAATATTGGAGCTTATTAGCAAACACTGTACTTCACCATACAATCAGCATGTTATTAAAAAATTAATGCCTGTGAAATGAGTTTTTGATACAAAGCTGCATGGCTGAGACTTTATTTTTTAAAACATTAATATCCTCAATAATTCATCTTTTATTCCTTTAGCCTTACTAAATATTAAACAGGTTAAAGTTAAATATTTGAAAACTAAATACCAGCTCAAGCCTCAGAGAAGGCATAGCCATGCGCCAGCTGTGAGGGTGCCGCCTCTTGCTAGCGTTTTGTCAGACATGGTAACTGGCACGCCTGCTGGCCCTGGGCTAGTCACTTTCTTCTCTTGGATATTACCTGCTGGACAATTGAGCTTTTTGCATACACCTTGTCACCTCTGAGCTGCTGATGACATTACAAAGGGTTACAACAAAAATAACCCCAAAACATAAGAGGAGGTGTGCATTGATTGGCTACCTAGGTCGGGCTCAGAGAAAGGGAGAGCTAACAGTCATTGGCCACAGTCAGCACGGACAATCTGGCTGGGTTACCAGCCCACCCTCTGGCCTTTGTTCACTCACCCCCATCCCCAGTCACCATCACATTACCCCCAGTAATCTGGTTAAGTGAGGCAACAGCAGGGGCCCTTCTCTGCTGAATAATCTACATAATTTTATCCGAGTTGATCTGAGCCAAGAGACTTACATTCCTCTCTCGTTTGGCCCCTTGATAGCAGACACCTTTTAATTATTAGGAGTATTGTTTCTACTAGACTGAGAAATTAATTTTATGATGCATGCTTGGGACATAACTTTCAGGGTAATATTCATCCAAGGGTTTCCATTGCAATTTATCTACATTGCTCACCTATCAGCGTGAGACTTTGTTAAGATTGACAATTACTACACTACTGATGTTAAAAACAAATGATTTCTTTTTCTTTGAAACAGTATGTGCGTATGGACTGAGACATGTGGTTACTTTGAAGTAAATAGCTTTCATTTTAAATGTCCACAATAATAGCAACTCAGGAGTATTCTACAATGGCCTACCAGAAACCTCCCAGCTAGAACTGAGAAAACTTGCACCTGCTCCTCAAAAACACACACCAAAGAATGAATGCCTCAAGGTCAAACCATGCTGCAATGACAATTCTGAATCCCACAACCTAATAATATTTCAACCTCATAGAAGAACATAAACTCTACCATATCTAAATTTGACCTTCTGCTTAGCAAGCATCCATAAACAAGCTCATAATGTGATCACTCGAAAAACAAAGTGGAATTGGTAGGTGGCACCAGGATAGGCTGTGGTGACACTGACGTTAACCCAACCATCCACCCTCTGTCCTCCTCCCCACCCTCCATCAGACCTCCCCCAACCAGCATCAGCACAGACACTCTTCATGCTGTAACTACTAAATAGAGGTTTCTGATGACAGTAACACAGTTTTTCACAGTGCAGCGTATGCTGTAAGTTGCGACTGGACAGGAAATACAATGAAAATGCTAATTGGCATCACAGATCCCACTTTCATGTTTTATTAATGACATCTGCACCATATTTGTAAAATAATTTACATAATATGTTAATTCTCCAAAGAGGAGGGAATGGGAGCTCATAATTGCATATGGAATCAGCACTTTCTCTGCCTCTACCAAGACTGCATAATGCTTTAGATTTTTCTAATAGTGGCTCTTTTTAGGATGGGTTACATTTAAAAGTCAGTCAAGATTAAATTTTTAAATCTACTTTTTGGGATATAGAAGCATTAGTAATGTTCATGGTGGCTTTAGACCTGGCGGTGCACTAGTTTTATTTTAAAGAATTAGGGAGGATTCAATAGTAAATGAGTGCACACAAAATGAAATGCAAGTCTTCTTGGAACTCATAAAAGCACTTGGAATCTGGTTGCTGATACTTTCATAAGATTTGCTGGATTTCCAGTCTTTTAATTGATTTATTTTTTATTCTGGAACTTTTTTCATATGATTTGGAAATGCCACACTATGACTTTTTTTTTCTTTTTTGAGACAGACTCTTGTTCTGTCACCCAGGCTGGAGTGCAGTGGGCTCCACCTCCCGGGTTCACGCCATTCTTCTGCCTCAACCTCCCAAGTAGCTGGGACTACAGGCACCTGCCACCATGCCCAGTTAAATTTTTGTATTTTTAGTAGACATGGGGTTTCACCGTGTTAGCCACGATGGTCTTGATCTCCTAATCTCATGATCTGCCCGCCTTGGCCTCCCAAAGTGTTGGGATTACAGGTGTGAGCCACCGCACCTAGCCCATGACCTTCTTAAACGGAGGGACTTGCCAAAATTGTTATAGAACTTTCAATGAGTTAGGCAAACGTACCACCAGCATAAGGAAACCAGAGTTCAGACAGGGCCATGCTCCATGGGCACATGATAAAGCTAGAAGAGCTGCCAACTCATAGAATCTAGTGTAATCTAGAGCTGCTTTCGATTTTTAACATCATGGGCTATGGTTACATAGCCAGCCCTACATGGCTCAACTGACCTCAGCCTTTTTAAAGTTTATCAAGTTGCTCCTTTTTAAAAAAACATTAATGAATACTAGTCATATAAGCATACCTATTTTGATGATTTTTAAAAATAAAATTGGAATTCTTACTCCCAGTCCACTGCCGGTTTGTGAGTTAAGTTTGTAATTATGGTGTAACTTACAAGCCAGGGTGGTACGTAAAACCACTATATTCTGAAACCTGATAAAAGAGACTTTCTAGAGAGTATTCCTCAGCCCTGGAAACATCGTAGTAACTGGAAAATCCCATTTTTCTCTGTATTCACTGCTTTCAAATGAAGAGGATCAAATAGGAAGATGGGGCTCCCTTAAGTTTGTGCCTTTGAATTCTGGAAGATGCTGCCTATTAAATCAAGGCAGTATGTAAAAGTGGCCAAATACATAGTAATGACAACTAAATAAGAAGATGCAGAAAAAGGAAAGAAAATACGTTTTGATACATCACCTACTTTCTCCCCTATTTTAGGAGTTTAGGAGTCTCCCAGGAGCAGTGACTACTGAGAATCAAAGATTGTGTTCTTCAACCCTGGTCCTAATAAAACACGTGTCACACACAGCGGGTTACCTTGAGAGATGCCAAATTGCCTAAGCTACACAGTTTCTCGCTTCATCTTTAGCAACAAGATAATTTCAGACCCTTTTCAGGATTGATTTATTTTAGTTATTCCATGAGGTTATTCACATGTATAAGAAGTACATTTCATTCATTCTGTTACTCGTCGATTACATTCATTGAACACCTATTACGTCGAGTATATTCATTGAATACGTCGAGTATAATGTCGAGTACATTCACTGAACACCTATTACGTGTCAGGTACTGTGCTCTCTGATAGTACTGGTACCTCCAAAGGGTGCCTCACTGACAGAGGAAATTGATTTCTCCTTCCACCTTATTTCCCAATGTCAAATTTCTGAGTCCTAATTAGTGAGTTTGATTGTTTGTTGTTTTTTGTTTTGTTTTGTTTTTTGCCTTTGACAATCTTCTTTCTGTGAAAATGGGAAATACAAAAGGATGCTTGGAATGTTGACACCACTTCTGGGTGGATTATTATCTCTCTAGAGTAACTCTATCTTGGCTTCCTTATCTATTCAAACATCGGTACCCTTAGCTGACAACTGAACCAAAAAGCTACAGGAAAAATTGTGGGAGGCCTCATGGTCCTTTCAACAGCAGAATTATCTTCATTGGAAAGCTCAGCAGACAACTGATTCTTCCAATATTCTCCTCAACAATTCCCTCAAACAAGCCAAAGAACCTGAGACAAACGTCAATGCTAAGGAAGGCTGTGTGTTCATTCCACCAGTGTGTAATACCACAGAGACAGGTGTGAGAATACTAATCGAGGCCTGCATATCCATATTTAAAAGGTGCAAACCAAACTAGCAAACTACTGAATAAAATATCACCTGCCTTCTAACTGGATATCCTTATAATTGCAAAATTAATTGAATGTGCATAGACCTAAATGTCTTGCTAGTCTGGAGAGGTTTAGATAAGTAACAAAATAGTTACATACAAAATTCATAATTCTTTTCTTACCATTACTTTAGAAAATTCACTAATTAGGGGGCTACAATAGAGAGTCTTCTGCATAGTTTGTGTTCTACTGACACAAAGTAAGCAATTTTGGGGGATCATCATAGTTTTTAAATTTTTCCAGCAAGTTTTTTGTTATTTTAGATTGGAATAACATCACACTGCTGAACCAATAGACACTGGTATTATTAATAAAATTCACAAAGTAATTTGTAGGTTTGAAAATAAGCCGTGAGCTTTACATCTAGCATTCAGACATTGTAATCAGGTTGTATAGGATGAATCATTGTTGTTGTAGAAAATATGAAAACATTTTAATTTTATCATATAAATGACTACAATTTACAAAGCAGTTTTTAGTTAAATCAGTAACTAGATTCACAAAGTATTTTTAAAATTCTTCTTTCAAATTTTTCACTGCAAGAATTTTAAATTAAACCAAAAATAGAAGTATGTTGTTCATGGTCAGAAGAGTCTATATAGAAATCCATTTGAAGATCATTTGCATGGGAATCTTCTTTATGATAGTCATGCAAAATTTAAATCATGATAATGAATAACAAAATTTTATACCAAAATATGTAAACAAGCTATAATGCCCCTTTGAAAATTTAATAAAACTCTTATTAAATACTTTTATTCTCAAAACTCACAATTTTGTGTTCAATATCCATCAAGTTCCCATGTAAAATAATTGGTTATGTGCTTCAAAATTAAATATTTGGAAACACATATGTATATATAAATTTAAGAGCAATTTGACATATTTAATGTTGCAAAATGTTTCTCAGGCCATCTCATACAACTGTTGTGAAATGTGTGCTAATTCACAAATACCTTCTGAACAAAATTTAGTATATGAAGAGAAGGAGGAACCTAGGTGCTCAGCGTTGCTGAGGAATGATACTTCATTATGCAAGAGTCTATTGCATCTGTGCTCTCTGAAAAGAAGAATTTGACAAGCTAATTAATTTGTCGTTTCTTTTATCTAAGTGTTTCTGCCTCATATCCCCTCTGCCCTGAAAAGCAGCATCTATCTTTGGTGTTGGCAGCAGCACAACCCCAAACCTTCATGCATTTAGTTTCCTTTATGTCAAGGACACAGCAATAGATGTGGGAAATGTATTTCTGGGAATCTACGGGGTGCTGTTGTGATGAGATATTTGGAGTTATGGGTTGCATTGGAACGTGCTTACAACCTCCATAGTAGCTGAGCAGAAGGTGGACGTGGAAAACTCAATGTAGGAGCTATTTTACAACCATACAATCATGTGCCAGTGGAATAATGCATTTGCCTGGCACCTACAAGGCCACCACAATATTTATTAAATAAATTAATAAAAAATGAATGAAGACAGAATAAATGAAAAAACTGCCAAGGATAGTGTGCACGGCAAAGTTGTCCTTCAAAAGTGAAGGAAGGATAAAGACCTTCCCAGACATAGAAAAGCTGAGGGAGTTTACCACCACTAGACCTATCTTACGATAAATGCTAAAGAAAGTTCTTCAAGCTGGAATAAAAGAGCACTAATTAGTAACACAAAAACACATAAAAATGTAAAACTCGTTGATAAAAGCAAGTACAGTGTCAAATTCAGAATACTCTAATAATGTGTAGGTGGTATGTAAATCCCTTATATCTTTAGTATGAAGGTTAAAGGAAAACTATTAAAATATATAGCCCTAATAAATTAGGGTATTTTCAATAGACTATTATGTAAATTGTGACATCAAAAACGAAGTGTGAGATTGAGGGTGGTAAAAATATAGCTATTTAGTGCAATCGAATTTAAGTTGTTATCAGTTTAAAATAGCCTGTTAGAAGTACATTTTAGGTCAGTCTTATAGTAACCACAAAGCAAAAAAACTATGTTAGATACACAGGAAATTAAAAGTAAGGAATTAAAGCATACCACTAGAGAAAATAATCTAATCACAGAAAAAGGCAGCAAAAGAGAAAGAAAGAACAAAAGAATTTACAAAACAACAACAAAATAAAAATATGAGAATAGTCTTTCCCAATGAATAATTACCTTGAATGCAAATGGACTAAATGTTTTTATTAAGAATCATAGAGTGGATGAATGGATAAAAAGTAAAGACCCAACCATATGCTGCCTATAAGAGACTCATCTTATTTTGAAGGATACAGATGGACTAAAAGTGAGGGGATAGAAAAAGATATTCAAAACAAATGGAACAAAAAGAGAGCAGGAATAGCTACACCTATATCAGATAAAATAGACTTTAAGTCAAAAACTTGAAAAATAGACAAAGTCCTTATATAACAAGAAATGGATCAATGAATCAAGAAACTATAACAATAATTAATACATATGCACCCAATATAGGAGCACCTAAATGTACAAAGCAATTAGAGGGAGACTGCAATGCAATAATAATAAGGGACTTAAATATCCCGACTTTCTACCATGGACAAATGATCCAGACAGAAAATCAGTAAGGAAACACTGGACTTGAACTGAGCCTTTGACCAAATGGACCTAACAGACATATACAGAGCATTCCATCCAACTGCACCAAAATACAAATTCTCTTCAAATGCACACAGAACGTTCTCCAAGATAGGTCATATGTTAGGCCACAAAAAATGTCACAACACACTTTAAAACATGGAAATCATAGCAAGTATCTTTTCTGATGACAAGAATATGAAACTAGAAATCAATAATAAGAATGTTGGAAAATTCACTAATATGTGGAAATTAAACGTTTTTCTATACAAAAGATCAAATATGAAATTTAAAGAGAAACTTTAAAATATCTTGACAGAAAATGGTAATACAATATACCAAACTTATGAAATGCAGCAAAAGCATATCTAAGAGGGAAGCTTATAGCAATAAACATCTATATCAAAAAAATAAAAAATATCTCAAATAAAAAACCTAAAGTTCACCTCAAGGAACTAGAAAAAGATGAACAAATTAAGCCCAAAGTGAATAAAAGAAAGAAAAACAATAATGCTCAGAGCACAAATAAATGAAATAGAGACTAAATAAACATTAGTAAAGATGAACAAAACTAAGTGTTGGTTTCTTGAAAAGATAAACAAAATTGACAAATGATTATCTAGACTAACCAAGAAAAAAAAGAGAGAAGACTGAAATAAATAAAATTAGAATTGAAAGAGAAGACACTACAGTTGATACCACAGAAATACAAGGGACCATAAGAAACTACTATGAACAGTTATTCATCAACAAGTTGGATAACCTAGAAGAAATAGATAATTTCCTAGACCCATCTAACCTACCAAGATTGAATCATGAAGCAATCAACAGTCTCAACCAACTAATAACTCATAAAAAATTAAATCTATAATAAAATATTCCCATCAAAGAAAAGTTCAGAACCTGATAGCTTTGTTCCTGAATTCTCCCAAACATTTAAAGAAAAACTAGTACCAGTCCTTCTCACACTCTCTCAAAAAATTTAATAAAAGGGAATACTTCCAAACTCATTTTATAAGGCCAGCATTACAATTATACCAGTCAATGACAAGAAAACCAGAAGAAAATTACAGAAGATAACCTTGAAGAACATACATGCAAAAATCCACTACAAAATACTAGTAAACCTAATTCAATGCACATGAAGAATCATTCACTATGACCAAGTGAAATTTGTCCCTAGGATGCAAGGTGGTTCAAGATATGCAAATCAATAAATGCAATGCACCTCATTAACAGAATGAAGGACAAAAATAACATGATCACTTCAACAGATGCAGAAAAGTCATCCAACAAAATTCAACATCCTATTATGACACAAATTCTCAACAAATTAGAAACAGAAAAAAATGTGCTTCAACACAATAAAGGTCATATATACCAAGCCAATAACTAATATCATACTCTGCAGTAAAAAGCTGAAATCTTTTCCCATGAGATCAGGAACAAAAAAAAAGAATGTCCACTCTTGCCATTTTGCTTCAACATAGTAATGGAAGTCCTAGCCAGAGCAACTAGGCAAGAACAAGAATTTTAAAAAGCACCCAAATTGGAAAAGAATAAATTATAGTTTCTGTTTTCATAAAACATGATCTTATATGTAGAAAACTCTAAGGACTCTACCAAAAAAAAAAAAAAAAAAAAAAAAAAAACCTGAGAAAATAAACAAATTCAGTGCAGTTGCAGGATACAAAATCATTATACAAAAATTAGTAGCATTCTATTTTTTTTGGTAGTGGATTCTATACCCTAACAACAAACTATTCAGGAAAAAGATTAAGAAAATAATCCCATTCATAATAGCAGCCAACAAACAAACAGGAATAAATGTAGCCAAAGAGGTAAAAGACTTGTACACTGCAACTATAAAATGCTGGTGAAAGAAACTGAAGAAGAAAAAAATAAATGAGAAGATATCCTGTGTTCATGAACCAGAAGGATTATTTTGTTAAAATTTTCACCTTTTAACAAAATGTGAGCAATTTACAGATTTAATGCAATCTCTATCAAAATAACAATGACATTTTTCACAGAAATAGGAAAAAAATCGTAAAATCTGTATGGAACCTCAACAGACTTTCAATAGCAAAACCAATTGAGCAAAAGGAACAAAGCCAGAGGTATCACTCCACCTGACTTCCAAATATATGATAAAACTATCATAATCAAAAGAGCACGGTATTGACGTAAAAACAGGCATACAGACCAGTGAAACAGAATAGAGAACACAAAAATAAATCTCCACTTGTATAGTCGACTAATTTCAACAAAGGTGCCAAGGATACATGATGGGGAGAGAGTTGTCTCTTCAATAAATGGTGTTAGGAAAACCGAATATCTACATGCAGAAGGATGAAATTGAATGTTTATTTCATACCATATAGAAAAGTCAACTCAAAACAGACAAATAACTTAAATATAAGACCTGACACTGTAGAGTTGCTAGAAGAAAACATAAGGAAAATATGACATTGATCTGGGCAGTTATTTCTTGTATAGGACTCCAAAGTACAACAGTGAAAGTAACAATGGACAAATGGGATTATGTGGAAATAAAAAGCTTCTGTGCAGCAAAGTAAACAATTAAGAGAGTGAAGAGATAGCCCATGAAATGAAAGAGAATGTTTATAAACCGTACATCTGACAAGAGGCTAATATCCGAAACATATAAGGAACTCAAACAACTCAATGACAAAAAAATACCCAACTTAAAAATGGGAAAAGAATCTTAAGGGATATTTCTCAAAAGAAGAGATATGAATAGCCAACAGATGTATTTAAAAAGTCAATGTCTCTAATCATCAGGGAAATGCTAATTAAAACAATGAGATGACATCTGACACCTGTTAGAGTGGCTACTATGAAAAAGATGAATGATAACAAGTATTGGTAAAGATGTGGAGAACAGGGAACTCTTGTATACTGTTGATGGGAATGTAAATTAGTATAGCCATTTTGGAAAATAGTATGGTGACACCTCATAAAACTAAAGACAGAATTCCCATATGATCCAACAATTTCACTTCTGGGCATGTATCCAAAGGAATTAATATCAGCACTCCCATGTTTAGTTTATCACTATTTACAATAGCCAAGATACAGAAGCAACCTAACTGATCATCAATAGGTGAAGGGATAAAGAAAATGTGGTATGTATACACAATAGAGTACTATAATCTTTATCTTTTTTTTACTTTTGAGACAGGGTCTTGCTCTGTTGCCCAGGCTAGAGTGCAGTGGTGTGATCATGGTTCACTGCAGCCTCAACCTCCCAGGCTCAAGCAGCCTTCCCACTCCAGCCTCCTGAGGAGCTGGGACTACAGACATGCACCACCATGTGCCTGGCAAATTTTTGTATTTTTATAGAGACAATGTGATACTATTTGACTTTTCAAAAGAAGGAAATTCTGTCATTTGTGAAAACACAGATGAGCCTGGAAGACAATGTGTTAAATGAAGTAAGCCTGGCACAGAAAAACAAAGACCACATGATCTCACTTATATGTGAAAAAAAAGTCAAACTCATAGAAACAGTAAAATGGTGGTTACCATAAGCTGAGGGATGGAGCAATTGAGGAGATGTTCATCAAAAGATACAAAATTTCAGGTAGACAGAAGGAATAAATTCAAGATCTCTGTTGTATGACATGGTGACTACAGTTAAAAACAACATATTGTATATCTGAAAAATGCTACGACAGATTTTAAGTGTTCTCACTACAAAAAAAATGTATGTGATGTAATGCATATGTTAAATAGCTTGATTTCGCCATTCCACAATGTATACATATATTAAAATAATATGTTGTGCACTATAAGCACACACAACTTTTACTTAATAAGAAAAAGAGTAAGATTGGAAAAAGACAGAGGTTAAGTTTCACCTGACCCTCTAAAAAAAATTGAAAGAAAAAGAACTTGATATGGAAAAATAGAAAATGAACTCTAAAATGTGATCATGACCTACAGAGAAATTCTGCAGGAGCAATGGATGCACCTCTTCAGCTTACCCTTATCTGGCCTCCACTGCTGGGTCCTGAGCTCTGTAAGGAAAGGACTTTGTACTATTCAGCCTTGAATTCCCAGGGTTCAGATCATGTCTGGAAAACAATGCGTGTGTGAAAAATGCCTGCTGTTGACTGAATCTCTGCAGGCTATGAGTGGCGTATTACAAGAATCCAGCATTAAACTCTCATGACAAACACCTTACCTTGGAGCTTAAGTTATGTCACCCCCCTCCTCTTTTTGTGCCAAATGGGTGTAGTTTCAGAAAGACTCTTAGTGAGATTTATCTTTCCCAAGCACTGATTCTATACTACAGTTTAAGAAGAAAGCATTTGAATTTTAAAAGTTTTAATGTAATGTATATTAAGTGAGGGTCTTTAAACAGGAACTTGAATCAGTTCAGGATATATATATGTGTATGTGTGTGTGTGTGTATATATATATACTTTAAGTTCTGGGATATATGTACAGAACATGCAGGTTCATTACATAGGTATACACGTGCCTTGGTGGTTTGCTACACCCATCAACCCATCATCTACATTAGATATTTCTCCTAATGCTATCCCTCTCCTATCCCCGCACCCCCAACAGGCCCCAATGTGTGATGTTCCCCTCCCTGTGTCCATGTGTTCTCATTGTTCAACTCCCACTTATGAGTGAGAACATACGGTGTTTGGTTTTCTGTTCCTATGTTAGTTTGCTGAGAATCATGGTTTCCATCTTCATCCATGTCCCTGCAAAGAACATGAGCTCACCCTTGTTTATGGCTGCAGAGTATTCCATGGTATATATATGCCACATTTTATTTATCCAGTCTATCGTTGATGGGCATTTGGGTTGGTTCCAAGTCTTTGCTATTGTGAATAGTGTTGCAATAAAACATATGTGTGTATGTGTCTTTATAGTAGAATGATTTATAATCCTTTGGGTATATACCCAGGAATGGGATTGCTGGGTCAAATGGTATTTCTAGTTCTACATCCTTGAAAAATCACCACACTGTCTCCCACAATGGTTGAACTAGTTTACACTCCCACCTGTCAGGTACCAGGAATGATTACAAGAAACAAGTGATCTTTGTTTATATCTAATACCAAAAAGATGGGCTGAACATTCACCAATCAAGCAGAGATATGCATGATGGATTTTCTCCAACAGCAAAGTGATAAACATCAGATAATCCTGCACAGCAGGCTGTTTCAGTTCATTTTAAAAGATCTCTGTTGCAGTTAATTCTTCTCGTCAGTCACATTGGAAGTCATAAGGCAGATGACTACCTTATGCATTTCTGTAGCCTCAGCACTTTACATAGGGCCCTCAATATAGTAGCCAATCAATAAATGCACAAGGAAGAAAGGGAGAAAAGAAGAAATGAGGAAAAGAGTATAGGAAGAGAAATAAGGAATAGAGGGAAGGAATGATTCTTCCCAGAGTAACTGGCAACACCAGCTCTGAGATTTTTTTTTTTTTTTTTCCCAAGTGAAACCCTTTTTGGGCAGTAGTTACCAAATTTCAAAAAGTCTAAGAATAACTGGGAAACACTTTAAACTACATATTCCTGAGTCCTTCAGTCATCTCCCTGTCAATATTCCTACTCAGCAGGTCTGGGGTAGGACCCAGGAGCCTGCATTACTCACAAGTACTACAGAAAATAGGGTCGAGATGGTCAGGGGACAACACAAAGAAGCACTGCTCTGTGGTGGCGAGCTCTGAGTCCTTAGCAGAATTAATATACGTTCACACTCTGTAACAGACCCCACCCTGCTTTTGGAGAACAATTCTGTCTTTGCCTTTAGCTACCCCTCCACCCCACCTCTGTGTTCCATAGGGTGGACTTCCTATTGGATTCCCTGATTTTTTAAAGGAAAGAATGACTCTAGCCCTGCTTATCTGGCTGCCAGGGTTTATGTCTGTGTCCCTAATCAGCAATTAAAGCAATCGTATTCCAGCAAATTAATATAATTGTTATCTCCTGCCATTCAGCTGCTACCCAAAGCTTGATTTCCATCAAACAACACTTGAGCAAGATAATCTAAAGGATGCTGCAATCTAAAGAGCCTAAGTTCCATCTTTGGACCAAATAAAAGACTAGATAAAATTAACATTTTAATAAAATAATACCTCCATATCGTATCTGACTTGCATGAACGGTTGCTTAGAGTTGTATGCAGATGAATACTATTTCTATGTTTACCGTGAAATGGTTGTGGCAAGAGTGTGCATCTTAGCCATCTGAGTCTCCCAGGTCAGTCAGGGGCATGAGAAGAGGAAAGTTCTCTCCTGAGGGTTGCTGAGTATGCCCAAGTTTTTACAATAGAGTTTGTACAGTGCTGTATTTACTGCTTTCCTGTGGCTGCCACAAAGCTTAAAGCTGGGCGTCTAACGTGCACTTAGCTGCTTCATCCTGCTTGGTTTTCATTTATTTGAATTTTTCATTTGGTGAGATATTCTGTTTGTTTGATCTTTTTTGTTGTTGTTGTTTATATGATGCCTTAACTCCTTCCTTTTGGAAAAAGGAAAGATGTACATTCTTTAACAGTTGAAGTGTTATTTTAATGAACGGCAAAATCATGGAGGGCTACTTCATCATATATTGTTAATATGATCTACTAGTGAAAATAGTCATTGCTGCTAATTGCAGACAATACATGAGCGTATGAGTGCAGGCTTGGCCACCCAACCCTCATCATGTAGGAGGCTGATCCATCAAAACAAGGTAATTGTTTTCTCTTTACTCTTGTCTATCATTTTCTTGCATCTCGTGAAGGAACCTAGCCAGTTTGTTTTGTGAAAAATAGTCCACCTTGGAGTTCTGACCTTGTCTGTCTTCTAATCTCTACCTTGCTACATCGGTGGCCTTATGCCCTCCTGTGGCTCTAACTGCCTCTCTATGCTGGTGGGTCTCAATCCAAACTTCCAGCTGCAGAATCCCTTCAAGTTCCAGAACCTGTGAAAATCGAATAACCTCTCTGCTACTGTAGTGAAGCTCCTGAGTAAATATTGGACACATCAAGGCCTTGGTATTCCATTCAGAGTTACTGTCCTCAAGGAAAATGAATGAGCAGAAGTTAGGATGAGCTAATACCTGTGTGCTTTTAAAAGAAAGTTCTATTTTGCAATCAGGATTGTCTAGATTATTCTTTCTCTGTACATAGAAACTGCCAACAATTATTTAAAAATGAGCTCCATGATCAATTAGGTGTAATGTTCCTTGTCTCCTTAGACACTGGTTCCTGAGGATCTATAAGGGCATCAAAGTACACCTGCGGTGTAGTGAATCCCAGACACCATTCATTAAGCTTGTCCAACCCATGGCCCATGGACCACGTGTGGCCCAGGATGGCTTTGAATGTGGCCGAACAAAAAATCATAAACTTTCTTAAAACTTTATGAGATTATTGTTTGTGTGTGATTTTTTTTTAACCCTCATCAGCTATCATTACTGTTGTATTTTATGTGTAGCCCAAGACAATTCTTCTTCCAATGTGGCCCAGGGAAGCCAAAAGATTGAACACCCCAGCCACTCATCACAGGGTGAGCTATTGTTCTACGTGCCACTAAGGAAGAAAAGCACTGCCAAATAAACAATGCTGTAAAACGGTCTTCTCATTTCAAATTTCTAATTTGTACTTATTGAGAGGTTTAATATCTTTATGTGTCATGATTGACACATAATAAACTGCGTATCTTAAAAGCTTTGATACGTCTTACATATGGATATACCTGTGAAGCCAGCACCACAATCTAAGAAGGGAATCTGTCTACCATCTCCCAATCCAAATTTCTCTCATACCCTTTGTAATTCCTCCCTGACATCCTTCCTTTCAAACTACACTCTTGTTCGAAGGCAAATACTAATCTGATTTGTCTCTCTCGAAATATTTTCATTTACCAAAATGTTATTTAATTTTATACCATTGTACAAGTTTCTTTTTGGGTCTGCCTTCTTTCAAGACACACAGTTATTTTGGAATTCACCCATGTTGTCATGTTTATCAGTGGCTTATTTAATTCTTTGCTGTGTAGTGTTCCATTGTGTGGATGTATCACAGTATGTTTATCCACTCATCTGATGGCATTTTGACTTGTTTCCAGGTTTTGAATATTACATAGTAACCTGCAATAAATACTTTTATATATGTACTTGTGTGGACATGTGTCTTTATTCCTCTTATTTTATGGCGAAAAATATAGTCTTTTTGTGTGCATTTGAAACACTGTGTGCTTTGATTGGTCTATAAAAGTCAGCTAGGTCAAATTGGTTGGTGATGCTGTTCAAATCTTCTATATTATTAACAATTTTCTATCAATTATTAGGAGACAGGTATTGAAATCTCTGAATATAATTGTGGAGTTTTCTATTCTCCTTCCGTCTCTATCAGTTCTCAGTTCTTGTTCCATGTATTTATAAGCTCCATTAGGTGCATAAGCCTTTAGGATTAGTATATTCTCTTGATGAATTAACCCCCTTCTTATAATGAAACATGTTTTTAATTCCTTAAGTGTTTTGTTGCCTGAAATACTGAGGGGTTCCCATTGCCCCAACATGACCTAGAATGACAGCTGAGGTCACACACGATGAGGGCAATGGCAACTCCTTTTTTTTTTTTTTTTTTTGCGACAGGATCTCACTCTATCACCCAGGCTGGAGTGCAGTGGCACAATCTCAGCTCAATGCAACCTTCACCTCCCAGGTTCAAGTGATTCTTGTCCCTCAGCCTTCCAAATAGCTGGGATTACTGGCATGTGTCACCACGCCTGGCTAATTTTCTTTTTTGGTAGAGACAGGGTATCACCATGTTAGCCAGGCTGGTCATGAACTCCTGGCCTCAAGTGATCCACCAGGCTCGGCCTCCCTAAGTCCTGGGATTACAGGCGTGGGCCACAGCACCCAGCCGGCAACTCCATCTTGAGTGCTCCTGGCCATCAATGTCTGGAAGATGTGCACACGCTTCATAAATGTTAAAATGTAAAACATCAACGTGTGTTTGATAACCAATGGCAATATTATGTGGTGTTTGTGAAGCTAATTAGCAACAGTGATTATTTTTAATGGAAATCTCTGATGAATAGTCTCTGACAGGTCCTTAATTCACCTTGAGTGATGCCTGTTTAAATGGCCCAAACTCTGTTTAACTATACTATAGAGTGATAAGGAAAATGGGCATTGTCACCATGGGCATGACCAGGTTAGGGTGAGAAGTCGTGACTCTGCCTCTCTGAGGGGAAGAGGAGTCTCAGAGGTCAGTGAGGTGGCCCCAGACCCTGCTGCCCTCCCCTCAGGGGTATGGCTTTACCTGTGTCAGTCCTGAAGGCCCTGGGTCTATATTTTGTCAGAGATTTCCTTACCCTTGTAACTGCATCTGCATTCTGGTCATCTCTACACAGGGGTCTCACAGCATTTCAAACGGAAGACATCCAAAGTTGAAATTCTTATATTTGAGGGGCTGCTTCTCCATCTCTCTTGTCATCTCAGTTAGTGCATAAGCATGGATACAACCGCACACGTGCATGTGCACACACACACACACACATATACGATGTTCCACAGAAGCCATTTCAAATACCATGGCCAGTCATTTCATCCCTTACAGTCTTGCCTCAAACGCCCCTGTGAACCTCATCTCTCCCCATTCCATCCCATCCTCAAATGACACTTGTGATTCTGTCACCTTGAAATTCTCACTCTGTATCAGGTGTCCCTTTTTCTTCAGTTGACTCATGCCAAGAATATACTTAACTTTTAAATTTACATCTAGAAAGTTCTTCTCATCCTCTACAACTGAAGTAAAAATGTTTTCCCCGGCAAAGAACTCCTACAATTCCCAGGCAGAGGGGCTTCTCTCTATACAGCCCTGTTCTCCACTCCAAGCTGCATTTTGGGACAATTCTGTGCCCGTGTGCTGACTTCCTGTTTGCTCCTGCTCTAGGCTATGTATGCTCTGAGGAAACAAAGCATGTGTCTACTAATAAATGGAATTGGGAGGGCATTTCTCACCTACCTACCTGTCCCTGGAGATCCCGCTCTGTTTTGCTTCTTTCCTCTTACACTTGCCTATAGGTAACTTGTTGATATGGTTTGGCTGTGCCCCACGCAAATCTCATGTTGAATTGTAGTTCCCACAATCCCCACGTGTCATGGGAGGACCCAGTGGGAGGTTATTGAATCATGGGGGTGGTTTCCCGCATGCTGTTCTTGTGATAGTGAGTGATTTCTCAGGAGATCTGATGATTTTACAAGGGGCTTCCCTCTTTGTTCAACTCTCATCCTTCTCGTTCCTGTCACCATGTGAAGAAGGACATGTTTGTTTCCCCTTCCACCATGATTGTAAGTTTCCTGAGGCCTCCCCAGCCCTGCAGAACTGTGAGTCGATTAAACGTCTTTCCTTTATACATTACCCAGTCTTGAGTATGTCCTTATAGCAGCATGAGAACAGACTGATACACTGGTTGCCTGTGAAGCACCTGACTCCTAGTTCCTGCTGCTCCTGCTGCTCTCCCACCCACTAATGCCTGGCGCCCAGGCCTGTCCAAGCACCTATCTTGTGAACTGCCTGCCCTCAGTCTTTCTTGTGAGAAATCCATGCTTCGGGCGTACATTTGACACTGCCCTTGAGTGGATGTAGATAGTTCTCAGGTTATACTGTGAATTCTCCACTTGATGGGAGGGGATATTTACCTACTCCTTTTGGAAAAGAATTAATTCTGGGGAAAGGGCCTGGCCTCCTGGCACAGTGGACCCAGGAGGACCATTGCCCTGTAAGCAGTCTCATGGCTGCCACATCTAAACTGCCAGAAGCAATAATTTGTGATGCTCACACTAAGTCATGATAAAATGAGAAATTAGTGAAACTAGTTGGTTTAAAATCTCAGTGTGTAAACACTAAAATTGTAGTTTCATATCATTGATCTTTAATTATGGCCATGTGTGCAAATGGGATGCAAAATTGAGCAAGCACTATGTAAATCAGTTAAAAAATTGTGAGTAATCAAATGTCATTCACTATTTTATATATTTCTATCCATGCTACTTCAGTCAAATATTGTTCATTTCTCTGCTGGGGGCAAATGGAAATGAACAGAGCTTAATTCAGAGATTTCCAAAACAGTGAAAGTCATCATGGTTTTATATATTATCCAAAAGTGGGGGAACTTCTATTAATGTACTTATTTTAAAGCACAGGAATTCTTCTTGGTTTTGTTTTTGAAGTAATTTGTCTAAAACTTCAGTCAATATTTTTATTTCACTTGAGAAAGTCCTCTTGAACATTTTAAAAGTTAGCCAGTTTTTTTACAATTAGACAAGTATCTTCCAAGAGTTGTGGAGCTTTTAGGCTGAGTTCTCCAGATTACAATGGGAAAGATAAACTTTAAACAGTTTTTATGTAGTCTAAACAAGTATGTCTACATTCTAAGTTGTCATATAAATTTTATTCAGATGTCCAAAGGTTTTCCAATAGATATGTTAATGTTCTGAAAAGAAAATATTTTAATATGTTGCCTCAAAATATCTGGATTTTTTAAATTTAATATAATTTGTTTTCCCATTCAAAAAGTAATATCATCTTTTAGTAAAAACAGTAATGCAATACAGAGGATTTCCTTCAGCTACATAATTTTTCTTATTAATTCATAATGCCTTAGCATTTACAAAAAAAACTCACCATATTGTTTACATTAATTTTTGCTTGGCCAAATTCAAAACTCATTTTGAGCCTCTTTTATATTAAGATTGTTTTTTTCCATTTATTAAACTTATTTATGCAAGAGTTAACAAAAGCTGTTTACTTGGAGTCTTGAACAGTGTATAATGTTTTTAGTGTGTTGAATAATTTTTGTTATCTTTGCCTTTGAATTATTGTGGGGAAAAAAAAGACAACTGACTAATCAGCTGGCCTAACTCCTTCTTGGAAATTTATAGTTAATTTCTGGTCCTACATTGACCATCTGTGCCCAAATATCCAACGTAGATGTTTTCAAAAACAGTTTCTGCTCTAACAAAACAAGAGTTTATGATTCACTTTCAGACTTTGTTCTTTCAACTAACTTGTTTGTTCAGGAAAACAGATTTCCAAGACTTGCACACACAGCAGGATCTCTGTGCCCTGTTTTCACTCCTCAGTTGCTCAGATGACACGTCTTTTGGTCCATAAAACACATGTTAGAGATAATTGGAGGAAAGCACAATAATCTTGTGACTGTTTTTTCCAAAGATGCACCAGCCTCTGCCTAGGAAAAGCGCAGGCATGTAAAAAGACCCCGTGCCCATGAACAGGAGCTTTTATCATCACCCAGTCTGGAGGGAGGCCAGAGTGCTTCTCTCTGTGTATCTCTTTTGCCTGGACCTGAGAATACGTCAGCATTTCAATACACTTATCCAGGTTTCATTCCCATTTTTACCATTTTCCTCTAAACAGGCTGCCTCTACTCTCCGAGTTGACTCCATTCCATCTCTTGCGGCTGCTGCTTCCCTAACTCTGAGTCCTTGCCTTCTGCTCCATTTGGTTACAATTAATGTCCAGCTTGTCTTCTAGACCTCACCTACTCTAGGCTCTGGACCCCGGTGAGTAAGTCATCCTTTTTAGCCCTTACCAGTAAATCAAGTCCAACCTCAGGAGAACTACTTCATACATTTCTAAGTGTATGGGAAAACAAAGCAAATTAAAACAAAAAACAACCAGAGAGGATGTGCTGTGCAAATCTACTGTAGTGTAGACGGCTCCCTCTCTGCGAATCTACTGGAGTGTAGACGGCTCCCTCTCTGCAAATCTACTGGAGTGTAGACGGCTCCCTCTCTGCAAATCTACTGGAGTGTAGACGGTTCCCTCTCTGCAAATCTACTGGAGTGTAGACGGCTCCCTCTCTGCAAATCTACTGGAGTGTAGACGGCTCCCTCTCTGTAAATCTGCTGGAGTGTAGACGGCTCCCTCTCTGTAAATCTGCTGGAGTGTAGACGGCTCCCTCTCTGCAAATCTACTGGAGTGTAGACGGCTCCCTCTCTGCAAATCTACTGGAGTGTAGACGGTTCCCTCTCCGTGAATCTGCTGGAGTGTAGACGGCTTCCTCTCTGTGCTTCTAAGCAGTAGAGAGAAAAGGGACAGGACACATTTAGAGCACCTTGTCACTCAAGCGTGAGATGAAAAGAATAGGGCCTGCTGGTAAGTTACAAAGTACACGGCACAAGTATCCCACCATGCTGTCCTGCTCAGTGTGAGCTCCCCATGCACTGACTGTGGTAGCAATGGCATTGCCCTGCAACCTTGCAAGTCTAGTCACTGATGCAGCCCTCTGGTGGGAACTTGAGCTTTGGCCCTAGTTAGGCAAGAGAAGGAAAACTAAAAGACAAAAGACGTGCTTGACTTATGCTTGAGTCAGGATTTTCCTTATGTGGCAATTCAGGTAAAGACACCCAAGCCGAAGCTAAATTCTGAGGCCACGGGCCCTGTTCTTCCTGACCTTCGGGCCCTGCATGTATTTCCCACAGTTTCTCCAGCTTTTAGGAAGAAATGATATCCATGAGTGCTTTTCATACAATTGGTTGGATAGAAAGCAAAACTGAAAGAACAGTCAGGTCGGCGGGTTTCTGCTTTCTCGTCCCCACTTCCTAGGGAGATAACCACAGGCGGGTCCTGGGCCTCTTGGCAGCATCAGTGTTCAGCTGCTCCTGACACTGCTGACACGTAGTGCTTCTCTCACAGGGTTGTTTGAGGATCAAATAAAAAAGAACTTGGTAAACACTAAATAAATTACCACGTGTTTCTTCCTGTCCCTTTCCTATTTCATTTCTTCTAGGTCCTTCTTTCACTCCCTTGTTCTGTTCCATCCCTTCTTTTTCTATTTTTTTAATTGATTTTTTTTTTAATTTCAGTAGTTTTTTTGGGGGAACAGCTGGTGTTTGGTTACATGAGCAAGTTCTTTAGTGGTGATTTCCGAGATCTTGGTGCACCCATCACCCGAGCAGTATACACAGTACCCAATGCGTAGTCTTTTATCCCTCACCCACTCCCACCCTTTCCCCCGAGTCCCCAAAGTCCATTGTCTCATTCTTATGCCTTTGCATCTTCATAGCTTAGCTCCCACTTATGAGTGAGAACATACGATGTTTGGTTTTCCATTCCTGAGCTACATCACTTAGAATAATAGTCTCCAATTCAATTTTCCTTTGTCTAGTCCTTCTTCCAGCAATTGCTTCATTACCTTCAGTTTGTTTTTTATCTTTCTCAGTTTCATCTTCTTTACTTCCTCATCTGTCCCCATGTTTAATTCTGTCCTTCTCTTTTCTCTGTATAAGTGAATTCAGGAAATGTAAATAGAATAATACCCTACTATTTTACGCTAACCACCAATGGAAAGAAGAATAAAACCAGATTAATCCAAATTAGAAACTAAAACAAATTTCATATATATATATATATTTCTGCTTACTATGGAGTGAAGGATGAGATGGTACATCTTAGATAACTTTACCAATAGATGTTACTTAAGTATAATTTTCTGCTAAAGGTCTTCAGTCTGAAATGAATTGATTCTGATAAGTCATTTTATTTAATAGGCAGACACACAGACTTACAGACAAAGACACACACACATGGGGAAGTAGTGGGGACGAGAAAAGTGGGAGACAGGAAGAGAAGAGAGAGAGGGAAAGAGAATCAGAGAAGAGTCAACTAAAATGTAAATACTTGGATGCATAATATGGAGCATCAGTTCTAAAAGTTCTGTGTATTTAAAAAAAAAATGCCGGAAAAGCTTCATCTAGATTTTAAGCCCAGATCCTTGGCCCCCAGCTCATATGAACTGACTTAGTAGAGCTAGGTGTTAACCTGGAATCACTATTGCTTAGCATGCACCCCAGGAACTTTTAACACAGTTGGTCATTTTTCAGGTCATTGAGATTGATTTCAGATCTGCTTTTTACAACAGATTCATCTGGGAAACTTTGACAATAAGGATGTCTGACGTTGAATGAGGTCCAGACATCCATCCATACCCTGAGTGATTCTAATACTCAGCTGCAGTTGGGAGTTATTACCCTGAAGGATTTCAACTTTGGGCTCAGAAAAGCCAGGGTGGTAATCATAGCTCCAACACTCAGATGTGTGGCCTTGAACAAATAACTAAATCTCCCTGGGCCTCTTTATTCTCATCTGTAAATTAGGTGACAGTAATTTTCACTTCAAGCATTGGATCAGTGGGCTCTCACACTTAGCTATATATTAAAATCATCCAGGGAAGTTTTGAACCATGCCAGGCCCCATCCTATCTGAATTTGAATCTTCGGCAGTGGACTAAGGCATTGGTGTTTTTATAAAGCTTCCTAGGTGATTTAAATGTACCCTCAAATTTAAGACCTGTAGATTGGGGAATGAAATGAGATCTTGCTCTCATTATTAATCAACTACTAGTAGTAATGGAGATAGTAACTGGCATGCACGGTGTCCTTACTAGGTGGGAAGGACTATTCTAGCATTCCACATGGGATGTCTTGGTTTTATCAGCAACACCTGTGTGGGATAGATTCTCTGTTTTTGTGAAGCATCTTCCTTAGTTACCAGTTGCTAGGTCAGATTTCTCTTTCCCAATATAGGCAGAAAAAGAGCCAAGGTGTGTCAAGGGAAGACACACCCCACGGGCCTGTGGCAGCAGTGCCCTCTCTGCAGCCGTGGGTCTGTGGGCAGCCTGCCCCGGCCGGCCCTTCGCTGGCAGTCGCAGAGCCTGTGGCTGCGGATAAGGGGTCATCTACTGAAGGTAGGCACACATCCTAGTGGAACAGAGCATTCAGGAGGGAGACTAGCAAAATATTGTCTTAGGTCTATGACAAAAGAGGAAAAACTGAAAAGGTTGTATTTGATACCAATTAGCAAAAGCTTTGAATGAGACCCATTGCCATTTTTTTTTTAATGTCTTGAGTTGAGGGGTCAGTGAGAAGTCAGGAGCATCTTAAATCTTCCTCCTTCCAGTCCGCACGCTACTTTCTCTTCTGGAAGAGTACTGACACTGATGTTTTCCATCTTTTCATCTAGGAAATGGGTATCTTTTTGGTATCCATCTGACCCAAGAGTCAGTACACATCTGACCTAAGTAATTACATAGCATATAATTAATAGAAAGTCTCTAAAAGTACATGTGAGCTGTAAAAGTTTCTCCCACTATGATTATCTATTAAAAATAAAAGAAAAAGAATATCTTGTGTTTTCTCTGCTCTTCATACATAAAAACCATGCTTTGGTACTGGCATAAAAACAGATACATAGACCAATGGAACAGAATAGACAACGCAGAAATAAATACATGTATTTACAGCCAACTGATTTTTGACAAAAGCATCTGGAACATTTGGTGGGGAAAGGACAGCCAATACAATAAATAGTGCTGTGAAGACTGGATATCTATATTCAGAAAAATAAAACTAACCCCTATCTCTTACCATACACAAAAAAGAAATCAAAATGGATTAAAGACTTAAATATAAGACCTGAAAGTATGAAATTACTGGAAGAAAACATAGGGAAAATGCTTCAGAACATTGGTCTGCGCAAAAAATTTTATGAATAAGACTCAAAAGCACAAGCAACAAAACCAAAAATAGACAAATGGGATTACATCAAACTAAAAAGATTCTACATAGCAAAGGACGTAATCAACAGAGCACAGAGACAACTTACAGAATGGAAGAATATATTTGCAAACTATTCATCTGCCAAGGGATTAATATCCAGAATATATAAGGAACTCAATTCTGTGAAAAATCTAAATAGATATCGCTGAAAAGATGACACACATTTGGCCAACAAGTATATGAAAATGCTCAACATGACTAATCATCAGGTAAAGCAAATCGAAACCACAACGAGCTACCATCTCACTTTAGTTAAGATGACTGTTATCAAAAAGACAAAAAATAAATGCTAGAGAAGGTACAGAGAAAGGCAAACTCTTATGTACTGTAGGTAGGAATGTAAATTAGTACAGCCGTTATGAAACACAACAACAACAACAACATAGATGTTCTTCAAGAAATTGAAACTAGAACTACCATTGTATCAGCCAAGGTTTTCTAAAGGGACAGAACTAATAGGATAGATGAATATCTGAAGGTGAGTTTATTAGGAGAATTAACTCACATAATCACAAGGTGAAGTCCCACCATATGCTGTCTTCAAGTTGAGGAGCAAAAAAGCCAGTCCAAGTCCCCAAACCCCAAAGTAGTGAAGCCAACAGTGCAGCCTTCAGTCTGTGGCCAAAGGCCTGAGACCGCCGGCAAATCACTGGTAAGTGCAAGAGTCCAAAACCTGAAGAACTTGGAGTCTGATGTTCGAAGGCAGGAAGCATCCAGCACGGGAGAAAGATGAAGACCAGAAAACTCAGTGAGTCTGCTCATTCCACCTTCTGTCTGCTTTATTTTAGCTGCACATGCAGCTGATTAGATGGTGCCCACCCAGATTGAGAGTGAGGCTGCCTCTCCCAGTCCCTTGACTCAAATGTTAATCTCCTTTGGCAACACCCTCACAGACACACCCAGGAACATTACTTTGCATCCTTCAATCCAATCAAGTTGACACAATATCAACCGTCACAACCATATTATCCAGCAATCCCACTACTGGCTATACATCGAAAGAAAATGAAATCAGGATGTCAAAGAGATATATCCACTCTCATTTTTAAATTTTTTTTGTTTTGGTTTTGTTTTTGTTTTTTTGCAGCACTTTCCACAAATAGCCAAGATACCAAGTTAACTTTGTCTATCAGCAGATGAATGAATAAAGAAAATATGGTACATATCCACAATGGAGTACTATTCAGCCATAAAAAAGAATTAAAATCTTGTCATTCACAGCAGCATAGAAAGCCTGGACGACGTTATGTTAAGTAAAATAAGTCAGGCACAGAGAAATAAAATACCACCACTTCTCACTCGTATGTGAAAACTAAAGAAGTTAATCTCCTAGAAGAGGGTGAATATTGAAAGCTGGGAAGTGAGAGGGGAAGAGTTAGAGGGAGAGGTTGGTTAAAGTATACAAAATGTCAGCTAGCCAGGAGGAATACATTGTAGCATTCTATAGAACTTTACAGTGACTATAGTTAACGACTTACCATATATTTTTAAATAGCTAGAAAAAAGAAGTTTGAATTTTCTTAACACAAATAAATGATAAATGTTCAAGGTGACAAATTTGTTAATTACACTGATTTGATCACTACAATAACTTAAAAAAAAATGCATACTTTTTCATGTATTTCTACAAAGAGAGTTCCACGTCAGTTTTATGATTGCTACTTACCATAAGAATTAACTAACAAAAAGCTATGTGGAAGATTTTTTTTCCTCGAGAATCAGAAGCGATCATGAAACAGGGCCAGTAATCTTCCTTTAATGAAATGGAGAGTCTAATCCACTACATTTTGTAAAGATGTTAAATCAGAGAAAGCAATTAAATGGGTTCCCATATCAATAAAATGCAATTCTTTATGTTGTTATTATGTAAAACAGTAAGCCAGGCTCTCTGAAGAAGACAGCGTCTAGTTGATTGTGTTTTTCATGAGCACCTGACAGTCTATTTCATATGCAGTTAGTGAATAAACAGGTCTGTTTATGAAAAAATCTGTTCATGATACCAGTAGATTGCATCTGAGGCATTTTCAGTGGTAAAACAATTTGCACTGCAGATATATGTTTATGGGAAATTAGTGGAATGGTAGAGCTTAATGCACAGAAGTGGAGAATTAATGTAAAATAAATAGGGGTACTCAAGCCACACTTTCTAGTAATCCTTTTAAATCTGTATTTCATCCAGAAAGCTTTTTATTTTAAAACCAATTTAAAAAGTCAATAATTATTAAATATGCAGAGACATTTGTATGCTTCCTGCTTTGTAGCATTTTATTTGACATGCTTCCAAATTAGGCTATTAGTGTTTTGGTTGTTTGTTTGTTTGTTGCATCTATAGGGATCTGGGTGATGTTGAAATCTATTACACCGGACTCCCAAAAGATAGTGCTTTTCCTGCACTCATAGAGAGGTTGTGTGACACCATAACCAACCCTATTCCTTGACTGGGCCCTTGAGGAACTAAATGAAGAGCAAACTCTTTGCTGCCAGGGTTTTCCATTCCAGAATTCCACCGTCACTGCCCTGGTCCCTCCTACCATCTGGCCCAGTCATTAAACTCATGCCTGCCCTTTCCAGGATATTTATTTCCTGTTCCCTTCTCTGCTAGGAGAGCCCCGCATGTGGGCTGCAGTCTTCCTCACTGCTTCCTCTTGGATGGATTTCATTTTGCCTGCTTTCCACCTTGACATTTTGACAAACCAGCAATGGCCCAGAATTGTTCCTATGCTCTTTTCCCTGAGCTCAAGCCCACCCCTGTGATTGACAGGACTGGCTTTTAGCTTGGCAAGGTGATCCTTTTTTAAGGGCATGACCAGAGGGAGCACATAATGACCTCACTCTGGCCAGGACATGGCCGGGTACAGAATATAACCCCTTGGTGTTTGGCCTCCTGAGTCACTCATTCATTACACAAAGTCTTTATCTTTGTGCATATCCTGGAACAATACTCTTAAATAAATACTCTCGGAGGCATTTTACTCCATGGTTATTTACTTTGCATTTCCATGATCTCAATGGAACACAGAAAGGGAGGAGATAGAAGGCTTGGCAAACAATCATTTGCCACCATCTACGCACAAGGGGACAAGTGTGAGGGATATTGTTTTGTTTAAAAGAGAGACACGTCATTGACTTGACATAATCCATCTGTGTTCAGACCAGAGTGGATTAGAAACTTCCACTTGGCAAAGCATGCTAGATAACCTCTATCTTGAGAGAACAGAAGCAATTTGGGTTTGGAGTTAAAAGTCCTGGTTTTAATTCCCAACTTATCCCCTTAGCCTTGAGATCTTGGGCAAGTCCTTGAACTTTTCTGAGTCTCAGTTACATTCCACCATCAAGAAATAATAATGGCCTCCCATCTACTCCTTCAAATTGCTTTGAGTTAAAATGAGCATCTGTGCCCTGAATGCTAAAGTGTGAAAAATCTGAAGAAAAAAATATAAAGCCATGAATTAGCAGCCTGCTCTTAAAATGATTACTAATATTGGTCATTATTACTAGCTTCAGCATCATCATATATGATTGTCTGATTTTTAAATAAAACCTGATTAGATTAAAATTTATTTTGAAAGGATGTTAAACTCAGAAATAAAAATGCATTGGGCTATCAAAATATTAGACCCACCGACATTTATCGGTGAGATCTTACCTGCTCCTTTTATCTACCTCTTCCTCCTATTTATCCTTCTCAATTCACTATGAACAGAAAGATGTATTTGCCCTCAACAAACAAATACAGATTCCCATGAAAACCTGCCAAAAGGAAAACCAAAAGAGGAAGAGGATATAAGATTTCTCAAGGTTCACTGTGTTTATTTCCAGTTAAGCCAACCTGACTCCATTCATGCCCTGAGACAGCATGTGCTTATTTTTACAACAATCGCCAGTCCATAGGCCATCCCAGAGGGCTGCTGGATGTCTTCCCAGGAACCCAGTGGAGGAGGAATCTTGTTTTCTACTTCATTTTCAGAAAGTGGGGAGGATCCAGCCATTGGCTGCCCCCAGAATCTTTCTGGACTGACCCATGACTGGCACAGGTTGGAGACAGTTACACAAGTTCAGTCATAACCAGCCTTCTCAAAATCTGACAGTGAATGAGAGTTACACACCTGGCCACTTTCTAGGTATTGGTACCCACCCCTTTCCCTTTACTCACATAGGTAGGCAACTACATGGTGTAAGATGTTGATGTGGTTTAGCTCTGTGTCCCCAGTCAAATCTCATCTCAAATTGTAATCCCCATGAGTTGACGGAGGGACCTGGTGGGAGGTGACTGGACCACGGGGGTGGTTTCCTCCATGCTGTTCTCATGACAGTGAGTGAGTTCTCATGAGATCTGATGGCTTAAAACTGGCACTTTCCACTTTTCTCTTTCTCTCCCCTCCCTCCATGCCAGATGAGCACCAGCAATAGCTCTCCGAGGAGTGTGCTTCCCCTTCAGCCATGACTGTGAGTTTCCTGAGGCCTCCCCAGCCACGTGGAACTGTGAGTCAATTAAACCTCTTTTCTTTATAAATTACTTAGTCTCAGGTAGTCCTTCCTATCAGTGTGAAAATGGACTAATATAGCTGTCTTTTAAAAACTACAAACATAGGAGCTCAAATGCTTTCAACCTAATGCACCAAAGGCAATGTAATCACCTTTACATGCCTTTAATTCAGTTGCCCTTCCACTGTTCAAAACATCCTTGGAACTCATTTTTTAAAAATTATCTTCAGAGAATGTAGCACTCTTCTGGATATCCTGAATGAATGAAGTTATCAAACTTTTAGTGTAAGTATGATTTTTGAAAGCAGTTAAAGACCTTGATGCTAGTTTAGTAAATGTGGTCAGGTCTAAAGCTAAATACAAGTTGTTTATAGTGTTAAAGGAAGTGCAATCATAAAGTCAAGGGATATTTTTGGAAGTGATTATAAAAATGGCTCTGAATGGAGCTAGACTTTATTGATAGCAGCATTCTCAGGGATAACTGAATGGCTTCCCAAAGTAAACTTTTGAGGGGGCCAAAAATTTACCTCTGTTACTTTACTCTGTAGTTACCACGCATTTTATGAGATGATGACACTTATCCTTTCCATAATAGATACTGGTAAAATAGCCTCTTCCCCATTGCAACCTCTACCACCACCAAGTTCACAATATGCATAGAAATAGTATGGGGTTGCCGAGGAAAGAAAGGAGACAAATTCATGCCCAAGTAGAGCAACTTCTTACACAGTGGAGAAATGATAAGGCTTCTGAGACCTTCATGAAGAAAGGATGGAGCCCAGAAACTTCTTTCTGCAGTACACCCTAGTTCCACCCACTGGACTCCCACAGTGGATCAGAACACTCCTCGAAGAGCTATTGCTGGTGCCCATCTGGCATGCTGATTAAAAAGCAATACGTATGCCATGATGTCTTTGGAACCATTGCCTGATGTGGAAGGGAATTGTGTCAATAAATCAAGATAACAGTTAATTCAAGTAATAAATACTTTTATGGTTGAATATTACATTATTTGTTTTTAAGTCTGGCTGATATCTATTACAATGACATTTTCCTTTTCTATTCCATTTCATTATGATTGACAGTATTTATCTGAAATATTGATGGGGCCCTGATAGCCACATTCAAAAACATAGTCAAGGTCTGTCACGGGGCATCCCATCTAAGACAGAGCCCTTGGGGACAAGCCACAAGGGCACATACTGAAACAAAACCCTGGGGAATGCCTGAGCTAATATCAAATCGTAAGACAAGAAGCAAACTTATGTTGTGTGAAATTTGATGGGGGCATCTTGAGAGACAATGGTAGGGTCTTGAGGTTGCTGTTTAGACAGTATGGAAATGGATAAGAAATCATTGCCTCAGATTTGGTTGATAGCCAATAAAAGCTTAGGGATTAGCAAAAAGTTAGGAACTATTGAAAATAATGAAAAGCTAGGTTCTCGCCTTTACCATCTCTATACAAAAGAATTAATTTAATTTAGTACAATCCTATGAGGTCCTTCCCATCAACTATGATCATGAGCAAGGAAATAGTTAAAATGGAACCATGTGTTGTTTCACCTAAAGAAAAAGGCTTGAGTTTTTGGTAACTGTTCTACCCGCAAAACAGTTAAGTTATAGATACCTATAGCATTAATGATGGCAGGGAGGAGATGATATTATGTCAGTGACAGCCAGCCAAGCCCCATCTAAAAGAAAGGTGAGCTGGGAGTTTCACTTAAAAAGCCTACCCAAATTGACAGCTCTCACAGAATGCACTGGAGTTTGGGGGTAAAGATAGAATCTTCCCTCAGGTTTGAAAAACAAGCTCTTATTCACATTTTCTATTTTCCCATTGACATGAAAATTGCCTAAGAAAAGTAGAAGAGATCCCAGGGGCACACTGCTTTTCAACTTGAATCTTTGCCTTCCCTTCTCATTTTTTACTTACAGTGTGTACATGTGTGTATGTGTGCACTTGTGTATGTGTGTGTACACGTGTGTGTGGGGGGTGGGGTGGGGATTGTCCATGGAGATTTTCTCTTAAAGGAAAGCCTATTTCCCTCAGCAGTAGGAAAATTGAAGCCTGCACCCTCCTAATACCAGACCTACTCTTTTACTTAAAACATAGAAGACTTATCTTTTGAAATGGGGTAGCCACTTAAAGAACAGATAAATTCCCTGTGATATTTACTCCCAGAAAGAAAAAAAAATAGTATAAAGAATAATTTTAATACCTGGCTCACTGAGATTTTGGAATGAGCCTAAGGCTGTTTCAGAGAAAAGTCTGTGTATTCAGGTTGCAAGGAGAACTGTGTGTGTCAGTTTATTTGGAAAGGCAAATTATATTTTATGTACTTGGAGTTATTCAGTGTGCAAAATGCTGTAAAAGCCTATTGTATTCATACTTGCTTGTTATACCCACATTTCATTAAACCTCACATACATTATTACCCATAGTTCACACTCTAGACTGCCAAAGGGTTACCACTCATTTCCTAATATACCAAAGATACCAAAAGAGATATGAAGGGCAGAGGTAACCCTCTTTTTCAACTACTATGACATCTTTAAGTATTTAAACTACTATAATATATTTAAGTATTTAGGGGGTGTGATGATTAATGTTGTGCCTCAACTTGACTGGGCCATGGGGTGCCCAGATGTTTGATCGGACATTCCTCTGGGTGTTTGTCTGCCAGGGTGTTATTGGAAGAAACCTGCATTCGCGTCAGGAGACTGAATACGGTAGATTGCCCTCCCTAATGTGGGTTGGCCTTGTTCAATCAGTTGACAACCTGGATAGAACAAAATGGCGGAGTAAGAGAGAGCTCCTCCTGCCTGACTGCTGAGTTGGGACATCAGTCATTTCTGAACTTCAGACTAGGACTGAAATATCCACTTTTGTTGGGTCTCGAGCCTGCCAGCTTTCAGACTGGACCTTACACCAGTGGCTCCCCTGTTCTCAAGTTTTCAGACTTGCACTGGAACCACATGTGGTCTCTCCTGTTCTGCCAATTGCAGAACTTGAGGCCTCTTGGGCTCCATATCACATGAGTTAATTCCCAATAATAAATATGTGTGTGTGCATGTGTGTATGTGTGTGTGTTTGTGTGTGTCTTGTTAGTTCTGGTTCTCTGGAGAACCCTAACATAGGAGGTAAGGGGTACAACTAAGGTACATTTCCTTAGTTATAAAATGAAAAAAATAAGCTAAACCATAGAATTATTTCGATTCTTACATGAGATGTTACATTCCTTGTTAGATACTTGTATTAGTCTATTCTCACATTGCTATAAAGAAATACCTGAGACTGGGTAATTCACAAAGGAAGGAGGTTTAATTGTCCCACCATTCTGCAGGCTGTACAGGAAGCATGGTGCTGGCATCTGGTCAGCTTCTTGGGAGGCCTCAGGATCTTACAATCATGGCAGAAGATAAAGAGGAAACAGGCACATCACATGGCCAGAGCAGGGGCAAGAAAGAGAGAGGGAAGTGCCACACATATTTAAACAGCCAGATCTCATGAGGACTCACTGTACAGTACCAAAGAAGGATGGTGCTAAACCATTCATGAAAATCTGCCCCCATGATGCAGTCACCTCCCACCAGACCCCACCTCCAACACTGGGTATTTAATTGAACATGAGATTTGGGTGAGGACACAGATCCAAACCATATCAGTACTCCACACTGTATTAGGTATAAAGAAACATAACCAGTGGTTCCACCACCACCTTCTCCCAACACCACATGTTCATCACCACACACTTTCTTTCTGTCCCTAGATCTGCCACCCACCAAAGGAACAGCAGTACAATCTTCACTCAGTATTTGCAGAGAATTGGTTTCAGGAGTCCCAAAGATACCAAAAATCCATTGATGCTCAAATAAATTAAATAAAATCATGTGGTATTTACATACAACCTACTGCACATTCTCTCATATACTTTAAATCATCTCTAGATTATTTATAATACCTAATAAAGGTAAAGGCTATGCAAATATTTGTTGAGGTGTATTTTTTGTATCAATTTTCATTGTTGTACTTTTTATTTTTTAATTGTTTTTCTTGAATTTTTCAATCTATGGTTGTTGAATCTACAGATGCATAACTGTGGATATGGAAGGCTGACTGTATTCAGAATATTAAGTAATGAGAGAAAACAGGATACCCTAATCAGTAGGGGACTTCTTAGCGAATGTCAGAGAGATACCAAAGAAAGGTTACCTTTTCATGATTCTTGTTGATTCCATTTTTAATAATAAATCACGGTAATATATACAAAGACCATTCATTCACACATACATGGTGTATCAGCCTAATACAGGATCATTTTCTTTCATTTTTCCAGAGCAGTTTTGAAACAGGCTTTTCCCAGTTCATAGCCCATGTGCAGGGTCACCATCAATGCTTCCCTGGGCTTGGGAGATGCTGGTTTTCTTCTAGAGATTTCCCATTCTTTTTCTGAACATTCTTTCTGGTAGTCCCAGATTGGGCATGGGGCAAGGGTTCCAATGAACATCAAAGCAATTTCAAGATCTCCTTAGTAAATATAGGTTATCATCAATACTAATGAGCTCTTATTTACAGGAGTATGTTCTTGTTTAAGGATGGAGTAATTACCTACAAAGAAGGCATGTAAGAAGAAAGCAAGGAAGAGCAGAACAACTTGAAACAACAAAGCGGAGATGCAAAAGGTGTTTGGGGGTTGGGAGGGGTCAACTGGAAGATTAAATAAATATTCTGGCTGGGTGTGGTGGCTCATGCCTATAATCCCAGCACTTTGGGAGGCCGAGGCAGGCAGATCACCTGAGGTTGGGAGTTGGAGACCTGGCCAGCGTGGTGAAACCCCATCTCTACTAAAAATACAAAAATTAGCTGGGCGTGGTGGCAGGCACCTGTAATCTCAGCCACTTGGGAGGCTGAGGCAGGAGAATCACTTGAACCTGGGAGGCAGAGGTTGCAGTGAGCCCAGATAGCGCCATTGCACTCCAGCCTAACCAACAAGAGCGAAACTCCATCTTAAAAATATAAATAAATTAATTAAATAAATAAATATTCTGCTGCTGTAGAAGAAGGAGTGGTTGTTAACATGAGCCACTGCCTTTCACACTACGCCTTCTCTCCTTTTTCAAATGTTCCTATGTCTACACATTGACAGCCAATTTGTATTTTAGTGCATTCAATTTAATGTCCCAATATGAATATCAATCATTAATATGCTACACTTCATTCTATAACCAAATCAACTGGGGTAAAAAAAAAAAAATGTCAATTTACTGCCAATAATATAAGGATCAGAGTCAAGGTTAGAACCCAAGAACTGCAAATAATGGCTGTGACCACTACCTAAAGGACATTCTTTATGCACCTGTACTACATTAGGGCTGTCAGGTGCCTCACCTGACAGGTATAGCCACACCTGTACCCAGAAATTAATCCGTGTCCAAGGTATCATTTTTCAGTGCCAGAATTACTTGGTCTATAAGACTGAATGTGTGATGCCTACAGATCTCTCTTACCATAATGGTACTTCTGTCATTTATACGTGAAATATAAATACAAATGTGTGGCGTGGCTGGCATTGGTTTATTGATTTTGGATGGTTCCAGCTCCTTCGGAGGTCATTTCCTGAGTAATCCCATCTGGAAAAAGTAATTTGCCATTCACTAGTCACCACAGTTTGGCTTGCTGTAATGACCTACTTGGGATGAAAGAAAAGGTCTTTCCATTTCTATTCAATATCTGGATTCCTTTCAACAATAATAGATACACACCTTTATTACCCTTTCCCAGCTGGCCAGCATCGAAGGTGACAAACATCCCAGCTGTCAGTGGTACAGACAAGATTCTCTCCCTCCCCAGATGAGCTCTTGTAAGCCTAATGCCATTTCCTCCCCTGACTCTTAGGTCTGTCTTGGGAGATGGCCATCAATGTGTCCTTCTAAAAATACAGAATTATTAACAGTTTGGTTTTATGTCATTGATCCTTGGAGCAAGTGATGGAAATTATAGGTTAGTATTGACATGAATAAAATATTTTGGGATAACCTGAATAGTATGCTTTCCCCTGTCACATTCTTAGAGAAGTTAATAAAGAATCACGAAGATATTGCAACAATTGGAAGCAGACTTGGGGTTTGTTTTCAATAGTAAAAGATAAGTAGATGAAAATTGGAATTTATAACTCAAGCAGTATTTCCGAGCCTTAGCATGTGATGAGAGTACACCACATTCAATTGCTTAGAAGAGGCATAAAGCGAAGAAGAGAGGGCTAACTATTAAAACATGAGAGGTTTGTTCTTGTTGTTTATGTGCATGTGTTTTTAAAAATAAATCTAAAGACTAAAAGCCAACATTTCAGGAGGTCTCCATTTGTTTAGAAACATTACCCATTTCTGCAGTGAGAACACATGCATAATTTATGGAAGTGCCAGAATGTCCAAATGTTTCTAACTGTCCCTTATAGCTGACTTTCTTCATGTACAGGATCTGACCTGGAATTTGTACCAAACATAATCTCATACCAGAACAGACCATACGCATACCAAAAAACAAAAAAATAAAAATAAACAAGAACTAAGCATAAATATTCATTCTAGGCTCACCTAAAAACTGAACATAGGTAGATTGATGTGAATTTGTTCATTTTGTTTATTATACCTAATTAGACTGCTTAATTTTCCTATAAGCTATATCAGAATCTGTGTTTCATTTAGGCCAACCTCTCACCTGCTAATCACCTGGCGACATAAATTCAGACACACATAGCTGTGATTTTGAAAAGGAATCTGGGAAACTTCATGACATTTCAGGAGAGAAAAGCTTTCTTGATTTCTGTGTATAGCCAAGAATAATTTTAAAAGTATGCAAGCCACAGAATTCCAGAAGTATATTTTATGTTATCAGAAACTGATCTTCACATCATAGTTCATTAAACTGTTTGCATAGTTTACACACAGGTAAACCATCTTACCTTAAGACTGGAAAAATATCTGCACTATAAGTAAATTAAAAAACTGAACACATGAGTACCTCTTGAGTTAAGAATGCCAAAATATTGACATAAACATTCCAAAGCAGACAGGATCTCTATCGCTCTATCCTTTCTGAAACTACGTTTTCTCCCAAAGCCCTTATCAAATGCCCCTCCTCACATAAGCTCCCCACTCTAGGGGGTAATAGAGTCCTTCTAGGGCTTTGGTAATCCCTGATAGCCACAGAGGGAATCTGTGTATTTCATACACACTAACTCCTTCCTTTTCTTTCAGAAAAATAATGAACAAAGCGTGGTTTCCCTTTGGATTGAAATGTGCCCTGTACATGCAAGCTGTGAGTCCTCGGGCAGGACACAGAATCTTTCTCAGCCTCAGTTTCCTTTTCTGTACAACAAAGATGATATCTGTCTCATAGGATGATGGTGGTGACTAAGCTAGGTAGGATCTGCTGAAGAGCTAACACAACCCGGGGTCTCTCTCCCGGCCCCTTTCCCAGCTAATTCCCCTCCTCCCAGCCTCACCGGGATCCAGGCACATCCCGGCAGCTCTGCCATCTTCCAGTTCCTAACTGTTCCTCAGCATGCATCCTCTTTCCTCTGTTTTCATTCCTCTTCTTTTTTTTTTTTTTTTTTTTTGAGACGGAGTCTCACTCTGTCGCCCAGGCTGGAGTGCAGTGGCCGGATCTCAGCTCACTGCAAGCTCCGCCTCCTGGGTTCACGCCATTCTCCTGCCTCAGCCTCCTCAGTAGCTGGGACTACAGGCGCCCGCCACCTCGCCCGGCTAGTTTTTTGTATTTTTTAGTAGAGACGGGGTTTCACCGTGTTAGCCAGGATAGTCTCGATTTCCTGACCTCGTGATCCACCCGTCTCGGCCTCCCAAAGTGCTGGGATTACAGGCTTGAGCCACCGCACCCGGCCAAAGCATTCTTTTTTATTCTTCCTAGGCTCTTTTAAGTAAACCTTTAAGACTGAAGTATAACACAAATGCAGAAAAGATCACAAATTGCAAGTGCCCAGATAATTTTGGGGAACACACATCTGTGCAATCTGAATTCAACTCAAGAAGTCAATCACTGCCAGCACCCCAGAAGCCTCCCTTGCATACAGAGCCCACGCACCCAGAGCAAATCTCCATTCTGATTTATCTTACTGTAGATTAATTTTGCCTGGACTATATGACGCGTACTCTTTAGGGACTAGCTTTATTCATTCACTATCATATTTGTGAAAGTCTCCCTTGCTGTTTGTTAATTTTACTGCTGCATAGCAGGGGTTAGCCAACACTTTCTTAAAGAGCCATGTAGTAAGTATTGTGCCTTGCAGGCCGAAGGAGTCTCTCTGGCAGTGTAGCACAAAAAGCAGCCACAGACAATACATAAGGAAATGAATCTTGCCGTGCTCTAATACAAATGCATTTATGGACACTGAGATTTGACTTTTATATAACCTTCACATGGTATAAAATCTTCTACTTTCAAAAATTTTACATCTAAAATGTAAGAACCTTTTTTAGGTTGCAGGCTGTAAGAAGCAGGCGATGGGCCAGATTCGACCTACAGGATGGAGTTTGCAGACTCATGCTGTGTAGTATTCTTTTGCACGAATGTACCATCGTTCATTTATGCATTCTACTCTTCGCAAATGTTTTCTTTCAAGTTTTGATCCAAAAAAAAAAAAAAGATTTCTATTAAAGCTGATACATATAAAAGCAGTGGCAGTGATAATCCCACATCTAAAAGAAAATGAAAGCCATTAATTTTTAAGGAAAATTGGATATTTAAGGGAAAAGTTTCTTTTTTTAGTCAACAGCTAATATTTTTAAAGATACATGTATTAATAAATCTCCTTTGGAAAATCCACAAAATTGCCTATCATTTCATTTTCCCATAATAAAATCTGCTTCATCTGCTTTATCTCAATATGAGTATTTCCCTCAAAAGTAGAGGAGGCAACGCTCTAATTCATTTTTGTTTCAACTTTGGGCATCGCAAAACCTTGTTCTGTTTCATGTGGTCATTGCATCTGTGTGGATTTTCAAATGTTTTACTAGCACAATGGGCTTGGATAGAGTGATTTGGGGTCTTATCACCCTCTAGTTCCAATAGTGTCTATTACACAGGCAATTTAAAAATTCAGGATTGCCTATAAAGATAGTTCATTTAACTTTCTTTAAAAAAAAAAAAACTACTTCCCCTTAAACTCCAATAACTGATAAGGAGATAATACAGGCTATTGTGGAGGAAAGAACGTCTATGCAAACCCAATCCTGGTACTGTGCGGCGTGCTGCTGGTCTTGACAAACCTTGCTCTAATTAGGGGCATATCACAAACACTTCTGAAACTTTAGAAAAGGATTCGAGGTGGTATGTGATGAGGCACCAAGTGAGTCTAAGAGACGACCTGCACTCAAGAGCCCAGAGGTGGGGGACATCGGCACCGGAGCGTATAGGACGGAATGGACTGATGAGTGTCAGGGAGAAGGCTAGAACTGAGCTCTGCTTTTCAGAATGGACACGGGGGAGGAGCCTTGTAGATGAAAGGTCATCTTGAACAGAGGAGATAATATGAGCCAAAGAACAGGGTTCAGGAACAAAGCAAAGTGGACTTCCTTGTCAGAGGAAAACCCCATGGTGAGACCTAGGTAGAAGCTGGAGGTAGACTGCAGTCAGAGTTTGGTAGGTTAGGAAGACCGAAGAGTAAAGGATTGATAACAGCAACATTTTTAGGAATGATTGACCCCAAAGCCATACTAGATGAAAAAAAAAAAAGAAGGCAAATCTGTCAGTCTAAAAGCCAAGAAAATAAATAATCCGATGTGAAGTGATAAGATATGACAGCTATGAAAATAGAAATACACAGATGTGAGAAATATGGCAGTTCATGGAGAGGAGGAATCAAATATTCAACTCCATGTTGTTGAACGTGTATGAGTTGGAAAGTGTTGCTGTCATTGCCAGAAATAGGGAAATCTGGGGCGGGAGCTAATTTTAGTAGAAAAGGGAGTTTGGTTTTAACTGTATTAAACTTAAGCATGAATCCACAATGGTTCCACATTGGATCACAGCTTTTATTTTTCCAAAGGAAATGTTATAGTCTAAGGCAAGGGGAGGCAAACTACAGCCTGCAGGCCAATCCTGCTGGCTGAATGTTTTATAAATAAAGTTTTATTGGAGCACACCTTGCCCCTTCATGAACATGTGGCCTCTGGCTGCTTTTTCACTACAACAGCAGTATTGAGTGTTTGTGAGAGAGATCATCATAGCCCACAAGGCTAAAATATTTACTATCTGGCCATTTACAGAAAAAAAAGCTGCAGATCTTTAGTTAAAGTTACAGAGGGATGAAACCAGCAGGAAAGATTTGAGGTTTTTGAAAAACATCCTCAGACAAGACAAGACTTCCTGAGATGAAGTGTGTGGGATACCACAGAGCAGAGGACTGAACGGTCCTACTACGGCCAGCGTTTCACAAAATGGGAAAAATCCTGGGATGAAACAGCTCGATCTGGCATGCTGCAGGCAACTACCATCATGCAAGAAGAGAAAAGAACCCGAGGTCAAGAGAAGGCCTTACCAATGTGTGTCCTGGGAGCGCTATTTCCAGAGGGTGATATTCAGAATGTATACAGGTCCTGTCTCCTCCATGCAGGATTCCTGGAGAATTCCGTGGCTGGAGACAAGGGCCGGCGGCCTCTCATAGGTGTGTTAGTGCTTGATGAAGTTGTACAAATGGCGAAGAGAAGAGTCAGAGGGCAGCTTTGGGTGATCTTTTGCTAGAGACGCATGAGACGGGAGTGTGTGTCTGAAGAAGGGCTTATCTCCGGGGGCTGTGAATGGATCAAGGAGGCGGCAAACACAGGACTCAGATAAAACTCTGGAAAACACCCCTGAGTGTCACTTCCTGTCCTAATCAGTTTACCTAAAAAGTCCTCTTCTCCCCTCCTCCACCTTTCCCCAAGTGCCACTTAGCCTTCAGACTCTGCTTGCCTACACTTCTGCAGGAAGGGTTTCTCTGTCCCCAGGTGAGGTTAGGCCTTTCTAGCATAATAATAACTAACACTCAGAGATTACTTACTGTGTCTGGACCTGTTCTGGGAATTTCATGTGAATTCATTTAGTCTGGCCTTCCAAAATGCTGTGAAATGTTTACCGATAGTATACCCTTTCAACAGATGGGCAAACTGAGGCACAAAGAAGTTAGGCGATTGATCCATAGTCACAGATCTAGGAAGGAGTACAGCCAAGTTTCAAAAGGCCACGTCCAAAACTCTCTGCATTTGTCTTTAGCACTTGTATAATGTCTGTCTTTGCTGCTAGACCTTAACCCCCATAAGAGTAAAGACTGCATCAGCTCTAGTCCTCATTGATCCCCGAGCACCTAGAACATTTCCTGGCACAAAGCAGATGCTCAGTGTAATGCAGAAAGATGTGTAGAGTGAATTGACAATACCTTGACATACTTAGGTAAGGAAAATCAAACCAAACAACAACAACAACAAAAAGTGTGGACCCATATGTCTATTGGTCAATACCCAATGCATAATTCATAATGTGAATTTGAGACTATAATTTAGGGTGGTATATGCAATCCTACAAATTACTTTGAGCTTTGGCCTGGTGGGATTTATGACTAGAAAATGGTGGCAGAAGAGTTTGCACTGTTAAATAGAAGCAGGTTTCCCAAGTGTTATGAGTTGAATTGTGTCCCCCCAAAAGTAATGTTAAAACCTTTAAACTCCCAGCACCTGTCAATGTGACCTAAATGGAAACAGTATCTTTGCAGATGTAATCAGGTTAAGAAGAGGGCATTACAATGAGTCTGAACCCAACAGGACTGGTGTCCTTATAGGTAGAAGAGAGGGAGATGATAGAGAAGGGCAATGGCATGGGAGGGCAGAGGCAGAATTGGGGAGCTGCAGCTGCAAGCCCAGGAAGGGAGGAGGCAGGGAAGGACTCTAATCAGTCCCAGAGGGGCATGGCCCCCTTGGCACTCTGATTTGAGGCTCCTGGCCCCCAGAACCCAGTTCATGGTACTTACGGCAACCCTAGGAGACACAAGCACTGAGGGAGAAGATGGAGCTGTGATTTTGGAAAACTCGCAAGCTGGAGGGTTGAGCAAGTTGGTCAGGATCTCGGTGAAGATGTATGGTTATATTAACTTGGAAGAGAGTGCATCACAAATCACTTACTGGAAGAAGAAAAAAGGAAAGTTTGACGCAGTGATCCTGGTTTACCTGTAAACCACACGGAAGCAAGATGGAGGAATGACTGGAGACCAACTCCCCACCTGCCAGGCTGAATCCAGAGTATTTAGCCAGTTACCGGCTCATCATGCTGATCATTTGTCTCTCAGGTTTTGGAAAAAGCATTGATGTTGACTGCTGGTTGATAAAGGGGAAGAAATAGGTTCTTTGGGCAGCAGCAACCAAGAAAACAAAGGCTTCCCAAAGTCACACATGCAACCGGGCACTATCAGAGCTGTTGGAAAGTTTCCAAGGACAGGGAGGCTGATCCCATGAAATGAGGCTGGACAGGAAGTCCTCCCAACAAGGTTCTCATGCAAATGAAGAAGAGTGGGAAGTGCCCGAAGACAGGAGGCTGCCTGCCAGCGACTCCATGGGCTTAAGCTGTTTGCAGTTCATGTGTGTAATTTTTAAAGCTAGACCTACCCCTGAAGATGAGTACAAGAGAGAAAGACAGGGCTCCAAAAATACTGCCACAGGCTCAAGTTCCAAAGTGCTGGAGTTACAAAAGGATAAAGGAAAACACAAAGGACTTTGTAGCCAAAGAAGAACCAGAAAGGTAAAACAGAAAGCAGGAAAGAGCATGGGCTCTGGAGCTGGCCGTATCTGTGTTTGGATCTTGGCTCTGTCCTTTACTTCCTGGTGAACTTGGGTGGCTTTCGAGCCTGCATACACCTCGACTTGACTGTGGTTTTCATTTGTAAAATGTTGATGATCCGTGGGCCTACCTCAGAGGTTTGACGTGAATTAAATATGTTTGGTGGAGTGCGTGGACTGTAGCGAGAATGCATCACATATTTGCTCTTATCACGATTATTAACTAGAATAATGAAGAGCATAGTGTAAGAGTATTTAAGGAAGGGAGGCATACATGTAAAAAGTAAGCTACAAAATAGTATAAGAGTGTGGTTACACACACACACACACACACACACTTTAAAAAGAAATACACCAAAATGGTAATTTTAAAACACTTGACTGGTAAGTAAAAATAAACTGGAACACAATCAAAGGAGAACAATCGTATCTCCTGAGGAGCAGCTCAAAATGAGTCTATTTGCCATGGAGAGAAGTAGACTTGGAGAAATTTTCAAGGAGTTATTCTGGTTTTGTAGGGTTGCACCGGCGACATCTAGAATCAATGGGTTGAAGTTATATGGCATAAATTTCAGATCAGTGAGGTCAGTATCATTTGATGCTTATCTGAGCTTTCAGAAGGAGGAATACTTTATCAAATGAGTTGTTTATGCCCTGGGCCCTGCACTGGACGAGTTACATGCATTCTCTTATTTAAAGGTTCTCTCCAACAGGAAGAGTCCTAGGGAACTGGAGATGTCGCAAAGGAATGTCGTAAGGAGAATTCAAGCCTAAAACAGTGATAAATCACAGCATCTACAACATCTTTTTAAAACTCATGGGCTTTGGCCTCCATGTTCTAGCCTCGGCAGGACAGAAGGGGGGCAAGAGCAGTATCTGGTAGGGGGTCAAGAGTCTGGGCTCATAGTGGACGCCAAGCAGAAGAGTGACCTCATGGGGACCGCGCCTGGGTTCATGTGCCAACTGGAGAGCCTGTTCCTATGGCAGGGCCATAATGTAAAGCAGCGGGTGCTTCCTTTCGGAAAGCTCACCTACAGCTCCTGCAGACCTGAACTCTTAGGAGGGAAAAAGGAAGGGAGTATAGGTTCTGGTAATTAAAGAAACAAAATGGATTATTCTGAAACATAAGGGCTTTAGAGGACATGTGGGTTCATATTTTATGTCTTTCTATTTCTTTATTCCCTTTGCTTTCTAGGCTTCAACCATATATCTTGCCCTCACATCCAAAAGCTCCAGAGTTGATATGTTTTGTTGCTGTTTGTTGCTTGTTGTCCACAGATCTTGAGGCATGGGCCACAGTACTGGGGATAAGGAAGGTGTAGGGAGAAATAGCCAGAGTAGTTCCTTCTCTCCTCTTCCCAATGGCAGGGCTGAGAAACCATTTCTCAAGCATTTTTATTGCCTGGGACAGCTTGAAAGCACTGTCATTACCTGGGCCCATTTCTCTTCTGTTTTCATGGTAATTTCTGTAAGTCACTGAGGAAGCCCACATAATGATTGGTCCACAGATTTCCTTATTGCAATCATTTATTTGCCTACACTATAGGCTTAATTCTCCCTCTTTTGTACCAAGAGAGGTGCTAAAAATCCTATCAATATCACAATTGACTCCTAAGCTGAGGAAGAAAGTTATTTTCCTATGCGATGTGTAAAGTGATCCTCAATATAATCCCTAAAGTTGAACTTCAGAAATGTTTCGTGCTGCAGCAAAATTAATGGAAAACATTTGCATAATCTTCCAAGAACACGTGGGTCTTGGGATGGCCACATGCATTTGACTATCTACATTCCTGCACATCTGTGGGGAGAAAAATTTCCTTTTTAAAAATATGGAGTCATACATTTGTTCTTAGGCTACTCCAAAGATGTAACAACGGGTTTTGTATTTATTTTTTCAAAATGGGTTTGACAGTCTTTCTGCCTACTGATTGTCATGGCTAATTGCTCTTTCATTTGCATGAGAAGAGAAAATGTAAGAGAGGGACTGTGATGGCCCATTACAGCGGCTTCTGGGAGTGAATGTGTATACAATAATCTACTGAATGGAGCACAGAATGAAAGCAACACATAAGAATTCAAACAGTACATTTTAATGATGGGTGCATATATATTACCAACTTGGGGGTGCAGACATGGCACCTGCTACTCTAGCTTCACTCAAAGTGTTAAATGAAAACCTCCCCAAAATTAAGTCAGCTGTCTTATGACTGACATTTAATTTTGAAAGATGTGATTTTCCTCAGTATTTCCTGTGCTCTTTATGAACCTGTTTATCAAATGTATAGAATACTTTTGTTTATGATAGCTTATGATTAATCATTCACCAAGGACACGAGTCCTTTGTACCTATTATTGTCAAGCATTTGTTTGGACTGTGTTTGACCCTTTGTACCGAAGTGGTCTGTGTTGGAACCTTTTGAAAACAGTCTACCAGGCTGAGTGTGCTCATGTCACTTACTGAAATCTCATGACTCTGTCACTGTGACATCCTATTACCTGGGAGAGACCAAAATTACAATTTTAGTCACAATATCAAACCCATTGTTACGCCAGGATAAATAGATTCATAACCAGTTAGTTGTAAGTATTCTAGAGTGAAATTTTAAAAAACATTTTAAGAAATGCATAGCCGTTTTGTGACCAGAGTTACATTAATAGCATGCCTCTTTGAAAAAGAAAAGAAAAGAAAAGAAAACAAGAGCAATCTAGCGTCAGATCTGTACTCTGCTTTGTGGGACAATCAAAGTCCTTCCCAAAATACACCTCAAGGGAGTATATCCATATATCTGATTACTTAGTGACCAGAGAATCTCAGCTACCAAAACAACAGCACAGGTCAAAAGGAAGAACAGTATGAGTTACTGCTTCTTGTTTAATCATTCACTATTTGGACACCTCTTCGATGAGTAACCACCTCAGTTTTAATCTCTTCTCATTCACTCATTCAGTCAACAGACATTTACTATAAGGTTGCTATGCATGAAGTACCTTGCAAATATCAATCTGGGTGGTTGATGACCTCCAAGAATTGATAATCTAGCACTGGGCACAAACATGCCCACAGTTAACCTCAAAACAAAGTTGTAAATGCACATGCCACATGTCTGATACAGATAATAAATGTTAGTAGTTCAGGGCAAGGATAGATACTTACAGTGTTCAGAAGCCATTGTACAGAAATAAGTAGATTTGATATTAAGGAATGGCTAGTAAGATTTTCAGGGGGAAAAAAAAAATGCCAAGAAGAGCAAATGAAGGCAGTAACATCAGATGGTCAAGAATTAATTTAGAGAGTTTGGCTAGACAGAAGAGTTCATGAACAGGATTAGTTGGAGATTTGATTGAGAATGAAGTTGAAGGTCTCTCATTTTACTTTGAGGTATGATGAGCTGTCAAAGAATGGAGAGGGCATGCTGTGTTATGAAGCAAAACTAGAATACCTGTTTAAACTCAAGAAGGGTTAACAGACAGTTTAATACCATCATTCTCAGCAAAGTAACACAAGAAGAAAAAATCAAACACTGCATGTTCTCACTCATAAGTGGGAGTTGAACAATGAGAACACATGAACACAGGGAGGGGAGCATCATACACTGGGGCCTGTCGGGGGCTGGAGAAGGGATAGGATTAGGAGATACACCTAATGTAAATGATGAGCTGATGGGTGCAGCAAACCAACATGGCACTTGTATACCTATGTAATAAACTTGCATGTTGTGCACATGTACCCTAGAACTTAAAGTATAATAATAAACATAAATAAATAAATAAAACATGTGATATTGACCAAAATCGTAACATTTTTATACTTGAACTTAAGAATTTCTCTGTGAGAAATCTGATGTTCTCACTTGTTATGTGATCTTAGACTGTGCAAATCCACGCAAAAAAATCAATAAGAAACTCTCAAAACCTTTAAAGTAAATTAATCTGTCTTGCCATTTCTGCCCTCTCAGGTTCTGAGCACTGATTTCATCAAGCCAATAGAGGCAACAGTAAGTATGAATCCAGTCTCCGTGTGTTGGTTATTTCAGAGAAAGTTCAATGATAATGACCTTCATGTTCTTTAAATAAGCAAATTGTCAGATGCAAATAACTATCACCCAAATCAGTACATGAAATAAGTGAAGCCTCACAATTTTTGCTTTTTGCCAAAATACACTAAAAAATGGACAGTGACCCAAATGACATTTGACATTCCTTTGACAAAGGAATCTCAATCAATAAAGGGTATGATAATATTCAGTAACAGCATTCCACTCGGCTCCCTTTACCCTCTGCAAACAATATACATTCCCAAAGTGTTATTCTATTGGGGAAAATATAATACACACAGGCACACCCACACAAACACACACAGAAACACACACATGTACATAGGCACATATACATAGAATACTGGGTTAATGAAGCTTATGAGAGAAAACCAATCATTATAGACTAAGGAAAAGCCCTGTGCTGTCTCAATACTTTTTTATTCCTATAAAAGTATTTTACAGTCACATGAGGTAACTAAGAACTAGGTTTCACTCCAAAATAATTACTTTTCAGGAAGCATTGTCCTCATTTTTGGTTCAGAGGATTATTACGTCGTGTCATGTCTTATTGTTAAAAGTTCTTAACATTACTGATTATAGATTTAGGTAACAAATGAATCCTTTGGGATGCATTCCGTACACAAACCAAACCACAAATATTTTTAGATATTTCATTTGTTAAGAATGCTTCAAAATTTCAATGCTTATACTGGAAATGAAGGAAGAAGCAAACTTTAGAACTAGGGAGAGGGACAGCTCTGAAATCCACATTTATATACTCTGCATTGATCCATTCATATATGTATAACTTCAGACATTCGTTCATGAAACATATATCAAGCATCAACTGCATTCCAGAATGGGTTGTCCTTTAAAATTGTCTTAACTCAGAGTAATAGTATATTTTTTTTATTGCTGGTTGAAGGGGCTCCCCAAAAAGGCACAGCTTTAAGATGATAATGCATTTAATCCGCCCGTAACTAGCACATAGTCTATGCCCAACAAAATACAAAGGCAAATAAGAAATGTTCCCTCAGATAACTTGCTCGGCTGGATCTCATATCCAAACCAGAATCTCGTATTATGTAACTCCATAAGCTTCTGTATTTATCATCACTGGAATGTGTTTAAATAAGACCATCTGTGAAAGTATTGCAAAAACATATCTATTATCATTCTGATTCATTTATAGATGATTTTCTTCAGATGTTTGAAAACAAAGTTTCAACACATGTGAAAAAAAATCACTTCTTACTGCTTAGTTGTCTTTGTTTATCTTAAAAATTGGTTTTATTTCATCTAAAGGCCAAACGCATCCCAAAACAACTAGTTGTATAGTGATCATTTACAGAAATTAATCAGGACAAGGCTTGAATTATCTAAAAGAGCTAAGAAAGGTTTATATATCAATTTATTGAAATATAATTCATCTTTTGTAAAATGCATCTTTAAAGGGTATAATTCAGTGATTTTTAGTTTCTTCACCTAACTCTAAAACCATTGACACTATCTTTTATCATCCCAAAATAAAGCACGTTAGCAGTCCCTCTTCACTTTCTCCAAAGCTTCCCCAAAGCCCTTGGCCTCCACTACTCAACTTTCTGTGTCTACGGATTTACCTGTTATGAACATTTCCTATAAATAGAATTATATAATATGTGGCCCATTAATACTGCTTCTTTCACTTAGCATAGTGCTTTCGAGGTTCATCTGTGTTAAGGCATGGATCAGAACCTCATTCTTTCTATAAAATGTCAAATAATATTCCATTGCACAGACATACCACATTTTGTTTATTCACCCATCTGTTGATGAACGTTTGGATTGTTTCCAATTTAGCTATTCTGAATAAAGCTGATAAGAATATTCGTGTACAAGATTTTGTGCAGACGTAAGTTTTCAATTCTCTTGGGTCTATATTTAGGAGTAGAATTACTGGGTCTTATGTTAACTCTATGCTTGACATTTTGAGGAACTGTCAAACTGTTTTTCAATGTGGTTGCCCTAGTTTACATTCCCACCAGCAAAGTAGGAGGGTTCCAATTTCCCCACATCCTCACCAACACTTGTTTCAGAAAGATTTCTATACTGGCATGTGAATAAAATGTCTTAATTTGTAAGAATAGAATCAATTCATTTCAAAGAATATAATAAAAGCACAATATGCCAATCTTATTTATGGGGAGATTAAAATAGTATCATTTTTCATCCTGACAGTTTCTCAAATCCCTGCACCAGGATTCTAGGAAGATAATCTCTTGCAGCCCTTGTATATTCTCCCTGTGGCACAGTAATTCTTAAACTTTCCCTGGTGCAGGAAGGAGCGTCATTTGGGGGTCTTCAGTGAACATCTCTCCTGCAGATAAAGAATATAGTGTCCAAGCTGTGAGCAATCAAGTGACATGTGTTCCTTAGGGCTGCAAGGTTGGAGAGCTTTTATTTGATTCCCATCTCATGGAGGTTATTTATGTATCCTAACTGGAATTTTGACTCTTGTTATGATTACTATGTATCTTTTATGAAGTCTATGCTCAGTCATTTGATAAATTTTATAGTGTTAATGACCAACTATTTCCCTTAGACGTATTCCTTAGGGAAAATTAAGATGCATAGCATGCTTCAAGATGATGGCCAAGAAAACCAACTCAATGAGCCTTCAAGAATTCATTATCTGAATATCATGTTCAAGGTAGGCACCTTTTTAAAGTTAGGACAATTATTAATGATTCATGAATACTTGAAATTCTATCAAAAGTCTATGATATGAGAATTTACAGTGTGCTTTGGGGAAAGAACTCAGCCTTACTCATTCTAGAGCTAGTGTAAGTGAACAACCACAAAATGTAATAACTTTAGACACGAGTATGTGTGAATGCATGTTGCATCTTAGGAGATTAGGTTGAGTCCTAGGTAAGTTATGTTGGCATGCATACATCGCACACTGCTGTTTGAAGCTGTTAAATCACACACACATTCTCATGTTATTGGACTAAACCATCCATAATTCTTACTCCCAGCACACTGCTGTCATGAAGTGCTTGGCAGGTCCTGGAGTGGTTAGTCCCTCAAAATGTACTCTGGGTATTGAGTCGATGTCATGAACCATTGTTGATGGATTTTATTTGATGGACAGAATAAGAAGTAAATAGAAGTAGGTTTTATTCTATCTCTAGAGACCTCTAGTCTCTTCTGCTTTTAGCATGAGGACATTGTTGCTAGTCTTGGCTTCCAAGATCTTCACAATATATGGCCAAGATCTTTACAGTACTGGCCAAGATCTTTACAGTAGATGCAATGAAACTAGCAATGTACTTTCTTACTTGCTAAGGGCACTATAGATCACCACTCTGTCTGGTTGTGAGATCACAACAATAATCACCACATTGCCTCAAGTACACTGTTAAAACTTGGAGAATGCTTAGACATGGCTTCAACTTGTCCAGGATGCCTTCTAGATACAAATTAAATCAAGAAAGGCCATGTGTCCCTGCTCTGTGAAGGCTCCAGGTGGAATTGCCTGCCCCACTCCACCTTTAAGATTTCCAGGACAGTGTCTTCACTTCCTTCAGTGCCCCCCTGTTTACATGTCCATCTCTCTCTTTAGAAGGTGAGTTGGAGAGGAAGTATCAGGTCTCGATCATCTTTATATCCCGAGGGCTTACCGTGCAATAGGTAAATGATAAATGTGTAACTGTGGATCACCATCATCCCCAAATTCCTTGCAAAAGAAAAATTCTGTTTACACTTTCACTGCAATGCATCATCAACTTTGTTAGTTTTTTATGCAGATGATAATAGTATGCCCTTCATAAGACTGTTTGTTTAGAGGGATAAATTTTGTGTGTGTGTGTGTGTGTGTGTGTGTGTGTGTAAACTGCCTGGCACTTAATGAATATTAATAATTGCTTTTAGTTCAAGAAAATAATCTATGTAGATTAATGATGGTTCTACTAAATTTGTCAAATGGAGTTCCCTAATATTACATAGAAAGTGTTAAAAATTCAAACATATTTACCTTGCCCATAAGCTCAAATGATTTTAATTTAAGCTGAACAGTCAGCTTATAAAAATAAATTATTAGTTTAGTTAGTAATCAAAGTTCAAACAAATCCGTAATCATGAAGAGTCTAATCATTTGTTTTTGTTCTTCGTAGCTACAGACATCAGCAAACTCGAGAGAAGAAGGTTTGTTCTGGGAGATTCCACATATGACCTGTTTATATGTAATTATATTATCTATTACTCAAGTATTTGTCTTGTGCTGTCTAAATTATAAGCTTCTCAACTGTTTGCCTTGAGTGAGATGTGCATGCTAAAGCCTCTCAATAAATATTAATTGAATGAGTAATTGAAAAAAAACCCTGAATGTCTTTTTACTTAAATCCAAGCCTTTGCTAAGTTTTCACTTTCTTGATCACACAATCACTTACAATTCACAAATGAAAAAGTATGATAAATGGTGAATCACTTTTCATTTTAAATTCCACTTTAAATTTTGTTCCTAGCACAAACATCACAGATTTTATATGGTTTATGTATTTAACTTTCAACTAAATCTAGAAAGTGATCTTAGCAAATCCCTGAGTTTCCCTTTCCAGGACTCTCTAATTCTGTCTGTTCATTTAACCTGGTTTGATTGGAATCATGCATTCTTCCCTCTGCCTGACTCAGGTGACCAGTGAGGTGACCAGTGGTTATGAATGGAAAAGTAGATGACGCTCCATTCCGGGGAGATTTGACTTAGTGCCATTTTTTTTTTTTTTTTTTTTTAAGATCTAGTTCAAAAGTAGTCAAGTAGAAAAATGGGTGCATTCTTGCTTTTCATTCCCAAACTACTGACATTCATGATTGAACTCTGTAGCATAAGACTTAAATCACTGTTGGGGCTACAAAGAAAGAAAACAGAGGATTGGCCGGGGCAAAGCCACGCATTGGCTTCTGCCACCCACGGGCACCTCAGGGTCGAAATCTACACTTATGAGCCCCACTCAAGGGCCATTTCCTCCTTGATGGAAACTCTGTTTCTCTCTCTGGCTGGTTATAATGATGTTGTGAGCACAGATCGAGACCTCCACTTAAATAAAAACAAATCTACATGTGGAGAGGTCTTATTAAAAAAATGAACTCAAAACTTCAAAAATGAATATATTTCTCTAGCCAATTTTATATTTGATAAGAGGGTTATTCAAATTTGGCATAATGAGAACATTTATGATGCGGGAACATTTCAAAACAAGTGTGTTTTGTTTATTTTCTTTTCAAATGGAAGAAAATCTAGGAAAAGGTGGCTAGTTGCTGAATCCCACAAATGAAGGGAGAATAGAGATTTTCTTTTGGAGACAGAGGAAGAAAAGTGATTTTTTTATTAGCATACTTTGAAAACAACTTGAAACTGGAAGTGTTTTTCATGCTTTTAGCAGGTCCAGGCCCAAAGTAAACGATTCTAATGAAATAGTACAGGACATAGTATAGTGGATAAATGACATGTTTCACGGGTGAAGCATTCAGGAAAACAGTTTAATGTATCATTTTGCTACAGGTTCTCCGACAGCCGACAGCCCTCCCCATCTCCATCCCTGCACCATCCCCGCACACTATGTATTTTCATTTGCATGAACCTACTCTGAAGTTTTGCCCGGTTGATTTTTCAAGTTAATGATAGGGCACTTGGGGAAAGATTAATGTTAGGAATGCAGAGGTTCAGCAAATTGTTGAAGAGTTTCACCATACAATTAATCTCTCTTTGCCACATTACAAAAGTGCAAGGGATGGATGCAGGGAAGTGGTAATGATGCTGCTATCACAGGTCTCTAAGAGCCGGGGGAGTCAGCTATAAAGATGATGGGAAGACGACTTTCTGCTCTCAGAAGGATTTATATATCATCCCCTGTCCCCTGTGCCATCCATCCTTGCCAAGTGACCGTGGTACCCCTTTGCTGTTTCCCATTCAGCTGTCACTGACTGGATGAGAGTCCTCTAAGGAACACTACAGAGAGCAGAGACACCATCTCAGTTAAGACGACCGCCAAGCCCCCCAGTCCATGGATGCCCCTAATATCATCTCTTTATTTCCAGCTTTCTCATCATTCTGTTGCTGACAATTCCATTTCTGCAATGTGCTCTGTGAATTAAGTACCTCTTCCCTCCAAGGCAGTATTTTGTCAGAGACGAGGGTGATGTTCAAAATAGTTAACTGGTATGTCCCAGAAACAGATCTATGAGAAAGGACACAGTTTCCAGCTAAATCCTTCTTAATCTCTTAGTTACTGGGTCTTCAGGTTCTGGGGTGCCTAGAGAGGAAGAGGGATGCTGAGACCGCGGAAGTTGGGAGAGCGCCAGGTACTTGGGGCCGTGCTAAAAGTGCTTCAATACTGCATCAGCCTTGGAAGTAGCAAAATCTGTTGTTGGTCTTCTCTGCTTCTCTTTTCCAGCCTCTCAACTGAGCATATCCAGCTCCGGACCTTGAGGCATCTCAGTAAAATGTTAACCCAGATACGTCCCCTCTCCTGGAATAGGCTTGACAGAGACTGGTCACGACGTCCTCCTTCCCCCAGCCCAGAGGACTGGGAGGTCTCTTGCTCACTGGGTCCCCTGAACAAGGAAGGCAGTGCTCCCTCAAATCACAGAAGCTTTCCATCCCCAGCTGTGCCCAGCCAGCACCCTCACTGCTTCAGATGTGCCATGGGCTGTGGGCTGGCAGCTTGAAGACGTGCCTTGGGATTATCAAGCCCAAATATGAACATTGCTTTCTGAAAGGAGAACATCAACAATTTTTCCCCTCTAACTCCAGATACATAGTAATTCTGGAAGAAAAGTATAACATTCAGAGGGGAAGCCACCTTGTTCTCAGGATGGGCAGGAGCTGAGTGGGGCTGAGTCCCTGGGGAAGGTATTGCCACACCAGCCCTCTCAAGAGGAGCAGATCACAGCTGACAGGGCAGGAGAAGCAGGGGACCTGGACCCCCAGAAGTACGGCGGGATCCAGGGAGAAGGAACTTAAAGATAGCTGGAGCTTCCTCTTAAAAACGGGGCTTCTCGTTCTCTATGACAGGCAGAGAGATCTGTTATAAACATTTGGACAGTGGCTTTCAAGCACAGTTTTTGAACAGTACATCTCCTCTCATATGAATTTGAGGACTGCCTCTATCACTAAGGGTGGACCTTCGAGATTTTGAGCAGCTATCAGACTTGATTTCTTTAAATCCCTTTGTCATCCCATCTGAGATTTTGGTGAGACAAATATCTGACTCTGTTAGTCTTTTTGCGCTGCTACAACCAAACACCAGAGGCTGGGTAATTTATGAGTAATAAAAATCTATGTCATGGTTCTGGAGCTGGAAAATCTGAGATCAAGGCACCTGCAGGTTTGTGGCTGGTGAGGACTCACTTCTGCCTCCAAGATGGCGCTGTGAACTCTGTGTCCTGACATGGCCAAAAGGATGCAAGGGCAGAGATGGTCCTGAGCTAGCTCCCTCCAGTCCTCAGGACTTAATCACTTCCCCCAAAGGCCCCATCTCTTAATACCACCACTCTAGGGATTAAGTCTCAATGGGAATTTTGGTGGGGACACCATCATTCAAACCATAGTAGACTCAAACAAACAAAACTTACAGACTCTTGCTGGACTGTGACTAGTTCAGATGTCCTTGGTCTCATTTATAACTTCATATATGTGTGAGGATCTTAGTTCTGGGACGAAATCGCACTGTGAACTCTACCGCCATGCCAGGACCCCAGTGAGCCGGCAGCCCCTCCCAGTGCCTCTCCGCCAGACCACCCAGCTCTGCACAGGTGGACGGCCTGACACGGTGTGTGGCATCAGTCAATGTGTGTGTTTATGTCTGTGCCTGCATGTTTAAATCTCAGGCTTGAGAGCTTGGAGGATCCCTGGGAGGGCCTTTCACTCCATTCCTCTACCTGCACAGCCCAGAAAGAAATCTATTTAGAAAATTCAAAAACCTCTTTGTTGATGCAAGGAAGAAAAAGTCATAACTTCTCTTACTTTATCCTCTCCTCATCTTTGTGGTTGAGAGGTGATTCATTCATCATTCCACCCTTGGGGTGCGGAGCGTGCCTTACGCAGAGGCCTCGGCCACACCCCAGTCGAAGAAGAGAGGGTCAGACACAGCGTAGCTATGGCCATTATCTTTTCCATAAAAGTACTCCTGTTAGAGTCTCAGGGTGGAAGTATCTTCAGTGCCTTTTTGTTTTTATTTGCTGCCAAGGCTATAAGTAAATATTGTCACGGTGGTGTGGTCAGAAGCCCCAACTCCACCCGTCCCATGTCTCATAGCTATATAGACTTGGAAGCTGGAAAGCTTTCGACGGATCCTCACAGCTACCCAGAGGATTGGCCTTAGCATCCTACAGAGGTGGCGCCAAGGTCCCAGACCAGCAGGCACATTGTTTTCAACTGTACAGCTTGTGACCTACCTTTCTCTTGGTTCCCATGACAACTTCTGTGGCAAGGAAAAGTGAGAAACTATAGCTGACCCTTCAATAACAGGGTTGACTCACATGTGAATTTTCCTCCGTGAATGCCACCCCTGAAACAACAAGACCTCTTCCCGCTCCTCAGCCTGCTCCCCACGAAGAAGATGAGAATGGAGACCTTTACGATGACCCACTTCCACTGAATAAGTGGTAAATATATTTTCTCTTCCTTATGGTTTTCATGGTAACATTTTTTTTCTCTAGGTTACTTTATTGTAAGAATACAGTATATAATACATGTGATAAATACAAATATGTGTAATCAGCTCTTTATGCTATCAGTGTGGCTTCTGGTGAACAGTAGGCTGCTGCTCACAGTTTTGGGGGAGTCAAAACTCTACTTAGATTTTCTACTGTGTGGAGGTCAGTGCCCCAACCCCTGTGTTGTTCCAAGGTTAACTGCACTGTCCATTACAAAAATGAGGTCCTGTCACTTTTCGCCTCTAAAACTCACTCAATGTTTAGGGTGCTAAGTACATCTTTCTAAGCAGTGTAAAAAGATGAAGGGCCCTTCCATTAACCCATGTGCTGGGAATCTCAGTTTCTTCCTCCTCAGCCACACTTCCTGCTGAAGTACAGCTCTGTCCTTAACAGTCCTGGAGAAAGGGCCCTCCCCATGAAGCTGCCCATCCCTGGCTTCTGCCAGCCACAGCTGATTGCATCCTGTGTTGAAATACAGAGGCTGAGGCCATGAGAGCTGTGAAGTCAGAGATAATCCTCATTGTTGGTGGATTCCTTATCTGCCAATCTTCAGACTCCCTGCATTTGCGTGGAGCCCCCAACATCAATACCCTTAGTGCCGCCTTGACCCTATGAGGGTGTGCACAGAGCAACAAAACATTTAGCCACTGGCTGCTCATGATCTCACCTGAAGTCAAACAGAGCAACAACCTGGCTTCTTGTTTCATTGGTCATCCTATATAAATAAGTGCCTTTTGCTTTTACAGTCCATTTCATACCACATTTTTTGTATTTTTGTGCTTTTTGTTGGTGATTTCGCTGTTTAGAACGGCCACCAAGTGTAGTAATGAAGTGCTGCCTAATGTTCCTGCATTCAGGAACGCAGTGATGTGGCTGATGGAGAATGGATATGAGTTAGAGGAGCTTGGTTCAAGAGTGAGTGACAGCTCTGCTGGCCGTGAGCTCAGTACTTATGAATCAGTGAATATGTATTAAATATGGTGTTGTGAAACAGAAACACACATAAAGCAAGTTTATTACTTACCAGGTAATGAAAATCTTGTGACTGGAGGTTCACAGGAAGGTACCCTTCTATTTTCCCTGGAAGCAGTGATTTAGTATTCACTAATTTAGAATTCCTGGCAACTTTATAGAAGATAACTACTGTGAGGAATGAGAATCAACTAGAAACTGGTCAAGCCAGGTAGAAGCAAGGAATCCTGACCCGCAGAGAGGGCTAGAGTCTAGATGTTTACGCTCAGAATCCTGACCCGCAGAGTCTAGAGTCTAGATGTTTACACTCACAGATGACTGGAGGTGAGAGCCTTGGAGGCGGGGGAACCACGGCATGGACAGAAACACTTCCGGATCACCTTCCTGTTCCCATGCTGCCCCACTGGGCCTCCCGCAGCAGTTCCTGTGAGATTCCACATCTAACGGCACATCCGCATGGACTCTAGCAAGCATGGCTGCTTCTCTGCTCCTTGGACCTACATTTCTGTTGACTAGAACCACCCCGACATTACTACTAAACACCTCCTAAGATCTCCAACTTCAACTATGAATAAAATGCAAATATCTATCAGAAATAACAGTTATTCTCATCCTTAGCACTAATAAAATGGGAGAGAAATTAAGCAGATTAAGTTTAGATCCTGATCAATGATGTAACCACCTTTTCCCTATCCTCTTGAATTTCTAGTTACCTTGAATTTCCTTTGAATAACTTCTACTTTTTCTTTTTTGTAAAACAAAAAGCCAGGGGGCGGGGGAGGGCGAGGGTTAGAAAGCATTTAAAGTTTCTCTATAGCCTTCTACTAAAGAAATATCTTCTCTCTCTCATGCTTGATCTTGGTGAAAGAACTGACCAAGTTGACCTTTCTCAGGCAGGGCATGTTGATTCAAAGAGTCAAAGGTCACCCAACATCAGAGCTAATCGATAGCCTTTTGATTCCGTGGTTTTACAAGAAATATAAACTTAATCAGCTTTGCAAAGCTATTTTCATTTCCTTGCTCTTCAGGATAATTTGTGCCTAGTGCTAAAGATCAAAGTAAAGCAGAAAAGATCCAGAAAATCTAACATGCTTCCTTATTTATTTACCTGCTTTGATTAAAGAAGCAATAATTACTACAATTTACAGAATGACCACGCTGTGCCAACTACTTCACATACATTGTTGATAATGCGCTTGACAATCTTGCAAGGTTGTTGTCATGAACACCAATTTAGTCAGAAAAGAACAGGTTTCACACAAATTAGATGAGTGGACGAACGTCACATAGAGGCAAAGCTGGGATTAAAACACATAACTGTTTAACTTCAGAGTCGTAGTGTTTTCACCTGTGTCCATTCATGGAGAAGAGGAATCAAGAACGTGCAGGGGCGTCATTTCCACAAACCGAAACAACAGACATGACGTGTCACACAGGCCTACCAAGGGTTCCCAACCCAACCTTGTAGACTGGCACAGAAAACAGCACACTGGTCTGCCCATTCTCAATGACATTCATCATCCCAATGACATGGATGTCTTCACCCTAATAGCCGGAGGGCCAAATCCTAAGCCTTGGCACCACTGGGCTGTGACTGGCCTGACCTGAGCCCAGTCCCAAAAGGCATCTGTGTCGCTCACCAGCTCTCTCCCCTCTCTGGAAGATGATTTCATTTCCAAAAGGCAGTTGCTTTTATGGACATGAAAGGAGGAATCTGAAACATCCAGTTTTACAATCTCTAACTTGTAGTTGGCTGAATTGTAGTAAATAGGGGCAAATCTTACTTGTTTTTAAGAATAAATATGTTATACCTTATACACACTCAAAAGCACATGGCTCAAATTATGTGCAAGGTACATGCAGGAGAGCACATGCAGCTGGAAATATTTGACCCCACAGTGAATTTAGCATATTTGGTTCAGAGCACTTCTGTTACAAATACATAAAGTGTTTATGTAACCCATTGATTGCTATTATGGCGCCAATAAAACCCAACAAATGGCAGAATTTTTTATACAAACTAGCTGATGTTCATGCATCACATCTTTATCCATGGTATCCCTTCAGTCCGGTGTTTTTGGAAGTTCTTCTCTGCCTTTAGTTTCAGGAATTGCATGTGTGTTTTGTGATCAGTGTGAAAATGAGAAAAACTAAATGATATCATTCTCTTAGGGAAAAAAAATCAAATGAGAGTAAATATATACATGTAAGTTCTAACTAAAACCTATTCAAATTTTGTCAAATTTGACTTTGAACTACAGACAGTCACACATGTGTAAAAATGGTTCTTACAAAGCAATGTGACTAGGTACCCTTACTCACTTCTGCCATCAAATAGACATCAGGTCCAGAGCCTTCTCTGCTCTGTCTTCAGAAACTGTCAACACCTGTACTCTTCATAAGACTCGGGCCAGGTAGGCAAGCCACGTGCTTCCTGCACTCAGATTCCTTTGTCACCCAGAATATTAGGGACTTCCTCAGCGTCCCCAGATAGTCACTTCACTCTGTCCTTCATCTTTCAACAAAATACAATGTCGTAAAGCAATTGTGCCAATAGTTTTCTAGAATTGCTCTGACTGCAATTTGAGCTTTAGTCTCTAAACTTGATATTGCAAAACCTCCCTTACTGATACAGCTCAACCCTCTATTCTTAACTGTCCACACCAATTTCTACTGCCCTTAGGCAATAAAGAGCTGTTTTACATGAAAAGTACTCAAAGTTCCTACCCTGAAGATAGTAACTGCTATGGGCCTGTACTGCTTACCACCTACCATTCAAGCTGGAAAAGATTGTGGCCACTTTTTCCCCCCAACACTCTCTTTTTGATTTTTATTTCTAGAATGGCCATTTAAAAAAAAAAAAAAAAACTTATTTTAGATTCAGGGCTACATGTGAAAGTTTGTTATATAGATAAACTTGTGTTATGGGTGGGGTTGTTGTACAGATTATTTTGTCCCCCTGGTACTAAGCTTAGTACCAAACAGTTATTTTTTCTGCTCCTCTCCCTCCTCCTCCCACCCTCTACCCTCAGGTTGGCCCCCATGTCTGTCGTTCCCCTCTTTGTGTCCATGTGTTCTCATCATTTAGCTCTCACATATAAGTGAGAACATGGGATATTTTGTTTTCTGTTTCTGCATTAGTTTGCTAAGGATAATGACCTCCAGCTTCATCCGTGTTCCTGCAAAGGACATGATCTCATTCTTTTTAATGGCTGCATAGTATTCCATGATGTATATGTCCACATTTTCTTTAGGCAGTCTACCACTGATGGGTATTTAAGTGGATTTCACGTATTTGCTCTTGCGAATAGAACTGGAGGCATCCCCCTAAATCTCTCCTATCATCTGTCAGGAAAGGGGTGGATGCACACATACATCTCGGGGTGCTCTGTCCCCAGGATGAGGGCAGCAGAGCTGGCTACACAGAAACATTCCCTCCATTCTGTGACTTCCTCCCCTCGACTGTTAAGGCTGAGGGCCACCCGTAACCCACGCACATTCATGTGTTTTGGCTCACGTGATTGTGTAAATTACAATATTTGAACTGTTCCCAAATTCTACAAAGGAGAGAAAGTGTGAAAAATTATGGCTGCAAAATAAGTAAGTAGTTTGAAGCAAACCCTACGTATTTCTCTGGTTTTACGTAGGCAGATAAAATATGGTGGTTCTTTATAAACCTTGCTAAATTGGAAGGGCTTGAGAGACCTCAAAAAAAGCTATGGACAAAGTTAGCTCTGCCAAAACGGAATTTTCAATTCCAGGAAAACTGAGGATTTTTAAGATTGAAATTATGATTGAATCATTGCTCTTCAATTCACACATTTATTTGTTTTAGCTTCATTTGTGAAATACAATACCATCTTCCTACTTAATGGCATTATAAAATCATCAGTGAAACCTGGCAAATTTGAATTATCTGTGCACAACTTGTATCTCCAGTAAATAATGGAGGAAGGAGATGTGGAATTCTGAAAGCATCCATAGGGTAATGGAACCAGAAACCATAATCACTAGATGTTTGTGAGGCACAAATCATCCCATAGACAACTTGATTGCTTTTTTGATGGAATTGCAAGATTTACAGATGAAAGCAAGGTAGTTGATGTAATACATTAGAATGATGATTGTAATACACTTGATACAATGTTGCACAAAATCCCACTTGCAAAACACATTTGTGTACATTAGGACTGTCACCAGAACAAAAACTGAGGACTGACTGCCAATGAATGAGTCGGAACAGGATAATACTGTCTCCTTTGTCCATACATTAAACCCTGACTTATAACAACAAAAACAAATGGCCTCTGATACAGAGTTTAAAACTGTTTAAAAACAAACAGTAGTTAAAAGATTATAATACATGTTGACCTTGTTGAATATCTGAGATTTTCGACAGTTGCACAAAAAAGACTGCTGGACTATGAATCAACATAGCTTTATGAGCAAAAACTAAAAGCTGGGATATAAAGAAGTGTAGTGCACTCTGCCCAAGCTCTGAAGCAGGAGGGTGTAACTGATGTACTGGAGGCGTTCCCTAAAAAGTAACTCACTGTAAAATGTGCTGCATGCTAAGGACATAGAGAGTTATACAGGAAGAAGTAACAGGACTTAGAGGCAGGGAGGGATGTAGGAAAGAAGTCATATTGTGAGCCCGTCATCTATGGACAGATCCAAGTTGCTGTGAATGTGTACGATGGGTGGAAGGTGGCTTCAGAGATCCCTTCCCCATGCAATACACACCCTTTTTATAACGTGCTCATGCAAGTAAATTTTAAACACAAAAGCAAACAAGAACAACATACTGAGAATAGAAATCAAAAGGTACAGCACTTCCTAACAGTGACGTCTGCTACTGAAGAAAAGAGAACAATGCATTTAAAATTCAGACAGAGAATAATCTTCAATTTAGAATTCTAAAATTAGTCAACATATCAAGTACAAGGGAAGAATAATGACATCTGAAGACATGTGAGGGCCTGGGGATGGAATTCAACACAAATGTAATGGGGAAAAAAAAGGAAAGAAAGACATTTTTCTCCAGCTAAAATGGTGATATAAGAAAGGAAATATAATTGCAGTATGCCACCTGGCTCTGCAAGGGATAATGGAAATGCACATATGTGCCTGTGTTCCTGATCTATTAACACTGTGATAGAATGTGTTGGCGAGGATGTGATAGAGAAGGTGAGGTGTTGCTTATGGGAGCTCGTTCATGATAGAAGAAAGAAAACAGGTCATGCCTAAGTTAATAAATGATGAGTCGAGATTACAAATACATGGAAGAGGTTAAAAAAAATGGAAACATCCACAAGAGTGAAAAGTGATTGGCCCTAGCAAGTGGGATCAAGGCCTGGGGAGTGTTGGCCTGGGGGTTGCTGGGTTTTGTCATATGCCTTCTTTCTCTTTGATTTTATTTAAACATGCACATATTACCTGGGTAAAAATAAGTATTTAAAACCAACATCATAGCATACCTCAGAAAGCAAACAGAGAGGGAGAGAGGAAGAGAGTCAGAGGAAGAGACAGAGAGAGACAGAGGGAAAGCCATGAGAAAAACACCTGTGGCCGAGGATGTGTGTGTGTAGAGGGCATTGCTGAGTGAAGGGGTTCAGCCACGTGGGCCTGGACACAATACAGCATCTCCAGCATGTGAAGCCCAGATCTAGCCCTCGGACCAGTTGATTCTGATAGACACCAAAGGGGGAACCAACCAGACCTTTAAGCTTTGGATCCTGGACTGCTGGGAAAATACTGGTGTCTGGGTTATTTTTTCCTGTTTTTTTGTTTTGTTTTATTTTGTTTTCCTAGACATAATACCTCTCATGAGCTACTAGTGAAAACAAAAAATAATTGTCATCATGTCACATGCATTGAGTGCTTACTGCATTCCAGATGATGATCTGAGCACTTTACATAAATTCATCCGCTCAGTCATTCCAGCCAACCCCCGAGTGGGTTCTGCAGTCGTGCCCAGCATCGTGGAAGCTGGCGGCCCCCACACGGGGCTGGCGCACTCAACACCCCCCTACACACAGCTGACTGCTAATAACTCAGAGATATTCCCTTCTCCCCAGTCACCCTAGACAAAATAAAAACACTTTTCCTGGGAGGCTATTTCCACACCTCCTGGCCCCCACGAGAGGCAGCTGACAACCTGCAGCCTACTAACACTGGGGCACAAAGGCCAGTCTGTGCCACAAGCTGGGATCAACTTTATACAGCGATTGTTCTCCAGAGCTGCCATGGAACCAGGCAGAATGTAGACTCCAGGTGAGACCATGCTTTCACCAGGATGGTCTCGCATCCCTCCCTCCCTTTCTCCTGAGAACATTCCTCAGTGGATCAAACCCATCTCAGGCTCTGCTTCCACAGAACTTGACTTAAAAAGGAGTTTACAGATGAGGAAATCGAGGCACAGAAAAGCCCAACGACTTAACTCTTATGGCCATAACGGCCATAACTCTTATGTGGCAGAGACAGAATGGAACCCAGGCTGTCTTGTGGGAGCCCCACCCAAGAGCTGCTGGAAGCCCTATGAGAATGAGGCCACACAGCAGAGGGCAGAGGTGGGGAGTACAGTGGGGTTCCTGTCCAAGTCCCACGTACAATGAGGACCCCGCTGCTTCCCACCTCTCAGGTGGGCCAATGACACCCAGCCCTAAACTGTCACTTGCCAGTTGCTCCAACTGGGTTTCCCTGACTTGTGACAAAGAATCCTAACACAGGATCCTTGGCATAAACAGGAAAGTTCAGGGGAGACCATTATCTCATTTTAGAGAAAAGATAATGAGTTTGTTCTTAGACGCATTTAGGTAGAGATGCCCAAGGAATGCATAAATCTGTAGACAGCCCTTTGCTAAGAGAGAGAAGAATTGATGATGTGGTCAGGGAATTAAATCGTAGGACGGATACTGATGCTTTGTCCTGAACTGAGGATGCAGGAGGGAGGATTCCTGGAGAGTCGTTCCAGCTCTGAAATTTACTAGGCTCACCAGATTGGATCAATAAAAGTAGAGGATTCTCAGTTAAACATGAATTTTCTCTAAATAGTGAATAATTGAAGCATAAGTATATCTCATGCAATATTTGGGAACAACTACACTAAATTTTTTCATATTTTCTCTAAATTTAAAATTTCACTGGGTGTTCTGTGTTTTTTTTAAACACTGTTAGGTACCTTTGTAAGCTAAATAGTCATTGAATTCTGCGGCCACTAGATACCATTGTTCTGTTTACCCTTTTTAAAAGAAAAATTGCATTTCTAAAATGCTAAGTGCCTACAAAATGAATGCAAAATATATATAGCTTATGAATAACCACAATGAGATAATCATTCTTATACCCACTGCCTACTAGTTTAAGAAAATGCATATTCACCATAAAATATTTATTGGCTTTTCCCACAAAATCAAACACCATCTTAAATTGCCTACTTAGCAGTCCCTTGGATTGGTTGTGCAATTTACCATCCATATGTAATACTACATAAAACATATATACAGTATAAGGAATTGTGCAGAAAAATCTATATAGCTACCATCCAGGCCAAGAATTTGTTCCTTGTCAGACCCCAGAAGTTCCTATGAATTCTTCCTCCCTTGTATTCAGCTCCTTCCTCCTAGAGAAAACCCCTATCTAGACTCCTTGTGAAAATCATTTTCTTGTTTTATCATCCTCATCTACGTTCCTAAGCAAGATAATTTAAGTTTACCTGTTCCTGAAATTTATATATAAATTTATAATTTATATAAATTTATATATGAATTTATATAAAATTCATATATAAATTTATATAAAAACACCTAAAAGTGTGTTTTCTGTATTAATGTGGTGGGAATGCCACACCAAATACCATACCAAAATACCACTGAGTTAGGTGGAGGCACTTAAACAATAGCAATGTATTGTCTCACAATTCTGGAGGCTGGAAGCCCAAGATCAAGGTGCCAGCAGATTTGGTTTCTCCTGAGGCCTCTCTCCTTGGCTTGCAGACGGCCGCCTTCTCACTGTGTCCTCACATGGTCCTGCTTCTGTGAGCACAGGCGCCTGTGTCCTATTCTCTTCTTGTAAGGACACCGATCATGTTGGGCCACACCGTTATAACCTCCCTTAACCTTAATTACCTTCTTAAAGACCCCAATACAGCAGTTACCCCCATATCCAAGGGGAATTTGCATTAAAACCCCAGTGGATGCCTGAAACCACAGACGGTACCAAACCCTAGACATGCTATGTTTTTCCTAAACATACATATGTATCATAAAGTTTAATTTATAAATTAGGTACAGTAAGAGATTTGCAATAACTAATAATAATTATAACGATATACTGTAGGAAAAGGTATGTGTATGTGCTCACTCTCCCTCTCTCTCTCTCTCTCATCTTATTGTTCTGACTCACCTATTTTTGGACCCTGTTTGACTGCACGTAACTGAAACCACAGAAAGCAAAACCATGGATAAGGGAGGACTGCTGTCAACCCCATGAGGGGTTACAGCTTTGACATATGAACTTTGGGAGGATGGGAGGACATCGTTCAGTCCGTAACGCGTTCTTTTGTGACGTTGCCCCCACCCCAAATTATTTTTGTGAAGTTGATCCATTTTGTTGAAAACAGTTACAGTTTGTTATTTTCACTGTTGGCTAGAATTCCATAACACGTGTCCAAACAAATTTACTATATCTGTTTTCTTGGTGGACATCTAAGTTATTTTCAAATTTGGTTTTATAAAAAAATACTGCTTTATACAGTTTTTTTAAAGTGTATTCTCATGCACAAAAAAATTGCTTTTCTGACTATATATTTAAGAGTAGGACTGCTTTGTCAAAAGATGTGAATATCTTCAAATATGTTAGATATTGCCAAACTATTTTCCGAAGTAGGTTTAACATTCCCACCGACGTTGTGTCAGAGACCCCTTTGCCCCATATCTTCACTCACAGTGTTGCCTCTGACTTTTCTTTTTATTTTTTATATTTTTGCTAGTTTTATGGGTAATTGGTTCTCATTTTGGTTTTAATTTGCACTTATCTTATTGATTATAAGGTCAAGCCTATTTGAATATGTTTGCTGGCCATTTAGACATGTGTTTTTGAGGCGTCTCTTCAGATTCCTGACCATTTGTCTATTGGATCACCAGTTTTAGTTTGTTTTTTATGGATTAATATGTTCTGGCACGAGTCTTTTGTTGATGAGCTATATCACAAATATCTTCTTTACAGCACGACTTAATTCACCTTAGTAATACAGGTTGAGTGTCCCTTGTGCAAAGTGCTTAGGACCAGAAGTGCTTTGGATTTTGGAATATTTTGCATATACATAATGAGAAATCTTGGGAATGGCACTAAAGCCTAAACATAAATTCATTTGTGTTTCATATACACCTTATACACATAGCCTGAAGGTAATTTTATACATCATTTTTAAGAATTTTGTACATAAAACAAAGTTTGTGTACAGTGAACCAGCACAAAGCAAAGGTGTCCATCTCAGCCACCCCCTCCCCCACTGTGGACAATCTGTGGTTATTTGGCATCACCATTATTCCTGACTAAATTTACATGCTACATGCTACAGATAAGCAACCATTTTCTCACCCTTATTCTCACGTAAGTATTTAACAGTAAAAAATATGACATACCATGAATAGAGTGAAAACAGTATGTGTTCCTGGTAGCTAACCAGCACTACAACATCCCCAGAACACCTGCATCAGCTGTCAGACAATGGCAGCAACAAACAACACAGCTTCCAGCCTCCATCTACAGTGCCGTGTTTTGATTAAAAGGTTACTGTACACTATGTTTTATTTTTTTAGAGCAGAAGAAACCTCAGAAGCAGTTAAAGGACCAGAAAGTGGGTCCTCTAGGGATGAGGAGGCATTCTACTGGGTGGCTTTTCAAAGTGTTTCCACCAGAGTCATCCACCTCATTAGCGATGTTTTGTGTCTCCAACGTCTCTCTTTGACTTTAGAAACTAACATGATGTTTCGCTCCGCGATGAATGCATGCTGCCCTGTTCCTTCAGTGAGACTGTGACACACTTTCACCGTGTCATCTGTAGGCATTGTTTCTGCATTGTTGACAACATCTTCATCATCACCATGATCATAACCACCCGGAATTCAGAACCATTTTGGCTATTTCAATAGTTGCCAATCAATGAACAACTGGAGCCTCATTATTGTTGTTAAAAACTTTTTTGATATTCACTTCTCCCAGGTTACTGATGGGCTCTGAAAGCATATTTTTTGCATATGTAAGGAGATCAAAAGACATTTTTTTCTCACTTGATATACAGAATCCTACAAAGTCACCACCTTATTCATCACCATCACTGAACATAGTCGCAGCACCACTGCATCTTTAGTCACTGTGTTCCAGCCATTGGCAACAGCATATTGGGCATCCTTCATGCTAAACTCATTGTGAAAACCTTCCACACCTACACTTCTGTTCACTGCTGCTGGAATGCTGCTCAAGATAGCATTTCATGTTTACTCTTCATTAATCTCAGGATATCCTAGTCACGTGACTGAATTAATAAAGTCACATTTGAAGGAAAGTTCATGGCATAAACATTATTTTTCATGAGAATTTCAGCTGGGAGATGAATGGAACAGTTGTCTAGGGAAGTCAAAATCTTGTAGTTGTGATACAGTCTAGCTTCCCTGCAGTGAGCATGAACCACTGGTATGAAATGTTTGTGGAACAAATCATAAAATATATCCCTGGTGACCTATGCCTTTTTGTTAGCAGAATAATTGATGGATAAGAAATTCCCTCTTTAAAAACAGAGAGGATGCAAGCTTTGCCTAACAGGCAAGTTTACCCTTAATGCATGCCTGCTGCATTAGTGCACCCCAGCACAGTTATTCTGTCCTTGGCATCCTCAGACCAGGGGTCATCTTCCCACCTGTAGTCGGTGTCTTTCTGGGGCAATAATGCCACAACAGTGATGTTTCCTCAGCATTATAGACTTTTTCTGGTGTCAGATTTGTATCAGCAATAACCTTGGCAAACTCATCAATGATTTCTTCACTGCTTCATGATCAGCAGATGATTTATCATCATGAAGCCTTAAAAATCAAATGTCATGTCTTTTCTTAAATGTCTGCAGCCAGTCTGTTAAATGTCCACAATTCCCTTCAATTTTCATTTCATCATGATAGAACCTCGCTTGTTTCATAATCAGAATATCATTAAGTGGCCTGTGTTCATTGCCATGCTGACAGATCCAATCTTCCAATACACAATTGAGATCTTCATTTTTAGCTTTATGCGGTGTTTTTAAAAAAGTTTTCATTAACTTCTGTTTACCACTTTCAGCATAGAACTTCAACAGTTTTATCTTTTTGTTTCTGCACGTCCTGTGTGGTCACTTCCACACCACGCTCTTCTATAAGATGTTTCACGCTGGCACTGCTGTGCAGTTTCTCCTGCAGCTTGACTTTCTGTGCTAGAGAAAGTGCTTCCTCTTTGTTTAGTCACTGTTGATACACTTATGTATCAAACATAAGTGCTTCCTCTTTGTTTAGTCACTGTTACCCATGGGCGTATCTGCAGGCCTTTTATTTTATTTGTTTATTTTACTTTAAGGTATAGGATACATGTGCAGAACATGCAGGTTTGTTACATAGGTATACATCTGCCGTGGTGGTTTGCTGCACCTATCAACCCATCATCTAAGCCCTAGGTGCATTAGGTATTTGTCCTAATGCTCTCCCTCTCCTTGCCTCCCATGCCCTGAAAGGCCCCCGTGTACGATGTTTCTCTCGCTGTGTCCATGTGTTCTCATTGTTCAGCTCCCACTTATGAGTGAGAACATGCGGTGTTTGGTTTTCTGTTCCTGTGTTAGTTTGCTGAGAATGATGACTTCTAGCTTCAGATGTTTAACAATATCTTCATACCATAGAGTAGAAACTAAGCAAAAGAAAGAGAGAAAGAAAAGAAAGAAAGAGAGAGAGAGAGAGAGGAAGGAAGGAAGGAAGGAAGGAAGGAAGGAAGGAAGGAAGAAAAAGAAAGAAAGAAAGAAAGAAAGAAAGAAAGAAAGAAAGAAAGAAAGAGAGAGAGAGAGGAAGGAAGGAAGGAAGGAAGGAAAGAAAGAAAGAAAGAAGAAAGAAAAAAAAAGAAAGAAAGAAAGAAAGAGAGAGAGAGAGGAAGGAAGGAAGGAAGGAAAGGAAGGAAGGAAAAAGAAAGAAAGAAAGAAAGAAGAAAGAAAAAAAAAAAGAAAGAAAGAGAGAAAGAAAGAAGAGAGAGAGGAAGGAAGGAAGGAAGGAAGGAAGAAAGAAAGAAAGAAAGAAAGAAAGAAAGAAAGAAAGAAAGAAAGAAAGAAAGAAAGAAAGAAAGAAAGAGAGAGAGAGGAAGGAAGGAAGGAAGGAAAGAAGGAAGGAAGGAAAGAAAGAAAGAAAGAAAAAAGAAAGAAAGAAAGAAAGAAAGAAAGAAAGAAAGAAAGAGAGAGAGAGAGGAAGAAGGAAGGAAGGAAGGAAAGAAAGAAAGAAAGAAAGAAAGAAAGAAAGAAAGAAAGAAAGAAAGAAAGAAAGAAAGAAAGAAAGAAAGAAAAAAGAAAGAAAGAAAGAGAGAGGAAGGAAGGAAGGAAGGAAAGAAGGAAGGAAGGAAGGAAAGAAAGAAAGAAAGAAGAAAGAAAGAAAGAGAGAGAGAGGAAGGAAGGAAGGAAGGAAGGAAGGAAAGAAAGAAAGAAAGAAAGAAAGAAAGAAAGAAAGAAAGAAAGAAAGAAAGAAAGGAAGGAAGGAAGGAAAGAAAGAAAGAAGAAAGAAAGAAAGAAAGAAAGAAAGAAAGAAAGAAAGAAAGAAAGAAAGAAAGAAAGAAAGAAAGAAAGAAAGAAAGAAAGAAAGAAAGAAAGAAAGAGAAAGAAAGAGAGAAATCCACAATGGGTAATGCACGCAGGTCTTGGCACCACATGGCGTGCAGTGGGGAATCTGCCACTGACGAGTCCAGCCTGTACACATGACAGTTTGTTACCCTTTGCGGGCTGCTAGTGTGGGGAAATCTGGGCTTGTGTGGAAAAGATATTACACAGCTGAAAGGGGCTAAGATCATTTTTTATTTTCCCATGGGGATGCTGAATAAACTGGCATGTCTGCATTTTGACGGCGACTTGTCACTTGAAGTCAGTTGTGGAATTTTCCACTTAGGGCATCATGTCCAAAATGAGTCACAAGAATTTTATCTTTTCCTAAATCTCAGATATTCTATCTGGTATACCTTTCTTTCTGCTTAAAGTATTTTTTTTTTTTTTAGAATTTTTCTTAATTTGAGTATTTTGGCCTCAAATTTTCTCACCATTTGTTTTTCTAAAAATAAATTTATTTTGTCTTTATTATTTTAAGAGATTTTTCTGGATCAGAATTCTAAAGTATTTTTTCCCAGAACATTGAAGATATTCTATTATCATCCTCCTAATATTGTTACTGCTGAGATAACAGAAATAATTCTGTTATTCCTTTAGATATAAATTTGAACCTGAAATGCAGAGAATGTGGGTTTATACTGCCCGTTTCACAGGGGTATTGATATTCCAAGTCCCCAGGTTTATGCAAAGCAAACAATTTCAAGCCCCAACCATGGAGGGACATTTTAATCTCCAATCCTTGAGTTTACACTAGCGTCAACGCCTGGGCCGTTTCTGGCTCTGTTAACTACCTTCTGTAGCACTGGCTCACCTACTTACTGCTATGTCTTCTCGGTGCTGGCTTTCATTCCGGCGTCTTCAAGGTTCCCTTTCTCTCTTGGAGCTTAGCTATGCATTAAGTTTCTGTGCTTGTATTTTTACTTAGCATGTCTAGGTATTTGTAGAAGGCATGTTCTATGTTAACTTTGCCAAACATGATGCTGGAACCAGAAGTCCCAGTACTGGCAACGTTTGCCTAATTTGTAGTTAATTTTCCAGAGCACAGCAATATGAAAATCTTCTTAATCAACTCAGTGACACCATCCTGTTACATTTTTAAAAATTGTACTCATGGCCAGGCACCGTGATGGCTCAGACCTATAGTCCGAGCACTTTGGGAGGCCAAAGCAGGGGGATTGCTTGAGCCGAGGAGTTAGAAATTGCAGTGAGCTATGATGGCACCACCACACTCCAGCCTGGGTGACAGAACAAGACTCTGTCTCAAAATAAATACATACATATATACATACATAAAAAGGAGAAACTACTGGCCAATTTCCCTTATCAATAGATTTTTTTTTAATTTGCAAATTTAATCCAGGAGCATCGTCAATCAATACTACATTATCATCAAGTAAAATTTATTCCAAGAATATAAGAACAGTTAAACATTAGGGAACCTATGAATACTAGTCAACACATTTCCAAGAATAGTGGCTTAATGATAATTATGGGATAATATCAATTTTAAAAATCAGGATATTAAAAGTATATGGAGAATAATTCTATTTTATGCCAAAACTATATGTATCTATATGCAAACAAACAAACAAAAAAGACGTGATTAAAAAAACAGTGAAACTATTCTAGTGCATATTCCTTGGTGACGAGTTTACAAGTGACTTCTGTGTTCCATTGTGCTTTTCTGTGTTTTCCAAATTTTTTGCAATAAAATAGGTGTTTCTTTTAATATCAGAAAATACTGATAAGATAACAAAGCTTCACTTAGTTGTTCACAAGGCAAATCTGACATTTCACCCAGGCAGGGAGGAACCCCTCCAACTGCCTGTCGACTGCCACCTCTTCTAATCACATTCCCTCTATCTGTCTCCTGAGGAAGGCCTTTTACAGACGAGCATTTAAAGACAACCTTTTAAGGTCACACTCAAACACCATAATCTTTCTCAAACCCACTTTATTTTTTAGATTCTTTTGCCCACTTTCTTATTCTCTCATTCCTAGTATTTACGGAGTCAAATGCTCTCATTTTAAATGCCCATTTCTCCATTCCTTCCATTCCAAATTCCAATCTAATAAAATATTGAAGATTTTAATTTTTTTCTCAGTTTCTACAGCCCTGAAATCTCCTCGCACAGTGTGGTGTTGGATTACATAATGATTTGTTATCTTTCCTAGTCACTCAGTGCATGTTAACCCTGTCTCCAAGACCAATTTGTGGACATAAAAAGCATACACTTTTTCATTGTTCTCATTTATTTTATATATTTATTTATTTTATAGCTCAGTGACTAGCATATTCCATAACTCAATATACAAAATCAATAAATCAACCTGGCTAATTGGCTATTAGTGAGGAAACAGCACTTTTGAGAAAATAAATTGAAAAAGTAAATTCAAAAACTGAACATATTGTTTGTCTCTCCACTACAGTAAGACAAGCAGCAAAAAATAAATTTCAAAAGAGAAATATACCACAGAACTACGAGTACCTTTGATAAAATTAGAGGGATTTTAAAAAATTAAAATGTAAATAAAACATTATCACCTTTTCCTTTGGGGTTACAGAGGAATGTGGGCAAAAGGTGACCACGGAGAAACAAAAGTCTATTGAGAAGAAACATGTGCACAAAGGCACAGATTGAAAGAAAAAATGAAAGACCTTGGTATCATCTATACAGGAGGTCACTAATGAATGTTTAAGTACATGTATAAATTAAGTTCCCAGCCAGTTCTTTAGAAGAATGTTACAACCAAAATGGATCATGGTTTGGCTTTTCTTCCATAGAGTTATCTGATTATATGCTTTAGTTATTCAGCTCATCCTGTATGTTTGGGCCACCTAACCTGTATCCCAGTAAAGATGGGACACCAAGACTAGGGTCTTTCTACGAGCCTGTGGCTTAATAAGTTAGATTTTGGAGTTTCTGTTCTTATGTTTAGCTCACTCAACACATTCACCACTTTCCCGTTTGTGTCACACCCTCTAGTTATCCCCCAACATCACAAACTGCACCCATTCCTATGCCCAGTCTCAGTCTCTAGCACTTACCCACTGTATTAGTCTGTTCTCACACTGCTAATAAAGACATACCTGAGACTGGGTAATTTATAAAGAAAAAGAAGTTTAATGGACTCACTGTTTCACATGACTGGGGAGGCCTCACAATCATGGCAGAAAGCGAAGGAAAAGCAAAGGCACATCTTACATGGTGGCAGGCAAGAGTGAACATGTGCAGGGGAACTGTCCTTTATAAAACCATCAGACCTCATGGGACTTATTCACTATCACAAGAACAGCATGGGAAAAAGCCACCTCCATGATTCAATTGCTTTCCACCTGGTCCCTCCCATGACATGTGGGGATTATTACAATTCAAGGTGAGATTTGGGTGGGGACACAGAGCCAAACCATGTCACCCACACTCTACCATGACAAAGCCTCATGTCCAAAATTGCCCACCATTCTTCTCTTTCTTCTACCTGCCCATCCCATCTTCTGTTGAATCCTAAGAAACAGATGGCACAAAGTAAAAGTTCACACTAAAATCAAAGACTTGAAAACAAGCTCACCTGATATATAAGTAAAAGATATGACTTTCTAAGCCAAAAGAAAAATCCTTTAAAAAAAAAAAACACTTTAAATTGTGTCAGTTACCCTGCATTTCATTTTTCCTCTTTCTATGTATTTCTTTTCAAGTTTGTTGAAAGTCACTGGTAGAATCTTTGCAATATGACTTATAGATTAAAATCTCTTTTCTAAGGCGCGAGAACCAGTTCTAGATGCCTCCCTGAATTTCCAGGCTATTGTACCCATAATGCAGTGGGTGTAGCTCCTTCTTAGACAGTTCATATTGAAAATGTCCATAGTTTCTTTTTAATCAGTTTGCCATGATGTAGAGCCTCACTCAGGAATGGGGTAAAATGATGCTTCCCCAACTGTATCATCTGAGTAGGACTACATAATTTTTGCCATATCCACACAGCACTGATACTATTGTTTACTTAATATATTTCTTTTTTTTTTTTTTTTGAGACAGAGTTTCTCTCTTGTCACCCAGTCTGGAGTGCAGTGATGCAATGTCAGCTCACAGCAACCTCTGTTTCCCGGCTTCAAGCGATTCTCCTGCCTCAGACTTCCGAGTAGCTGGGATTACAGGTGCCTGCCACCATGCCTGGTTAATTTTTGTATTTTTAGTAGAGACAAGGTTTCGCCATGTTGGCCAGGCTGGTCTCAACCTCCTGACCTCAGGTGATCCACCCACCTGGGCCTCCCAAAGTGCTGGGGTTACAGGCATGAGCCACCGTACCTACTTTATATATGTGTATGTGTATATATATATATATATATATATATATATATATATTTTTTTTTTTTTTTTTTTTTTTTTTTTTTTCCTGAGTCTCACTCTGTCGCCCAGGCTGCAGTGCAGTTGCGTGATCTTGGCTTAGTGCAAGCTCTGCCTCCCAGGTTCACGCCATTCTCCTGCCTCAGCCTCCCGAGTAGCTGGGACTACAGGTGTCTGCCACCACGCCAGACTAATTTTTTTGTTTTTTTTTTAAGTAGAGACGGAGTTTCACTGTGTTAGCCAGCATGGTCTCGATCTCCTGACCTCATGATCCGCCTTCCTCGGCTTCCCAAAGTGCTGAGATTACAGGCGTGAGCCACCGCACCCAGTCAATATATTTCTTTATATTGGTAATGTTTTACTTAAGGTTGATTTAAATGGAGCCTCCACATTCATTGCTATATTGCCATATGGCATTACCACTTGCCATAAGTGGAGGGTAGCAATATAAATAAAAGCATAACCAGTAACCCCCAAAGCACCTAAAATCACCTGGCAAGCCATATGCTATGTCGCATTTTGGGAAATGCTTGAAAAAAGGTAGTTTCCATAGTCACGGGAGAATAGCTAAAGAAATTATCCAAAGAGAAAAGTAACTGTTTGCTCTTAAAAACTTGTACTTCGTCTTGCCATCCCCCCTTTTCCAATGGCCTTTCCACTGAGGAGACTAAGTGAGAAAGGACTTCAGCACAGTAGTTATAAACGGTAAGGGCCATGCCATTTTGAATACTACTATTACTTTCTGATATCAACAGGAAAATCATTATCAGTTCTATTTTCTCCTATCTTTAAAGTTCAGTCATATTATGAGTACCTACCATTTTTAACATAATGTTAGTTCGCATAAATATTTTCACATGGTAACATTACACACATATATAGTGTTTTCATACCTTCAGCATGCTAGTTCCTCACACATTCCTATGAAATCGAATATTTGGTTTATTTCCCCACCTCTCTTCCTTCCTCTCTTCTCTCCTTTCTTTTTAAAAAAGGCCTCATTACCACTCTTTGGTAAATTGAATAACCGAGGCAAAAAGGTTAAATGGCTGACTTGCAATTTACTGTGAGTTACATTTACCAAAATCACATAAAATGTAGGCTCAAAATGGAACCATTTCCCTGGAGATACTGGGTTACCTAGACCATAAATGAGAAAAGTGCTCAAAAACCAATTTAATTATGGGGAGGAATAAATCATTATTTCCAATGGAAGCACTATCTCCTGCATGTTAACTAAATAATGTTTAATTAGTTAGATGTGTCCTAAACAAAATGGAAACTTACAGGCACAGAACTACAGGAGAACAATGTATTATACATCAGTTGTTTTGCATAAAACAAGTATTGGAATCCATCTTAATTTTTAGTTTTTATTTGGCCACCCGATAACGTCATCTAATAAACCTTCCGTGCAGCACTGTATTGAAGCTAGGAAGCATGGATATGTGGATTTGCCCTTCCATTGATTAGTGACAGTCCCTGCAACAATAATGTAACTTTTCGCATCCTAATTTACCGATGTTTGCAATGAGAACACGATACCTACATTAACAACTTCGCAGAATGGATTGCGAGAATGGTGATATGAAGTAAGTTACCAGCACTACTTTGTCAGATTTTTATAGATAGGAAATAGTCCTAAAATTATGATAATTGAGGAGAGGTGTAGCGCACATAAATTTAATGAAGTACTCGTTTATCTCTTTCTAAATGTAAGACATACGGAAGGAAGGAGAGATTGCGAAGACATCAGGCTTCTTCTGCTCCCAGCTATGACAAGTAGCCTGTGTTAGGACAATCCTTCCAAGAACAACTATAAAAGCTGAATACAGTTCCAAAGAAGACCAATGTAAAGGCATTCCAGAGCAACCAAGGCAGCCAGGACCTAAAGATCTAAGATTCCAGGAAGAAGGAACATGGAGGGAAGCCCAGTGCCACCGGCTGCTCAATTTCTGATGACTTTGCCAATCTGACAGCTCTGCCAGTGCCTAAGGAGCAAGTTCCACATGCCCAGCCCCTCAGAGGTCATGTCCAGCGTTCACACATGTGTCTACCCGGATTCTGCAGGCACCCGATGCAATGTCAGAGAAGCCACTGGGCAGAAAACAAACCAAAACAAACATGGCATAATAGATTGAATACCATGTTTCCAGAATTCATGTCCATCCGGAACCTCAGAATATGAACTTACTTGGAAATAAGGTCTTTGCAGATATAATTGGGTAAATTAAGATGAACTCCTACTGGATAAAGGTGGACCTAAATCCAGGTGTCTTTATAAGAAGAAGAGGGGACGCAAAGAGACACAAGGAGGGAAAACCATGTGAAAATGGACACAGAGATTGGAGTGGTGCCTTTACAACAGGGGTCCCCAACCCCCAGGCCACAGACTTGTACTGGTCTGTGGTCTGTTAGGAATCAGGCTGCACAGCAGTAGGTGAGTGGTGGGTGAGCAAGCATGACCATCTGAGCTCTGCCTCCAGTCAGATCAGTGGACATTAGATTCTAATACGAGCGTGAACCCTACTGTGAACTGTGCACGCGAGGATCTAGGTTGCTTGCTCCTTATGAAAACTGAACCAATGCCTGACAATCAGAGGTGAAACAGTTTCATCGCCAAAGCACCTCCCCACCAACCCCCCACCATGCGACTCCCCCCTATTCCCCGTCCCTATTCATGGAAAAATTGTCTTCCATGAAACCAGTCCCTGGTGCCAAAAAGGTTGGGACCATTGCTCCCACAAGCTGGGAAGGCTGGGGAAGGCCAGGAGACACCAGGAGCTAGCAAGAGGCAAGGGAGAATTCCATTCTTCCCTAGAGCCTTCAGAGAGACATGGCCCTGTTGGCACCTTGATTTTCAGAGTTCCGGCCTCCGGAATTGCAAGAATATAGATTTCTATGGTTTTAAGCCACCCAGTTTGTGGTCATTTGTGACAGTATCTCTTGGAAACAAATATACATGGTGTGGGCCCCAAACGGGGTGCTGTTAGGGGGAAGCTTTACCTGAAGATTGTGCAGAGTAGGTTGTTAAAGGAGTAGGAAGAAAGGGAGGCCTTCACCATGGTGCCCAAGAGGGATCCAGCACACTGGCCCATCTTCTCATTTAAATGTTAGTGGCTACTGCACTGGAGCTTGAACGGGTTACTTGGCCAGTTTGGTTTCCTTCCCGTTCTCTAAAACAGGTGCTCATCCCTACTTTCCAGACACTGTAGGAGCTCTGAGTTGCCCTACAGCCAGCCCTCTCACTACAATTCCAAATCTTGCACATGACTCCTAGCCAAGTGAAGTGCTGCCTCCTAAAACATTTTACAACTCATTACATTTTCTCTTCTCTGAAACCATTATTCCCTTACTTCACACAGGAAAACACGAACCCCAAGAGAAGTCAAACGGTTTGCCCAGGGTCAGCCAGCTAGGAAGAAGAAGGACCAAATCAGAATCTCAGGTTCTCTTGCCCTCAGCAATTTCCATTTCTGTAATGCTATACTGCCACAGCCATCTTTGCATTTCTCTCTCTCTTATGTAGCAAAAACATATTTTCTTTAGCAAGTTGTTTTCCAGTGACTGGGATGATTGAGCTCCTGCTTCTTCCTTGATCAGAGGAGGGGAATTAGATCTATTAGCCCTGCCACATGCCTTTTGTGATACTAAATTATATTTGATTGCTGCTGATTTTATTTGTAGCAGCAAAACTGATGCTCTACTGTGCATCTGACTTGTCACTAGTTATGTACAATGTTATTGATTTAGACATTGACCCTAATATTCGCTAAGGCTCCTTTACCCTAATGGTTTGTTTAGACTTATAAATTGATTTTTTTGATAGTTTCGTTGTACTAATAAACTTTTCACGTCAAGTGAAAATGGAGTTGCTATAATTTCATTATTAAGCCTATGCCTAGTGGACTGCATTGAATTGGGTGCAGCCTGCAATATCCGATAACATATGGTTATTGAGAAGCTGTGTGCTTGATTTCTGATTTATAATAATTTTACAGTCTGTTATTTGCAGAGTTTATAATGTTCCTGGCAGTTAAACACAAAGCCATAATTTACAAAGGGAAGATTTACAGTTTCTAACCTTCTCAATTTTGGAGATGATGGTTGCTGGAGTTACATAAGCTCAGACATTGATTCCCATTGAAGCTAAGTCTGCAGTTTTTACTTAGGTTTAGGCCCATCAAAGTCAATTACCGGAAGAAGTTACATGTATCGCCAACTATCATTCCTTTTTTTCCCTCCATTTTTCTCCAGAAGGGTTTATTGATTATTACTTTGTTTATTATTTATTGGCCTTAATCCTTTGAGTCTCGGAATAAGAGCCTTAGGTGAGTTTTTCCCACCAATATAAAATAAATATTGTCATGCTTTGCTACGCATTGACATTGCCTTGTGTGAAAAATGCTTATGGACTGTACTTTTGATCTATTTTCCCGTTCATTTACTGGTATTCTTTGAAAGAGTTTGTCTTTATTTTTTATACTATTTAAAAGTTACCTTTATTCATATAATCTGTACTTGACTCACTCTGTTCAAAATGACAGCGAAGTGTTGTAGATTACAAACACTGTTGAGTATATAGCATGTGCCATGCCCAGTACTTGCTGCCCGATGCTTGATGGAACCGAGATTTTAAAATGTATCCCCTGCCATTGAAGAACTCACACACAGTCCAGTGACAAAGCAAAATATACAGAAATAATTAAAATTCATTATACATCAGTTAGGAGTAGGTTCCATTGCAAATAAATTGGCTTATTAAATAGAAATTCTCTATTTCTCCAAGGCCGATATGGTGGCTTTATCACCAAAGACCTTAGAAACTCACATTACCTCTAGTTCCATTCCATAATTTCTAGGGTGTATCCCTTTAACTTCATGTTCTAAAAAAGGCTGCCAGAGCTCTGGTGATTCTAAGTGCGTTCCAGGCGGCAGGATGGAGGAAGGACTATGAAGAAAAAAATTTTTGAGACAAAGTCTTGATCTATTGCCCAGGCTGCAGTGCAGTGGGCAACCATGGCTCACTGCAGCCTCACTCAACCTCTCAGGCTCAAGCAATCCTCCCACCTCAGCCTCCTTCCAGAGTAACTGGGACTACAGGCATGTGCCACCATGCCCAGCTAATTTTTCCATTTTGTAGAGATGGAGGTCTTGCTATGTTGCCAGGACTGGTCTCAAACTCCTGGACTCAAGTGATCCTCCTACCTGGGCCTCCCAAAGTACTGGGATTATGGGTGTGAGCTACTGCGTTCAGTCGGGACTATGAAGAAATATGAAATGACAAATGACATGCACGAGCTGTCTTTTAAGATTCTTAGAAGCTGTCGGCCGATGCATCTGCTTATATCTCATTGGCCAGAATTTATTCTTATGGCTACACTTACAAAATGTAATTTTTTTTTTTTTTTGAGATGGAGTCTGGCTCTGTTGCCCAGGCTGGAGTGCGGCGGTGCGATCTCAGCTCACTGCAAGCTCCACCTTCCAGGTTCACGCCATTCTCCTGCCTCAGCCTCCCGAGTAGCTGGGACTATAGGCTCCCGCCACCACGCCCGGCTAATTTTTTTTATTTTTAGCAGAGACAGGGTTTCATCGTGTTAGCCAGGATGGTCTCGATCTCCTGACCTTATGATTCGCCCACCTCAGCCTCCCAAAGTGCTGGGATTATAGGCGTGAGCCACCACGCCCGGCCACAAAATGTAATCTTTCTAATGGGTAGCCACTGGCTCAGATAAAAATTAGGGATTCCATTTCTATTAAGATGAAATACAGACAGTGAGAAACAACCACTAGGTTGAACCATTAACATATGAAATTGCTAATATCTGATTGTTTTTCATCTTCAAAGAGCCAGTTTCACATACTTCACTCTAAGAGTGGTCTTGGCCCCATAGTGCAGCACAAATTATAACTCAGAATTGTGCATGCAGAGAAGACTAGTGAGCAAGCACTAACTGCCGGAAGGTCTGAGGAGGTTTAGTGAGGATGCTTGGGTTGATTTTGAAGGATGAATTCCATTCACTAGACAGAAAGAGGAGGAGCGTGGACTCTGGGCAGGGGGACAGTTTTCTGGAATCACAGATTGTAGCTGTGTTATCACGGATAAGCATTTGGATGCCTTGGGTGTAGGTGCCTGGTAGGAAGTGGTTGGAAAGATTTATAGGACCAACCTGGAGGCCTTTCGATGTCATGCTGTGGGGCTGGGACTTGTCCTAGAATCAACAGGGATGTCACAAAGTTAGGCTTATTTTTAGAAAGATAATTCTTAAGGGGATAATAAATGAAATCCACATTTTCACTTTTTAAAAAAGTTTCTGAAAGGGTCTTGTTAAATATTTGCAAGTGGTAAGTCTGTCTACAAAGGCAGGTTGCCATTGCTGGTTTTATTCTAAGCCTATCACTCTATACCATTTTAGTGAAGGACAAATACCCAAGGAGGGATGGTCACCATCTCTCTTCTCCCACTCAAACATGAAATCCAACCTGGCAAGAGGGATCATCTGCCCATGAAACACCTTGGGCCAACAAGGGCAATTCTTGTCAGGGAAATCCTTAAGTCAGAGAGAACATCATCAGAAAGTCAAGCTCCCTGCTGTTTGAGGAAGAAAGACAGCTGAGCCTGCAAGGAGATTGACAGTGTCTCTGAGTAAGAGCCTCGCACTACCTAGAGCAGTGCAAAACTCAACGTGGCCAACTCCATCTTGTCATTTAGATTTCAGCTTAAATGGTAATTCTTTAGTCATTGGCTCTCCTGTCACCATATTTAGCTTCTCTGCATGCATTCTGCCCTCCTGCCACTCCATTTATTTATTTGCTTGGTGAGCAACCGTCCTCCTTTCCCCTTGAGAATGGAAACTCCATGCAAGCCGGGCATCAGCTGCCTTGTCTTGAGCTATATCTGAAGCCCCCAGAATAACGCCTGGCTCATAGTAACCATAGCAACATACCCAAACTCTGCAGCTTGCTTCCTGCCATTTTCCTAATCAGTCCTGCTCATTGACTGGAGATTTTGCTGAGTCAGAATCCTCCACACTAACTACTCTTGCCAGCAGTCTGCAGGAATTCTGTGACTGTGCAGACAGACCGTCAGTATCTAGACCACTCATTACTTTACCTCTTCATCTCTATTTCATTTTCCACTTGTTAACTCCTGAAGCTGCTCTGCCACAAAAACCATTCTTCTAGTGCGGTTACCCTTCTACTCTTCTTCTCCCCATCATCTCTCTCCCTCTTCATTTCCCCATCTTTTCAGCTTATATTCTCTTGTCAGCAATTTCAGTTGCTCTCTTCCCAATATCCTAACCAATTTCTATTCATCAATCCAACTAGAAAATGATGCAGTGGGGGTGGGATGAGTCTAAATTTCCATCTGATCTGCACCCGTATAAGATATTGAGTGATGCTACAGAATATCGCACAACCATGTGTATCGGACCATAAGAAATTCATGCTCGCAACTTCAACTGCACACAGCATGATAACGCAAGTCTACCACGTTCTTCAGTCAGCTTTTCTGTCGCAGGCTAGACCACACCCTCCTCATTGATTGTGGCAGCACAGGTCTGCCTGAGTTCACTCATAATTCCTACAGTCCATTTGCCAGGTTGTAATACAAATATGTCTTACTTAAAACTCTTCAGTAGCTTCCAAATCTGACATCCTTAGTCTGGTTCTTACAAGTAATTCCATCATCTTGTGCCTAACTCTTCTGTCCTATGATCTCATGCCACTCTCTTTTTCATTCCGATTTATGCTTTAAGCGATACTGTATTTTTTTAACTTTCTTGAAACTGAACCTCATACAGTTTCAGATCTGAGATGTATGTGCTCTGTGTCTTTCTTCCCAGAGTGTTCTCTCAGCCAGCTCTCCACCTCTTCACCTAGCCAACTCCTTCTCACCCTCAAGTCTCCACTTCAAAGTCCCTTCCTTAGGATGGCATTTTCTGAAACTTCAAGCTAATTTAGGGACCTCACCGATGGGCTCACATTGCAACATTTACCCCCATAGTTATGATTATCACTTTTTTCATTGTTTATTTAATCTCCAGCTTATCAGTTAAGCTCTAAGCTTTCAAGTGTGGTTTCTCTCTGCTGTCTCTCCTAGACCTAGCAGAGTAGCAGCACACAGATGGAAGTGAACTGAAGGACTAAAAGCCACTCACTGGGGACTGGCATGACCTCAAGGTCCAAATTTCAGAACCACATGATATCCCTCAAAAATCCACTGATAGAACTGCCTCAGTGCCTGCTACTTCTATTTTGGTTCATGGATGCCATTCCTCTTTGTTATGAGAATTTGGGGTGGTGGAACAGGAACATAAATAAGCAGGAGAGTCATAGGCACAAGGAATGCTCCAGTTGACTCTTCAGCCTGTGACCATTTGACTACTATGAATCACATGGATTGCACTAGCACAGAGCTCTCATTCCTGAAGGTTTGACAGCAACTTCAAGCCCAATGAATGACACCCTCACAATAAAAAGCAACATTCTATAAAAAGAGTGAAGAGTTAATATCCTCATGGATTTAAACCAGAGGTCTAGTACAGATATAGAACTTGAGTGATTCACAGGCCTTATGTATTTTTAATATCCGAGACCACAGGAAATATGTCCAGGATAATGCTGCTAATGATATCGTAATACTTGTCCACAGGTTTCTTACAGAGCTGCTGTCATTTTAACCCCATGATATAAAGTACAAATGACCTAATTGCCAAAGCAGAAATGTTTACCTAATCAGGACTCAGTGTGTTATGGAAAAGAGAGAGAATCAGCTAAAGCTGTTATTGTGCACTTACAAGATGATGCTGATATGGTTTGGATTTGTGTCCCTTCCCAATTCTCATCTTCAATTGCAGTCCCCAATGTTGCAACAGGAGCCTGGTGGGAGGTGATTTTATCAATAGGGCAGACTTCCCCTTTGCTGTTCTCATGATAGTGAGTGAGTTCTCACGAGGTCTGGTTGTTTAAAAGTGTGTGGCACCTTTCCCTTTGCTCTCTTCCTCCTGCTCCAGCCACGTAGGAGGTGCCTGCTTCCCCTTCACCTTTGCCATGATTTTAAGTTTCCTGAGGCCTCCCCAGCCATGCTTCTTGTACAGCCTGTGGAACTGTGAGCCAATTAAACCTCTTTTCTTTATAAATTACCCGGTCTCAGGTAGCTCTTTAGAGCAATACGAGAAGGAACTAATACAGATGCCAACAGGTTTTTCCAAGAAACTCTGTAACTTAACTGATAGTACGTTCTCAGCACCTGAGTGAAGGGACATAGAATCCCAGGCTGTTGAGAAGCCTTTCTTTTCCCTAGGAAGGAAAGGCCAGTGCAAGTCTAATTTTTGCTTCTCAGTTTTTTCAATGATAGTCTGGAGACACAGCTCTTCAGTTCCAGGAACCCAGTTTCTATTGTAGGTGGGAAACGGAATCACACAGGGAGAGAGGAAGGTGTCCCTGAGGTCAGCGAGCAAGAGTTGGGAAAGGAAGAGGTGAATGGGAACAGACATAGGAGGTCGCCTGTGAGGACAATTAACTGAGTTGTGAGCAGTGAAGACCGAATGAAAGGAAACCCACTGTAATTAAATAGGGTGGCGGTGCGAGGAGCTGGGCCAACAGTTTCACATATAAGCTTCGGTAGTTTATTTAAGAGGGGAGGGAATGTTCAAGGGGGAACAATCAGGGCTCAGGGCTCGTAGCATAAATGAATGAACAAAAGTTCCTAGTAGCCCAGTCATCACTCAAGGAGTGCCTGCATGCTCTGGAATGTCGACACTATACCGCCTCATTCAATTTGCCTAGAAGAAAATTTAAAAAAATAGGTTTTCTATACAATCTTTTCTCCTCAAGTGTTCTTTTCTGAAATTTGGTAGTTTAAAATGTACATCTACGTTATGATTGTGTTTGTATTGAGCATCTGAACTAGACTTAGTCCAGCCAAACTGTTCACTCCTGCTCTCATCACGATCAATACCAGTCAAATCAATCTTGCAGCAATCTGCACCAATCACAGGAATGACCAAAATGAGATCAGCCAAGCTGCCATCCAATTTCATGCCAAGGGACAGAGTCTTGGTGTCATTTGTAGTTGCAATTAAATCTGGCATAAAACATATTTAATATTCCATCTTGTTCAACAGCTAAGTACCACTTATTTCAACATAGCTTCATGAGAATATAAGCATAGAAAGATTAACCCTTTAGCATAAATAGGGAAAAAAAATAGGCCGGTACAGATCGCTGCTTCAAGTACTTTCAGTCTCACTAGTCAGAGATTAACTCCAATTCTGTCACCTGCTATGCAGAAATCTGCATGAGTGCTTTAAAAGGGTAGGCTATCTCCCACGTATTAATATTTAATGACTTTGGGAAATCATGGGTTATCTTACTCCCCTTGAAGGAATTATATATTTTAAGTGCTGTAAATATCTGTAGGCTTTAAGCTGCTCTGTGCTATGTAAACAAATGCCTTGGTCATCATTTATTCCCGAAGTTATGAACCATGGCGCATTTTACTGGCAGCATTTAGTTCTCATTATCATGCATGGGCAAGTCTGCAGTTTCTGCTCTCATGGATGACAGCAGCTTTGTCTTCCTTTTTTTTCTTTTTGTTTAAGGCGGGGTCTCACTCCATCACCAGGCTGGAGTGCAGTGGCAGCCGCAGCCTCAACCTCCCAGGCTCCAGCAATCCTCCCACCTCAGCCTCCCGAGTAGCTGGGACCACAGGTGTGCACCACCACACCCAGCTAATTTTGTTTTATTTTTCATAGAGACACAGTCTCACTACGTTGCCCAGGCTGGTCCTGTACTCCTGGGCTCAAGCGGTCCTCCTTGCACTGCCATCAGTGCTCCCCAGCAGCTCCTTCCCTGAAGGAAAATCTGTGCCACACTCACCAGCACGCCGAAGTAGCTGCTGCCAGCTGCACTCAAGTTTACCTTTGCCCATTGCCCAATCTAAAAGAAAAAGGGGCAGAAAGCTGTTATAGACTGAACTGTGCCCCCACAAATCCATAGGTTGAAGTCCTAAACCTCAATGTGACTGTATTTGGAAATAAGGCCTTTAAAGAGGTAATAAAGGTAAAAAGAGGTCGTTGGTGTGGGACGCTGACCCAATAAGACTGGTGTGTGTCCTTTTGCAAGAAGAGGAAAGGACACCAGGAACTTTCATGCATGGAGAAAAGGCTACATGAAGACACAGTTAGAAGGCTGCAGGCAGGAAGAAAGGTCGCATCAGAACCTGAGCCTGCTGGCACCCTGATCTCGAACTTCCAGCCCCCGGAGCTGTGAGGAAATACATTTCTGTTGCTGAAGCCTTCATCTGTGGTGTTTTGTTATGGCAGCCTGGGCTCGCTCATGCAGAGGTGCATGCGACACTCACTCCCATGGCAAGTACGTGACCATTCTGCTCCGCTCCCCCCAGATCACCATCCTGGGGCTTATTTGTCCTTCTGGAATTATTACACCAGAGACTATCACAAATGTAGTATGCTGCCTGGCTGGCACATGTAAATAACTTTGTATTATGATAAATATACATAACATAAAATGTACCATTTTAGCTATTTTGGACTGCATAGTTCAGTGGCATTAAGCACATTCATCTTGTCATACTACCATCGCCACCATCTATCTCCAAAACTCTTTCATCTTTCCAAACCAAAACTCTGAATCCACTGAACAATAACTCTGCATTCTCCCCTCACCCCAGTTCCTAGTCACCATTATTCTACTTTCTGTCCCTATCAAGTTGACCACTCAACGGACTTCCTATAAATGAAACTCTATATATTTGTCTTTTTGTGTCTGAGTTATTTTACTTAGCCTAATGTCTTCAAATTCCATTCATGTGGTGATACGTATTAGAATTTCCTCCCTTTTTGAGCTTGAATAATATTCCTGTGTGTGTGTGTATGCGTGTGTGTGTGTGATTTTGTTTGCGCACTCAGTGAGTCACTTTATATGTTGTATTAATCCATTCTCACGTTGCTATAAAGAACTGCCCGAGACTGGGTAATTTATGAAGGGAAGAGGTTTAATTGACTCACAGTTTTGCATGGCTGGGGAAGTCTCAAAAAACCTACAATCGTGGCAGAAGGGGAAGCAAACACATCCTTCTTCACATGATGGCAGGAATGAGAAGTCCCAAGCAAAGAGGGAAAAGCCCCTTATAAAACCATCAGATTTTGTGAGAACTCACTATCATGAGAAGAGCAGCATGGGGATGACTGCCCCAATGATTTAATTACCTCCCACCGAGTTCCTCCCACTGCATAAGGGGATTATGGGAACTACAATTCAAGATGAGATTCGGGTGGGGACACAGCCAAACCATATCGTTTGTTAACTCCTTTCTCTTACTTAGGTAGCTTCTTTTTCTTTTCCTTGAAATCCTTCAGCATCTACCACAGTGGTTCTCAATCCCAGGGTGATTCTGCCCAATTACCCCCCAAGCCCCAGCACATTTGGGAACCTCTGGAGACATTTTTACTCTCACAGCTGGGGAGTGCCTCTGACATCTAGTAGGAAGAGCCCAGGGATGCTGCTGAATACCCTGCAAGGCACAGGACAGCCCTACAGCAGAAAATTATCCAGCCCAAAGTGTCAATCACCCAAGGCTGAGAAATCTTGATCTATAATGTCAGTATTTAACATGGGATTGGCCCACTTTAAAACGGTGGCTCACACCTGTAATCCCAGCATTTTGAAAGGCCGACATGTGGATCACTTGAGTCAGGAGTTCAACAACACCAGCCTGGCCAACATGGTGAAACCCCGTCTCTACAAAAAAATACAAAAATTAGCCAGGCGTGGTTAATCCCAGCTACTTGGGAGGCTGAGGCATGGGAATCGCTTGAACCCACAAGGCAGAGGTTGCAGTGAACAGAGATGATGCCAGTGCACTCCAGCCTGGGCTCATCTGACTGGCATCATCTGACTGGATCCTGCCATGTGGTGACACCAGGGCAATAGAGTGAGACTCATTCTCAAGTAAATAAATAAATAAATAAATAAACAAACAGGATCATTTAGTGAATCATTTAGTACCGCAGCCTAAGTGTTTCTTTACTTCATTATTCCACAGACCATTCCAAATACTCCACACCAGCCAAGGAACTGCACATCCACCATCTGAACCAACTCAACTCCCCCTTCCTCCTTGCCCTCTTACCTTCTGCCACACAGGAGATCCTCTACTCTGTGTCTTGTCTTCCTGCCACCTAAGTCCACCTTACTCTCTAGCCCCAAGTTGATAACCCTGAACTTCCAAGTGTGTCCAGATTAGTCTGAATGGTCACTTCTTTAACCTTTACTACCACAGCCTTCCTTCCCTCTGAAATTCAGTCACGTCTGCAAGGACAACGTCGCACTTCGTGTGATCTTTATTGTTATATTTTATCTCGGCTGCTGGACTCGACTTGTTCTTATACAAAGCTGCTTGACCCCACTCTGAATGTATATTCTCTAGGATTAATTGGCTTTTACTGCTTTAATTTTGTCACTAAGCCATCAATGAGCTCACTGCCCCATGCACATAGAAGCCAATACGGTGGCACTAGCTTTTCAGGACAGAAAACTTTATTGTGAGTTGACTGGTAAGGAGACATGAGGAAAGGCTCAAATCTGTCTCCAGAGCTGGGGGATGTGTTGGGTTTCATGGGCATAAGATAATGAGATGTGATCTAATTAGATATTCAAATGAGGTGAAGCCAGGAGGCATGATCTGACTGGATCCTGCCATGTGGTGACACCAGGGTTTGATCTGATTGGATGCTGGATCCTGCCAGGCTGTGTCCACTTCTAAATTCTGTCCCTGCTCCTCAGTATGAACACTTAGGTTCTGCCCATGCTTGCTGGCTTGGGCTATCTGGACATGCTCAGTTTCCATGACCTTCAACCTGGGGTTCTATGGCAGCTAAGAAACAACTCACAACGGTGTTACATAAACGCTGAGCCAGATTAGTCTGGTACAGCTGCAGTTTCCTTAATATTTTGCTCTTATTTACAAAGCAGAAGTGCTCTCCACAGAAGAATTGCACTCCTTTTTCCTGTCTAAATAACCGTATTCTTTAGCGCTTGTCTTTTCAGTTTTTATGATTTCAGCAACTTATTTTTTTTCACACACCCAGAGCAATAGCCCTGTTTATCTCGTCCTCATTCTTGTCATTGACAAAGTTCTGTATTATTCCTATTTATTTACACCAAAATCTAGGTGGCAAACATGGAGAGCTATTTACAAGTATTGACTTCCTGGCTAGCTTGGCCTGACTTCTATCTCTGCCACTAGAGAGAAACTGCACCGATGATCTTCAGTAAACTTCTCACTTCCAAAATCTGTGTTTAATTCATATTCACAATAACCTCTCAAAACTTGACACAGCTAACCTATTTTAAAATGTTGAGCTATTTACTTGACTTCCATCGCCCCAAATTATCTTGGTTCAATTTTAACCTCTTTGGTTCTCACTTCTGTATCACTTCATTGGTTCTCCCTCTGCTTCCTCCCTCTAACAACTTCTAAATATTAACATTTTTCCAAGCAAATTCATTTGCCTTTTACTGGTTTGTTCCCATACTTTCTTCACTAGAAAAAGTATCCACAAGCCAGCTTCTTACTTGAATATATTGAAAAAAAATCCATTTTTACTTTATTGTGACTTAAATTTAATCCATCCAACCCAAGGTGACCATCCCTTCCATCCAAAGATGACCATCCCTTCCATCCAAAAGTGACCATTCCTTCCATCCAGAGATGACCATCCCTTCCACCCAAAACTGACCATTCCTTCCATCCAAAGATGACCATCCCTTCCATCCAAAGATAACCATCCCTTCCATCCAAAGGCGACCATCCCTTCCATCCAAAAGTGACCATCCCTTCCATCCAAAGATGACTATCCCTTTCATCCAAAGATGACCATCCCTCCCATCCAAAAGTGACCATGCCTTCCACCCCAACGTGACCAACCATTCCATCTCAAGGTGACCATCTCTTCCATCCCAAGATGACCATCTCTTCCATCCCAAGGTGACCACCTATTCCATCCCAGGGTGACCACCTATTCCATCCCAGGGTGACCACCTATTCCATCCCAGGGTGACCACCTATTCCATCCCAAGGTATCCATCCCTTCCATCCAGAGATGACTGTCCCTTCCAACCCAAGGTGACCATCCCCTCCATCTGAAGGTGACTATCCCTTTCACCCCAATATGACTACCACTTCTGTTCCAAGGTGATCATTCTCCTTTCATCCCAAGATGACTATCCCTTCCATCCCAAGGTGACTGTCCCTTTCATCCCAAGATGAGTATCCCTTTCACCAAGATGACCATCCCTTCCATCCCAATATGACTACGCTTTCCATCCCAAGGTGTCCACCCATTCCATCCCAAGGTCACCATCCTTTCCATCCCAAGGTGGCCATCCCTTCCATCCATTTCCCTGTTTTGATTAATGGCACTAGCATTCTGTCCATCTCCCATCCTAGAAACTCTTCCATTATCTTTACATTCCTTAGAGCTAGGAAATAACCAAACTTTGTCTATTATCTTTAAATTTTTTATACCTCTCATACCCATCAATATTTTTTTCAACATCAGCACTACCTCCGTAACCCAGATCTTTTTACCTCACAAGACTTTTAAACCCTCTTAACTAGTTTCCTTGCTTCCATTTTTTCTTCTACTAATACATTTTGAACCATGTTGTACATTTTAACACTTTTAACACATTGCTTTACATATTGTGTTCCTTGCCACTGGTTGGTTAACTAAAAGATGGCTTGGGTGCGGAAGAGCTAAGCCAAGATTCCAGGTGGAAACTGACTATTCATTAAGCCTAAGCATTTAGCTATAGAACTATGATTAAGATTCTACTTTTCTAGCAATAGGCACTTGGAAATGTGAGTCTGGAAAGTTGAGTAGCAATGGGAAAACTGTCTGAAGATAGGTCAAGGTGTGTGAAGTGTACATGCCTTGCAAATAAAAACCAGGAATTGTCCACGACAGTCAGCATGGCAGGAACAAGGAACTGGCTGTGTCTATACCATTGGAAACTGGCAAGTTAGAGCAGATGGGCAGGAAGTTTAGAGATACCAAAGGAGACACTGAGGGTTGCATTATGGATGCTTTAGGACATGTTGGCAGCAAACCTAAACTCTGCAGAGGCTGAGCTATGTGAAGGGTGACCTAGAAAGCATGAAGCACAATACAATGCAGGAATTAGTTTCCCAGGCTCAGAGCAGTACCTGGAACAAGGCTGAATGATGAGCAAGTGCTCTGCAGAATCAAGACATCCTTCAATTGCCCTGCCTGGAGCTAGACTGGGTATAGCTGATTCCAGATGTGTACACCCAACTGTCATCATTAGACAGTCATCACTATCTAGAAAGAAGTAGGAAACCAAAACGTATTCAAAACCCATCAGCATCGACTCCTTTTCTATAGGATAACATCCAAATTCCCTAGCATTTCAAAAGGGAGACCTTAGAATATAAACTTGTTTATCTTTTAAATCTAGGATCCCAATTTATCTCTTAGATAAAACATAGATTTTCTATTTTGCCTTACTTCCTGAGCCCCCAAATACACATTTTAACCTTCTTATAATCCATATGCTCGCTCAGAATTATCTCAACGCAACCCGCCATTAAAAATCAATTTCTACACCTCTTCCCCAGTGAGATTTTTCTTGATCAAACATTGTGCATTATATCTCTCTCATCTGGACTCCCAGGGCAGCTATTGTCTAAATAATTTATTTCTCAGTTAATCATGGATGTTCTGCATTAAGATAATTGTCTGCCCGTTGTCTTGAACTTATCTTTAACTTCTTATGTGATTATGTCTGCATTCCCCAATTAGAATCGCAGCTCCTTGAGACCAGATCTTATTTTTGCCTTTGTATCTCCTACAACTCTTAAAATGGGTTGTTTACATAATAGATAACCGCTAAATATTTGTGGCTCTAATTTAATTGCTACTATCTCCTTTAAGATACTAAAGCCCAAGGATTATGAAGTTTTTTTCTGTGTTCATGGTTTACTTGTACATTTTGTCAGCGTTACTCTCATTTCCATTCCTCTTCTGATAAAAGTGTTTGCCATAGTAACAGACTTTCCTGGGGATGCTCAATCCTTAGTAATAAGCACAGATGCAGATTTCTTGGCCAAAGTTAAAATGCATACACTGACAATTAAAAAGGCAATATGTTGGGAAAATATACCAAATGATTATTTTTCTTTGTTTTTCCTCGGAGCCTTTATTTAAAGGTCTTTCCCAAAAGATAAATATTGTCACTCATTTATTGTGTATTTCAAATTGCTTGAGGTTTTATGGTTTTGCTTTTCATGTTTTTTTTTACACAAGTCCAAGAGCTTTGAACACTATGTCTACTGGGTCTGGCAAGAATACCCTACAGCTTGATATAAAATTCTTTTTTCCTTTCTTCAAGATGAGAAGTCTGGTGTAGAATGGCACTCAGGGACAAAGGGAATTGTAGACAGAAGACAGATTAAGGCTACTTTTTTTTAAAAAAACAAACCATTGAGTTGGCATTAGAGTAGCCTCATTTTGCTCTACTCCCTAAACTCTCAGGGGACTTGATAATTGTCACCTAGTATATTTGTCTAGGTAAGCCAGGTGTCAATCACACAGCTCCTCGGAAGGGAGTTTAAGAAGGTGACCCAGATCTCTGGTGACCTGTCTTCCCTGAAATCCCTCTTATTGTGCAGAAGCATGTGTTCCTCTAGACAGCAGGGGGTCCTATTGATTCCTCTGCCTGACTCACTCTCCACAGTGGGCAACAGGACCAGCTTCAGCAGCACCGGAGGAAGCACATCTTATCAAAGTGGTTGTGCTTTCACCAAACTTACAAGGTCAGACAAGCTAAGTAGCTATGATTGTCCCCCAAGAAAGTGTGACTTCCAAAGTCTAGGCTTCCTGGAAGGACTTAATTATAAAAGGCAGTCCATGTTCCTTTTGGCTTTTGAAAATGAGCTGAGCTCCTTGCTGGTAGAGAAAAACAAGAACATATTGACAGATTGATTTCTTGTCATGCACTGATTTCCATCATCAGCAAAAAGTCTGTGCTGTTCAGAAGCAGAAGAAACACAGGGTACCAATTTGCCATATTTCGTTTTCGTGTTTCCAACACTCATGTCACATTCGAAAAGGAGACTCAGGCTGACCAAGGTTGAAGAGAGATGGCTAGAGTCGCACATTATTATGTTTCATTACTTTTCACATGGCCCACCACCTATTTTTTTTTCAATCTCTTGAAAAGGCCTGCCTTGCTAGAGGAGGGCCTGCCTTACAGCTAGCTGGGCCTGGGCTAATGTCTGTTTTGTTTTGTTTTTGGAGATGGCGTCTCACTCTGTCGCCCAGGCTGGCATGCAACGGTGCGATCTCGGCTCACTCCAACCCTTGCATCCTGGGTTTAAGCAATTCTCCTGCCTCAGCCTCCTGAGTAGCTGGGATTACAGGTACTCACCAGCATGCTCAGCTAATTTTTTTTTTTTTTTTTTTTTTTTTTTTGTATTTTTAGTAGAGACAGTGTCACCATGTTGGTCAGGCTGACCCCAAGTGATCCACCCACCTCAGCCTCCCAAAGTGCTGGGATTACAGGCGTGAGCCACCACACCTGACCGGGCCTGGGCTAATGTCTTGGGGGAACATCACGTGTTTGTCTTTCCCCAGGTTGAGAATAAGAGAAAGATGCTTCCCAGCCTTGAACACCAAATACAACATGCAAAATAAACAAGTTAGGGCAAAGAGGAAAGTTACTTTCTCCAGTACACTAAAAAAAAAGGTGGGGAGCGGGGAGGGGGAATTAGTGCAATTGGAAATTGAGAGGTGAGTGGGACAGAAAAGGGAACACTCTCTACGTTGACATTTATAGGCATCCGAAAATCAACAAGGCTAACGCAGAACACTTGACCTTCTTCCTCCAGTCTGGTTTCACCCCCGTCTCTACCAGCTTGGTTCACGCTCAGTACCTAAAGCCAGGAGCACAGGAATCATCCTTCTTGCCTCCTTCGCCATCACCCTCAAACCCAGCCCATCCCCAGTCATCTGTCCATCTCCCACCATGACCACCCTTGTCTGTGACTCCACCAGCTCTCCCCAGAATTGCCAGCTGCCCTGGTTCACTGCTGCCCCTGACAGTCCATCATCCCCATGACAGGTACATCTATCCCACCTACAAGCTCAGTCTCACAGCTGCAGTCAGCCCCCACCATCCCTACCACCCCACCCACCATAAAGCAGCATCACTGCCTTATCTGGGCAGAGGCCTGCCAGCCTCCTCATTGCTTTTTACCCTGTTTATAGTATTTTGCCACTCAGCAGCAAATGGCCTTCTTAAAATGAAAATCAGATCATAGGACCACATTATTTGAAAATCCTTACCTGATTTCTCTTTGCCTTTAGAACAAAATCCAAGCTTTTCCCATAGCCTACAGGGTCAGCCCTGACTGAGCTCCTGCTCTTTAGCTCCTGCATCTTTTCCTGGGGCTGACACATACCACCGCAAGTTTAGTGGCTTAAAGAACAGAAACGTATCCTCCCACAGTTCTAAAAGCTGGAAGTCCAAAACCAATGTGTTTTCAGGGCCATGCTCCCACTGCAGGCTCAAGGGAGGACCCTTACTTTCCTCTTGCAGCCTCCACGGTCGCCAGCAGCTGTGGCATTATCCCGGGGATAATATCACACCTTTCGAGAATGCATGATTTCCATAATCAATGATTTCTCTATTCTGTGTTTAGGAAAGGTGCACGGAGATCAACTACACCTTTTGAAATTCTGTCTTCTATTTCCAACTGGATAGTTATTAATATGCAATCATCTTGATCTTAAAATCTGGTGAGATGTGTGTGTACTTTCCTGTGGATAGAAATGTCAGCATCTTCCCTTGGAGGATGGAAGAGTCTCGAAATGTATTGCTGGCTGAGTATGTCTTCCCTGTCTCTGACTTTGGTTGGGGATTGAACAAGAGAGGTAAGAAGGTGAGGAACAGGCAAGTATGCTGTTGAGCCTATGTTGTTGAGTGACAAGTACCATATTAGTCACTTTACATTATAAATCAGAAAAGAAAATTCACTATGTAACACCATGATAAAGAATATTTAAATATTGTAGGTGTTAGAAATTAATAAATAAAATACATATTAATTTTTTAATGCAAAGACTCACAGTATCTCACCACCCCTCAACAAGGGAGGCTTCCTAGCCTATTTGCAGAAGGAAGCAGACCCCATTTAGTTTGTTTCCATGAAGCAATCAGCTCGGCCAGGAACAGAGTGTATTCCCTACTGATGCACACTTGTATCTGTCCTCAGTTGATGCCTCTGCTCTCTGTGTTTGTCACTGAAGTTTGAGTGTGGGCCAGATGCCAGGCCAGCAGATGGCCGAAACGATAAGCATATGTCCAGTAGCAGGTATGTGCAGCTCATTTGATCATTAATCAAAAACTGTCTGTCCCTTGCAGGTCACAGGTGTGATTCTTACAGCTTATCCTTACATGAGAGTGAGAGCTGTGCCATCTCAACCTGTGCTGAGCACTGGCTTAACCCTGCAAAGGATCAGAACAAAAACTTCCAGCTGCAACTCTTGTGGCTCTGACAAATCAAGCTTGGGTGAAGGGGCTTATCATGGTTTCCCTTCCTGAGACCACTCTTCCCAGCAAATGTCTGTGGATAGTAGTGGATTCCATGGCTCTGCCCTATCTCCTGGCAATTGGTGCTGCTCCCCATGGTGAAAGACCCATGGGCTGTGCAGGATGGTAATGGCCCACATGTGTGTTCCTTTAAGAAACCTACAGGCCCTCCTGGGATGCTACAGCCCAATCGCATGAGGCTGGCCTGTCATTACAGGTTCTCACCATCTGCAGTTTGTGTGTTTGGAATCTTCTCTCACTATGAGACATAAACTGGCCAAAATGGCAGATTAACTTCTCATATCGGTTCTGCTCATTCCAGATGCATTGAAACTCTTGTGAGTTGATTCAGACAAGGATGACCAGGTCCCCACCCACGAGACGCCTGTAGCACTAGGCCTTCCTCATTCACTGATGAAAGCAAACCCAGCCAGTAGGGCAGCCCCCATCCTGATGCTTGGTCAACAGAAAGAAGACAGGGAGCTGGAATGACAGCTCACAGACCCTCCCACTGACTGCAATGACCTTCAGCAATGTTGGAACCTGCTTTCTATTTCCAGCACCAACCACAGAGCTGCACATGTGGGAGCTGTTCAATAAACACTTGCTGAGTAAATGAATGAAGGAAACTCTCACAAGCTCCCGATGCTTTCCCCGGTGAGGTGAGGTCTGACAGTTTCTACTTTTTAAATTATTATTATTATACTTTAAGTTCTGGGATACATGTGCAGAACGTGCAGTTTTGTTACATAGGTATACATGTGCCTTGGTGGTTTGCTGCACCCATCAACCCATCATCTACATTAGGTATTTCTCCTAATGCTATCCCTCCCCTAGCCCCCCACCCCCTGACAGGCTCCAGTGTGTGATGTTCCCCTCCCTGTGCCCATGTGTTCTTGTTGTTCAACTGCCACTTATGAGTGAGAACATGCGGTGTTTGGTTTTCTGTTCCTGTGTTAGTTTGCTGAGAATGATGGTTTCCAGTTTCATCCATGTCCCTGCAAAGGACATGAACTCATCCTTTTTTATGGCTGCGTAGTGTTCCATGGTGTATATGTGCCACATGTCCTTTATCCAATCTATCATTGATGGGCATTTGGGTTGGTTCCAAGTCTTTGGTATTGTGAATAGTGCCGCAATAAACATACGTGTGCTTGTCTCTTTATAGAAGAATGATTTGTAAGCCTTTGGGTATATATCCAGTAATAGGATTGCTGGGTCAAAGGGTAGTTCTGGTTCTAGATCCTTGAGAAACATTTGCTAAGAGTGATGGCTAAGGGCTAAGACACATATTCCCACTGGATTCTCAGAGCAGTTATGAGAGGAAGCCGGGCATACGTTACACCCCAGTAATATGAGGTGATGGTGATTTGTTGTATTTTACGCATTTGTTTACTCAGCAACTATTTGTTAAACATCATGTGTCACACTTAAAGAGCGAGGAATATATAGAGAGAAACCAGACAGGCAGGACAGTTGTTCTCATTTGAGTGACCAGGTCCAGGTCCACAGTGCCACAGAAAGGAGGCTGGCAAGTACGTGGGGGCCTGACAGGGCCTTGTTTTCCACAGTTAGAAGAGTGGGCTCCCTATTAATTGAACAGGAGGAAGAGGCATAAAGTAGTCATATTTGCAGTTCAGAATGTCATTCCAGCATCACTGGGGAGAATGTACTGAGGCTGGGGACATTCTGAGACCAGAGGCAAGGACAAAAGTACAGGAGTATTGGATAATTGCAAGCAAATGTCTAGTGGAAAGAATCTGTAATTGGATATTCAGCAATGCTTACAAGAAATCTTTGCAAAATAGTAAGGAGGTCAGGTGCAGTGTCTCATGCCTGTAATCCCAACTCTGGGAGGCTGAGGTTGGAGGATTGTTTGATCCCAGAAGTTCGACACCAGACTTGGCAACATGGCAATGCCCCATCTCTACTAAAAATACAAAAAGTTAGCTGGATATGGTAGCATGCACCTGTAGTCCCAGCTCTCAGCGAGGCTGAGGCAAGAGGATCATCTGAGCCTGGGAAGTTGAGGCTGCAGTGAGCTGTGATGATGCTACTGCACTCCAGCCTGAGTGACAGGAAAATAATAATAATAATAATATAATTAAGGAAAAGGGGGGAAGGGATGAAAGGGGTGGCATAGACAATTCTTGTTAAGTTATCGAATGTAGAACTTGAAGGAAAGAAAAAAATAGGGGGAGATTCCGCTGATCGAATCCACTGACTAGAAGGACACACTCAGAAACAGCTCTGCTTCCATCCCATCCCCATCTTCACATGCACTTGATCCAACCAGGGGCCCTTCCCTGACTGGGTCTTTTAGCTTCCCACACACTTTCCAGGATTAGAAAGTTCACCCCAGTTTGTTCTTCAGTTTTGTGTCTGTCTCAGTGTATTTTCCCTCCATTCACTCTGGCTTGACCTCAAGGGGTGAGGAGGGAAAGGTCCTTCATGCTACAGTTCAACCTCCTTCCTAAACCCCTGTGAGGCTTCCTACTCTTCATACCCCAGAGCTTCCCCTGGAGGCTGGGGAGAGGGAGGCTGTGTGAGAAGGAATGAAAGGGAACATGGAAATGTATTTCCACTTAGCTGATGCTGAGCCTCTCTCTCTCACTGGCCGAGGCCCCGAGTCATGGCAGCCATTCAAGACTGGCTTCTGCATTGGGTGCAGTTGAGGGTCCTTTTGATTCCTCACCCAGGAGCTCCCCTTCTCCACAATCCTCTGGCAGGGTCAAGGGACTTCCAGCTCTCTTGCCTTTCCCAGCCCTCAGCTCCTGCCCTCTGGTCTCCCTTCAGGTCCTTTTTGCTGGAGTCCTTTTGCTCCAGAAACCCTCCCTCCTGAGTCAGGTCTTTCTGAGATGGATGGACTCTATTCCCTTCCCTGGCCTTCACTACCCACAGAAAAACTCATGGTCCGTGGTCCTTTCTAAACTCATGGTCCTTTCAAACAGCTTGGCCACCTGCTGACTTCTCTCTCTTCTCCATGCTACAGGCATCCTTCTACCTTCAGGACAGGGACAGGCACTGGTCCCTAGGATCACTGCACTAGAGGACACAGTTCCACATCTGCCAAAACCATTCTCAGGCCTCACTTCAGCGGGAGCACTGAGCTGGCCTGCAGGCCATTGAGCTCAGTAAGCGACCGGCTAGCAACCGCAGTGATTCTGAGCTTCTCGCAAAACCCCAGATCTCTCCCTGGGATTCTCACAGGCCCTAAGATCTCGCTCACACGTGGGAGCAGAGAAGTGCCCAGCAAGTTTCACTTTATAAAATCACATAAATAAGTTGCTATCTTATAAAATAAATGTTGAGCGTTTTCTTAGACAAGCTCTTTGAGGTGGGGACCATAAGAACAATTTACTTATCTTTTTGCAAGGGCTGCATGCCTGAGTTTTGTATTTCTCTGCATATTATGGGGAGGGAGCACGCATCATCTTCAGCCTGGAGACTTCAATCAAATTCGGAAAAAACAGGAAAAGCAGCATTGAGCATGCTCCTGCAGAAATGTCAAGGTCATGTGATTTGGAGAATATCTCAAATATAGTTAATTATGGGAATGCATAAAATATAAAGCCATAACATCCATTTTCTCTTTTTTTTTTTTTTTTTTTTTTTTTTTTTTGAGACCGAGTCTGGCTCTGTGGCCCAGGCTGGAGTGCAGTGGCGCGATCTCAGCTCACTGCAAGCTCCAGCTCCCGGGTTCACGCCATTCTCCTGCCTCAGCCTCCCGAGTAGCTGGGACTACAGGCGCCTGCCACCACGCCCGGCTAATTTTTTTTGTATATTTTTTAGTAGAGACGGGGTTTCACCTTGTTAGCCAGGATGGTCTCGATCTCCTGACCTCATGATCCGCCCGTCTCGGCCTCCCAAAGTGCTGGGATTACAGGCTTGAGCCACCGCGCCCGGCTACATCCATTTTCTCAAATTTCATTTTTATAGATGGGTCAACCAGCTTTTTCTAAAAACATCCAAAAAGTAAATGTTTTCAGTTTTGTAGGCCATGCAGTCTCCCTTGCAACTATTCAACTCTTGTTTTGTGGCAAGAAAGCAGCCATGGGCAATGCATAGGCAAATGGTGTGGCCAATGAAACCTTATTTATAAAATCAGGTACTGGGTCACATTAGGCCGTAGGCCATACTTTGCTGACTCTGGATTTATATAGCATTGAAACCAAACTGTCATGGTTAACACAGTACACATCTGTGAAATAAGACTTAGCAGCAATTATACAGTATATAAGACATGCCTTTCAAAATATAAGTTATTGAGTAGGATTTTAAAGCATAGGTTCTCATTTGGGGGTACAGAGATTGCTTGAATCCCTCAAAATTGTAAGCAAAATTGTGTGTAACTGCATTTTTCTAGGGACTCAATCATAATTGCCAGGAGATTCCCAAAGGGTTAAAAAAAAAAAAAAAAAAAAGATGAGAAACACTGGTTTAAAAGTAAATATCAAACTCAAAATGGACAATTTAACGATTTCTTTCTTATAACAATAGTTGCAGTACTCTATAAAACTGTAATGTAGAAAAGCATGTGTTTAACCGCTAGTAATGACATTTTCTAGCCTAGTTGATTTCCCCAGTCACATTCCTGGGCCCCACAACCTTCACAGGGAAGGCAGGAAAGAGCCTCCGTCGCAAACCCATCGAGTTCTTCTTCCATAACGCCCAAGCTCATCTCCTCCTTTCAGCTCCTCCTCCTCACAAACCGCACAATCCCCTTAGGGTGTAGTGAAACTTGTTGGGGGGGGGGTGGGTATTCCCAGGAGGATCAATTCCTTTCAGACAGGCCAAGCAGGAAATAAAATTGGATTACTCATAGGTAGGAGAATGGTCTTAGAAATTCCTTTTGACTATTGTTTTGTTTTTTACTGAACATGCCAAAAACCACACCTTGTAACTCTGGGAAATTCATTTTCCCCAACTATATCAAGAAGTATTTAAACCAAAAACTGTGGTTCTTACAGATGATCTAACTGTGGCATTAAAAACTTATAAAAATTTGTTTAAAAACAGCATTGCGCACATGTCACCCTAGTAGGAAAAATAAAGCAAAATCAAGAGATTCTAAGTCAATAAGACACAATTTAAAGAGATTCAGAGAAGGCTTACATGCAAAGATTTTCAAGAAATTTGTATATATAATATCACAATTTGTCACATAAAAAGAGATAGAGTGGAAAAGCCATATCTCCAAATGTTATAAAATTTTTAAAACGATCAATAAATTCCAAATAGCATGATATTGAAGAACAAAATTGCAGAACTAAAAATACCCAAACCTCACGAGTTCCTGTGAAGCTACTATGATCAAGATGCTGTGGCACTGGCAAAGTAATAGAAAAATAGATCAGAATAAAGCAGAACAGATAGCCCTGAAACAGACTCATGTAAATACAGTCAACTGATCTTTGACAATGGGACAAAGGTAATATACTGGAGTGAAGATAGACTTTCCAACAAAGGGTGTTGAAACAACTGGACATCCACATGCAAAAAAAAAGAAAGAAAAGAAAAGAGAAAGGAAAGAAAAAAAAAGGAAGGAAAGAAAGAAAGAAAGAAGAAAGGAAGGAAGGAAGGAAGGAAGGAAGGAAGGAAGGAAGGAAGGAAGGAAGGAAGGAAGGAAGGAAGGAAGGAAAGAAAGAAAGAAAGAAAGAAAGAAAGAAAGAAAGAAAGAAAGAAAGAAAGAAAAGAAAGAAAAGAAAGAAAGAAAAAGAAAGAAAGAAAGAAAAAAAGAAAAGAAAGAAAGAAAAAGAGAGAAAAGAAAGAATCTTAACACATACCTTACAAGTTTTACCAAAATTAACTCATAATGGATCATAGACCTAAATGTAAAATGCAAAACTATAAGGCTCCTTGAAGAAAAACATCAGAAAAAATCCAAACGACCTTAGGTTTGGCAATTATTTTTAGATACACCATCAAAGATACAATCCGTGAAAGAAATAAGCTGGACTTTATTAAAATTAAAAACTTCAGTCTGTGGCCAGACACTGCCAAGACAATGAGAAAAGGTAAACCACAAACATGGAAAAAATATTTGCAAATAACTTACCTGATAAAGGAGTGTTATCCAAAATATATAAAGAACTCTTAAAACTTGCCAATAAGAAAAAGAACAGCCCAATTTTTATTTTTTGTGACTTCTTTTTTATTTCCAACTTCTATTTTAAGTTCAAGGGTGCATGTGCAGGATGTACAGGTTTGTTACATAGGTAAGTGTGTGCTGTGGTGGTTGGCTGCACAGATTATCCCATCACCTGGGAATTCAGCCCGGCATCCGTTAATGATTCTTCCTGATCCTCTCCCTCCTCCCACCCCCAACCCTCTGACAGGCACCAGTGTGTGTTGTTCTCCACAGTATGTCCATTTGTTCTCATCATTCAGGTCCCACTTACAAGTGAGAACACACAGTATTTGGTTTTCTGTTCCTGTGTTATTAAATAGTTTGCTAAGGATAATGGCCTCTAGCTACATCCATGTCCCTGCAAAAGACATTATCTCATTCCTGTTTATGGCTGCATAGTATTCTGTGATGTATATGTACCACATGTTCTTTATCCAGTCTATCATTGATGGAACAGTCCAAGTTTTAAAAATGGGCAAAGAGAAATGAGGATGTTTCATTATAAGAAGTGGGTTAATTCATCAAGGAAAGTGAGTGGTACAGTTCCCTCTTACTTGGGGGAAGTCAGCCTTTCTGTTCTGTTCAAGCTTTCAACTGATTATACCAGGCCCACCCACACTGGGGAGGGCCCCCTGCTTTACTCAGTCCACTGATTCAAATGTCAATCTCATCCAGAAACTCTTCCCAAAACACCCAGAATAATGCTCGACCAAATATCTGGGCACCCTCTGGCCCAGTCAACTTGAAACATAAGGTTCACTATTACAGTGGGGGACTCTGTGCATGTAGAGGGGAAGGGGGTGTACAGAAACCCTCTGTATCTTCCCTTCAATTTTTCTGTAAACCTAAAAAACTGCTCTAAAAATAAAATCTATTAAAAAAAAAAAAAGCTTAACTCAGAAAGAATAGCACTCTTCAAAAAAGTAATCTCCAAATGTAACTACATGAAAAGTGAATGAATCTTACAGAAATACATTTTAGTTAAATGGAATTGATTAGCTAGATTTAACTGACTGTTCAAAAGTGCCCCCTAAAGCAGGTATTAACTCACACCCTTCCTTATGACATGAAGATAATAGTAAATGAGCAACTTAAATGTCTATAGCGATTATTCTATTAGCATTGTGGATGAGGATTTCTGGATATAAACAGAGGGAGAAGGAGAAATCTTCAGTGTAAGGAATTCAGCCCCCTCCAGTCTAGACCACAGGGCAGGAGGCCTATTTAGATCCTTCAGCACAAAACACACTGAGTCCAGACCAATACAAAAAAGACCCTAAATGCTTTGGTAGCAATAAGAGAAGGTATATGTGACTGACTAGTACATCAGGCTTGACGCTGAACCACAGCTCAATAAAGTCAGAGACTGCCAAACTATTGCTTCAATATGGCCCCCCACATGTTTTTGTAAATAAAATTTTATTAGAATATGGCCATGCCCATTTGTTTACTTATGTCTGTATCTGTTTTTGTACTACAAAGGCATAGCTAAGTAGTTGCAACAGAGATTATATGGACCACAAAGCCTGAAATACGTACAGACTTGTTTTTTCCTTTTTTTATTTTTTACTTTTATTTTTTTGAGATAGAGTCTCACTCTGTTACCCAGGCTGGAGTGCAGTGGTGCTATCTCGGCTCGCTGCAACCTCAGCCACCCAGGCTCAAGCGACTGTTGTGCCTCAGCCTCCCATGTAGCTGAGAACACAGGTGCTTGCCACCACAGCCAGCTAATTTTTGTATTTTTAATAGAGACAGGGTTTCACCATGTTGGCCAAGCTGGTCTCAAACTCCTGGCCTCAAGTGATCTGCCCTCCTTGGCCTCCCAAAATGCCGGGATTACAGACATGAAGAACCATGCCTGATCAACTCTCTTGCTGTTTACAGAAAAATTCTGTCAAGTCTTTACAAAGTTCGTCATTTTTTTAAAGGAGAAATTTCTGCTCTTTTTAATTTTATGAAGAAAGGTCCTAAATGCAGTGTGGTTTCCTGAAGGAAGCACATTCACTGCTAACCTAGTCAAATCTGAATAAAGTCTGTAGGTGAGTTAAAAATAACATAGCAATGTTAGTGTCTGGATTTTAATAAATGTACCATGGTTACATAAGATGGTAATGTTAGAAGACCTCTCTGTACTCGCCTAGCGATGTTTTTGTAAATCTAAAATTTTTCCAAAATTTTTAAATAGGCTTTAAAGAAAAACTCCTCAGCAAATAGATATTTGCAATAAACATGCAGAGTGTGAAATAAGTCTGTCTCTAATCATAGCAATCATGTGGCTATGACAGTCATTCTTTTATTCAATAAACATTTACTAAGAAATTGCAATAACAATAACGAAAAAACTACTTAACAAATATATGGATAAAAATCAGCTTGCTTCCCTAATTTTGACAATTTTATCCCAGCTGTATGTTAGAAACTATAAAAATATTGCTGATACAGTTAATAATATAAAAGTAGATACAGTTAATAATATAAAAGTAAATGAAGAAGAAAAATGACAGTCACATTGTAAGCAGGAGCTATAGATGTGCATGTCACAACTAATTCAGAGACCAAAGTAATAATAAGGACTTTCATTTTTCACCATCCTAGAGGAAGTCTACAAAAAGAAATACGAAATGAATACTACTTCCTTAAAGTAGTACTATGAGAGGAGAAGGTTAAAAGCATCTTTGTTTATCCAGTCTGTCACTGATGGACATTAAGGTTGATTCCATGTCTTTGCTGTTATGAATAGGGCTGCAAAAAACATTCAAATACATATGTCTTTATGGCAGAATAATCTATGTTCCTCTAGGTATATATCCAGTAATGGGATTGCTGGGTCCAATGACAGTTCTACTTTTAGCTCATTGGATAGAGAAAACGCGGTACATACACACCATGGAAAACTATGCAGCCATAGAAAAGAACGAGGTCATGTCTTTTGCAGGAACATGGATGGAGTTGGAGGCCATTATCTTTAGCAAACCAATGCAGGAACAGAAACCCAAATACCGCATGCTTATGAGTGTGAGCTAAATAATAAGAACTCGTTTAGGGCACAAATTGGGGAACAACAGACACTGGTGTCTAGGGTGGAGGGTGGGAGGAGGGAGAGGAGCAGAAAAAAATAACTATTGGGTGCTAGGCTTAGTACCTGGATGATGAAATAATCTGTACAGCAAACCCCCATGACACGAGTTTTCCCAGGCAACAAACCTCCACAGGGACCCCTGAACTTAAAATACAAGTTAAAACAAGCATCTTTGAACATCTGCTCTTCGCACAGGTTGTGTGTCTCCTCTCATGGTGCCTGTCAGACCTAAGCACCAAGAAGGCATTCACTGACCTGGAGTAAACCCAAATTACCCAGGCTCAGGGACCAGTCTGGATATACCCTGCTGTGTGACAGCAGATCAGAGAGAAATTGTTTATAACCCTGACAAAAAAAAAAAATACAACATTATGCAACATTCAAATGGTGTTTTGGATGATAGGAGGCCACGCAGGTGGGAATGAAAACGCACACAGGGGAATAACTGAATGGTGAGACCAGGACGGGCCCTCAAGCTGGCCAGACAGATGCCAAGAGGAAATAAACAACATGACAGCAGTGCCCGCATAGGGAGATTTTGCAAAGTCCTGGGGTTTTACTTTCTTATCAATTGCACAAATTAGGAACACTTTTCTGCCTAATGACTGTCCACACACATGGATGGGTAAATAGCTCTGCTGCCCACAGGATACAGGGATAAGAGTTATGGGAACCAGTTGTTTAGGAGAGCACATTGCCATGTCTCACTCTTCTAAGATTTAGACTCTGGTATTCAGAGTCTGCAAAGTTAAGAGGGACATCCACATACACTTGCCCTCGCCCTTCTCAGTCCATTTCATTGCCTGCAAATTGAACAGATTAGAATAATAGTAATGAATGTCCCCTTCCATCCTGAGATTTATGATACTATAGGTGAGACCAATGAGTTTGGGCATCTCTTTTACCCCATTAGGATTCCTCCTCATAGGAAAAATAACAAAGTGGAGAGTTAGAGGCTACTCAAATCATTTGGGCAAGGTAATTGAGACATTCAAAGTATGTGTATATACAAGTCCTGAAATGCATGGGATGTTTGTATGAATTCAGCCTTTAGAAGCCACTGTTGTAATAACCAGCCAAGATTCAGCAAAGGCAGCTATGGAGTTCTCAGAGAGGAAATTTGAGTCCAGGGGGAAAATGTTATTGTTTGGATACTATTTCCTGTCATAAAGCTGCAGCCATGATTTTCTCTCCCAAGCCGGAAATGAAGTATTTCCTTATTGCCAAAGACCTGAGATATAGGGTTAAAAGCCTCAGGATGGAAAGTGATTCAGTGGCATGTAGAATTTCCCCAGGAAATGTTGGAGTACTCAACGTGTGACAGGCACAGTGCAAAAAGCTTTATATAAATTTTCTAATTTAACTCCTCACATCAACTTGATGAAGAAAAGATTGTTGTTACCCCAGCTTTAGACAAGAGGAAACTGACTCAGGTTTAGCACCTCACCCAAGGTCACAGAACTAAGAAGGATCTCAAACCCAAGTGGCCTGGAGGTCATGGTCTGTATTCTGAACTGCTAATATCCACCTGAACCCAAGGACATAGGACATGAATGCCCAGAATTAGCGTCCAAAACATCTGTCCTACTACACGAAAATTCTACTTTCAGTTTTTTTTTGTTTGTTTGTTTGTTTGCTTTTTGGGGTTTTTTTGAGGCAGAATCTTGCTCTGTTGCCCAGGCTGGAGTGCAGTGGCACGGTCTCAGCTCACTGCAACATCTGCCTCCCAGCTTCAAGTGATTATCGTGCCTCAGCCTCCCAAATGGCACAATCTTGGCTCACAGCAACCTCCACCTCCTGACTTCAGGAAATTCTCATGCCTGAGCTTCCCAAGTAGCTGGGACTACAGGTACACATCACCACACCCAGCTAATTTTTGTATTTTTAGTAGAGACAGGGCTTCGCCATGTTGCTTGGGCTGGTCTCGAACTCCTGGCCTCAACTAATCCACCTACCTCAGCCTCCCAAAGTACTGGGATTACAGGCCTAAGCCACCATACCCAGCCAACAATTCTACTTTCTTTCACAGAAATGAAGTTTGGACTAAGGCAACTCTCCCTTTCTTCACTACAGTCCCAGATGGCTCGGGCTGGAGTTCCTCCATCCTACAGGATTCGTAAGAGTTCCCATTAGCCAACTCACCCATCTCAGAATACCACCTGTGTTGTTCTGGGGGGCTTTGTAAGATGAGCTGACCTTATGAGCAACTGGCTATTTGAGAACTAGGGTTAAACATTTGCTATGTAACTTCTCAGTTACAAGAAAAACTCACATGAGACTTGGTCATGGAAGCTTCATTTAGAATAAAAATGCCTCATTTTCACATAAGAAAGACACAACTACCTTTTTTCTCCTCTCATTAAATGATAGTTACATAATCTGTTTTTTCTGTGGTTCCCATTCAATCTGTCATCCTGGATCTCCGGTGGCAATACTAGACAAAATTTGCAAAGCTGTTTTTCTTATTCAGGAATATATTTGTCTTACATGACTATATTGCTATTTTTCATTCATATGTTAGGAATTTGTTTACCTTATCTTAATTCATTAACTTAATATATTTTAAGGTTTTCTGCTTTACCTTGAGCTAGTTGTTACAATTCTTACAAAAAGGTCCAAAGTCAGAGTCTTCTTATATCTGAAATTTCTAACCATGTTAACTTATCTCTAAGGAAAACACAAAAAATTCATGATATTCAGTCATTTTTACCTACCAAAATTGTAATTTCATACAGTTTTGCTCACTATATCTCGAACAAAAAGCAGAAAGTCTTATAAATATCTTAAGGCTAATGAATAAAAGTAATATTGTAGATATATTTTGTATACTTATGCAAATATACTTTCCTACATGCCTCTGAATAAATATATAGTGATATACTTTATATTAGACTGCCCAAGGTATTCTTAGCATGAGGAGTTAAAACCACAATTCAGTTGTGTATCAGAATTGGCAAAAAGTGTTTTGGTCTAAGGAAGCAATGGTGATGATAGTTATGTTGTAATAGATGTCTGTGATGGGTCTCTCTGAGACACACTGTTCTGTTCTTAACAGTTCCTGTTAATCTAAATGTGACTTCTGCAATGAGGAAGAAAGAAGGCAACAATCCAAGAAAACAATTTGTGAGAAAAAAGTGCAAAAGGTGAACATACAGGGCTTGCAAATGATGCAGATTTAGAATGTAACTTGTGAAAGATATGCTTACCAAGTGTTGGAAGGGACCCTGGGACTGTGTGCATGTGTGTGTGTGCGCATGTGTGTAGTGTGGTGTACGCACGTGCCTGTGAGCGTGTGTGTGTGTGCGCATGTGTGGTGTGGTATACGCACGTGCCTGTGAGCGTGTGTGTGTGCGCATGTGTGGTGTAGTGTATGCACGTGCCTGTGAGCGTGCGTGTGTGATGTGTGCATGTGTGTGCGTGTGAGCATGTGTTTCTACATTCATAGGAGATGTGCCAAAAACTGCCCATTGATCGAACTGAACTGGCTTGAACTTGAACACACTGGAATTATATCAAAGGCATCCCCAGAGATTTTGGAGAGGAAATGAAGCAAAACCTCTGTTTCCAGTTAGAGTGGAATTAACTCTGTAATTGAGTCTGGCAGAGTAACTGTGCAAGCTAGGAATTTTGATAAATGGTGTTTTGTGAGCTAAGGCAGGCTGATGTTTCAACATAGATGACACACTTGTTTCCAGTTTCAGGGGAAGAGTTAAATTCTAAACCAAGGATGTCTTCATTTCCCTTTTTTTCCTTCTCTTCCTCTTGAGTTTAGAAATAACAGAGCCATTGAATGACAAGTAGGAAATTTCTCAGTGGCTTCTCCCACAGCAGCGATGGATAACAAGATAAAAACATATATCATGAGCAAAATGGGGAGGAATGAGTCCCAAAGCAACTATGCAGAAGCTGAAATAGGTTTAATCCTAGATATGGAAACCCTTGTTTATATCATCCTTCCAAGTAAATCTCTTCAAGGTCCACTCAAAGAACTCCATCCTGGCTGCAGGATACCCGCACCTGAGATTCCAGATCACTCTGGAGCATCCAAGGGAGCCTGAGAATCAGGATTCACACAGACCAGCTGGCTGTCTTCTTCTGGCTCTGGCTAATTCCCCCTGGGCTTTCCTGGGGTTCTCACGGTCCCTCAAGAGCCACTCCAGGGAGATCAGGCGTGGTGCATGGGAACACACTGAAGGCTGCTAACTTGGTTAAGAGCAAGCGCTCTGGAGTTAAACGCCTGGGCTTGAATTTTGGCTCCCCCTTCCTAAAAGTAAAATACATGTTTGCCTCTCTAGGACTTAGTTTCCTCCTTTATGAACAAGGAATATGTAAAACTACTTTTGTGAGGAAAAAGTAAGAAAGTGACTGGAAGAGCTTAGGGCAGGGCCTAGCACTTACCAGTGAATAGGTGGCTTCCTACAGACCCTGCTTTCCACAGAGCTCCACAGAGGCTCTGTCGGCTAGACGCCCTGCAAGGCCCTTGCTGGGAAAGAAAAGAGCCAGCCAGATGCAAAGTGGGAAGTATTGATAATGTATAGAAAAGGACAAGAAGAGGAACAAAAACCAGAAAGTAAGAAATGGTAGGATAACACGGACGCTTCCACCATGATGCACAATTCCTCTAGACTCCTCCAAAATTTCTAAAAGGAGAAACATAAGATAGCTGCTTCCCACATCCTGAAAGTTCCCCTTCTGCATTTTCTTTTAAACTGTGGGAGTTTAATGTGTTTGGAGAGACTTCTGCTAATTCAGATGACAGGAACAAGATCATCATGAAGTTGGTCAAGTGGTGATGTGTAAAACAGTAAAACTTCCTTCACCCGTGGGTTCTGTATTTGCTAATTTTGATCGAAATACCTGTCCCATGGATAATCTGCAAGTGGGAGGAACCTCACAATGTTCAATATGTTCCCCACAATTTAAACTGCAAAGGCTTACGAAGCCCTGCCACCTTACCGGATCGCTTAGCTCTCATATCCCTATGAATTTCATACTTGACATCTTTCTTCTTCTGCCTCTAACTCTCTCCTTCCCACTATCCCATCTTTGTATTAAAAAATGTAAATAATAGGAAATGATTGTCCATTTTTGCTGGTGACAACTGAATGCACAAGCACAGCATCTGTCACTGCATGTCGGGGGAGCGTCTGAGGAGTGGGCCCGTGCTTGAGGTTGTCACACAGTCAGAATCCAAACACTGCACTTTTGCAGGCTCCTGAGTCTCAGATGTGTAATGCACAGCTTTGGCTTATATTCTTTAAAAACTCAAGCCCTATCAAGCATTATAGTAAAGGTGAAATTGTTTAATTTGATGGAAGAAGGAGTCTCAGGGGATTCAGAGGGAAGCAGACAAAATAGTGCATTTTCTTTGTTCTCTCTTACCCTAAGCCCTGTATCAAAGTACATAAATAAAAGCCTTTATTTTGTATTTAGGTACCTCTAAGTTGACAATATCAATATGCTCCACACATAATGGTATATGTTTGCTTACCAGGATAAACTGAATTATAAAACCTGTTCATCTTCCTAGATGGACTCTTGTAAATTACAAATTCGGAAATCCTAAAAGCAAATCTTAATAGAACAAACACAGCAGTTCTGCCATGGAGAAGGATGTGGTGCTCTGGGACTGGAGCCCATAGGCTCCAGCTGTGATTTTAAAATATCATTTAAAAATAAAAAATCTGTCTCTCTATGTGTATCTGTATCAAACTAACTCAAATCAGTCTCCAAACTAACTCACACCAACTCAATTCTGATTTTGGTAATGTCTCGCCAATGTTCGGGGAAAATAATTACATGTGGATCTGGTATCTGTCCCTGATGAATGCTGGTACAGATAAACATATCAGCTTTCCCCAACAAGCTCGTGTGATTTCTCATAACTGCTTTACAATAACGACAGCCACGTCTCCGAAACATCATGTTCTTGTGTCAGGAGATCAATCTACAAAGCATATTTAGTGTGTACCTGTTCAGTAAGGGCATATTAAAAAGAGTCAGATTCCAGAGAAAATGGAGAAAAATATAATAAATAGACATCATTGTCATTGTTGTTGTTGTTTTAAGGTCATCAGTCCATTTAGATGTCGAACCACAACCTTATTGGTTCTGAAACAGGCATGGTAATCTTGAGCCTACTGACTATGCTTTTATTGTACACAGTATATTTGAGGAGTGGAAGGAGCAGTTGCTCTGAAATTCTTGCAATACAGGTAATCAAGTTTTTTTGGTACAAATATAGGAACTATATGCAAATGTAGAGTGTATTCCATGGTTTTTAACATACCCATAACCTGTAGCATGTTATAGTTCTGGGCCTCCAAATGGGCCAAAACATTAATAAAAAATAAATTTTAAAAATTACATATACATATAGATAGAAATGTATAGACACGCATACATACATGCATATACATAATCCCAAACCTGAAAGTCAAGAATTTACCAAAGATATAAAAGAGGGATTGTCTTATTCCATTTTCTGTTGTTATAACAGAATACCACAGACTGAAGAGTTTATAAAGAAAAAAAAAACATTTCTTACCATTTTGGAGGCTGGAAAGTCTAACATGAAGGCACAGGCATCCAGTGAGGGCACCCTCCTGCACCATCACTCGGCAGAGCACACACCAGTGAGGGCGAGAGCAAGCCAAACCGGCTTTTAAACGGACCCACTCCCGTGATAACCCCTTAATCCAGTCACCCACTAATTCACTAATCCGTGAATGGATTAACCCATTCATGACAGCAAAGCCTTCATGATCCAATCACCTCTTAAAGGTCCTACCTCTTAATACTGTTACATTGGAGATTAAGGTTCAACATGAGTTTTGAGGGACAAACATTCAAAGCACTGTGGCCATCTCATAGAGCTAGGTAAAATAAAACAGTCATGCAGTCAGAAAATTACTTGAATAAATGAGAGTATATTCCACAATCAAATACTTCTAAGTCACCAAAATAGTGTTGGACACATTTATTTGATGACAGAAAGCTGTTTCTCACATAATGTTAAATGGAGAGAAGAAAATCTGGTTACAAAACATTATGCAAGGTATGATTGCTTTTTTATAAAAATAAACAAAATACATAAAACTCTGCAATAATAATTACCAGAGTTTTAATTGCGATTAGCTCTGACAAGGGAATTGTGGGGTGTTTTTCTTTCTTTTTTTATTTTCTATATTTTGTATTTTATCTTTCTTGAACATAAGTGGCTTTTCCTTCATAAGAGGAATAAATGGGAGTTAGAGACATGGAAATAGGGTGGGAGGCAGCTTGGTTGAGGGGCAGTACATTGAGATTATCTAGTGAGCCTCTGAAAACAGGTGTAAGTTGTAGAAGTTAATGAAGTTACCAACAAGAAGTAACAACCTAACTGAAAAAGAAATTTTAAACTTCCCACTTATGATAGCATCAGAAACTAAATTTGACCAAGGAGGTAAAAGGTCTGGACACTGAAAACTATAAAACATGAATGAAAGAAATTGAGAAGACAAAAATACATGAAAAGATAATTTCAAAAAATCAATATGATTAAAATGTCTATACTACCCAAAGCAATATGGAGATTCAGTGCAATCCCTATCAAAACCCCAATGGCATTCTTCACAGAAATAGAAAAACTTATCCTAAAATTCATATGGAACCATAAAAGACAGCAAATAGCCAAAACAGTTCTAAGAAAGAAAAACCAAGTTGGAGACATCACATTTCCTCACTTAAAATTGTATTACAAAACTATTATCATCGAATACTTCGGTAACTGGTATAAAAACACACATAATAGTCCAGTTGAACAGAATGAAAAGCCTAGAAATAAATCCAAACATAAAGGATCAACTAATTTTTCACAGGGGAAATACAGGGACACAATGAGGAAACAGTAATCTGGCCAATAAAAGGCACTGAGAAAACTGAATTTTTGTGTGCAAAAGAATGAAATGGGAATCTTTTCTTACACAAGACAGAAAAATCAACTCCAAATGGATTAAAAATTCTTAACATAAGACCAAAAACTATAAAACTCCTAGAAAAGAACATAGGAGAAAACTTCCTGGACATTGGCCTTGGCAAGGACGTTTTTGGTTATCACACCAGAAGCTCAAGTCACAAAAGCAAAAATGAACACATAGTACTATATCAAACTAAAAGGAATTGCTTCCTGCACAGCAAAGGAAACAATCAACAAAATGAAACAACAACTAACAGACTGGGAAAAAAATATTTGCAAACCATATATCTGATCAGGGATTAATATCCAAAATATATTTTTAAAAACTCATACAACTCGATAGTGGAAAAACAAATAATCTATTTTTTAAAATAGACAAAAGACCTGAATAGACATTTCTCCAAAGAATACATAGAAATCAACCAACAGGTATATGAAAAGGTGTTCCACATCATTAATCATCAAGGAAATGCAAATCAAAACCACTGTGCGATATCAGCTACACCCTTTAGGATGGCTATTACCAGAGACAAGTGATAAATGTTTGCAGAGTGTGGAGAAAAGGGAATTCTTGTACACTGTTGGTAGGAATGTAGATTGGAAGAGCCATTATGGAAAACAAAATGGAACTTCCTTAAATAAATGAAAAATAGAACTACCATATGACCCAGGATCCCTCTTCTGAGTATATACCCAAGGGAGAGGAAATGGCTACCTTATAAAAATATTGGCACTTTCATGTGCATTGCAGCATTATTTACAATAGCCAAGGTATGGAAACCACCTAAGTGTCCATTGACAGACAAATGGATGAAGAAATTCCTGGATGAGATTGGAGACTATTATTCTAACTGAAGTAACTCAGGAATGGAAAACCAAACACCGTGTGTTCCCTCTGATATATGGGAGTTAAGCTATGAGGATGCAAAGGCATAAGAATGACACAATGGACTTTGGGGACTTGGGGGGAAGAGTGGGAAGAGGACAAGGGATAAAGGACTACAAATATGGTGCAGTGTATACTGCTCGGGTGATGGGTGCACCCAAATCTCACAAATCATCGCTAAAGAACTTACTCATATAACCAAATATCACCTGTTCCACAATTCCTTACAGAAAAATAAAATAAAATAATAAACTAAAATAAATAATGTCACATATGTACAACAGAATGTTATTTGGCCCTCATAAAGAATAAGATCCTATACCATATGCCACAACATAGATGAGGCTAGAAGACATTATGCTAAGTGGAATAAGCCAGACACAGCAAGAAAAATATTGCATGATCTCACTCATATGTGAAATCCAAAAAGAAAAATTCAAATGGAGATAGAAAATAAAACAGGGTTGTACGGAGATGCAGGTTAGAGGATACAATGTACCCCATATGCAAGATGAACACCTCTAGAGACTTCAGGCATGAAATGAGGACACTAAGGGCCCTAACCACACTGGAGTAAGAGCTGACACTACTGCCTTCCCCTGCCCTGGGGAATCGTCACCATCCACCCACTGCATAAAGAGGAGCAGTAAGAACTTAAAGTAGAAAAAAAAAATTAACAAACCACCATTTCCATGTACCTTTTGTGATATATATATAGATATCTTACAATACAAATTTATATATAAATATATAAAAACAATATAAATTCCATGTACCTTTTGTGATATATATCTTACAATATAAATTCACATATATAAATATATATAAATACAATATAAATTTATATAAATATAAATATAAATTCAAATATATATGTAAATATATATATATATATAAAAGAAGCCATGGGGCTTCCAGCAATAGCTTGGTGTGGTCGAGTCTATCTAAATGCAGAATACTTTGATGGAGGCTACTGGCTGGGTCACTGCCACTGAGTCTCTAGCAGGCGGTGGGACAGGGTGGCTCCCATGCCTGGTTATACAAGCAGAGACCTTGCTGAGTGACATGCAGATTTCAGGGAAATGGCTCATCCTTACCAACCCTCCTGCCTGCTACTCCCTAGGGCTCACTGACAAATTTCTAGTGACAGTGTGTTCTAGAAGTTAGCTCCAACTATAAAACATTTTTTCAGGTCTTCCACTTCCTGAACAATCTGATCCTAAAGCCACTGTGTGTATCCAAACAATGGGGACATCCACACCAATGGAAGGGACCACAGAGGAACGTCGTGAGCCAGGATGGGATTGGGGGAGGTTTGCAAGAGCCCAAGCTGGGCATTGGTAGGGGGCGGTGGCGGTCCACATGGCTGGGTCATGGTGTCAGAGCTCCTGTGGAATGAGGACCATGGGACTTTCAGCCTGAGTAGGGTAGAGAGAGTGTCCAAGCAGGGGAAGGGACTGAATGGAAGGGTGGCAGATCCCCAGAAAAATGAATAGGGTTTAAGGGGGAAGCAGCTGGAGCAAAGTGTGCCTCTGGGCAAGGCAAGGAGGGCATTGGTGTAGGAAGGACAGGGAAAGTGGCTTTCATGTGGGCGGATGGTCTAGACAGGAATGGCACAGCATTACTGGGCAGGGAGGATGCCGGCCTGTGATGCAGGCCAGTGCCTGGCCTCAGAGATCATATGGAATTTGGAATGGGTCTATGCAGGGGGAGGTGGCAGTGTTGACAGAAAATGGCAGGGGTGGCACAGGGTGTGAATGAGAGTCACAAATATACAAAGGAAGAAAGTGGGAGTGGACTCTGAGGTGCTTGAGTGAACTGAAGATATTAGCACAAACTCATGTACAGACAGAGTTAGAGACAAACATAGATGTAAACGTGTGTGTGTGTGTGTGTGTGTGTGTGTGTGTGTTTATGCACATATGCTGTCCAGCTCTGTGCACTGAGGTGGACCCAGATCATGGTGTCTAAAGCCCATTCTCCTCTTGGGAACCAGCTCTTTTTGGAGAACCACCTGACCCATAGTCCAAAGCAGGGAGAGTCCACAATGACTCAGAAACATCTTGAGGACCTGCTTAGAGAATGACAACACACGGGCCAGCAGGAAGAGCTTCCAGACCACAGCAAACGTGAGCAGTAAGATCAGTAATGATAATTCCTGGTTATAATCCATTAAATAAGATAGAAAACTGCGTGTCCATACTGACATAGATACAACACAAATGAATAAATTAAATATAGAATGAAGAGCAGAGTGTTTACGCAGTTTTAAGCTAGTTCCCCATGTAATACTAAATAATTACAAAAGAAGAAAGCAGGGAAGCCACAGACACCACCTCCATCAGGTCACCAGCGTGAACATCCTCAGTAACCGGGCAAATCGCAGTCCTGCCAACCTGAGAGCACGGGGGGAGGAGTTCCCAGGGTTGCTCCTGGGTTCTCCTGCCAAAGATGCTCAACCTGAATCTGCTCATCAGGAAGCAACAGGCAGCCCTGCACTGGGGCAAATCCTGCAATGTAACTGGCCTAGAGCCATTAGAGTGTCAAGGCCACGAAAGTCACAGAAAAACCAAGGAACTTTTCCAGGTGAATGGAACCTAATGAAACACAACAGCCAAATGCAGCGTGTGGCTCTGAGATGGTTCCTTTTGTTTCAAAGGGTGTTTGGGGGCAAATATGAACAGGGTCTGAGAATTAGGCATTAGTAATATATCAATGCTGATTATCTGATTCTGTTAACTCTGCTGTGGTTGTGTAGGAGCATATTTGTGTTTGTACAAAATACACACTAAAGTATTCAGGGATGACAGGATATCCTGCAGGCAACTTACTCTCAAAAGGTCCAGCAAAAAAATTATTTGTGTTGTCCTTGCAAGTATTTTGTAAGTAATTTGTACTTGTTAGAAAAAAAAAAATTTTCAGACTTCTTATAACTGGTACCTTTATGCATGAAGAGACAACAAATATTTCCAATAAAAATAAATTCCCCAAACACTTGGGCAGCCTCTGCACCCATTTGGTAAACTCCTGGCTTTCATGCCCTGTAGTTTTGACCTGCAGTGGTTCCCAGGTCACTTGAGCCTCTGCTGTAATGAGACAGGCATGCTCCACAATGCCAGTGCATTGCATGGTGATGAATCCCCCCCAAGTTTGCCAGTGACCTCAGTAAAGGACAGTGAGACCAACAGATGATATCCTTTAGCTGCCAACCCAGGAGGGTTGGAAAGATCGCCTAACCCTACCAGTGTGGGTCAAGTAATTTTTGTTCTTGGAATCTAGTCAAACGAACACCCAGTAGGAAGAGACCAGAGAATCTCAGCACCCAGGATAATGGCAGCACTAAAAATAACCAAAGCTATCATTTAATCTATGTGATGACCCTTCCACTCACCCTACTGCATATGCCGTCGTCACAATAGTCTGGGGAAGTGAGTACCGTTACTATCTCATATGGGGCAAGAGAAACTGAAAGCTCAGAAAGGTTAAAAACCTGGCTACTGTCACTCCACTGTGTGTATTCATCTCTTAAGGGAGATGCTTGCATTCAAAGGGGGTGCAATTATTATATCTCTCCCTCACAGAGTAGGAACCTGAGACACAGAAATGATCAGTGGGCTGCCTGAGGTCACATGGCTAATGAGGGGTGAATTGAACATTCTCAAATTCTCACTCACAACCAACTCCTCATGTCCTGTGCTGCCCCACCTCCCAGGTGGGACTTGCAGGTGTTTTAAGAACTTGTGTTCATTGACACTATTTTGACGAAAGTAAACTGGTAGCAAAATTAATGTGAGTGCATTCAAATACAATTTATATTTTAAGCAGCCTGGGAGAGTGGAAAAAGCACTCCTGGGTTCAGCCTCCATCACCTGCTAGCTGTGAGCTTTTATACAATCTCTTCACTTTTTCCAATCCCCCAAAGTCCTTCCTTAGATTGAAATCGACTCTTTAAAATCAGCACATTCAAAGAGGTAAAGTCGCAGCTCGTCTTGCAGCCCAAACCTCCCATCCAACAGGCCCGTGAAAAAGAACCCACAAGCTGGGAGCTTCGCATCAGGCATACTTGTTTTTGTTTGAGCCTTTTCTTTGAAATATATGGATAATGCCCATGTTCTGGGCTAAACATAAAGCATTATATTCATTAGGGCCATGTCAGGGACTGTGTGGCATGTGGAAAATATTACCATGGATACGGAGGAGGTGCATGTGGATGCTGGCAGCGGGGAGGGAGCCCATGCCTGGCTGGTTGCTGCTAAACAGTGAGTCAATCTGTGTTTCACTGGGGTGTTAGTATTCTGTTCCCTCTCACCTCCTGGAGACCAAGGACGTCTCCTTGACATCAAGCTGAGCGGCAGCTGAGTTACTCCTCCTGGCAGCAGTGGGAAGCTGAGATATGAGAGAAGAAAGGGCCTCCAGAGAGTTAGGTGTAGGTGATGGCCCTGGAGCTTCCATTCAGTTATTTCACCAGCATGCACTGAGTGACAACCATGTGCAAAGCAAGCCAGCAGCAAGCTAAATTATGTCAAGGAGACAATGTGGAGAAACGCTGCAAGGAGCTTCCACACATCTGATGCCCTTTCACCACTCAAAGACACAGTTTCCGTGACAGTCTTAGGGCATTAAGTGAAAGGCTAAAATTAGAACAGATGAATCCCAAAATGCAGAGCCTCTGCTGTGCACGAACCATGAGTCAGCACCTCCGCTGTGCATGAACCATGAGTCAGCACCTCCGCTGTGCACTAACCATGAGTTGGCATCTCCACGGTGCACTAACCATGAGCTGGCACCTCCACTGTGCACTAACCACGTGTAGGCTTTGAGTCAGTCTCTGTCCTTGAATCTTGCTTTGCTCAGGAGGTTTTTTCCTGCTCCTTCCCTGTGTCCAGTCCTCTTGAGGGAGGAAAACCAAACTATGCTGCCACTATTCCCTTCTTGATAACAATCCAAAATCATTCTGGCCAAACTGGGATGGGCGCAGTGCTCTTCCACATTTACTTTTTTTCTGCTTTCCATGTTTAGGCTCAAATTTCTAAACTAGACCAGAGATGTAAAAGGGCTATTCAAGTATAAAGTCCTGTATAAATGTACGGTATAAATATTATGATCCTCATCAGTTTTAGGAGAGTGAGGTAGAATGATGATTTTACAAAATAGGAACAAAGTTACTTCTTTGATCTCTTTGTTACCCACTTCCAATAATCACTGTCCCACTCATCCTAACCCCTCCGGCCCCTCCAGTCTCCCACCCAACCACACACAGAATTACCACAATCTAAATGCACCCTTTGAATCAGACAATACTCCTATTGCTATTAATGATAATAATATTCTGGTTAGTCACCATTATAAAGATTTTACAAAATACATTTATGGCATCACCAGCCAACATATAACAGGTTATTTTTATTAAGTTGCATTTGTTATCCCTGATCTTCACAGGATTCTTACAAGACAGGTATTAATATGCCCACTTTTATGGTTGGGGAAGGATGATTCATAGTTATGGAAACTTGCTCATACTCAGGAGGAAGCTGAGCCATCTTTCTGGCCCACTACCATTGTTTGATTTCACAGTGATGGACAGCTGGTGTCATCCTCAGGGGCCATAGGTAACCACATCCTCAGATCCTTAACAGCCAGGCCCCCCGCCACCATAGAACTTTGGGAAACATAGAAGCCCGGGATGCAGCCCCACGGGCTCTAATACAGGTCAACTGGGTGGGACCCCCCAGCCCCCGCCACCTCTCTAGGTTTAAAAGCCTCAGCAATAAGTCTCATCGGACCCGAGCTGCGATTATTTATGCCTTCCTTTCATCTTTGCTTCGGTCTGTTGGTCAGGGTGCTATCTTCAGCCTTTTTGTAGAAGGCTTCCCTTTGCATTAGCAGCTTTGCTATAGTTCCAGAATAAATGAGCACAGGAAGAAGACGCTGTCCTACGGGACCGATCCATGTCCACATGAAGTCATCAGATCGGTGTGGGCAGGTGGCAGGCACATCCGCTGCGGGGAAGCGGAAACCCTGAGGAGCCAGCACTTATCAAAGACTAAACACTTTCGGGTTCTTTAAAGGACAAACTCTGAGTTTTCCCAGCGTAGTATTTGAGCTATTTGAGGGTCTGAAAAGATATCATACAGGTTACCCTGCCTTTTGACAGTCTTTCCTTACTTGAATCCAAGCCTGTGGCAACCTGATTGTAAACTATTACTGAAGAAATGGCTCTATATTTCTATTCTCTCTCTCTCCATTCTTTCTCTCTCTCTCTCTCTCTGTCTTTCTGTCTCTCTTCCCCTGTTTGAAATGAGAACACAGTTCTTTCATTAGCACATTAAAAAATTTACTCCTTTGTGCATATTTTGAAATCACAGAGCAGATATATATTCTGTATCAAAGACTCCAGTGAAATATTGATCGCCTGTGTGTGTTTCACTCCCTAAATTCACAATAACTGTGCCTACGTGGCTTGCTTCAAATACACATCTTACTCTCCAGTCTGAAGTTTAAATCCTTGTGGTAGGCGTCGTACAGAGGATTGCTTTTTATTTTCTGTGCTTAAGTGCAGGGCAGCCAAAACAAGAACATAATTATATCGTCAGAGTCGATAAGAGCATCAAGCCCCTATCAGATCTTGCTGGGCTCAGCACTGCTTCACAGGAACTGCTGGGGAGCTCTTCCGCCACCAAATCCATTTGGCTCTATTTAGGAACTAAGTACAGGAAGGTAGTTATTGTACAAGATTAGTTTCCTGTAGGCCATAAATTGGCAGTAGCAGAAAAATACAGGATGAATTTATTAGCGTGCAAGGTCAGCTAAAAGGAAGACAAGGCTGAGCGATTGTACTTGTTTTCTTTCATTTAGCCCACCTCCTGGACCTCAGGGCTGAAAAAGACCCTCTAACTACTTAATTACTTCTTAATAGTTTTAAGCAAATTCAAAAGGCCTGCACGTTGCTAAGTGCCTGAGGTAAGAGCTGCCTGGGCTAAGTTAGGAATGCCTGTTTGGACTAGAGTTTCTGAAACCTGACTAGGCCCCTTATAATCTGAGGCTTTGTGAGTTTTCTGCGTTTTTTTTTGTTTTTTTTTTTTTCTCTTTCCAGCCTTATTTGGTGTTGATTGGCTAAGCATTTACTCTGAAGCTAGAATTTTATACTTGGGAATAAAGAAGCAGCTTCTAATAGTGAAAACATAAAATCCATCAAGTCAAAAACATTGTTTACAACCAGAGGTATGATAATGTGATAAACATCTCTGCAGATATTTGCTTTAAAGAGAACAAGGACAGATTGCATTAAAAAAAAATTTTTTTTACAAAAAGAATACATCTTTGAAAATACACAGTTAAAGGTAGCCCAAAAGGTGGAATGATCTCCTTACACAGACATTTCTACATTCAAGAAGAAAACCTTGCTCAGTTACCTGAGCCTCTGTACCATGTTAGACACATGTAATTCACATTTTAATTATGCCCAACGTCTTCAGTGAGTTATGGGAGACCCCTCCTTCTCCATCCCTGCTTCCACTGGGCCTGCTCGCGCCGCCTCTCCTCACAGATACCCAGGTGGAGCATGCAGGGCTGCGTGCCTGAAAGTAGAAAGGCAGAGTCCTCTCTGTTCCTTCCTAGAAGACAACCCTGTTTTGGAATATGCTTTCCTGATTTCTCAGTAAACTGCAGCACTTTGATGCTGTAAAAAGCCTGATGATCTACTAGCACCAGCTCCGGTCCTGCCATTTGCAAACAAAGGGCCCAGTTAACCTTCACTGGGTGAGGCAATCCTTCGCTGAGGGCAGCCCGGAGGGGTGAGAGGAGCCTGAGGGGGGAAGGCCCTTCAGAGACAGACAGGGCTGCTGTTCCTGGAGGTCCAAGGGATGTCGCTGCCTCTCTGTTGTGGCCATTTGTCCAAGCTGTGCTGTCCTGATAAAAGCGTTTGAGAGCATTTCGAAAGGGCAGGTCTTAAACAGATCTCTGGGTGAATTTCACAGCCTCCTTCCCCAGAACACAGGCGCAGGGTACCCCAGAGAGTGTCCCGGTGCCTAGCCTCGCTCCGGGGTAGGGTAGGGGCAGGCATTGCAACGCTCCAACATTTGTTGAAGGACTGGGTCACAGTAGCTTGGCGGGTTTTCTGTTCCTGTCCACTCCCTGGAGATGTGGGTCTGAGGTGAGCTCAGGCACCAAACCTATTTCTCTGGCATTGGCTAGTCTCGTGTCAGGCCAGACTCAACCTCTGGTAACCTTTCCAAAGCCAATGATCACAACACAGATTCAGAAATTAAGGGAGAAGTTCAAAGCCCAAATTGTGCCAGAAGGAGCCTTCGCAAGGCAGTCTGAGGCCAAGCAGTCGCTGGCAGTTTCTTCATTTACTCACCAGGGAAGCCGAAGCCCCCGGCATTGCTGAAACAAAGATAATTTTTCCTTCCCGTGGTGTTCTGAAGTAGGTTTTAGCCAATCCTGAAAAATCTCAAATCAACAAATTTTTAGCCCTAAATAATGATGTGCCCAATTACCTGCTCTCTGCTTAGCACACCGCAGTAATAGTAATAATAATAATAAAAGAGAATTCTCCAATGAGTCTCCTGGATTTCTTAGTCCAGGCACCCTCAGAGACATATGCTTAGATCCTGTGTCTGCTTCTACAGAAAATACAAAGGAACGTGGCTCTGGAAAGGAGGGAGTGTGAGATTCTAGGCCAGAAACGATCCTGATAGACTTTAAAAATGGTTTGGAAGTTCTTGCTGACTATCGCCCTCCTATGCAGCCGCCCCGAGTTAGACGGGAAGACTAAGTGGAATCCTGCAGCAGCCCGTCCTCCACCAGCCTGCTCCTCTGTCTTCCACTCTACCCCGGGCTGCAACCCCAAGCAGCGCAGCCAGCGGCAGCATCACTCCATTGGTGGAGGGCTCCTCTGTGAACCCACAGGACGGTCCCTGCCTCACAGTGGGTGACGGTGCACCCTCCACCTGCTGAGTGATGTGACCTCCACACCCGCTGGGATGCATGGCGGCTTGGGCCTCACTGTCTCCGCTTTGCCCAGCAGCAATCTTGCCTTTCTGCCCCCAACTCAGACACCCACTACCTACCTCTGTGGCTTCACAGGGGAGATGTCCTGTTAGGTTGTAGTGTCTTGTCCCCAGCACATGTTTTGGGTTTTTTTCATGGTTTTTGTTTTGTTTTTGTTTTTTTTTCCGAGACGGAGTCTCCCTCTCTCGCCCAGGCTGAAGTGCAATGGCGCCATCTCTGCTCACTACAACATCTGCCTCCTGGGTTCAAGCGATTCACCTCCCTCAGCCTCCCGAGTAGCTGGGATTACAGGCATCCACCACCATGCCCAGCTAATTTTTGTATTCTTAGCAGAGAAGGGGTTTCACCATGTTGGCCAGGCTGGTCTCGAACTCCTGGCTTCAAGTGATCCGCCCACCTCGGCCTCCCAAAGTGCTGAGATAACAGGCGTGAGCCACTGTGCCCAGCACATGTGGTATTAAAGCCATGGACCCTACCAGGTCCTCAGCTTCAGAACAGAACATGACTATGACCTGTTAGACCCAGGAATGGGAAGGAGGAAAAAGATTCTTCAGGGCCACCAAGTTCTTTTGCTGCACTTCTTGAAAGACTATCAGAAGCATAAAATTGATTATCTTCACCCACACCCAGCAACCACACACACGCACTCCTGACTTAGGGAAAATTATATGCTCTCGAAGAACCAATGGTAGCAAATGCTTTTCCTCACCAGTGAGTTCAGAAAATCCTGCATTTATCTGGCCCAAAGACCACATCTCAGATAAAGTCTGAACATGATAACTGCAGACCAACAGCAGCCCTATCCCAAGGCTCAGTCAATGCCACTCTCAAGCCAGCAGAACAGACAGGACTCAGACAGGGTCAGAACACAACAGTGTAACATCACTGAGGAAGTAAACAAGTCACCAAAGAAACACCAGAGAAATTCATGGACAATATTCTAGGCATTACCATGTGAGGGCTAGCATGTTAAAAGACAGCATATTGTATTGGTGTTTTTTTTTAAATTCTTACTGAAAAATTTGAAAATGAGGAAACAAAATGTGGTATTTTATATATATATAATATATATAATATGGTATATATAATATATATTATATATTATATATTATATTATATATTATATATCATATATTTATATGATATCATATATCATATATTATATTTATATGTTATATATAATATATATAATGTGGTATTATATATATTTTATATATATATCTTTAATGGAATATTATTTAGTCATAAAAAAGGAATGAAGTGCTAGCACACACTACGACATGGATGAACCTTTAAACATGTTAAGGGAAAGAAGCCAGACACAACATACAACATATGATTCCATTTATCCAGAGTACTCAAGTCAGTCATGACAGGAAGTGGATTAGCAGTTGCAATGGACAAGGAGTCCAGGGAAATGGGTATCATGACTTTGGGGCTTCTCTTTGGGATGATGAAACATTCTGAAATTAGATGGTGAAGATGGTTGCCAACTTTGTGAATACGCTAACAACTACTGAACTATACACCTTTTAAAAGTTGATATTATGATATGTGAATTATATCTTTATGGTGATAAAATAAATGAGGGGCAGTGGCAGATAGAAACAGAAATGACTTCCCTTATCCAATATGCCTTCACACCAGCCTTCATGTCGAGCCACTTTTATGCAGCAATCTCTTTTGAGACAAAGGCCACTAGGATTTGGATGGTTACCCAATGTTACAATGAAACCTTCTAGAGGAACTGGTTTACTCAGTTTCCTGGCTAGCTGACATGTCTCTCTTTGAGTTTTAGTTTTAATGAACCTGCTAATTCCAGTAGAACTAAGAGGCCTCTAGAAAGAACTGCCAACTTGGTCAAGACCTTAGTAGTTTGAATAACGTTGGCCCGGAAACCGTGCACATTTATCTATTTTGTAACAAAACCCTAACTCAATGAAATGTGTTTGTCCTTAACTAGTCTCAGGGGATTTACATTTTTGCCATCTATACGGCGGGGTTTCCTTGCCAACTTGAGCTGGATTTGCAGGCAAGCAGATTTCCCAACTTAGGCACTCTAGCTTTGTGTTCCCTTATGCACTTTTCCAATGACCTGATGACGGCAAGCCCCCTGGCTCAGATCCCCAAATTTCCACATCAGTAAATGTTGAGAAAGAAATTATATTTCTTAATTGCTTAGAAACCAAAGACATACAGGGGAAATGGCATCATGTCCTATACTCGTGGATCTTGAAGACATAAAATAGACCTAATAAACTAAGAATATAAACAGACAACAGAGATTTCATTTCCCCTAATCATCAGGCATTTCAGTGGCCCGGTGCTCCTTGTGAGCCACTCTATGGTGGTAAGTCAAAGAAAAAAACACATTTCCCAGGGTGACAACAGACTCTCTATCAGAATGCACCTAGTTTCCTAGTTTTCCCTTGTTTATTCCTAGTTTCCCGTTATTATTTACAAAGATGTTTGCCAGTTCTGGTCCTTAATGGTCTATGCATACATTCCTTTCTGGGTTCTCACCTCTCTCCCTTCGGTCTCACCTCTGCATCCTGCCTAATTGCGGCTTATCCTTCAGCTTTGCCCTGTTGATTCTCGATGTGAATTCCTGGAGAGGCTAATCCTCAACTCTCTCATCCCTCAAAGGAAATAAACAAATGAAAATTCCTTCCACATTCTGCTGGCCATAATCACTGAAGGATGTGCACAGTGAGGGCTAATTGCTTGCTGGCTGACTGGTTGGTTGGTTGGTTGGTTTGTCTCTATCTCAGCAATCTCTGATTAATTCATCGTGCCCTATTCTAAATTCTAGGACCTGGAAAAAATGCCTGCCATACAGGAGAAATTTAACAACTATATGCTAGATAAATGAATGAGGGTTAACAGAACTTTGTGGCTTAAATTTGAGATACAAAACTATGTGGTAGGCTCTAGGGATCCTTAAATGTAAGAACTGGGTTTTTTGTTTGGTTGGTTTGGTTTTTGTCCCAACATGTCTACCATTATGGTGTGCCCGAGCATAGAGCTAGGAGACAGGACATTCGGGCTTGAATCCTGGCTACCACGGGTGTTTTGATGACCTCAGATAGGGGATGCATCCTCTCAGATGGACAGTTAGCTACATAGAGGAAGAAACTGACAAGGGACTCAAGGAGGAAGCTCCAGCTTGATTTTCAGCCTAAATAACAGTGCAGTGAGTATCTCCTGGATTCCCAGTTTCTGGGACCATGTGTGCTCCCCATGCTTCTTAGAAATAGTCTGCTGATGAATCTGGCTTCTCCACTGCAGTATGAGCTCCTGATGATGAAGGCTGAGTCTTGTCTACCTCATGTCTACACATAGTAGGCACACAATGAAGAGTTGCCGACAAGCTCAACTTCAAATATCATTTGAAGGAGAGTAAAGTCTGAGTCAGATCTTTAGTATCAGTTGTTTCCTGTTAAAAATAACATCTTTTATTTGACAAAACTGTTTCAAGATTGTCTGCCAGGGTAAAAGTGAAGTCAAGTTCCTTGCTGTTCCCAGTGTAAGAATAACATGAGTAAAATTCACAGTATAACCTGCTAGGACTCTCAGAAATCTCTTGGTTCTTTCCTGAAGGTTCATGATGCCATAGTAAAGACTATGAACAACCAATTCCAGGGAATTCTATTACAAAACTAAAAGTAAACAGGGAAATGCTGTGTAATTTTTTAAAGGCACTAAACAGATAAACAGTCTTTGTTGGCAGTAGGAATAAAAACTTCCAATATTCCTGTAAAATTATAAGCAAAATTAGTTAGCTTCATATTTTTTTTCTTTTGCAGAGCAATTTTATTGGTATTGTTGAATAACATGTGATATGGTTTGGCTCTGTGTCCCCACCTAAATCTCATCTCTAATTGTAATTCCCGTGTGTCAAGGGAGGGATATACCTGGTAGGAGGTGATCGGATCATGGGGGAGGTTTCCCACGTGCTGTTCTCATGTTATTGAGTTTTCATGGTTTAAAAGTGGCAGTTTTCCCTGCACGCTCTCTCTCTCCTGCCACCATGTACCACTTGCCTTGCTTCCTCTTCATCTTCCTCCATGATTGTAAGTTTCCTGAGGCTTCCCCAGTCATGCAGAACTGTGAGTCAATTAAGCCTCCTTTCTTTATGAATTACCCAGTCTCAGTTAGTATATTTATAGCAGTGTGAACATGGATGAATACATAATGCCATGATGATAATTACCATTTTTAAGTGCTTATGCCTGTTAAGAGCTTTTTTACTCATATTACCTCAGTGGAACTCTCCCATTCCTCAATAAGGTAGCCACTGGTATCACCTCTATTTGACAGGTGATGACACCTGTACACGGAGCTGCTAAGTGTGAGGATTGAAATTTAACTCAGGCTGTCTTGTTCCAGCACCCCCACCTCCACATGAACCTCTCACCACTGCCACAATAATCAAAGCACAGCTGTCCGAGATGGCAACCCAGGGCAAGACGACTTTTTTTTAATACCTTTTGTATATTGAACCTTTAGAGCATTAAACAGAGTAAATGCCAGAGCCCAACTTACAAGGTCTATGAAAAGGTCAAAGTCTCCTTTTACTTCATCACCACTGGAGAAAAACCTAAACAATAACGGTAACCAAAGTCCAATAATGTCTTCTTTCAGAAGACCAAAGTTTGAATTCCTCTATCATGAGGCTTTGATGGAGACCTGCTTAATTTTTTTTCTGGGGATTTACAACAAATCTATTTTTTATAATTCTTCATTCTCTGTTTTTGTCATGGTTTTAAGGGATAATTACTATTTTTTATAAACTTAACGAGTTACACAACAGTGATCTCTACTTCAAATTTCTGTACACTGCTTTCATTGGTAACAGTATGGGTTCATGCTCCAACCCCAGCTCTGCCACTTACAGAACTGGGGGACCTGGGCCAATTTATTTAACTTTTCTTTACCTCAGTGTTCTCTGTAAAATGGGAATAACAATAGAACTTCTGGTATTAGGGTCTTACAAGGATTAAAGAAATTCATATTTACAAATTGCTGAGAAGAGTGCCTGGCATATAATAAGTGGCTCTGAAGGTGTTTGTTAGATAAAAACAACTTTTGAGGTGATTTGGGGCTGGAGGAAGGACAAGCAAGCAAAAGTGCTGAGCTGAGAAGACTCAGGCCACACACCTCCCCTTGGTGGTGCACATTACAGATGCTGCCAGAGAGAAGCTCAAACAATAGGCTGAAAAGACTGGGCTTGAAGTAAGGTTTTGCCAGGGAGAATCAGATTAGCGCTGCATTTCAGAAAATCTGATCTGGCAGGGATGGATTGGAGAAACAAAAAAACTGGAGGTAGAAAAGTATAGCCAGGAGTTAGAGGCACAACCCATCTGTGAATCAAAGAAACCCAAAAGCAGATGGGGTTGGAATGAGGGTGAAAGAGAGAGAAGGGAATGGGAGGGTCGCGGAAGGCACTGGAGTTACTCTCAGACTGAGAATTGGGCAGCAAGGGTTCAAGGCTTCTGCGAGAAACAGGTGTAAGGGGAGCTCATTTGAAAGCAAGGGTGAGTTCAAATGCTTTGAATAGTTTATGTCAAAGGCAAGGGTGGGGGCTCAGGTGGAGATGGATACTGTACAGTTGAAAACATGGACTAGGGATCAGCAGTCAGAGGGATTAAACTGGGGATTTGGAAGTCGTTTGCCTAGAAATGAAAGTTGACATCTTAGAATGGATGCTGTTGGCTTAGATTTAGGAGAGACTAGATGAGAGAAGAGGGTTAAGGGAAGAGCCTGACAGAACAACAACATTTAGGGGTTGGGAAGGAGAAAAAGAGCCAGTGGAAGCAAGAAAGATGACGCGAAAGGGCCTCAGGATGGAGCTTTCTGGAAATGGAGAGTTGCCACTGAGTCAGACTATGCAGAAACTGCAGAGGCTAATAGATTAAGAAATTCATCAGACTGGGCAGTAATGTGGTTCCTAGTAACACTCAGCAAGCAACGTCAGTCATTCAAGGAGAGGGGGTGAGTAGATGATAAGAAAGTAGAGAAATCCATGGTTCCCAAACTGCAGTGGATACACCTGTGGTTCCCGAATTACAGAGCATAGTTCTCATAGCTTTTTACAGGCATGCACACTCCCACACCCATCTCATTGGCCATCATTTAATCATAGACCACAAATACGTGTAAGCAAAACTAGAAGATGCAGCCTTTATCCCAGATGATGATGCACTCAGCTAAGCACTGAGAATTCTGCACCTAGGAAGGAAAATGGACATCTGGTAGACCTCAGCTTCCTCTACCTCATGTGGGACAGATTATTTATTAAGAAATCCAAAAGCCCGGCTAGTTTTTTGTATTTTTTAGTAGAGACGGGGTTTCACCGTGTTAGCCAGGATGGTCTCGATCTCCTGACCTCGGGATCCGCCCGTCTCAGCTTCCCAAAGTGCTGAGATTACAGGTGTGAGCCACCACACCTGGCCCTGATTGCTTTTTATATATAAAAACAGAAAATTTTAAAAATTAGATCAACATAGAGAAAGAACTTTAATTTGGAAAGAATTTCAAAATTGTTCCAATAACTCCACGTATAACATGGAAACCCAATTTATACCATAACAATGTATTTATTTGTTTGTTTTGGGGATTTTGGAAGGAAAGGGGCTTTTTCCATAACCATATGTCATATCATTGTCATCACCCACTGAACTAAACGCTTACCATACGATAGTTATTTCAAGTATTCCTCATAGATGTCCAGGACTGATGGTTTATTCATCGCATTTTCCAGCTGATGGAAGTGAAGTTTAGACGGGTTAAAGAATGACTACGATTACATAGCTGACAAACCTCAGGTTCATGATTCCAAATTCTATGCTTTTTCCCAAATACTGCATTCTTTGCACATAGCCAGTGCTGGTGTGTACACACATGCACACATACGCGTAGAGCTTGGGAAACTCTGAACACCAAGCGGTTCACTTTAGGACCTCCCCTTTTCTTCTACAAGATCCCCCCAACCAGTTATTTCAATCAGAGGGTGCTTCAGGACTAAAACAGGATCTGTCTGACCGTGCCTGGCTCAAACACTTTCAATTCCTTCCTAGAATAAGTAGGAAAGCACAGAAAAGGATAAAAACACAAGCACACAGACGGATAGACCTGTCGATCCACAAACCCCCTGCCAGACTCTGGGAGATGCCGGTGACAGGAAAGGATGACAGACCTGAACTGGGAAACACGATCCACAGCCTTGTGCAGAGGCTGGAATGAAGTGCACAGGTGGCTTCAGGGAGGAGCCCCACACAACTCTCCTTACCTAGGAGCCGGCTCATCTGACCCACTAGAGCACAGCAGTTGGTTTTGTGAAAGAAAAACAAAAAAAAAAAAGAAAGAAAAGAAAAAACACAGAGTGATAAATAACATAGGTTCCATTGTTTTGAAAGTGAAACTCGTTCCAAAACACAGCAGAGGCATGTATCCTCCATGTCTCGCCTTCCCCACCGGGTGGCCCTTCATCTCTCCAAGGTCAGCCTTTTTTTTCCCCCATGTTGCTTGAACCTGTCATCTTCCCTCCAATTGCACCATCACTGCCAGTGCTCCCACCGTCACATTGCTCCCACCATCACAGTGCTCCCACCATCATTGTCCCTCTCTAGGCTTCCTAGAAAGGTTGCCCTGCTTTAATCTTGCACTATTTTAATGAGTTCTGCACTGATATCAAGAATGTCTTCACAAATGCCAATGTGAGTCTCCTCTCCCTGTGCTCCCACACTCATGAGGGACCATCTTGTCCTCCCCCAACTCTGTTCAACTAAATAGACCCTGAATGTATCAGGTTTGTTCTTGGCCCCTCACACTTGAGCTTTCTGCTCCCTTTCTCTGCCTAGAATGTTCCCATTCCCTCTGTCCTCCTTCACGGGACTTACTCCTTTTCATCCCTTCAGATGTAGCTCCAGGAAAACCTCCCACCACCCACAGGCAAAGTCAGAGTGCTTTCTCCACTGCGGTTCTGAAGACATTCCCCACACCCCATCACAAGCACAGTTGAGCTGTGATCAGGTGCTTGTGTCTCCTCTACAGTAAACTCCTGGTGATAGCTTCAGTCATTCCTTCAAAAGACTTTTATGAGCCCCTATCCCACAGCCAGCACTCCCAACATACAGCAGTGAAAGCACAGGCTCTGTGACTTCGATGCTTGCAAATAGGCAATTGTATAAATAAACAAGATAATTGCTGAGAATGATGGATGCTTTACAACTGTAGCTTTTATTTTTCTATCCCCCAAGATCCAACCCCATTTTTGACATTTAAAAAAATGCTCAATAAATGTGTTAGATGAATGTAAAATGGCAAGTACCATCGTGATGACAGTAATAAAGTTTTGAGTGTAGAAAATGAGTGATAAACAGAAATACAGAGAGGAGTAGAAGAAGGAGATGAAGGATTAAGGAGAAATTTAACACTGAAGGTTTAGAGAAGGTTTTTTCTTGGCTGTTTAAGACAGTGGCAAAAGGATAGAAAAGAGAGGGAAGATGGCAGATTCATTAATACACAGATAGGAAAAAAAGCAGTGTTGAGTGCTTTCTTGAAAAGCAAAAGGGATAACTTCTCTGATGTGAGCTTAAAACAGGTACGTGAACACGTAGAAATGAATTGGTAGAAAAGTAACCTGAAAGTTGAGGAGTGTTGTCTTGATGGTATCTGTTTCTTTTAAAAAGTCAAAATCATGGTTGGGTGTTTAGTGTGGAGGGTGGGGAAGGGATAAGTTAGGAGTTGAGGGAAAACGAAAATGGTAAAAGTGTGCAATGACCGTTGTAGGGAATGGGAAAGGCAGCTTCCTAGAAGCTGAAATAGGACACCCATCCCCACAGCTGCTGCCAGCAGCATCAGTGCAGCCACATCCCCGGGTATAAGCTGTGTGACTTTCCATGGAAGAGCTCTACAAGCTGAGGCGCAGAGAGGAGAACGCAGAAGGGTAGAGAGGGGATCACTCACTACCGAGAAAAGCTCAAAGTCTGGCAGGTCTTTGGGTCCTGAAAGCCAATAAACCACAACAGGAGTTCATGTCTTCAGAAAATGAACTGTGCTGGTGTCTAATGATGCCTGGGGCTGTGGGGTGGCAGGTGCAAGGTCAGAGCCAAAAATCTAATGCAGTTTGGAGGTTTTACTTCACAAAGTGAAGAAGAGACATTAGTTTCAACTCCGCCAAGTCGGGGAAATACAGTACATAAGATCATTTGACCTTGCTTCCAGAACGATTTGGCCTAACCCAGCAGCTTGCAGTTCTCCGATTTATCTCCACTGTATGAAATATTTCCTAATGTTTTATGACATAACTAATCTGCTAGCACTGGGCTTTGCTCACACACCCAGGACCAGGTCAATCCACCTGTGTAACAGGGCCCATTCCAGGACACACCCATCATCGCCCCAAATGGTAACCCTCCTATGCACCCCAAGAGGAAGTGAGGGATGGGACACATCTAGGTCAGACCTCAGAAGACATGATTGGAAAGGGAAGCGTAACTGGACAGACAGCCAGCACACTTTTGAAAATGGCACGCAGGAGAAACGACCTTCCCCTTGCCTTCCTTGCATTAGGTTTCACTGGATCAGAATAAATGTTACGTGGCTCTCTGTGGCCCAGCAAATACAAAGCCTGGAGCATTGTCTGTGCTGGCTTCAGTCACCGCCTCCCTTGGAAAACCAAGTGCGAGGCAGAGACATTGCTCCTGTGTGAAAAGCAACTTGGCCCACAGTCAAGTCTAAGTTTGTAATTGGAGCAGGAAGGGGTGGGTGTGTTTTCAGCAGAGGCAGGTCAACTAGGGAAAAGGTGATGTTTACTCCAGGGCTGGGGAAAGCAGATTTGCTGCATCGAAAGAGCTGAAATAGCAGCAAATGCCACAGAGCCCCTGCAAGCCTCTCCGGCAAAGAAAGACAGCTCTATTAGGTTTAGGCGAAAGGGGAAAGTTAGGCAACCGTTTGGAATAAAAAAAGAATAAAATCCGGAGCCCACTAAGCCTGTGTCAGCAGGCGAAAATCAAGTGAAGGGTTGAGAAAATGAACTGGGTATGGCAGCCCCAAGCCCACCATGGGATGGCCACCTAAGGCTGGACCCGGCCTCTGGGCAGGTTAGAAATGAGAAAACTCCAGTGAAGCTTGGAGCAAGGCTCACATGCCCAGCAGGGGAGAAGGTGCCAGAAGGAGGGGGAGGGAGGGAGAAAGGAAGGAAGAGGCTATGTGGATTTATAAAAATCCAGATGCTAGTGTAGAAGGGATCATTGTGCTTTCTCCATTGATTTGCTTATGCTTCTGGAATTTGCATTCACTGCATAATTGCAACCGGAATGCTATGGCGCTCTTCATTAAAAATCTCTTGGAGCAAGTTGAGCCTTTATTGGAGGTCAAATATAAATGTTCTTGGACCAAAGGTACAGGGGTAAATCTGGACTTTTGTGTCTACAGTGTAATGTTGTGGCTGACATTTTGGGGTGTGACCACATGGTCAAAATGAACCGAAGCATTGAAACATTATTTGGGACAATCGGATCAATGGAAAGAGCTGCTCTTCATCCCACAGGAGAAAACAAAGTCAGTCTAAGTAAAATCTACTCCTCCTTATTTTCTGTAGCACATTTCTGTGCGTAAGTTGTCCTGGAATAAAGACCTCAAATCATATTTTTTATTGTCCCACAGAGCCAGATGTCTAAGCAAGGGTTCTTAAAATTACTTAGGGAATGAAACATCAGAAAGTTATGAAACATGATAAAATATCAATGTTTATCTCTATTTTTAGAACTAGGGTTATTTCAGCGATTAAAAGTATGTCAACATTAAAACCATGCAATTCAAATTCACAACTATGAGCACAGCTGTCCATGAAAATCCAGCTGTCAAGCTACCTCAGGTATCTATTTCCAAGGTACTTGGTTGAGAGTCTGGTACTTGTTCACTTTTTTTCTTATCAATTTAAGTGCTTTCCAGCAGATAAGCAGTAGAATTTCAAAAGATTTAAGAAAGAGTTATTGGGGAACTTTTTAAATGGAAAAAAAGCCTATCCCTTTTCTCAGCCTTATATGTGTACCTGGAAAAGATCATTATCTCACTTTAATGGTAAAACCCCAGGTTCAGTCTCCAGAGTACACGTTTTCCACAGGAATCGAGTTGGAGAACCATTGTCCTGTGATGTTTTTCACTTCCCATGTTCTGTCTTAGACTATATTAGAAATGTATTTTTAGAATACAGATTTTCTGCTACAAGAATGAAGCCACTCGTATTTTTCTCTTTGCTCTGATTTCATGATCTATTTTTATATTATTCTATGTACATTTTGTAAGACACCAAAGATACCCTTTTGAAGAGGTATAAATAAGTTACTTAAATACAACACAAACAAAAACAAACACTGACTCACTCTAAACTAAACTCTGGCGTCTAGAAATTTAGCATTTAAAACTTCTATTTAGTCATTTATGTAATCATTCATTCAGTGAATAATTAAAGCAAGCTAATTCTACTCCAGACATTGGTTCAGTCCTGGTTATAAGCACATACCAAGGATGCTGGACATAGTAACTCACACCTGTACTTTCAGCATTTTGGGGGGCTCAGGTGGGAGGATCACTTAAGCCCAGGAGTTCAAGATCAACCTGAGCCACACAGTGAGACCCAACACAAAATTTAAAAATTGGAGCAGGGCACAGTGGCTCACGCCTGTAATCCCAGCACTTTGGGAAGCTGGGGCGGACAGATCACCTGAGGTCAGAACTTTGAGACCAGCCTGGCCAAAGTGGTGAAACCCTGTCTCTACTAAAAATACAAAAATCAGCCTGGTATGGTGGCAGGCACCTGTAATCCCAGCTACTTGGGAGGCTGAGGCAGGAGAATCTCTTAAACCTGGGAGGTGCAGTGAGCTGAGATTGCACCACTCCACTCCAGCCTGGGCAACGAGAGCAAAACTCTGTCTCAAAGAAAGAAAAACTTAAAAAATTAACCAAGCATTGCGGTGTATGCCTGTCATCCCAGCTACTCGGGAGGCTGAGGTGGGAGGACCACTTAAGCCCAAGAGGTGGAGTCTGCAGCAAGCCGTAATGGCACCACTACACCCCAGCCTGAACAACCAGGGTGAGACCCTGACTCAAAAAACAAGAACAAAAATAAAACAGGTGCCTGGTCACACAGAACTTACATCCTGGAAGGGATAAACAGGAGATAAACAATTCAATATGCATTTAGTAAAATAAAATGTCAGATGCTGGTGTTATTGAAAACTGGGAGGGTCAAGGGGATAGACAGGAAAATTCTTCTTAGAGTGGTGAGGGATGGCCTTGCAGATAAAGTGACATTTAAACGGGAAACTGAAAGAAAAATTCAGGGCAAGCCACACAGCTATCTGGGACAAGAGCATTCCAGGAAGAGGGACTAGCAGGTACACCGGCTCTGGGCAGGGTTTGCTCTTTAACCCTCCTGGAACTAATTGGTCCACAAAGCCTTTGTACCCTTTACACATTTAAATAGCCTCCAAATGACTTCTTTTATGAGATAAGCACAAAGTCAAAGTCCTTCAGATTGAACGTTTCTGTCTTTTCAGAATTCCAGTATCACCTCTACCAGAAACTCCTGTTGGCTTGATCTCAGATGCAAGTTTCAAAGCATTCTCTTTATGGTTTCCACTAATTGGGCTCTTATTTACTTTCCCTGCACCAGCGACAAAGAAAGATGAGCTTCTGTGATGAAAATTCACTGTGACTTCAGGCAGAAGGCCTGCTTTGAGAATGTACCTAATTCCTGCCAAAGCTCATCTCTGTATTTCCTGAAAATTGTTGGAGGGTTTCTCATTTGACCGAGAATTCTTTGAAATCAACAGCCAGGAAAAACAAGTAAGCAAACAAGGGCAGCGTCCCAGGGTCACCCGCACTTGGTGAACAGTAGCCAGGAGGGGAGCACGCAGGCCGCGTTCTCCTCCTCAAAGGCCTGGGTTTCCATGGTGCTAGGTCTGCAGAGGGCAGTGTTCAAAATCAGGCCACTGCATGGTAAAACTAGCACTGCAAAACCCCAAATGCTATGGGTGTTGGTTTTACAAAGGATTTATACTATGTCGTGGGCATAATGGTTCTACCTGATCATTTTTCGGAATAACTAAAGGATGCTTTCCATCTCTTACTACAAATGGCCGAGGGAAATCTCACATCACCTCTCTCCAGGCCTCAGCTGCCGTTCTCCTAAAAATATGGCAGTGGGAGGGGAGGGCTGAGCACTCTGAAGTTTTACTTATATCAGGACACAAACATTTGCCTCAAAATGATGACTTTCTCCTCCTGTACAATAATAAAATTAATAAAAGCTCAGTGGCCATTACCAGATAGTGACTTTCTCAGAGAAATGCAGAGAACATGATCATAATCCTTGTCCAATTGTGATAACTCCAACATTTATATTAAATTAAGTGGTTGAGGTCTGCGGAGACTTTGCTTGCCATATTCAACTGTATAACAATATATTTTATTTCATAATCATGCCCCCAGAAACCCCTGTCTGGAATATGCTATTGGACAGAGGACATAATATGCATCTTATCCGTCATAAAACCAAAGCTAAGGCTGGAAGCAAAAAGGACATTTGTTTGCAGCTCAGCTCTTCCCTTCAGACTCCCCGTTTCCCAGCTCATGTTCCTCTGAGTGCAGCGTCTGCATCTCGCCATCAGAGGGAAAACCTCCATGCAACAGTGTCGTTAACTGTTTAACTTCATTGCTGTTCAAAAAATTTAAAAATCATTGAAAATATCTTAGAAGTCACGGTAAGAAGTAGAATGGGCTTCCATAGCATCTAATGTTTTAATTCTTTAAAAACGATCTGAGGCAAGTGTGGCAAAATGCTAAGATACAGCGAAGCTGAGAGGTGAGGACTTGAGTGTTCCTTACATTAGTCTGTCTGTTCGTGTGCATATATTTCACAATAAATACCCAATAGTAATAGATATTTAATAATGAAATGCGTTAGTGAAAACATCCCTGGATGTTGTGACTTCAATTAATTGATAGAGCTGAATATATCTGCATATTTTTTTCATGTACAGTATTTGCAATTAATGTTTAGACTTCCTCCCTCCTCTCCCCAGAAGTTTCCAAAAGGCGGGCGACATAAATGCTTTACATTATGGTACCTATTTTTTGTTAATTGATGCCTTCTTGGGGCAAGACTTTTCTTCGCGCTCTCCTGAGACTCAGCAGCTGCGTGTGGGCATGTAACCCAGCGAGGCCATCAGCTGGTGCGGTCCCCATTCTCAGCAGGCAAGGGCTGCCTGCAGCCTGGGGTCCATGGGATAAGGCCCTTAGCTGATTGCACACAGACTCACCAGGGCTTAGACACGAAGGAGATGGATGCTGAATATTTCACCTGAGTGTCATCTGCTTTCTGTTCTTTTTGTTTGAACTGCCCTAGAAATCCCTCCTCAAGAAAATTCATCAAACGAAACCAAAATAAGAGATTTCTGTTGTCTCTTCTGCTTAGTACTGTCCTCTTTACAAAGTGTTAGTTGCCTCAACATTACATATGAGTCTACTTTAGGGCTCTGAAGTATATTACTCAACATTGATTTTCCCTTCCTTCAGCACTGGCGACCCTGGATCACTGGCCACTGGATAAACCTGTACTAGCTTCTTCTGAGCCCGTTAGCACAACGTGGTAGCCCCAGTGCTTCTGGCATCCCAGCCTGCATCCAGGTCAGAGGAGGCGCATGCCTCCGCCATGCATGGGGACCCTCCTCCACGAAGAACCCGAGTTCACCTGGGGCTGCCCTCATCCCATAAAAACAGAGGCACTGCCAGCTGAGCACAGTGGCTCACGCCTGTGATCCCAGCACTTTGGGAGGCCAAGGCAGGCGGATCACGACGTCGGGAGATCGAGTCCATCCTGGCTAAAACGTGAAGCCCCATCTCTACTAAAAATACAAAAAATCGGCCGGGCGTGGTGGCGGGCACCTGCCGTCCCAGCTACTCGGGAGGCTGAGACAGGAGAATGGCAGGAACCCGGGAGGCGGAGCTTGCAGTGAGCCGAGATCCCGCCACTGCACTCCAGCCTGGGCGACAGAGCGAGACTCCGTCTCAAAACAAAAACAAACAAACAAATGGAGGCACTGCCATTAGGACAGGGTCAGAGAGAGCCACACACTCGACATGCGGCCTCTTGGAGGACAGAGATGTGCTCTGCTGGAAGAAGGAAAATGTGAGGAGAGGTCAGTCGCCTTGCCTGGCCACACCAGTCCAGTATATCTTATATCGCAATTTCTTTACTTTTCAAACACACTTTAGCCCAGCACAGAACCGTATGTCCCTCTCTATGGTAGGGAGGGGAAAATGCAAAGATGAGATCAAAATCAAGCATTCCAAGATTGTGAGGAAGAGTTGGAAATTTGTACCTTCACCCTTCACTTCTCCTAAAGTCATTCTCAGCTTTCCCTCAGCTCACAGGTAAGAGGAGGATACCTGACAATCCCCGCAAGGGGCGGTTCAGCAGATACAAATGAGGACTGAACAAAATATCAGAACAGTTCAAAGAAAAGGTGACTGCAAGTTGGAAATCATAAACATCACATGTTCATACGTTACATACTCATGTACCAATATTTGCTTTAAGGATAAAGGCTTTTCTTAAAAATGGATCAGTTGGGCCGGGCGCAGTGGCTCACGCCTATAATCCCAGCACTTAGGGAGGCCAAGGTGGGTGGATCACTTCAGGAGTTCAAGACCAGCCTGGCCAACGTGATGAAACCCCATCTCTACTAAAAATACAAAAATTAGCCGAGTGTGGTGGTGCACAGCTGTAATCCCAGCCACTCGGGAAGCTGAGGCAGGAGAATCGCTCGAACCCAGGAGGTGGAGGTTGCAGTAAGCCGAGATCATGCCACTGCACTCCAGCCTGGGAAATAGAAGTGAATCAGTCGATTAGAGTTCAGCACTTATTATTATTATTATTTTGCATAAATAACACTGAAAGTGTCTATTCTTAAATTCTAGTTGAGATGTCTTTCAATAACTTAAGAAGCCATTGGAAAGCAATCTGAAGGCAAATTTTTTCTAGAGTTTTTGTTTGCCAATTTTTCACCATTGTCACACCTAGGTATAACTTAACAGAAAAAAGTTTGTGACTTGACTATACTCTTTTCAAAGTTTTAACTTTATTAAAAAACAGCTTAATTTTCCCCTAGTAGTTCTTTATTATTATGTATGTATCCCATATATGCTTATATATGTGCAAGTATATAATAAAAATTCACAAAACACTCTAAAGGATGTACCTTGTGATTTTCCATTCTAGCCCAATGGAGTCGAGCCAGTTCTATTCTTTTAAAGGCAGGTCATGACCCATTAAATTGATTTAACGACCTGCAAATAGTCAGGCTCCCCAGCATGAAAAGCACTGCTTTAGTAGCTGTCTGTAAGCACCAAGTAGTAGGGCAGAGAGGAGAACCCCTGAGCACCTCCCCATCCCACCCACTGCATCTCAGTGTAATGTCCCAATAGCTCAGAGGATACATAGCAAATGCTTGAAGTATCAACACTGCTGAAATCAGTGATGTAATCTCTGAACTCATAGTTACAGTTGCCTTTGTTTTGTGAAAGCATACAAATCTCTTGTTTTCCATCAAGACAGGAAAAGAGCACATAGACAACTTCCGCGTCTGCTCCTCCCTGTGCTCGGGGTTCACTCCATTCTTCCAAATGTTTTTTTGCCTCTAAGTTCAGAGGCTGGCAAACTGTAGTCCATGGACCAAGTCTGACCAATGCCTGCTTTTGTCAAATTGCATCGGAACACAACCACACTGGCTTTGTGTATGTGTTGTCTGTCGTTGTTTTCAAGCTGCAGTGGCAGAGTTGTTTGATTGGAGAAGGTCTGTCACACAAAGCCCAAGACATTTATGAACTGACTGAAAAGATGGCTCGCCCCCGCACTAAGTCATCTCTAAGTCTGGGAAAACGGCGACCCTTTGATAACTCAGAAGCTCCTTCCCCATATTAAATCATTTGCTCACAAATTTGTTTACCGGGATAATAAGAAGGTGGTATTATTTCCATTGCTGTTTATGCATCAGAGCACGTAAATGATCAAGTCAGACTTAAAGATAGGACATATCTTACGTGTTTGAAATGAACCCTTTCCACAGTCTTAGTTTACTTCGTTTTTGTTTGTTTAACACAGTAATAGAGGAAAGAAACTTCGGGGCCCTGCAACTATGTTCATATTTTGTCATCCCATATTTATATCTAAAGATGTATGTAATATGTGCATCACACTTCATACTGTAGTTATGTTTTTATTAAAATACTTTAAATTGCTTACCTTCAAGTAAAATTTGTGGTCTCGGAAAAGTCAGAGCTTCAAGAAACCCATGTGACATTAAATAGAGCTATATTTCACCTCAAAGTGTCATACCGCTATTTGAAAACATGGAAGAAGAAATGGACATCACCAGGAATTATGAGGAACACCTCATACCCACTGAGGGTGTTTGGGGACAGCAGCTACCTGGGCTGAGCTGAAGGGAACGGTCTGCCTGGGGTACAGGAAATTTCTGTTAAAGATAATTCATACACGATAAGTAAGCCAAGCAAAATTGGCCTGCTTTTATCCCAACAAGAGGACCATTCCAAACAGTTAGTGATGAAACAGTCCTACACACACACACACACACAATCATTTGTTAATGAAAGTTCTAAATAATTGCTCTTCTGACTGTTGAGTTTTCATTTCATGTATTTGGTTGTGTGTGTGCATGCACGTGTGTGTGTGTGTGTGTGTGTGTGTGTGATGGGTTGAAATGCATCCCCCGAAAAGCTATGTTCAAGTCCTAACCCATGGTACCTGTGAATGTGACCTTATCTGGAAGTGGGGGGTCTTTGCAGAAGCAATCAAGTTAAGATGAAATCATACTGAAGTATGGTAGGTCCTTCATCCAGTGTGACTGGTGTCCTGATAAGAAGAGAGGAAGAGAAACAGCAACGCAAGGGAATGTGAAAGATGTGAACATGGAGCGGAGAACAGGCAATGTGTCTGAGAGCCAAGCAGCACCCCGATGGCCCCAGCCACCTCCAGAAGCTGGAGAGAGGCAGGGGGCTGATTCTTCCTCCCAGCCCCCAAAGGAACCAGCCCTGCAGACTTCCAGCCTCGAGAACCATGAGGAACCCATGTCTGTTCTTTTCAGCCACACAGTTTGTGGTCATTTGTGACAGCAGTCTGATGAAACTTACACACCTATGCAAGCTTCAATCAATTCATTTGTATTTTTATCCCTTAATAAACATCATACTCTATAGGAAAGTTATTCCAGAAAACTCCAAGTTATTCAGCTGACCCTGGCACACAGGCACCCAGCCCCCCACCTTCATGTGGAGGGAAGGAGCCAGATGGAGTGAACTATTCAGACTTGTTCCAGGTGCTTCTCCAACTCTGGGGATAATACCTATTCTCACTCTTAAACCTTAGATTCTAAATTAAATGTGACAGGACGGTGCTTGTCAAGACAAAGGAACACAACTTGACTTATTTGGATTCAGTCATCAGAGGGGATCGTTTGGAAGTTTTCTTGTGCTTAAAATCTAAAACAATGCAACAGGGGACAAACTGCACAACATAGTATTTTTGTTTAGTAAATGCAAATGTTAGTTCATAAAACATTTTACTGAATCTGAAAAAAAATTTTAAACATAGAAATGTATAATTTTAACTGATTTCTACTTGTTTTAGTATTAAAGAATAAATCAAGAAAGTCATCACTATTACTGACTATTACATGATCATCACTAAAAGTAATTTTGTTATGGGCAGGAGAGGAGTGTGGAAAATCATCTGTACTGCGTGTCACATGTTCTGACTACACCTTAGTGGGAGCAGCCAGGCTGTGAGCACCCTCTCACCAGCTCCCATGAAGGGGTCTGCTCTCTCTTAGTTATTCAACTACGTGCTAACACATAGCAATCAAGTTAAGATGAAATCTTAACTAGGCTTTGAGGTTGCAGAGATTACAAAAACATGCATGCACATAGTCCTGTTAAGCAACCTGTACTGTGTGGGAATGACCAACAGGTAACTGATTATTCCAGCTCTGGCTCCCAAACCTGGCTGGACCTCAGAGTCAACTACAAATCTTTTTTAAAAAATACAAGCGTCCACTCTCAAAAATGGTTTCACAGACTTTATATCAAGGTAAATATGACCTTACCACATGACTCAACAATTCCGCTCCTGGGTATTTAACCCAGAGAAAGGAAAATATGTCTTCACACAAAAACTTGTACATGAATGTTTATTGCAGCTCTGTTCATAATTGTCTCAAACTGGAAACAACTAAAATGCCCCTCCAAAGGTGAGTGAATAGTCAGCTGTGACTCCTCCGCACCACAGAGTAGAAGCCAACAAGGGACAAACAAGATACAACAACTTGGATGGATTTTACAGGCATTACGGGGAGCTAATAAAGCCGACCTCAGTAGGTGAGGGCCGTATGATTGCACTGGTATGACAGCATTGGAAAGATACATCTGCAGTGACGCAGGATAGAATAGTGGGTGCTGGCATCGGGATGCAGGAGGGTGAGCCTGTAAAGGGATAGCCCCAGAGAGTTTTGGGGATGAGGGAATTGTTTGTAACCTGATTGTGGTAGAGATCACACAAATCTATATATGAGTCAAAATTGATAGAACTACGAACACAAGAAAAAAGTCAACTGTGCTGAATGGCTGAAGGGTCCATGTGGTAGTGCATAAAGACCCAAGAAGCAGGTGGCAGGGCTGTGAAGAGCTGGAAAGAGGTTTCAAATGCATCCTGGAGGCAATGGGGAAACTAAAAATTTTTCCTCATGAGAGAGACATGATTAGATCTGGGTTTTAGTAGGATCATTCTGTTGACAGATTGAAGATGGATTGGAGGCAGTTACATGGAAGAGAAGGAAGTCAATTAGTATTCCATTGCAAGAAAGATCAATTAAGGGCAACAGATAATGAATTCAGCTCTGTACATAGTAAGTTAGAGACACTCACAGGGCATTGAAGCAAAGATGTCCATGGGGGTGGAAGATAGGAGCCTGAAGCTCCGGAAAAATACCCAAGCTAATAGTAACAGTATGATAGTTGAATGTATGTGTACAGATGAAGTTGTCTTAGATGAACTGTATATAGGGTCAGGGAGGAAAAAAGCAGTTTGGGATTGGAATCAAGGGTAATTGCATTATCTGAAAAAAAAAAAATAACAGAGAGAAAGAAGAAACTGATAATGTGTAGTCACAAAGGACAGGACATGAACAAGGAGAAAGCAGTGCTTCAGAACTAAAGGAAGAAAGAAGAAAGGAGTCAAGGGTTTCCACCCCTAGTGCATGAGTCTGGATGCTATCATTTAACTGCACAGAATAAGCAACTGGGCTGTACACAGAATCACAAAGCCACAGGATTTGGCCACCGAAAGAGATCTATGTGGTCACCCAGTCCAAACCCTCATTCAATAGCTAAGGAAATTGAGGCCAAGCAAGACGAGCTGGCTTATTTGAGATAACACAGCTAATGCATGGTAAGGCTGTGGCAGGCATCCAAACTGCCAGATTGTTGGAATAAAACAATTGAATTCTTCAACAAGTCTTCCATATGAAAATTTAAATTTTAATTAACACATTTTTCCCACCAGTTTCTCTTACATCCACTTATGAGAGAAAACCATCTTCTATCCCAACACAGAAAAGTAAGAACCAGGATGACTGGATTCATTCCATTTATCTACCTGTTACATAAATCAGTAGATGCCAATCTACCTGGTAAATTCATTTATTTTCCTTTTCCTGTCCAGTAGGAGAATACACACATAGCTTTTGAACTAGCCATATAACTCCCCAAATTTGGATCCTAGATAAATTTATCAGATATTTGTGATGGAAATTCTATGTTTCCTCAGCCTTGACTTCTCTGTTTTCTATTACAAAAGATTTGCCACTTGCTCCTCACCAGGCTATGGAGAGACTGTGATGTACACAGGATTTCCTACAAAAGGGGCCACTTATCCAAATTTTCTAATGGCTTAAAAACTAGAATATATAACTTTTTAAAAATCTTATACATGTTTCAAAAATGTACAATTAATTCATTGTAAGACCAACATTATTTTTTCTAGAAGGGTTAAATGTCATGCATTTCAGCTCCAAATTTTTGGCTTATTCAGTTCTTTCTGAGTAAATCTCAGTTAATAAAAAAAAATACATAATGCAAACATGCCAAAATTGCTTTCTGATTTAGAGATTTCTTAAGAATTTTATTTTGCTTAGTAAATTTGGATGGAAATTTGTCTCCAAAAATATAGCAAGAGGATAAACTAGTCTAGAACTAAAGCTATAGACATTTAAATGAGTGTGATGCTGTTAAAATCTTTCTTGGATAAGAGAAGGAGTGTGACAAGCAAACAAAGACGGCAGATCAATAACATGGGAACAAGAGAAAGATCCGGCGAGTTCTAAAGTAGCCACTGGAATGGGCAGGAAGGTTCACGAGTGAACTTGGGTCCGGTGGAAGTGGTGTGTTGTTAGCAGGACATTCATATGTGAGTAGGTGTCAGAGGCATAGAAGAGAAGTTCATTTCAGGATAAGAGAAGAATGGGCTGTGAAAATAAAAGGTATATTTTGGAAAGCTCAGTAACACAGAGCTTATAAATAAGTGGAAGATGAGGCAGGATAGGGTGCAGACTTGTGTGGTGTTGCCAGAATTTGGATATGTCTCTAAATGCACTGAGAGTGTCTGAGGTTCTAGAAGAGCAGTATGATTCTACCTCAGCTTCTGGAAAGGGGTTCCAGCAACAGTGTCTTTGGAAAGAGACCATCACAAAGAGATCCAAGTGAAGGAAAATGGGGCCTGAGGCAGAGCCATGTGAGTGAGGAGAGAAGGAAAAGAAGGCAGAGAGAAGGATTTGGGAGATATTTCAGAGGGAGAAGCAAGAGGCCATGGTATGGGGGAAGGGTCAGACGGGTCTCATGCCAGGGATTGACGTCCCGCGGGAGAGGCTGACGTTCCTACCTGGCCGCTGGGACAGTTGCAATATCAGCAGCTCAAATGTGAAATACAGGAGAAAAGGCAGCAGGGAAGGAAGGCCCATCAGATTAGGGTACGGTGAGTTCCAGTGACTGCGCAGATGTTCAGAGAGCCTTTGGAAACTCAGGCCTTGCCATTCATAGAATGACATCAAGATGTAGGTCTATCACTAGAAATCAGCAGTGTGCAGGTTTGAAATTATCAGAGTGTAGGAGGTTTGTCTAGACATTTGCTTTAAGGCTTTGGCAGTGGAAGAAAAACCCAAAATACACTCAGGAGGAGAATATGGCGTAGGGAGACATTATTTTTTAATAACTAATTACAATCCTTGGCAACAGTTTTGCTGGTAATTTTACTTCTTACTGTGGTTGATACCCATGGATGTACTATGCACATAAAAGAGAGAACATCAAATAATTTGTCTCTATGAGATACTAAAAGAGGAAATATGAAAAATATTGTATCTCATCTAAAATATTGTATCACAGAAAGGCATATATGTATTAAAGTACAAAACTGT